>NC_035436.2:52396045-53136776 GCF_002127325.2 Helianthus annuus
ATTAAACCTTCTATACAGATTTATAGCTCTTGGTAAAAAGTATCTTTCAAGAATCTTAGGAATTTACTGCTACATCAGGTAAATACTTTTAACTTATTTTCCCTATACGGGCTTGGGATACGGTATATTAATACCGCTTGGTTGGGTATGGGATTATTATGTCGGATTGTGATTTAATAAATCCGCATAACCCGTTTTAATCTGTATTGTTTGATAACATAAACATTTGGGGGTTAACGACCGTGTCCTGGATATCCTTGGCTCATTTAAGTTATTAATGGCCACGACCCATGCACGGGGTGCAGGCATGCACCCGACAGATGCAAATGCTAAATATTATTTTACCCACAAGTTGGGGATAACTCCTTTGTGGGTTCTATAAGTGGTGAGTCAGTTAATCATGTCCGGCTTACAAACCGGCCCCACATGTATGACAAGCATGTAAAACTGTATACAAGATTTTAATAAGATTGTCCCAAGTTATAAAAGATTTGTGCCTTGTGCATCTAAACCAATTTTCTTAAATACTTTCAAAACGAGTCAGTTAAATTGTATTTACCAGTGTATACTGACTTATTTTCCTAAAGATTGATTTGACAGGTACTTATCGAAATAGGCTGGAGCTATAGGGTGTTGTAGAGGATCTTGCAAATCCCATAGATACCCTGAGTCTGTAGTTTTTGTTTCTTTGTACTTTATGATCCGCCTGTGGATCTTATTACATTCCAGACTGTATTTTCTTGTATTCGAACATCGACAGACAGTATGGTTTGTAATAGTTTATTTACCCAGCCTTCCGCTGTGCTATATTATTGTGTGTGTTGACAATGATGATATCAACTACGTCACGATACTCCCCACCGGGCCCACCGGTAATACGTGGAAATATTGGGGTGTGACATAGGTGGTTAAACTGTGTTTATCGTTTTAGCTTTCCGAATGATTGTCATGTTAGGATTCCCGAAAGGGATACTAATTGTCTTAAAAATGGAAAATTGACCGAATGCTTCTAGTGCCAAAACCGACTTAGTTGACATGCTTTGGTTGTGTATTAAGCAAGGCTATTTATCTATTTTAGTTTTTGAAATCTACTATGTTTTATAAGTATTTGTTTATGCTTACTTTAGTTTATTAAAAATCAAACAACTTATGTTTTTACCGGTAGTTTAGTGACAAAGGTCTAGTATTATTTCTCCGCCCATTTCCTTAGATCGATACTTGGTTCTTACCGATACTTTACTACATATATGACGGGGTACACTTGCCTCTTTCGTGTGTGTTTTGATGTAAAAGTAATAATCACTTTTATAAATTTAAAACCGAATCGTGTGTTAGATTCATTGTAAAAACATGTATATACGCGCACACGTCAAGTTTTTGGCGCCGTTGCCGGGGATGTGGCGAGCTTTAGGAACGACCCGAGTCATTATTTTATCGGTGTACATACTTGTTCATATTTGTGAATATTTTCATGATTATTTATTCGTTTATTTATTTTTTAATATTTCTTGTTTTTAATTCAATTCATTCGTTTTCACGCTTATTTCGTACACTTGTAAAATTTTTATTTCATTTATTTGTTCGAATTCGAACTAATTATTCTTTTATTTCTTGAGTTTTCAAAACCGAAAAATGTTTTTGTACTAGCCATTTTAAGTATTTTCATTCGTTTTTTATTTTTATAAAATTTTGAGACTACCTCTGAATTTTTACAGAATATTTCAGCCTTAAAACAGAAAATTCGTTCTATTACAGCAGCAAAAAAAAAAAGCAAAAAACAAAAAAATGGTTCCGTTGAAGGGACACGGTGATTCCGAGAAAGATCCGAGTGTGTGATTTAGCCATTTTGTATATATTTGTTATCATTATTATCTTTTGTAAATATTTTTTTTTTCCTTTCTATCTCTATCCGGTGCCCGTGATCCTCATTTTTGTTTGAGTGTACTTTGCAGTGATTCTCATGGAGCAATACTGCAAGGACTACTATGAAGGATATTATGATGATCATGGGTATTATCACGGGGGTGGTTTGTGATCTTGATGAATTGGAAACATTGTTATATGGAGAACCAACCGTGGAAATCAAGGAAGAAACGCACCAAGAAATGGAGTTGCAAGTGAAGGAGTTCACCAACGAACAAATGACCATGGTGATATCCGACCCACTACTTGCATCAAAGATAGCCGGCCCATGGAAGAGCATGAAGGTGGATTACCACCCAAATCAAAGGCACCACTGGAGAAGGCATTGAAAAAAGCGGGCCAACCAAAGTTCAAGGCATGGCCATGGTCCAACAAACACCACAAGAATATAAAAATATGTCGAAATGCCTGCTTCCTTCATTACATGAGTTGTATCAAGTTGGTCCAGGCAAATTTACGAGTTGGGGCACGACCCGTTTATATTTTCTAAACACTTTTTTTGTGTTTACCATCGGTTTATTATTAATTGGTGGTAAACTTATCGGTGGTAAACTTATCAAACTAAACGGGTTGGAAAATATTTCAAGTAAAAAAAAAGTCACCCGTTCGTGAAAGGTCTCATTTTTAACCCCAAGTATGTCATACGTTGGGGTTGAGTCAAGCAAATGAATCGTCACGTTGTTCAAGAGGCAACCCGTGCTTTTGAAACATTTGGCGTTTATTTTGATTTTAATCTTTATTTCCATTTATTTTGCTGTTTTTTGACTTTATTTTATAATATTCTGGTTTATTATTATTATTTTTTCTTTATTTTTATATCATTTTTGTCCATTTTAGTGGTTATTTTTAGGGAATCGAGATTGGATCGAAGATTGACCCGTCTCAGTTTCGGTCTAGCAAAGACGAGGGAACCGAGCTGAATTAAACACCAAAGTGTCTTGGCATTTGGTCGAGTGAAGATCAGGTAAGTCTTTTGTTTTGAGGGTTGGTATCGCCGAAGAGCGAGCGTGGGGATCGGGCTGTTAATCAAACTGTTTTGACAATGAAAAAAAATTTAAATATGAACAAAACATGGGTTAAATATCCTTTGTGCAGCAGTGTTTCGTTTTTGTGCAGACACATTGTATTGCCCGTATGCAGAAAACAAAATCTTCATAAGCAGGTTAAAAAAAAAGAATGCTAGTTCAAACAAATTTTGAAAAAAAGGGCGTTGAACCGTTTCGGTTTTGTTCGGATAAAAGCTAGATAAGTATTGTGTTTTGATGGTGTGTGATCTCCTTTGTGCAGCAGTGTTTCGGTTTTGTGCAGACACATTGTATTGCCCGTATGCAGAAAACAAAATCTTCATAAGCAGGTTAAAAAAAAAAAGAATGCTAGTTCAAACAAATTTTGAAAAAAAGGGGGTTGAACCGTTTCGGTTTTGTTCGGATAAAAGCTAGATAAGTATTGTGTTTTGATGGTGTGTGATGCAAGCCCGGACCTGAGCCCACAACAGGAGCCCGACCCGTAACCTGGTCCGACCCATGTCGACTACCCAGCTGGACGCCAATTAAAAGAAGTTTATTTAATTTATTTTCAGCATTTATCTCTTTGTTTAAACTTTGTTTCCTGCAGTTCTATTTCTTTGGGTTGTTTCCTATTTTCTGGGATCTAGATTAGTTCATATTCTAGTCTCAGTTGTGTACAACATTTTGATTGGTTTTTGTTTTGTTCAATAAAAATTGGCCCTGCTCCAGTTTGGGAAATCTGATTATCACTGTGTTGCTATAGAAATTGCATCAGTTGGTATCAGAGCTCAGCTGTGATTCCATGGCAGAACGTGGAGGAGTTCTTCGACGCCAACCCCGT
Source organism: Helianthus annuus (assembly GCF_002127325.2). Lineage (NCBI taxonomy): Eukaryota > Viridiplantae > Streptophyta > Magnoliopsida > Asterales > Asteraceae > Helianthus > Helianthus annuus. The sequence continues at coordinate 52,399,817 of NC_035436.2, forward strand.
AGAGACGCCGGCCGAGGCAACGAGGATGACCGAAGAGATCCACGTGATATCGAAGAAATTGCTAGGCTGCGACAACGAGTCAGGGACTTGGAGTTGCGACATGAAGAACGGGAAGAGGAGACTGAAACTGACTTCGTCATCTGGGATGGGGGGGGGAAGGCATTGGTCGTCCTTTTGTTAATGTTTTTGGTCGACGGGATCGACACCACAACCGTTTTGAATCTGATCCACTTCGACATATGGGAGTAAAGGTTGAAGTTCCAGAATTTGATGGCAAAGCTCAACCAGATGAATTTATTGATTGGCTCAGCACGGTGGAACGCATTTTCGATCTCAAAGACATCCCCGACAAGGTTAAGGTAAAACTTGTTGCTATTAAACTCCGTAAATATGCTTCTTTGTGGTGGGATCACGTCAAAAAGAAAAGGGTTCAAGAGGGAAAGTCGAAAATTGAGACTTGGGAAAAAATGAAGAAACTATTACGGGAAAAGTTTCTACCGAGTAATTATCGTCAAGAAGCTTTCTTGGAATATCATAACTTGTCCCAACGGAATTCTACCGTTGAGGACTTGATTGGTGAATTCGACAGGTTAAGAATGAGGTGTGGGGCTGAAGAGGAAGAAGAACAACGTGTCGCTCGGTTTTTGGGTGCCCTACAACCTGAAATAGCAGATGTAGTCCAACTCCAGCCTTATTGGAGCTATAATGACGTTTGTCAGTTGGCCTTGAAGGTCGAAAAACAGCTCAAAACAAGAAGCAAGAACGTCAAGCTCGGCCCAATCAAAGCCGAGAATACTCGTGGTGCGACTCCCGCTCCAGCAACCAATCGGCTCAGCCCAATCAAAGCTGAGAATATTGGCGGATCGTCCACTTCAGCCGCTGCTTCCACCCGTGTAAATCGCTGTTTTAAATGCCATGGCCTAGGCCATTTCGCTAGAGAGTGTCCAAACAAGCATCTTGTTACGTTCACTGAAGACACGGAACCCATTTATGATACTACTGGAGAAGAAGAACCCGATGATTATGACGAAGTTGTGTATCCAGATAAGGGCGAATCCTTAATTGTACAACGGGCTCTTAGTACCGCCTCGGCCTCTCCTATCGGTGACACTCTTTGGCTCCGTAACAATATTTTCCGTACAAAGTGTACATCAAAGGGAAAGATTTGCACTGTTATTATTGACGGTGGTAGCTGTGAAAACATGGTGGCAACAAGTATGGTTGAAAAACTAGGATTGAAAGTCGAACCTCACCCGGATCCGTATCAGTTGACATGGTTAAAAAAAGGAAATGTCGTGAAAGTCACTCAACGGTGCCTTGTTCAGTTTTCAATTGGCAATCGATATTCCGATGAAGTGTGGTGCGAGGTTATACCCATGGACGCGTGTCATGTTTTATTAGGACGACCTTGGCAATACGATCGACGAACGAAACACGACGGGTTCAAGAATACGTACTCCTTTTGGAAAGACGGCATCAACATTACCCTCGCTCCCTTGGATACCCGCGAAACAAACTCAGAAGCGGTTGTCCTGACCGAATCCGCCTTTATAGATTTCACCAGAATCACTACCCCACCTCTCATCCACGCCCTTGTAATTGTCGAGCAAAATGTTACAGCCGAAGAAGTTCCCCCTGAGGTCCGCCCCCTACTGAAAGAGTTCCAAGATGTGTTTCCAGAAGACATTCCCGCCGGCTTACCCCTAATGCGTGAAATCCAGCATTGTATTGACCTTGTTCCCGGTTCAGTCATTCCTAATAAACCTGCTTATCGCATGAATCTAAAAGAGTTTCAAGAACTCCACCGCCAAGTCACCGAGTTGTTGGATAAAGGACTCATCAGAGAAAGCATGAGCCCTTGTGCTGTTCCAGCTTTACTAGTTCCTAAACCCGGAGGCGCCTACCGCATGTGTGTTGATAGTCGTGCCGTCAACAAAATGACAATAAAGTACCGTTTCCCCATACCCCGATTTAAAGACTTACTTGATCAATTACATGGGGCTTCAGTTTTCTCTAAGATTGATCTCCGTAGTGGATACCATCAAATTCGTATGCGCCCCGGAGATGAATGGAAGACCGCGTTTAAAACAAGGGACGGTCTTTATGAGTGGATGGTTATGCCCTTCGGTCTCTCGAATGCCCCGAGTACGTTCATGCGCTTGATGAATCATATTTTTAAGCCACTTATTGGACAATGTGTTGTAGTTTATTTTGATGACATCTTGGTATTTAGTCATGACATTCCCCAGCACCTCCGACACCTCCAGCAAGTGTTTACCGTCCTTCGAGAGCAAAAGCTTTATGCTAATGGCAAGAAATGTAAATTCTTATCGCCGGAGGTCCTTTTCTTGGGTTATCTTATTTCAAAACAGGGCATACGGATGGACGAATCCAAGATTGAGGCGATTTTGTCATGGCCGACACCTACCTCGATCCACGAGGTTCGAAGCTTTCATGGTCTGGCATCTTTTTACCGTCGCTTTATTCGAAATTTTAGCTCCATTATGGCTCCCATTACTGATTGCTTAAAAGGGTGTACTTTTACTTGGTCCAAAGCAGCTAATAAAGCATTTGAGGAGTTAAAAAAAGTGGTCACCCAAGCCCCTGTACTCGTTTTACCCAACTTTCATGTGGCTTTTCAAGTTGAATGTGATGCTTCGGGGTTGGGAATCGGTGGTGTCTTAAGCCAAGAAAATCGACCAGTTGCTTTCTTTAGTGAAAAACTCAGCAATGCAAAACAGAAGTACAGTACGTATGATAAAGAGTTTTACGCAATCATCTGGAGTTTGGAGTATTGGCGTCACTATCTATTACCGGGAGAATTCGTATTGTTCTCTGATCACCAAGCTCTACGTTTTATTAATGGTCAACACAAACTTAATCCACGCCATGCTAAATGGGTCGAATATTTACAAGATTTTTCGTTCGTCATCAAACACAAAGCTGGTGCTCAAAACACTGTGGCAGACGCCTTGAGTAGGCGTCGATCTCTTCTGTCTTCTCTACAAATTCAGGTTGAGGGGTTTGAAGTTTTTCGAGGCCTCTATCTCGCTGATCCAGACTTCTCGCTGATCTGGGAGAACTGCCGAGTTGGTCCTTCGAGGGACTACACCATCCAGGATGGGTTTTTATTCCGGGGGTCTCGGTTATGTGTCCCTAATTGTTCCTTGAGAGATGCTATTATTCTGGAAAGCCACCAGGGAGGTTTAGCGGGACACTTTGGACAAGACAAGACTCTCAAACTTGTTCAAGAACGATTTTTTTGGCCAAAAATGCGTGCTGATGTAAATCGGATTGTGGACCGTTGTCGTATTTGCCATGTTGCTAAAACACACCACTCACATGCGGGTCTTTACACTCCTTTACCTATACCAGAAGGTCCGTGGGAAGACGTTAGTCTCGATTTCGTTGTGGGTCTTCCTAAGACACAACGGCACAAGGATTCGATCATGGTGGTGGTTGATCGCTTTTCTACGATGGCTCACTTCATTCCATGTGCCAAGACTTATGATGCAAGCCAAGTGGCCCGCCTTTATTTTGCTGAGATCGTTCGACTACATGGCGTGCCTAAATCATTAACGTCTGATCGGGACGTCAAATTTGTGGGTCATTTTTGGAGGACACTATGGAGGCGTTTAGGTTCTAAATTAAACTTCAGCAGCGCTCATCACCCTCAAAGTGATGGACAAACTGAAGTCACCAACCGTAGTCTTGGAAATCTCCTCCGTAGCCTTGTTGGTACCCACCCTCGGCAGTGGGATACAGTGCTACCCCAAGCAGAGTTTGCATATAATCGTTCTTCGCACCGGTCAACAGGCATGTCCCCTTTCTTGGTTGTCTATGGTAGAAATCCTTTCACTCCACTGGATCTTGCTCCACTACCTGCTACCAGCCATTTTAGCGCTGATGGGGAGGACCGCTCGGCTCAAATCAAAGAAATCCATAAACAGGTGCGGGCACAGATTGAAAATAATAATATAGTATATCAACGTCGGGCGAATGTGCGTCGAAAGAAGGTGATTTTCAATGTCGGTGATCTTGTGTGGATTCATTTAAGCAAGGATCGTTTTCCAGGTGGTCGTTTTGGAAAATTACAGCCCCGTGCCGATGGCTCGTTTAAAGTACTTGAACGCATCAATGACAATGCTTATAAAATTGATCTACCAGGTCATTACAATGTTTCTGCCACGTTCAATGTTGCTGATTTATCGCGGTTTGTGCCTGACGATGATGACCCTTTTGACTCGAGGTCGAGTCTTTTCGAAGAGGGGGAGAATGATGCAAGCCCGGACCTGAGCCCACAACAGGAGCCCGACCCGTAACCTGGTCCGACCCATGTCGACTACCCAGCTGGACGCCAATTAAAAGAAGTTTATTTAATTTATTTTCAGCATTTATCTCTTTGTTTAAACTTTGTTTCCTGCAGTTCTATTTCTTTGGGTTGTTTCCTATTTTCTGGGATCTAGATTAGTTCATATTCTAGTCTCAGTTGTGTACGATATTTTGATTGGTTTTTGTTTTGTTCAATAAAAATTGGCCCTGCTCCAGTTTGGAAAATCTGATTATCACTGTGTTGCTATAGAAATTGCATCAGTGTGTCTCGCCGAAAACGATTGTGGATATTGGATCATGAAGCAAAATGCTTAAAATTAAAAAAAAATTTGCTAAAAAAAATCTGTGTACTGTGTACTGTATCATTTGCGGCAATTGGAATGAAGTGTAGTATGGCCTGCACTTTGAAACTTGTTTTGTGCTGCACATTCACTGTTGATTAAAGTGGTTAAAAGTGAAAAGAAAAACAAAATATATAAAAATCTTAAAATTTAGAGAACTGTGAAAAAAAAAAAAATGAAGAATATAAAAAAATTTGGTGCAGTACATAGAACATACAGCACTTGAAAGAAAAAAATAAATAAATTGTGAAGTGCATTTTGCCCAGCGCTTGGGACTGTATCAAGTGTATTACTTCATGTATTTTACCCAGCACTTAGTCAACTCTTTGTGCTGCACACAAAAAAAAAAATATTTTATAATTAAAACCCTTTTAAAACAATTCACTCGGTCAAAAACAACTGAAATGCCCTTCCCCACTATTTTTCTCTCTAGCGACACACATCACCACCAACATTACGTCATTCTTGCTCAAGCCCAGCCAGGTAAAGCCTCGATTCCTTATGCATTCTCGCCCTCTCTTGTTGTCGATTTCGTTTTTTTTAGTGGGTTCGTGGCAAGTTCGACCTCTAGGGCTCAGCTGAGTTTGACGGTTGTACTCTAACAGTCTGCACGAGCTTTGTCAAATTCTCTTTCATTGTGGCTTATAATTGTGGTTTAGATGTTTCATTCGCTGAAATTTTTGGTTTTAATGGGTTTGTTTGGATGAAATGCTGGTACCGTTCTCTGTTTATGTTCGGTTTCAGCCATGTCTATTCGAGCAAGTCCTTTTTAGGGTCTTGGTTAGATTTTGTCAATCTTGTTCAAAACCCCGCTTAGCATTGCATTATAGAACTTAGTTGTTTTGGTGATTTTGGTTCCAATCGGATTAAAAAAAAAAACAAATCTTGGTTCAACTTATACTGTATTATTAACTTGTTCTTTTGCTGATAGAATTCAATTTTGTTCATAATTTGTTGGAATCACAAAAAAAAAAAAAAAAAAAAAAGAAACTTAATGCTTTAGTACTTCATAAATGGTTCTTCAATTAATAGAACATAGGTGAAATCATGTTTCATTAATTAATAAAAAACCACTCGTTTCATGCATCTAATTGTTTTAATCTTGAGTGAAATCATTTGAGTCAATGCTTCATTAAATGATAAAACATGGTAGTAAAATGCAAAGTCTTTTGTGTTTTATCAGTGTTGATCGATGTTTACTTCATAATATGTCTTTACTTCCGAGCATGTGTACTTCATAATGTGTTCTTACTTCATAAGGATGCATGCACTAGGTTTTTATGCGACAATCTTTAAACGAATCGTATGGTACTCAATCTCCATTCCATAGTTGTCAAAGGCGCGAAGCGCACTCTAGGAGTCCATTCCACACGAGTCGTATTTGGGTTTAGCATATAAATCTCTTGCCGAACGTCACTCAAATATAAAGTTATTGTGTAGGTCATGGCTGGACCGGAGAATCATGCATTCCTCCAGTTTGAGGAGAATAGTCCCGCGCTTGCTCGATTAGCCACCATTCGTCACAAGGCGTTAGAGCCTGCTCGGACAATTTCATGGACCACTTTGCAGACACTCGGGGTGAAGGAACGTGCAAAAACTTTTCTCCCGAGTGCGTGGCAGCGGCTTTTTGCAATCCAGCAACCTCAGTATCGGGAGCTCGTTCTTGAGTTTTGTTCCACTTATGAGTTTGCTTTGTCGTGCCATGATTTGTTTGATGATCAGGCTATTCGCTTCCGATTAGGGGGTCATGACCACCACTTATCTGTTGCGCAGTTGGGACTGCGTATGGGCATTTACACAGAGGCTGAAGTACAGAGACGTTGTTTCAGAAGGGCTTTAAAACAGATTCCAAATGATACCGCCACTGCATTCTGGCACGAGATTGGTGAGGGGCCGTACAACCCCACTGTCACCAAGGCCACCCATCTTCGTGATCCATTCCACCGGTACTTCCATCGGGTACTCGCTCACACGATCGCTGGTCGGGGTGAGGGCACCGCTGTCTGCACACTTAAAGATCTGTTCTTTCTGTATTGTCTTGTCCACACCAGAAGCGATGTAACTTGGCTTATGCGCTAGCATTATTTTTCACCACATGCACAGGGTCGAGGGTTACTAGCCGCATATGTGGAGGCTCATACATTACACAGTTGGCCCACTCATTCGAGTTCATGACAGATGATATTATTGCTGACTTGACTGTGTCCGATCGCACCACGACCGTTAATAAACCAATGTTAGTGCGCTTGAAGCTTGTTAATCAATTTCGGGAGTTGGGTTGGAGATTTATTAGGGCTAATGGAGGGCCTTGGACACCAGAGGAGAGAGAGGAGGCTGAGCCAGTGGGAGAGCCCGGCCATGCAGCAGAGCCAGATATGCGCGCTGAGGGTGGGGATGTACTACAACCTGATGATCTTAGGTCCCGCCTTGACAGACAGGATGCGAGGTTGGCCCAGTTATGGACATGTATGCAGTGGGTGATGGAGGAGTTACAGGATTCAGCGAGAGTTGTAGGTAGGATTGTGCGTCCACTACCGGTCATTCTACGGGGTCCACCACGTGATCAGCCAGATGTCCACATAGAGGGCTAGTCTGATCCCCTCCCACCATCTTTTGGGTTATGATATTGAGTTGTACTTTTTGGTTTTATATGTACAAACTCGCTACTTCATCTTTTGTACTTTTTATGGTTGTTAGTTTATTTAGTGCTTTCCTTTACATGCTTTATACTTTTGACGACACTCATTTTTGTTCTTGGAGTGTGCTAGTTGATTATCTAGGTTGGATTATTCATGAGGCAACCGGCATTGCACTTGGAATTTTGGGAACTTGGTCGCTCGTTTCATGGAATTTATTCAGGGGAGTTTTCCGTTCTCTTTTTCACACCCCATGCGTTTGCATTGTAATATCATATTTTTGTACGTTGAGGGCAATGTACAATTCAAGTGTGTGGAGGGATCTTGTTGGACTTTTTGCGTGTTTCATTCAAATTTCTTATTGCATATGAAAACATCCCAATTTTTTAGCAAAAAAAAAAAAAAAAAAAAAAAAAAAAACAAAAAAAAAAAACAAAAAAACAAAAAACAAAAAAACAAAAATCAAACAATTTTAATAAATAGCATCCATTTATATATACTTTAGATCCTTAAGCATGAATGTATTATCGGTATCACATGATTAAGGGAAACCATCGAGTACTGTAATAAAATGTTTAGGAATATCCAACGAGCATAGTATGTTGAAAGTATGATGATTATGCATGAGTTTGTATCTCTATCCCATTACCTCCGTTTCCGTGAGTGTATCTTTGTGCCTTTCAAGCATTTATTCTTCATGTTATATCACATGCTCACATCTTTGTTGACTTTTGAGTGTGCCAAATGTTGCATTCATGTTAGAACTTGCTTAGGTGATGCATTTCAAAACCATGGACTAAAATATTGTATGAAAATGATAGAGGCGATAGGTAAACTCACTTTGTGTAGCCTTTTTCTTTTTCTTTTCCTTTACCTTACCCATCATTACCATTAGTTGACCCGTTGAGCCTATACCCGTTTTCTTGTTTACCAACTACATCTTTAGCCCACTTAGCCAAATTAGCCTTTTTTATTTTTAAACCCGTGCGTTAAAATCCGGTTTAGTTAGTTGTCTAGTTTGTGCTATCTAGTTCATTAGTTAAGAATTGTTATCTTTATTCGTGTAGTTATTTAGTGTTGTCAATGAAAAAAAAAAGTAAAAAAAAAAAGAAAACAAAAAAAAAAAAAAAAAGAAAGGAAAAGCAAGAAAAAAAAAATATACATTCCAAAAATTTGGAATCGAGTTGAGAAACTTTGGTTATCATATGATGTTGAAATTATTTTAGTAGCTCATCAAAACAAATGAGTGTTGGTTTATTTTTATCTTTTATTAGCTGTATTGTTTATTTCCTTAGATGTTGTATTTTGATCATAATTATCATCTAACTACTTCGGATTTTTAACCATTTAGCCACTTTATACCCAAATTCCACACCTTTAGCCATTGCCCCGTTACAACCATGTAAAGTCCTCTTGATTTATGCAATTTTCTTATGTCAATTGGTTGAGATTTGATTCCTAAGCAAGCCTATGATTATGTTTGTTTCATTCCTTGATATTGAGTGTCACTTTCACACATGTACATATAAATAACCAAGTGTTGAGTGAATTATCGTGAGAGGTGTAAGTTTATGCATAATCGAAATTTTGTAGGCATGTTATGCTTATTTGGATATTGCTATGTTTCTAAAAGAAAAAGGAAGTTGTTTTAACCCATTTGGTTTCTTCTTTTGATTATTGCATTGCTTGATAATCTTTTATGCTTTTGGATCTTTTCTTAACTTATGGATTGCTTATCGCTTTATTTTGTTGCCAACGGGATTCTTGTTAAATTATTGCATGAGAGCTTGCTTGAGGACAAGCAAAGTTCAAGTGTGGGATGTTTGATATGTCAATAATATGCATAATAATAATACATATTATCCCCCATTTTATATATTTTTTGTTACAAATTCGATTGAATCGATACTTAATTGTGTTTTATTTGAATATTGTAGTTTTGGAAAGCTTGTTGGTGATTCGTTGCGGAAAACTCAAGAAAAAATGAAGTTTGTGGAAAATTTGCCCAGACACAGTTGTGTTGGTTATCTGAGTACGATGTCACACAGCTGTGTCAGCCTTGACCATACACCCTGATCTCAGCAACAAGCAGCAATGGTCTACACAACTGTGTCACTTAACGACACAGCTGTGTGCGGCGCCAGATCTGATATAACCTAATGTTTAGCTCCCATTTCATTTGTCCAACTTTGGGGGGCCAAACCCTAGTTCTCAAAGTCCCAAAGAAACTCTGGACATTTTGGGAGCGATTCTTGCGATTTTCAGGCTCCGGAGGCTTCTGCTTTCACCCGGATTCAAGCCACATTGTGCCGATAAGCTTCGTTATCTTCCAGATTCTTAATCTAGTGCTTGTTTATGGTTTGTTTTTCTAATCTTTCCAGAATTTTGTTAATCTTTCAAGCATTTAGATTAATATTTATGTATTATTGTAGCCTTTGGGCAAAAACATAACAATCCCTTGCTTGATTATAGCCATTAGTATGTTAACCTTTGTTTGTAATGACACTTGGAAGTATTTTCTATGATTATCTTTGATGATTAATTTGCAACCTTGTTATTGATAATGATTTCTTGATTATAAGTAGTTGTGTTGGATGATTGGTATTTGGTTAGTTAAGATAGTTGAAAAATAAAGCTTAATTAATCTTGTATTAGTAAACTTTAAACTTGCTTAACTAGTTTAGCTTGGTTAAAATGTGGGCACCATGATACTAGAAATGGTTAGTGGTTTAGTAAAATGTAATTATTATTAATCAAGAAAGCTTGCCGTCACGTAAGGACCTTAACAGGTTAAATGGTGTCGTTATAAATTCTTGCCATGATTTTTTAGCTTAGTTAGTAGTTTAGGCCAAAATTGTTATCTTGGTGAATTTATGTGCAAGATTTGTAAAATGAACTCGGTTGTGATTTAATCTAGTTTATGCTTGTTTCGGTGGTTGCATTGTGTTTATCGGTGTCGCTTTCCTTGTTTAAGTGAGGTTAGAAAACTCCTAACGAATGACTAACTTATTTTTAAGAGATTTTCATTGACATTTATCAATTGCATGTTAAAGAACAATTTTAGGTGGTTAAACTGTGTTTATCGTTTTAGCTTTCCGAATGATTGTCATGTTAGGATTCCCGAAAGGGATACTAATTGTCTTAAAAATGGAAAATTGACCGAATGCTTCTAGTGCCAAAACCGACTTAGTTGACATGCTTTGGTTGTGTATTAAGCAAGGCTATTTATCTATTTTAGTATTTGAAATCTACTATGTTTTATAAGTATTTGTTTATACTTACTTTAGTTTATTAAAAATCAAACAACTTATGTTTTTACCTGTAGTTTAGTGACAAAGGTCTAGTATTATTTCTCCGCTCATTTCCTTGGATCGATACTTGGTTCTTACCGATACTTTACTACATATATGACGGGGTACACTTGCCTCTTTCGTGTGTGTTTTGATGTAAAAGTAATAATCACTCTTATAAATTTAAAACCAAATCGTGTGTAATTTCATTGTAAAAATATGTGTAGTCGCGCACACATCATGTATGTTTGAAAAAATATAATATAATATATATATATATATATATATATATATATATATATATATATATATATATATATATAGGGGACCGCTAAAATGAGAACCACTTCCAGTTGTAAGAACCATAGGAACCACTTTATAGCCTTTAGATCAACTTGATGGATGGATGAGATTAAAAGTAACAAAAACTAATATTAAATAAAATTTGTCTTATTATGTCTTTTATATTTTAATCAAAAAGGGTAGATTGGTAAAATAACTCTTTTTTTGTCTTTTTCACTTTATTATTTTTTAATTCCTTTTTGTTTTATTATATTACTTTTTATTTTTTAAAAAGATTTCTTTATTAAACAAAAATTTTGAAAATCAGATTTTTTATATAAAAAAAATTTATGCGCTTTTTTTTACCACCCTTTTTTTACGCGCGTTTTTTACGACCCGTTTTACGCTCCGTTTTTTTACGCGCGTTTTTTTACGAGCTTTTTTTTACGAAACGTAAAAAAGTTTTACGTTAACGTTTTTTACGTTTTACGCGCCGGTTTTTTACGTTTTACGTGCCGGTTTTTTTCATTTTACGCGCCCGTTTTTTACGTTTTACGCGCCGGTTTTTTTCATTTTACGCGCCGGTTTTTTACGTTTTACGCGCCAGTTTTTTTACGTTAACGTTTTTTTACCTTTTTTACGGAACGTAAAAAAGTTTTGCGTTAACGTTTTTACGTTTTACGCGCCGGTTTTTTACGTTTTACGCGCCGGTTTTTTACATTTTACGCGCCGGTTTTTTACGTAAAACTTTTTACGTTTTACTAAAAAAAATTACGTTTTACGTAAAGCTTTTTACGCTTCACGTTTTTACGTTTTACGTTAAAAAAGTTTACGGTTTGCGTTAAAAAATTTACGGTTTAATTTTTTACGTTAACGTTTTTTTACGTTTTACGCGCCGGTTTTTTTACGTTTTACGCACCGGTTTTTTTACGTTTTACACGCCGGTTTTTTTACGTTTAACACGCCGTTTTTTTTACGTTTTACGCAACGGTTTTTTACGTTTTACGCGCGGTTTTTTTTACGTTTTACGCACCGGTTTTTTACGTCAACATTTTTTTACTTTTTATGTTTTTAAATTTTACGTTTTATGTAAAACTTTTTACGTTTTAAGTTTTACGTTAAACTTTTTACGTTTTACGTAAAAGTTTACGGTTGAACCTTTTTTTCACAAAAACTTTTTTACACGAAACCCAACATTTACGTTTAAAGTTTACGTTTTACGTAAAACCCAACATTTACGTTTTACGTTTTAAGTTTTACGTTAAACTATTTACGTTTAATTTTTTTTTTACAAAAACTTTTTTTACGAATAAACGAACGCACCCAGAAATCGCAAACTCAGTGAAGCGTCTCAGGTATATTGTTATCGTCATCGACGCCTAAAATAAAAATACAAAAAAACCAACAAACAAAGTTTTGGCTCAGATTTTTCGATAATCAGAGGCTGCAAAGTGAGGTTGCAGGTTCAAAAACCTACCCTCCACCATCGTTGCCGCGCCATCGTCATCAAAATCTAGTTTTTTTTTCATCATCGCCACCCAAAACCCACAGTTCAAAAATTCAATATCAACACACAGTTGATTCCCCACTTGCAACAAGCCACACTTCAAAATTTCAAAAGAAAAAACATTATACAAGATCCATAAAAACAACCACCACAGATTGTATGAAACCCCACTCATCAAAACAACTACCACAAATATGTATGAAACATTATACAAACCATCACAGATTGTATGAAACTCTACCCAACAAAACAACCACCACAAACACCCTTCAACCAACTCGTCTCCCCCCACCCACAAACAACAACCACCGTACCCCCACCACAAAAAGTCATTCACCCCCATTGAAACAACATCAGCCGGAGAAAGGAGAAAAAGAAAACATCAAGTAAACATTGCTACCTTGTCGGCATCCCACCACCGCCGTCCTATTTCTCTGCCGGAGCTGCAACGCCACCGCCGCCGCTGCAACGCCACCGCCCGCCGTCCTCTTTCTCTCTCCTCGGACTCTCTTCCTCTCTCCTCGGACTCTCTCTCTCTCTCTACAACGAGTGTGAACAAGTGTGAGAGAGAGAGACAAACAGGGGTGGGTGATGCCGGTGGTAAAGGAGTTTGAGACAGAGAGAGAAACAGGGGTGGGTGATGCCGGTGGCGACTACATCTAAAACTCCGGCGTCGGTGTGGTGTCGGTGTGGGTGTGGTGCCGGCGTGGGTGGGGTTCAGAGGGCTGAAGGTGAGGAAGATGATGATCTCTTCATCTTCATCATAGATGAAAGAGATAAATTCTCTGAAAGTTTTAGAAAAATTGAAATGAAATAATGAAGAGAGAGAGTTAAATGAAAATGACTAATAAAGAGAGAAGACAAGACAGCTGAACATTGAAAAGTGAAATATGAAGTAAGTTACCTAAATACCCTTTTGGTTGTCAAAATCTGATTGGTGGAGAGTGGTTTTCACGGTTCTTACAACTGGGAATGGTTCTTATTTTAGCGGTCCCCTATATATATATATATATATATATATATATACATATATAATAGATAAATAGCTACAGATGCATAATAGTATTGTAATTTTAGATTTCAGTTCCAGTTTGTACTAGACGCATAATATATAATAAAAGAGTAAAGGTCACAATGACGACGATTTTGGATCAATATGCTTGTGATGTGATTGTTTGTATTAAATATTGTCTTGTGATATTGATACGTGGTAAATGTTTAAAATTCAGATGGACAACGAAGTGAACCAGAAAACCAGAATAACGATAATCAGAGTAACAATAATAATGGAAACCAAGTGGATAACAGTGCCATCCAACACATAGTGGCACAAGGAATTATAGACGCAATGACATATATTATCAAAACGGTTAAGGAAGCAGATAATAAAAGTAATAATGGCGGTAAACGACAACCTACTGAACCTGAACACAGCGTAAACAATGGACCCATACTTCAATTGCCCATTCCAAAAGGAAGAAGAACCATATCTTATGGTTGTTCTTACAAGGAATTCTGTTTCTGTAAACCAATAGAATTCTCGGGCAATGAAGGAGCCATTGCAGCTCTACGCTGGATAGAAAAGACTGAGGCACTCTTAAATATAAGCAAGTGTGCGGAAGAGGATAAGATAATGTTTGCCTCCAAACTGTTTAAGAACTCAGCACTAGAATGGTGGAACACTATCCTCTAATCCAAAGGAAGTGACAAGGTCTACAATATGGAATGGGAAGATTTTAAGAATATGGTTGAAAGAAAATTCTGTCCTCCTAATGAAAAGGAACATATAGCAAATAAATTCTTAAACCTTAGGATGGCTGTTGTGGATAGTAAAGGTTACACTACGCTATTCTTTGAATATGCTAGAATAGTGCCAACCCTTGCATCCCTAGAACCAGTATTAATCTCCCGTTACATAGGGGATTAATCAGTGAGATTAGGCATGTATTCAAGACAGCTAGACCCCAAACCATAGAAGAAGCAGTAGAACTAGCAAATACCTTGACTGATGAATTAGTGCGTACCCAAGAAGAGAACCAGAGGAGGAACCTAGTTCAGAATCTTACCCAAGAATTTCGCTATGGAAATTCCAATCGTGGGAAAAACATAGGTTCTACATTTGCACCTTACTGTAAGGCTGTAACAAAAAGTATTCAGGAAGATGCTCCACCTACTGTAATTTCTGCAAGATACCGGGACACAAGGAAGAAGATTGTAGGAAGAAACCCAGTAATGAAGTGTGCTTCAACTATGGAGAAAAATGTCACATCAAGCCAAACTGCCCGAAACTAGCTCCAGCCACAAACAACAAGAATACTAAAAATGCTAGAGCATTTATTCTGACTGCAGAAGAAGCAAAGATGATCCCGGATGTGATCGCCGGTACGTTTTTAGTTAATGATTTTTTGCTAAAGTATTATTTGACTCTGGTGCAAACCAAAGTTTTATTAATACTTCATTTTGCAAACTTCTCAATCAACCATTAACTAAACTCCAACAAGAATGTCTAGTAGAGACAGCAAAAGGGAAAATTGTCACGGCTCCCGACCCTACCCTGGACGGAGTCGGGGCCGCGGGCAGATTTTAGTGGTACCCGTGGTATTTAATTTATGCGGCAGCGGAAGTCTTTTTATAACAGGATCTTTTCACCGGAAAATACTTGTTTAGTATATTACACCAAGTTTAAGGAATAAATCCCAAAATTTACAATAAGTTGATTTCACACAGAAATCTTTATTTTTCCAAAACATGTTTTATTTATTTACAATGAGCCACTTCCCTGAGCTTGATAGTGCTTTACTGCACTTTTCCTGGATCACACAGATCACCTGAAACATGTTTGAAAAAGGTTTTGTCAGCGGGGAAATACTGAGTGAATCATTCCATTTTCTAAAATGACCCGTTAGTTATAAATTTACAGTATTAAGAGCGATTACAATGTTTCTATCAACCAATTATCAAGAATGGGTATTTGTCACTCGACCGGATCTGTGACTGTGGTCATATCACTATTGGGTCCCGTCGCCCCAAACAGTGACGGTTTACTCACATAGAGTAATAATCACTCACATAGAGTAATACTCACTCACCTAGAGTGATAAAATTAGTAATGTGCACAATACCCCACATACCAGCTGTAATTTGGTGATTACAAAGACTTAATCCCTGTAATTATAACCTTGAAAATAATTTGAGGTATTGTAATACTTACTCACAAACTGTGAGAAAACAGTTTAAAACGAAGAATGACTCACAAACTGTGAGAAAAGAGTTTACAATAGAGGAATGACTCACATTGCAGATTTAACGAGCAAATAGATAATGCCTACTGATTAGCCTTGATTACACCTAGTTTAACACAATGCACACACAGACAGGTTAGTAACTAATACAGCAGTTACGTCAATTCACGAGATTAAACCTTCACAACGATTAATCAGTGCAATACTCGATAATTCAATCGGATTCACAACGAATAACAGAGCAGAGTCCGAATTCGAACAGCATTCTAATATTCAAGTCGAAATTGTTAGGGCTGGATTTTTATTATAGGTGATCCTTACACATGATCCTAACCAGTGATCCTTGTTTCTTTGGCAGACAGTGATCCTCAGCAGGACTTCAGGATCAGGATCATGGGACATTATGGTGATCCTCATACTAACGGCCACTTCCGCTTCATACAATATTGTTTTGCAGGAACATCTAGCAGGATACGCTCTAGGCATCATGATCCAGGGACGCGTCTTCACAATTATGGCAAGAGCTAAATCAGAGATAGACGTTGCACAGGATATGGAAACATGGCTTGATTTATGGGCGGCTATTTAGGCTAGATTGTCTTTATTTCTAAAGAGGGAAATGAGCTGATAATTAGTCCTTTTACCTAAAATAGGTCACCTACACTTGTATATATACCACTCTCCATCATTTGGAAGAGAAGACACGACATACAACGCAACTCTCACACACTTAGACACTCGAAACAATAGTGATCCTTGTACTCAGCTCATTATCAACCAAAGTTGTAACTATATTTTTCTTATATTGAAGTTGGTGATCGGTAGTTGCCATCACCCGAGGTTTTTTATGCCGGAGATCATACATTGATCAAGGGCTTTTTCCTCGTATAAATCATTTTGTCTTTGCATCTTTATCACAGAAGTGATCCTTTACCTTCATAATTAACCAAGCATCATACCCCGTTTACATAAAGTTTGGTTACATTATCCTTGTGTGATTTTTGACCAAAACAGTTTGGCGCCCACCGTGGGGCAATTGGTGCTTCATTCATAAGAAAATCTTTTGTTCGAAATCATTTCAAAGAGTTACATGGCTTCATCATTGAAGAACACGTCCACGGCGATGTCTGCAGTCACCTCATCACAGATCACCTTGCCTCCTCCACCGGCAGGATCTCAGAAAAATACTGAGAAGAGATCAACTCCCACTTTCTCTAAACCTCTATCTTCTTCTGCTATGAATTCTTCTATTCCCAGTACTAGTGATGTATTTGCTTTAATTTTGCAGATGAAGGATCGTATGCAGCGGCAAGATGAAACTAACGAAAGGATCCTCAGGGAAATTGGAGATCTCAAAAGACAAAAGAAAGCGGCAGAGGATCATTCTCCACTGATGCCCAAATCCTTGAGCTTCGATACTCCAATGATCACTTCCCAGCCATCAGGGATCCCCGACGTGCAAATCATAGGGGAGTCAAGAGGATCACGTCTCAACTCGGCAGCAATGACTCAGACATCAGATTCACATTTTCAGCCAATAGGATCCTATCCTCAATACATGGGGTCCTTCATGAATCCGGGAGCCTATCTGGGGGCACAGCAGCTTCAAGGATCCTACTTTGTTCCAGGATCATCCCAGGTTCAAGGATCTTCCTTCGTTCCAGGATCATCCCAGATACCAGGATCCTTACAGATGCCAGGATCCCTAAAAAGTTTGCAAACAGGAAGTCTAGATGTCCATCAAGGGGACTTCATTCCAATGCAGACCATTGCTTCCACTGGTCCCTCCGTTGTTCCGGAATCCCAGCAATATGGATTCCCTAACTTGAACCCAATGGGAGGTAACACTTTAAATAATTATCCTACCACTAACCATGGATTCATGCAGAATACAGGTACCAATCATGCTATGGCCAGGGAATTACAGAAACTAAAGGACATGATCTCAAGCGTTCCAGGGGTAGTCAAGCCTATCCCAGAGATTGCAGATGGAAGCCACAAGGTATCTCGCTTTGCACCACCAATTTGTGATGCAGAGGTACCCAAAAGGTTCCATATCCCTACCATGAAGCTGTATGATGGTACAACGGATCCAGAGGAGCATATAGCACAATACAGGGAGAGGATGGAGATCAATCCTATCCCAGAAAAATTGAAGGAAGCATGCCTATGTAAAGGATTTGGATCCACTCTTACAGGATCAACTCTTAAATGGCTGCTAAGTCTTCCCCCCTACTCTATTACTTCATTTGCTAATTTAGTTAATTTATTCAATAACCAATTCTCTTGTAGCAGAAAATTTGAAAAATTAACTAGTGATTTGTACAGGATAACTCAAAATCATAATGAATCATTAAGGGATTATATAACTAAATTTAGTAAAGAATCCTTGGACATTCCCAACTTGGATATGGCTACGGCTGTTGAAGCCTTCAAAATGGGACTGCTTAAGGATTCATTATTCTATGATGACCTTGTTATGACACCGTGCAGGAATCTAGATGAAGTAAGAACTCGAGCACTCAGGTTCATCCGGCTAGAGGATGACAAGAGGATCCAGGAGAGACAAGTAGGATCCTCAAAACAAGATAAGCAAGGATCCTCCTTCAAGAGCAACAAGTTCAAATCCTACCATAGAAATGAGAACAAGAATGTGCATGCTGTTGACCAAGAAGAGGATGATGAAGAATATCCTCCAATCTCAGAATATTGTTTTTCCGTTGATAATCATGAACTAATCCTTGCAATGCAGAATCTAGGTGAAAAAGCTAGGTGGCCCAGGAAGAATGATAAACCATTCGGGACTAAAGACAAGTCCAAATGGTGTGCATACCATGAGGATTTTGGGCATCTAACTGAAGATTGCATAGCCTTAAGAAAAGAAATTGGATACCTGCTAAGCAAGGGGCATCTAAAGGAATTGTTAGGGAGAAAAAAGCAAAGGACCCAGGATCCTGAAAGGATCCCTGAAAAGGCTCCAGCACCTCCGGCAAACGCACAAGTGATCAACTTTATATCCGGAGGATCAGACATCTGTGGTACATCCTTTTCAGCGGCCAAAAGACATGCAAAAGAATCGAAAATGGATAATGGAGAGAGGCCTATTAGAACATCAAGTGTCTCAGAAGGGAAGATGATAACATTTGATGAGGATGATCGCATCAACATTCAGGATCCTCATCATGATAGTTTAGTTATTACTCTCTTTATCTCTAACCATTTTGTACGCAGGATCCTTATCGATGGAGGAAGCTCAGTGAACATTATCCAGCTTGATGTTCTGAAGAAAATGGGTATCCCAGAATCAGACATCACACCGAGATCCTCCGTGCTTGTAGGATTCAGTGGAGAAACGAAGAAAACTCTGGGGGACATCAAACTCCCAATCTACGTGGAAGGATTACATAATTATCAGAAATTTTGTGTTGTTGCAACGTTATCCTTGGCAGGCCTTGGATACATGATATGAAAGCAGTCCCATCTACCTACCATCAATGTGTGAAGCTCCCTAGCCCATGGGGAATAATCAAGATCGACAGTGATCAGCAGGAGGCTAAGGATTGTTATACCTCATCTATGAAGCCAACTTCGAAGCCAAGGGAGCAATAGCAATTACAGTATCCTCCAAGGAATGTCTTGGAGGCAAGGGAACAAGATGTAGATGAAATCCTCTTGGATCCTAGTGATCCTGAATCAAAAATCTATATCGGATCAGGGATCCTTGGCAAGATGAAAGAAGACATGATATCCTTCCTCAAAAGAAGAAAATCTACCTTCGCCTGGAAACATGAAGATATGACAGGTATATCTAAGGATATTATTACTCACAAACTTGGCATTGACAGGTCTATCAAACCAATCCATCAAAAAAGGAGGAAGTTTGCACCAGAAAGGAATGCCATTATCCAAGAAGAAGTAGAGAGACTACTTCGAGCAGGTGCAACATACCAAAGGCTGGTGAATATGATGTTCAAAGATCAAATTGGACAAACTATGGAAGTATACATAGATGATATGGTAGTCAAATCAAAGAAAGCTGAGGATCACCTAAGGGACTTGGAAGAAGCATTCGATATCCTTGATAATTACAACATGAAACTTAATCCTTCAAAATGCCATTTTGGTGTTAAGGCAGGAAAGTTCTTAGGATACATGGTAACCCAGAGGGGCATTGAAGCAAGCCCGGAACAAATCAAAGCATTAATAAATATCAAATCTCCTGCCAATGCCAAGGATGTTCAAAGACTGACAGGCAGGATAGCAGCTTTGAACAGGTTCATATCGAAATCCTCAGAAAAATGCAAAGAATTCTACGATATCCTAAGGAAGAATAAGAAGTTTGAATGGACTGAGAAACATGAGAACGCTTTACAAGCCCTTAAAGAATATATGTCCTCAGCACCAGCATTAGCAAAACCGGAAAAAGGAGATGTGTTATCCTTATACCTGGCGGTATCCTCAACCGCTGTAAGTGCAGTCCTTGTCAAGGATCATGAAGGTACACAATATCCTATCTACTACGTAAGTAAAAGTTTGCTTGATGCCGAATCCAGGTACTCACACCTCGAAAAACTTATTCTTACATTAATCATGGCATCCACTAAGTTAAGGCATTATTTTGAAACCCATACTATTGTTGTTAAAACTAATTTTCCAATTAAGAATGTCCTCAGGAAACCGGAGATGTCAGGGAGGATGGCTAAGTGGGCAGTGAAGCTTAGTGCCCATGATATAAGATATGAACCAAGAACAGCCATTAAATCTCAAGCACTAGCTGACTTTGTGGCTGATTTCAGTAGTGATCTACAAAAAGAAGCGGAATTGGAGGTCCAGCAGCTGGATGAGACCAAGGATACTTGGATACTACACACTGACGGATCCTCAAATATCAAAGGCACAGGGCTAGGGATCCTACTAAAATCGCCACAGGGGGACATAATACCCCACTCCATAGCCTGTGAGTTCCAAGCAACTAACAATGAGGCTGAATATGAAGCCTTAATTGCTGGCTTACAAATTGCTAAGGATATGGGGGTAAAATATCTCGAAGTATATGTAGATTCATTATTGATCACCAATCACTTTAATGGATCCTATGCTGTTAAAGGTGAAAAACTAACCAAATATTTAGAGATAGTCAAAGAATTGGCACTCTCTTTTGTTTCTTTTAGCTTAACACAGGTACCAAGGGAGGATAACACGGAAGCTGATGCATTGGCCAACCTAGGATCATCCTTAAAAATTCCAGAAGACATAAGTATCCCTATCATCCATATCCTGGCTCCTGCTATTGAAAATCAAGTGGCCATGGAAATAGAAGAGGATACTGCAGTAATCCCTAGTGAAGAAGCTCAATCTTATTCAGGATCATGGATCCCACCAATCATGAAATACTTGCAAAACGGAGAGATTCCAATGGGAGAAAATCCTAGAGCTTTCAGGATCAAGGTATCTCAATTTACAATCTTGAATAATGTGCTATATAAACGATCCCTTGCAGGACCATATTTAAGATGTATTGAGGATCCTGAAATTGAAGAAGTGTTGAGGGACTTCCATGAAGGAGATTGTGGAAACCACACTGGGGGCAGGGCATTATTCTCAAGGATCCTTAGAACAGGATACTACTGGCCAACCATGAAAAGGGATGCTGTAGAGTATGCTAAGAAATGTGATCCTTGCCAAAGGCATAGCAATATCCTCCATCAGCCAGCTGAATTTTTACACCCAATACCATCCTCTTGGCCATTCATGAGATGGGGAATGGATATAGTTGGCAAGCTCCCTAAAGCACCTGGTGGAAAAGTATTTATGCTTGCCATGACTGACTATTTTTCCAAGTGGATAGAAGCTGAAGCCTTCGCTCAAGTCAGAGAAAAGGAAGTCATATCCTTCATTAAAAGAAACATTATAACTAGATTTGGCATTCCCTCTGAAATTATATGTGATAATGGCTCCCAATTCATTGGAAGCAGAACCACTAACTTTTGTGACAGTTGGGGAATCAAGATGATAACATCAACACCAGTTCATCCACAAGCCAATGGTCAAGCAGAATCATCCAACAAGATCATCATCAACAATCTGAAGAAGAAGCTAGGATCCAAGAAAGGAAAATGGGCAGAGGAGTTACCTTATGTGCTATGGGCTGATAGGACAACTCCCAAGAATGCCACTGGTCAAACACCTTTCTCTTTAGTATTTGGGGCAGAAGCAGTGATCCCAACAGAGATGGTGATCCCAACTGCTAGAACAATTGCTCGTGATCCTGAAGAAAATGCTGCAATCCTAGCTCAGGATTTGGATACTATTGAGGAAATCAGGGATCTAGCTAGAATAAGGATGGCAAGCTACCAACAAAGAATGGCTGGTACCTACAACAAAAATGTCAGGATAAGGAAGTTCCAAGTCGGAGATATGGTGTTGAGAAAAGCATTTCAAAATACTATCAATCCTGCTGACGGGAAGCTAGCACCAAAATGGGAAGGTCCCTACTTGATTGAAGCTGAAGCAGGAAAGGGGGCATACAGGTTGCTAACCATGGAAGGAAACTTGTTACCAAGAGCCTGGAATGCTGTTCACTTAAAGAAATATTTCATGTGAACATGATCCTTCATGCATGTGATCCTTACATTGAAGTATCCTTGAAGGATCCCGGAGATATCAGTGATCCTTACTCTGGTAATATGCTTATCCTAAAACTATTGCATTTTCTTACTTTTTACCTAAGGATAAGGATCATGTATCCTTCATCCTCTACTCACAAACCATTTGAGTTATGATAGTTCAGGTATCTTCAGCAAATCGTCAAAGATCTCCAAAAGCACCACAGATCCTTGGGTCCAACCCCAGTTATCCTTGGGATTATCCCCAGTTTCCGCCAGCAGCGCACGATGATCCTGGTATAGTTCACGTCTTTGGGACCAGTACCCACTTTCGGGGCTGACAACCTCATCGTACTGGCTATATTTAGGATCCTACGTATAATGGTAGACGTACCATACATCCGTTCCTAAGGTTTCTAACGTTTTCACGTTAGCTAAGGTTTTGACATTTTCATGTCACTAAGTTTGGATAGTCGCCAGAAAAGGGCCATACTCCAGTTTACATACGATCCTTTGGGCTTGTCCCCAGTTATCCTTTGGGCTTGTCCCCAGTGATCCTCCGGGATCATCCCCAGCTATCCTTTGGGCATGTCCCCAGTTACTAGTTTATCTTTTACATTGGCTTAGTCCCAAGTTATATCTCACTTTTCAGGTTTTGGAAGTCTAAACATATAAGGATCCTTAATCCTTATTAACTATCAAAGTCTTATCTATAATTGTCTTGATTGAAGGTTAGGATCCTAACTTGGATCCTCAGGTATGATCCTTGACTATATTGGTTATACTAACCGACCCTTTTACTTTGACAACCAAACTTATGATCCTTGGACCAAAACATTTTGAAAACTTTCAATATCAGGATATTTGATCTAGGATCATATCCTAAATTTGGATAACATATTTTCAACTCTTGCTACTTTAAAATATACTACAAAAACAACTGAGAAACAAGAAGATAAGGATAACAACACGAGATAAGCCAGAAAAGTTAAGTTATATTATTAAATAAAAGGATCATTAACCCTTTCAAAAAGTTGTCAAAATTGCCAACCCACATTTCTACCAGCAAAACGTGGCCCGTCCACATGGGTCGGCAAAGGGTGTCCATTGTCTATGCGGTCTTAGCATTATGCAGGAAATTAAAAAGCGGCAGGATCACAAAGGTTTCATCCCCCAAACAGAGGATCCCTCCACCTTTTGCAATCCTACCCATTGTTCAAAGGATCCAGGATCCTTAACCCTAAAAACTATTGTTCGAAGATTACAAACCATAATTGTCTCAAACCATCAACAACCACAAAAACCACTACCAAACCTAAAAAAATTGGGCTCCGGCCTAGTCAACAATATCCATCATCGCCCAATCATGCAGCCTACTCCTTCGCTGCTCCATCTCCACCAGCATCTCCACCTTGATCCTTGTCAGCATCACCTCCCTCCAGCATTGGGATATCCTCAGCATCATCGTCATCTTCCAATTCTGCTAGCCTTGCCTTCCAGCCTTCAACATCCCATGTGCTCTTGTCAAAGGAAGGATCCTGAGCCTCCGTAGCCATCTGCAGTTGTATCTTGTACATAGCTATCGCGGCAGAGACTTTAGCGTCCTGGGTAATGTCATGCTTCTCATAATCAAACTTAATCAACGCTTTGACAGCCTCATCCTTAACTGCCCGGATCTCCTTCTCAAGATCAGCAATCTTGAGATCCTTCAGCACACCCATCTGTTGAAAGTCAGCAATTTGACGATCTTGATCTTCAACCTGATTGACATAAGTCTCCATTTCGGAGAATTTCTACAAGGAAAACAGGAAAGCAACATCAGACATGATCCTTAGACTTGTCGAAGACAATCAACAGGGGCAGCGATCCTAACCTCATCAAAATAGTCAAGAAATTGCTGACGGAGGAGGGGAAATCCTTGTAGATCTTCAGTAGCCTTCCTCTTCTTCCCTTTGCCTCGGATAGGTGCTTTAGGAGCTGATGCTGAAGGACTGGCAGCAGGAGCCTTCTTCTTTGAAGACGTGACATTGGCAAGATCACTTATCCCAAATTTGGAGGCAGATTTAACAGACCTGGCAGATTTTCCAGCACCTACACAATTCAGAAACAAGATAAGTTCCCTTGTTAAATTAATACTCTTACATAAAACTTACTTTCTATGAGGATACTTACTTGACATTGTGGCAGATGCAGAGGATATCTCTTGAGAATCTTGGATAGTGACTTGGAAGCTTCTAACTTCAGGATCAAGCTTTTTAAAAGCTAGGACTCTCTCTTTTGCAGCAGGGCTTAATTTCAAATGAGCAATGGATATAGCTGCACAAAAAATAAAAAGAGATATTAGTGATCCTCATTATATGAGACAAGGCTGATAGTGATCCTTCGAGGATCCTCTATCCTACCATGAATGGCCCATTCCTTGGGCAGATCCTCCCCATCTGGGATGGAATCCCTCCTAACAAAGAAAAAGCGACGCTTCCAGTTTGAATCGTTCTTAGTAACCTTGAAAACAGGATTATTCTTCCCGGCTTTCCGTTTCAACAAATACCGGTGGGAACCGAATGTGGTGAGATCGTAAAACTCAGCTAACTCCGCCATCCCCAGATCAATCCCTTCCTGCTCGATGATCCTCTCAAAGGTATACAGAACCCTCCAGATCATCGGCATAGCTTGGATATATGAGATGCCGGTTAAGGAAAAGAAAGATTGGGTGAACGATGGGAAAGGATATGAATACCCTATGGTGAATGGAGTAGCAGGAAAAGCCACCCAGGTATTCGAAACAGAGTCACTCAGAGCGGTAGGTGTGAAGGATTTGAAAACAGCATTCGCCGGGAAACAATGACGAATTCTGTCTATGTGAACATCAGTGAAACAACACCTCTCCGTAGGAGAATCCTTGATAATCCCCTGGCTTTTTAAGGGACTATCCTTCTTGGGATCCTTGTGTGGAGAATTCCGGAGCAACATGTTTGTGACGAGACGGAAACGGAGTAAAAGCAGAAAACAGAGCAAAGAGAAAAGAAAGAGAGAAAGATACCTGATCAATCTTCGGTGCAGAATATAAAGGGAGTGTATCTTGAATTTAAATACAAACTGATCCTCACCCTATCTCCTATTTATAATCATGATTTGCAGGGATTGTCACATCCATGACGTAATGATCGTAACGGCTAGTTCAATATTAACGGCTAGTTACTCGGAGTTGCCCGTTGGAGATAAGATCAAAACAAAATACAACTCGTTAATTTACAATCAACTCCTTATATTTTGGGGGCAATTGTTAGGGCTGGATTTTTATTATAGGTGATCCTTACACATGATCCTAACCAGTGATCCTTGTTTCTTTGGCAGACAGTGATCCACAGCAGGACTTCAGGATCAGGATCATGGGACATTATGGTGATCCTCATACTAACGGCCACTTCCGCTTCATACAATATTGTTTTGCAGGAACATCTAGCAGGATACGCTCTAGGCATCATGATCCAGGGACGCGTCTTCACAATTATGGCAAGAGCTAAATCAGAGATAGACGTTGCACAGGATATGGAAACATGGCTTGATTTATGGGCGGCTATTTAGGCTAGATTGTCTTTATTTCTAAAGGGGTAATGAGCTGATAATTAGTCCTTTTACCTAAAATAGGTCACCTACACTTGTATATATACCACTCTCCATCATTTGGAAGAGAAGACACGACATACAACGAAACTCTCACACACTTAGACACTCGAAACAATAGTGATCCTTGTACTCAGCTCATTATCAACCAAAGTTGTAACTATATTTTTCTTATATTGAAGTTGGTGATCGGTAGTTGCCATCACCCGAGGTTTTTTATGCCGGAGATCATACATTGATCAAGGGCTTTTTCCTCGTATAAATCATTGTGTCTTTGCATCTTTATCACAGAAGTGATCCTTTACCTTCATAATTAACCAAGCATCATACCCCGTTTACATAAAGTTTGGTTACATTATCCTTGTGTGATTTTTGACCAAAACAGAAATCACGACGAATAATCAAAGTACAAGCTCAATTGAGCAGCACCTGGACTATCGTTGGATAGTTATAATCGATCGGACGTTGAATCGTAATAGCGATCGAGTTATTACCCTGATTGTGGCAGCACCTCGTGATTAGTGTGTGTTTGATAGTGTTTTACGTCTAACTCAGTGTGTATTATGAGTTTTAACTTCGAATGAACATCTGAATTCAAGTCCCAACCCCTTCTATTTATACTTGAAATTGGACTCCCCCGCGTGTCGCGGAAGAAGTCGTGACACCTGTCGCGACTCGCCTGGGAATCCCACCTAGCCTAGAGTAGCCTTGCTGTGGGTATAGGCTAGCTGAGTCGACGTTCAACGAAACTTAGCTCCCACGTAAAATTCGTTAAGATATTACCAACTAGGGTTTATCCCCCTTGAGTTTTAGGGGCCCTGATCCTGATTCCGATTGTTGTGAAAATTTTAGGGTTAGTGCGAAATTACTTGGGTGTCTCAATTAGGGTTTCCTTATTACCTAATTACCATCCTAATTATGGATTTTAGTGACAGTTGTTACATCCTCCCCACCTTAAGAAAAATCTCGTCCTCAGTTATTGGAATAACTGAGGATATTTGCGCTTCATTTCTGATTCTAGCTCCCCAGTGTATTCTGGTCCTCTCTTGGATTCCCATTTGACTTTGACCAACACCAGTCTTTTATGTTTGAGAAACTTGATTTTTCTATCTTCGATCTGTAGTGGTTGCTCTACAAATTTCAACTTTTCGTTTACCTCTATATCTTGAAGAGGTACTACCAGGGATTCGTCTGATAAGCATTTCTTGAGATTGGATACATGAAATACATCATGTACTCCAGCTAACTCTTCTGGTAGTAGTAAACGATAAGCTACTGGTCCTATTCGTTGAATCACTGGGAATGGTCCAACATATCTTGGACTTAGCTTTCCTTTCTTTCCGAATCGTACTACTCCTTTCCAAGGAGAAACTTTTAAAAGTACTTTATCTCCTACTTGGAATTCTAGTGGCTTGCGACGATTGTCTGCATAGCTTTTCTGGCGATCTCTGGCTGTTTTCAATCTCTCCTTGATTTGAGTTATCTTGTCTGTAGTTTCTTGTACAATTTCAGGACCTGATAATTGACTTTCTCCGATTTCTGCCCAACATACTGGAGTTCTGCACTTACGTCCGTACAATGCTTCGAATGGTGCAGCTTCGATGCTTGAATGATAACTATTGTTATAGGAGAATTCAATTAATGGCAAATGGCTGTCCCAATTACCACCAAAGTCAATTACACATGCTCGGAGCATGTCTTCTAGAGTTTGTATTGTCCTTTCACTCTGTCCGTCTGTTTGTGGATGATAAGCAGTACTTAGATTTAGTCGAGTTCCCATTGCTTTCTGAAAACTTTTCCAGAAATGAGAAGTAAAACGACTATCTCTATCCGATACAATGGAGAGCGGGACTCCATGTAGGGATACTACTTCGTCCACGTACAGTTGTGCTAACTTTTCCATGCTAAAGGTTTCTTTTATTGGTAAGAAATGAGCTGATTTGGTTAATCGGTCTACAATTACCCAAATTGCATCATTACCTCTTTTGGTTCTGGGTAACTTAGTAACAAAATCCATTGTTATGAGTTCCCATTTCCATACAGGCATTTCTAATTGTTGGAGTAGTCCTGAAGGCTTCTGGTGTTCAGCTTTGACTTGTGAACAAGTTAAACATTTGGATACGTATTTGGCTATATCCTTTTTCATTCCTATCCACCAAAAATTATTTCTTAAATCTTGGTACATCTTATTGTTTCCTGGGTGCATGGTATACCTAGATTTATGAGCTTCTTCTAAAATCTTATTTCTTAATTCTCCTTGCTTAGGTACCCAAATTCGTTTCTTATGGAATTTCCAAATTTCATCATTTCCTTGTTCTAGTTCTTTTAGGTAACCTTTCATTCCTTCAGCATCGTCTTTGATTGCTATTTTCTGAACTTCTTTGATTTGTGCCATTAAATCTACTTGTAGATTTAACCTCAGAGCACGGACTCGTTTCTGTTTCTCATGGTACTTACGACTTAAGGCATCTGCAACCACATTTGCCTTTCCTTCGTGATATTGAATATCACAGTCGTAATCACTCAGCATCTCTATCCATCTTCTTTGCCTCATGTTTAACTCTTTTTGCCCAAATATATATCTTAAACTCTTATGATCTGTATAAACAGTAAACTTACTTCCGTACAGATAATGTCTCCATATCTTAAGGGCAAAAATTATGGCTCCTAGTTCTAGATCATGAGTCGTATAATTTTCTTCGTGCTTTTTCAGTTGTCTAGAAGCATACGCAATTACCTTCTTGCGTTGCATCAACACACATCCATAGCCTAACTTTGAAGCATCACAATATACTTCAAAGTCTTCTGTTCCTTCGGGTAAGGCTAAGATTGGTGCATTCGTCAATCTATGCTTTAAAATCTTAAAGGCTTCTTCTTGTCTAGTTCCCCATTCAAACTTAACGGTTTTACAGGTTAACTTGGTTAATGGTACGGCTATCTTAGAAAAATCTTTGATAAATCGTCTATAGTATCCAGCTAAGCCTAGAAAACTTCTTATCTCCATAGCTGTTTGTGGAACTTTCCATTTCGTAATTGCTTCTATCTTAGCAGGATCTACATGGATACCTTCGTGATTTATCACATGACCTAAGAATTGTACTTCTTGCAGCCAAAATTCACACTTTGAGAATTTGGCATAAAGCCTTTCTTTTCTTAACAGAGTTAAGAGAAAGTGTAAATGTTCACAATGTTCTTTTTGGCTTTTGGAATAAATAAGTATATCGTCGATGAAAACGATTACAAATTTATCCAAGTATGGTTTACAGATCCGATTCATCATGTCCATGAATGCTGCTGGGGCATTTGTTAATCCAAAGGGCATGACTGTAAACTCATAATGACCATACCTAGTTCTGAAAGCAGTTTTAGGTATGTCTTCTTCTTGTACCTTCAACTGATGATATCCAGATCTTAAATCTATCTTAGAGAAATACCTAGCTCCTTGTAATTGATCAAAAAGATCATCAATCCTAGGTAATGGGTATCGATTCTTAATCGTAACCTTATTCAATTCTCTATAATCGATACACATTCTCATCGATCCATCCTTCTTTTTCACAAACAACACTGGTGCACCCCAAGGGGATGAACTAGGTTGTATGAATCCTTTGCTTAACAATTCATCTAATTGCTTTTTCAATTCTAACATTTCAGTAGGAGCTAATATATAAGGTGCTTTAGCTATTGGTGCAGTACCTGGAATTAAATGAATTCTAAACTCTACTTCTCTATCAGGTGGTAATCCAGGTAATTCTTCTGGAAAAATGTCTGGGTATTCTGAGACTATTGGAATATCCTGAAGTTCCTTATCTTTAGTGTTAATGATTACCGAGATCATATACACCATTTCCTGCTTTCTCGAATAGCTTGCCAATTTCATTACTGAGATAAATTTCAGTGGCTTTCGAGGTCTATCTCCAGTAATTAAAATTACTTCTCCTGTAGGTGTTTGAATTTCTACAGCATTTTTGTCACATAGGATTCGTGCATGGTTGGCTATTAACCAATCCATTCCTAATACTACATCGAATCCTGCTAAATTCATTGGTAACAAATTTGCAGAAAACTTATGGCCTAATAATTCTATTTTTCCTTCTTGCCAGATTTTATCTATTTTCACAGAATTTCCTTCTGCGGTTTCTACTGTAAAGATTTGCCTAAGAGGGGTTAAAGGTAAATTAAGATCTTGGCAAAATAAAGTATTTATAAAACTTTGGTTCGCACCAGAGTCAAATAATACTTTTGCAAATACGTTGTGAACTAAGAACGTACCAGCTATCACATCTGGAATGAGTTCGGCCTCTTGAGTGGTTAGCTGGAATGCCCGCGCATTTCTCTTGGTTGTTCCTTCAGCTGGTTTGGCTTGGTTAACTACAGGTTTAGCTATCTTAGGACATTCAAATTGAAAGTGTCCCCTTTCTCTGCAATTATAACAAACTCTTGTTTTCTTCCTGCAGTCTTCTTCCCGATGTCCTTTCATTTTGCAAAAATTGCAAACCATGTTGCATTGTCCATAATGCTTCTTTTTGCAAGTTTTGCAGAAAGGAGGTGATGAGGATTGCCCGGTTCCTCTTTTCTTGGTATTACCCACACGAAATCCTTGGGTAATCTTTTGAGCTAATTCCTTCTTGCGATCTTCCTCTCTTGTGCGTACCAATTCATCTGTTAGGGTGTTAGCTAATTCTACATCATCGTCAATAGTACGAGGTCTCGCAGCTTTAACGATGTTTCGGATTTCACTAATTAACCCCCAGATGTAACGAGAAATAAGTACCGGTTTTGGCGAAGCCAGTGATGGCACTACCCTTGCGTATTCAAAGAATGTCGAAGTATAGCCCCGACAATCTACACCTAGCATACGATGACTCAGGAACTTGTTTGCCATTTGTTCCTTCTCGTATTCGGGACAGAATTTTCTTTCTACCAGATTCTTAAATTCTTCCCAATTCATTGCATAGGCTATCCTTCTCCCTTTTGCCTGGAGGACCGTGTTCCACCATTCTAGTGCTCCTTCCTTGAACAGATTTGATGCATACATCACTTGATCCTCTTCGGCACATTTGCTTATTGCAATCACTGCTTCGGTTTTCTCTAACCAACGCAGTGTTGCAGTTGCCCCTTCGTTACCTGCAAATTCAGCGGGTTTGCAAGCAAGAAATTCTTTGTAAGTGCAACCAGGTGTTGCAGCTTTCATTCTCTTAGGGAGTGGGGCCCGTTGCGGATCATGATCGTCATGATTGCCGCCTCCATTTATGCTGTTACTGCCGTTATCTTCTGGAATACGTTTACTAGGAATTAATTGTGGTTCGGCAGGTTTCTTAACAGCAGCCACAATTTCTGGAATAGCATGAGCTATCCCTTGGGCGATAAAGTGCTCGATATCTTGTCGAGTTATATATTGATCTTCCTGTTCTTGCTCAGATTGATTTACTTCATTAATTGGTTCATTGTTAGCGTTTTCCATCTGCTAGTTGGTAAAAATTATTAGTGTCTAACTTATCAATGACAAAATTCACATAGATAAACACATAGATTATCACAATATACAAGTATAACCAAAATTGTCGAATTCTCAACTTTTACTTTGTTGGTATATTGTATATGCATCCATACACACCGTATTTTACAGAGTTTTATTGCCCATTTTACAGAATTGTAAGTTACTATCATACAATACGGCTTTCTGTGGTTTAACTGACGGTTCTAGTAACGATGCTCCCTCTCATCGTACTTCCAAGTTAGATGCTCCCCCATTTCCCTGATCCTATTACCTGTACCTATCAGTTCTTCACCGAACTGACGGAGTTCAGCTAGGTTTTCATTACTCATGGGAGGATTCAGGAGTGGTTCTGGGTCAAATTGTGGAAGAAAGCTATAAGGATTGTTGACTATGTTTTGGAATTGCCAAATCATTGGTCCACCATTCCTCCATTTGGCCTAATGGTCTGGTATGAACTAGTGGGTCTGGAATAGCTGGTCCTAGGTTTAGTGGAAATTGGGCTGTAACCGGATAAGAGAAAAGATTATTATTGATAGGCTCTAAAACATCACAATTTTCCAGTAGGTGATCTATTTCGTCCTGGAACGTGATTTCCTCAGACTGTTTAGAGCTTTCGCCAATTTCTATTCCCTTTTGTTTCAGATCTATTCCTATTTCCTTTTCGGGTGGTTTTGAACTTTCTCCAGTTTCTATTTCCTTTCCCTTGCTCACGATCACAGGATTTTCTATTTTAGGGAGTCTCCTAGTGGCAGGTTTCCTACGGCGTACTTTCCTCCATCCTACGTATCTTCTCTTCTTTTTAGGTTTAGCTTTTTCCAGCGGTGGAGCTTTGAATTCCACAGGTTCTTCTATGTCAGCAATGTAACCAGTAAAGTCGTGAGAGACTTCAATAGGCACTGGATATAAGTTGAGATTCTGGAAGGCTTCCGACATCTCATTCATGCTGCATAGCATATATGTAAAAATGCAATGTTAAAACTTTGGAACAAAGTTTAACAAACAAACACTAAAGTTTTATTGCATATTACTTTTTTTTTATACAGAAATAACGGAAATAAACACACTGGGATTTTATTTATTTACTGGATTGTGATTTCTCTTACTAGACCCAACTTATCGGATATTTAGAGTTTGGCATTTTCTGCTACAGTAGCTAGCATATAGAGATTTGCCCATTTCTTGTCTATTTTATCTTCCCAAGGTGTACTATTACCCAACTCTTGGATTTCTGGGTTAAACCTAACTCTCTTGGTTCGGGGTTTCTTTTTCCCCTGACTCTTTTTAAGTATCGAATCCCTTTTCTCTGGGGAAAGAGGATTCTCATAGTTCGCCTTGCGGACAAAGATTCCTTCTTCTAGGTTTACTGGGTTTTTAGAAGAAGATGCAACATCTAGTTTGTGATAGATAGCAGACAACTTTTGCTTACCCATACTGTAACTAACAAATAATCAGTTAATAAACAGATAATCACAGAATAACAGCTAGTAGATTTAAGTATTTTGTCAAATACTTAATTTAGTATTAGGCTTAATCAGCGGCTCGATCAGTGGCTCAATAGTTATTAATTCTTAGCTCTGATACCACCTTCTCTGTCACGGCTCCCGACCCTACCCTGGACGGAGTCGGAGCCACGGGCAGATTTTAGTGGTACCCGTGGTATTTAATTTATGCGGTAGCGGAAGTCTTTTTATAACAGGATCTTTTCACCGGAAAATACTTGTTTAGTATATTACACCAAGTTTAAGGAATAAATCCCAAAATTTACAGTAAGTTGATTTCACACAGAAATCTTTATTTTTCCAAAACATGTTTTATTTATTTACAATGAGCCACTTCCCTGAGCTTGATAGTGCTTTACTGCACTTTTCCTGGATCACACAGATCACCTGAAACATGTTTGAAAAAGGTTTTGTCAGCGGGGAAATACTGAGTGAATCATTCCATTTTCTAAAATGACCCGTTAGTTATAAATTTACAGTATTAAGAGCGATTACAATGTTTCTATCAACCAATTATCAAGAATGGGTATTTGTCACTCGACCGGATCTGTGACTGTGGTCATATCACTCTGGGTCCCGTCGCCCCAAACAGTGACGGTTTACTCACATAGAGTAATAATCACTCACATAGAGTAATACTCACTCACCTAGAGTGATAAAATTAGTAATGTGCACAATACCCCACATACCAGCTGTAATTTGGTGATTACAAAGACTTAATCCCTGTAATTATAACCTTGAAAATAATTTGAGGTATTGTAATACTTACTCACAAACTGTGAGAAAACAGTTTAAAATGAAGAATGACTCACAAACTGTGAGAAAAGAGTTTACAAAAGAGGAATGACTCACATTGCAGATTTAACGAGCAAATAGATAATGCCTACTGATTAGCCTTGATTACACCTAGTTTAACACAATGCACACACAGACAGATTAGTAACTAATACAGCAGTTACGTCAATTCACGAGATTAAACCTTCACAACGATTAATCAGTGCAATACTCGATAATTCAATCGGATTCACAACGAATAACAGAGCAGAGTCCGAATTCGAACAGCACTCTAATATTCAAGTCAAAATCATGACGAATAATCAAAGTACAAGCTCAATTGAGCAGCACCTGGACTATCGTTGGATAGTTATAATCGATCGGACGTTGAATCGTAATAGCGATCGAGTTATTACCCTGATTGTGGCAGCACCTCGTGATTAGTGTGTGTTTGATAGTGTTTTACGTCTAACTCAGTGTGTATTATGAGTTTTAACGTCGAATGAACATCTGAATTCAAGTCCCAACCCCTTCTATTTATACTTGAAATTGGACTCCCCCGCGTGTCGCGGAAGAAGTCGTGACACCTGTCGCGACTCGCCTGGGAATCCCACCTAGCCTAGAGTAGCCTTGCTGTGGGTATAGGCTAGCTGAGTCGACGTTCAACGAAACTTAGCTCCCACGTAAAATTCGTTAAGATATTACCAACTAGGGTTTATCCCCCTTGAGTTTTAGGGGCCCTGATCCTGATTCCGATTGTTGTGAAAATTTTAGGGTTAGTGCAAAATTACTTGGGTGTCTCAATTAGGGTTTCCTTATTACCTAATTACCATCCTAATTATGGATTTTAGTGACAGTTGTTACAAAAATCATTAAGATTACCGAAATCTTGCAGGGAGCAAGAATAGAATTTTTAAATCAAAAGTTTATTGCAAACCTTTATCCAATGAATCTGGCAGGATTTAATGTTGTATTAGGAACATGGTTGTAAAACAAGGTTTCCAAGTCCGAGTACTCTCCGAGTAATCGCTCCAAGGTAGGTTGCCGAGGCGACTTTCTTCAACTCCGCCTAATTACTCGGAATCGACCAAACGCGGTCAACCTCTGCCAAAATCAGATCTAGTAGGTCAATTCAGGTCAAGTTTTACTTAAAAAAATAAAACATAATTTCTATATCTATCATATTAAAAAAATATTAAAGAATGAATATCATTTTCACGTATTTTGTTATAATTATTAGTAAATTTATGTTATTTAACATATATTTAACTTGAGAAAACTAATTTCTTTATAGTTTAGCATGTCTGAGTACTCTCCGCCTAGACCGAGTACTCTCAACTCCCCAGTCGACCGACTAGGGAGCGCCTAGCGACTTTTGCAACCATGATTAGGAATAGATTGGTTAGTAACTAATAAAGCCAGTATTCTATGTGATCAAAAGTCAATCCAAGTAAATTCACCAAGGGGTGAAAAAATCACAATTAAAGGAGATAAGCCGTCTAGATCCACAAAATTCATCTCTCTAATGAAAACAGCTAGTTATGTAAGAAAAGGATCATTAGTGTATTTGATTTCCATAATCATTAACACTAAAGGAAAAGAACTGAAGGATATCCCAGTAGTATCTCAGTTTCCAGATGTGTTTCAAGAAGAATTACCAGGACTACCGCCGGACAGAGAAGTTGAATTTAGAATTCATCTGCTACCAGGAACAACACCAATTGCCAAAGCACCCTATCGTTTGGCACCTGCAGAAATGCAAGAATTAAAGAAACAACTGGACGAACTGTAACACCTCGAAAATTTGTGTCCAATAAATAAACGACACGTGTGACTTACGACAAAAGTATGGTAAACCCGAATTTAATTAAAGATGTACGGTAGGATTTTTGAACATGTCGACATGTTAATTTAAACCTCTGAACGACTTCATTATAAATCCCAAGACCTTAACATGATTAATAAACATCTAATATACCTTAATCCGGTGATTACTAAAAATGATGGATGCCAAATTTGTAAGTATGGATCCTATGGAAATAATGTACATTAAATCTTCATTCATGAATCTTTACCATTATTCAAACAAATGATACATGATGGAGTAGACATAACTGGTACAAGCATGGGTTAAAGGCATTGTGCTGAAGAATTAAACCAGAAATCATGCGTTGCAAGTTGTCCATTCAAATCATGAAAGGTTATTTTTTTTGCCTCTGACAAGGGCTTACGGACCGCAAGGGTCCTGCCTTACGGTCCGTAAGGTGCGAAAGGGTAAAACATTTTTCTGTCAAAGGCTTATGGACCACAAGGGTCCCGCCTTACGGTCCGTAAGGGGTGCCCAGCGACAGCAGCTTGGCTGTTGGCTGTTACAAACGTTAAACCGACTTACCAAGATATTTTCAGCAACATGGGCGACCCCTAACAGTTAGTAGGCACTAGTAAACACTTGTAAATGATCTGGACACAATCATAGACCTAGTTGTCATGATCTAATTCATCCAAGAGTGCTATAAAAGGCCAATGAGTTGCACATTGTGTTCACTCATCACTTCTGCATTCCTGGAGCTTTTCTGGAGCACAAGTGCCTTTCCTAAGCCTTTCTAATCTTGTATTAGACTCTTGTAAGTATGCTCCACCCTTTCTTGGTTAAGTTTTGCTTAGATGTAGCTTAAAAGTCAATCCGTCGTAATTAACGATTGACTTTACGATAAATCACAAATGGTCCAGTGATTTGTCGAATCAAAGGTAGTTATATGTTGGTAAGCATGTAGGCTTTAAACCCCTAAAAGGGCACTCTCTGATTCCCACTTTAACTAGTCCGAATGTCGAGTCAAACTTGCTTAGAAAAAGTCAACAGAATGCTATTTTGCGATTTTATGCATAATCGGTAATGTAGATGGCGTGTAACCTGTTTTAACACTCATATAACATGAGAAAAAGTATATTAACTAGTCTAAGCTTGTTTGATCCGACCATTTACTGTTTTGACCCGGTTCGGAACCGAAAGTCGCAAAACTTTGACTTTTGCTTTGACTTCAGTTCTGACCCGTTATTGTATGAGTTAGATGTGCCTTAGGACTCTCTTAGGACCAGGTTACATGATGGTATAACCCTCTGTGAACGGTTCGTTGTTTGTCCGAGTCTTTAGCACGTTTTCGTTAAATGCTTAAAGGTTGACCGTAACACCCTTTTTACTTTAAAACGAGAATTTTGGACACGTGAAAGGACAATAACCTTAGTTACGGATTTCTAAGCATGTCCCTAAAATTACACGTCAATCTGAGGTCCAGAATAGGAGTTATGCTAAATAGCGCAATTACGGAAACTTTAGTAATTAAATGGCGCAATTAGCATAACGCCTATCTAAACCCAGATTTCGACACCAAACCTTTTACACACTGATGTAAAATAATATTTTGGAATTTTTAAAGTTTTTTAATTATTTTTAACCTGCTCATAACCTGCGGTTATGGCATCGGTTCGGTAAATACCGAATATACCCTTTTCGAGCATAACTTGAGTTCTACAAGGTATTTTGACCCGATTCCAGTTGCTACTGATTTTAAATAATAAATAGAGTATTTTGGACTTTATAAACTGTTCGGAAAACTCAGATTTCCTGTAGAACTCAGAAACCTCTTTTATAATCTTTAAAATGACCGAAATACCCCTACGGGGCATATAATGGATTTAAACTCGTTACGGGCATTATGGAAGGTATCCTACTGATACCACAACCTCTTTAAAGCATATTAACTAAGGAAACTTGTGTAGGACTCTTACAGTTACCCGTTACGCCTTTTTGCGCGCACGGTACGGTTTATGTAACTAGTTTACATAAACTAGCCGAAACGGGTCAAACCTTATTGTTTTGACCTCAAAATCCAGAGTGTGGTTATATTACCCATATAAAACAAATCTTCAAACTTGTTGGGTCCAAACCACATTCCATTCCCGGTTTTCGCCTTTCACGCGATTAAACCGTAATTATCCTTGAAACTGAGCGGTCTAAGCTAAGGCTAAATTAAAGACCCGTTAGGATTTAATAGGTTATTTTAAACCTTCGTTCCAGAATAGGAGACCAGTAAAAGAAACTTGAATTTGTTTATTAAGGATTATTACTTGCTCAGGTAAATACTTTTAACTTATTTTCCGTTATACGGGCTTGGGTTACGGTATTTAAAATACCGCTTGGTCGGGCAATTGACTCCAACTCATTAGTAGTCAGGTGATTTCAATGTGACCCGTTTAAAAATTGGTTTTGTTGGCTTTACGCCTTTGGGAGCTTAATGACCATGTCCCGGATATCCTTGGCATCATTTTACGAAATGGCCACGACCCTGACACACGGGTGTAGGCGTACACCCGTAATGTGTCTATATTATTAAAGGTATAACCGTTGGTCTTCCCACCACGGCTTTATGCTTTGTGGCGTGTCTATTAACCTTAAACCCGGCACGACCCGGGTGACCGAACGCATAGTAAACATGTAATTCTTTTAAAAGATTTAATTATAAATTATCCCAAGTTATAAAGAGTTTGTGCCATGTGCATTCAAATCAATTTTATTAACATTTTACAAAAGTGTCGGTTGAATGTATTTACCAGTGTAAACTGACGTATTTTCCCCAAAAAGATTAATGCAGGTTCTACTCATAATAGGCTGGCCACTCCTTAGCATCGTTAGAGTCTTGCAAGCTTGGGATGCCAATATCTGTTGAACAATTATTTTTCTATCTTATTTTGATCCCCTGTGGATTTGTTTCGACTACTCGTGATACTTGGATATTACAATCAGTGGTTGAAATGTAATTTATCTTTATGCTTCCGCTGTGCATTCATATATTGTGTGGTTTGACTATATTGTTGCCAACTACGTCACGGTAATCCCCCACCGGGCCCACCGGTGAAACACGTGGAAATCAGGGTGTGACACGAACTCTTGGATAAAGGATTCATACAGCCAAATTCATGCCATGGGGAGCGCCGATCTTATTCGTCAAGAAGAAAGACAGGTCAATGCGTATGTGCATTAATTACCGTGAATTGAATAAGATCACGATTAAAATTCGGTACCCATTACCGAGAATCGACGATCTGTTTGATCAACTGCAAGGAGCTCAATTCTTTTCTAAGATTGATTTACACTCAGGATATCATCAATTAAAGGTAGAGGAAGAAGACATTCCTAAGACCGCATTTAGAACAAGGTATGGCCATTATGAATTTACTGTCATGCCATTTGGTTGAACCAATGCCCCAGCCGCATTTATGGACATGATGAACCGAATATGTAAGCCATATTTGGATAAATTCATAATTGTCTTTATCAATGATATTCTCATTTATTCTAAGAGTAAAGAGGAACATGCAGTGCATCTGCATGCACTTCTAAGTTTATTGAGAAAAGAAAAGCTTTATGCAAAATTTTCGAAGTGTGCGTTTTGGTTAAAAGAAGTGCAGTTTCTTGGACATCTAGTTAACCATGAAGGAATTCATGTGGATCCCACAAAGATTGAGGCAATTACTAAATGGAAAACCCCTGAGTCACCAACCGAGGTTAGAAGTTTCCTAGGATTAGCCGGTTATTATAGAAGATTTATTCGAGATTTTTCTAGAATAGCCATTCCCTTAACAAAGTTAACCTGTAAATCTGTTAAGTTTGAATGGGGACCAAAACAAGAAGAAGCTTTTAGAATTTTTAAGCAAAGATTAACCAACGCACCCGTACTCGCGTTACCAGAAGGAACTGCAGACTTTGTAGTCTATTGTGACGCTTCTAAGCTACGGTATGGATGTGTATTGATGCAACGTCAAAAGGTTATAGCTTAGGCCGCTCGACAACTTAAGAATCATGAAGAGAATTATTCAACCCATGATTTAGAATTAGGAGCTATAATTTTTGCCCTTAAAATTTGGAGACATTACCTTTACGGTAGTAAGTTTACCATTTTCACAGATCATAAGAGTTTAAGGTATGTTTTCAGGCAAAAGGAGTTAAATATGAGACAAAGACGCTGGATGGAAATACTTAGTGATTATGATTGTAATATCCAGTATCATGCAGGAAAAGCTAATGTAGTAGACGATGCTTTAAGTCGAAAGTATCATGGAAAGCCAAAAAGAGTACGTTCTCTTAAATTAAATCTGCAAGTAGATTTAAATGAACAGATTAGAAAGGCACAAGAATCAGTAATCAAGGACGATACTGAGAAACTGAAAGGAATGATTAAGGAACTAGAACAAGGAACCGACGGAATTTGGAGATTCCATAAGAAAAGAATGTGGATACCCAAATTAGGAAACCTACGCCACCGTATATTAGAAGAAGCCCATAAGTCTAAGTATACAACACATCCTGAAAATGATAAAATGTATCAGGACTTAAGAAAGAACTTCTGGTGGATAGGAATGAAAAAGGATATAGTAGTTTATGTTGCCAAGTGTCTAACCTGTTCACAGGTCAAAACTGAACATCAGAAACCCTCTGGTTTATTGCAACAATTGGAAATGCCAGTATGGAAATGGGAATTGATAACAATGGATTTTGTTACCAAATTACCCAAAACAAGAAAAGGTAATGATACAATCTGGGTAATTGTAGACAGACTAACTAAGTCAACTCATTTCCTACCGATGAAGGAAACTTTCAGTATGGAACAATTAGCTAAGTTGTATGTAAATGAAATAGTTTCATTACATGGAATTCCTTCATCAATTGTTTTTTATAGAGATAGCCGTTTTACTTCTCATTTTTGGACAAGTTTCCAAAAAGCAATGGGTATCAAGCTAAATCTAAGCACTGCATATCATCCTTAAACGGACGGACAAAGCGAAAGGACAATTCAGACAATGGAGGATATACTTAGAGCTTGTGTAATTGATTTCAGAGGTAATTGGGACGATCATCAACCATTAATAGAATTTTCCTACAATAACAGCTATCATACTAGCATCAATGCTGCACCATTCGAGGCACTTTATAGATGAAAGTGCCGAACTCCAGTCTGTTGGGCAGAAATTGGAGAAAAGCAATTATCTGGACAAGAAATAGTACGACAAACCACGGACAAGATTATTCAAGTCAAGGAACGACTGAAAGCAGTACGTGATCGACAAAAGGGTTATGATGATAACAGGCGAAAACCGTTGGAGTTTCAAGTAGGAGACAAGGTGTTATTGAAAGTTTCTCCTTGGAAAGGAGTGGTAAGATTCATCAAAAGGGGAAAGCTAAGCCCCAGGTGTGTTGGACCTTTTGAGATTATTAGAAGAATAGGACCCGTAGCTTACCAACTACAACTGCCAGAGGAAATGGCAGGAATACATGATGTATTTCATGTATGCAATCTCAAAAAGTGCCTAGTCAATGAATCACTAGTAGTGCCTCTTAAGGATATAGAGGTAAATGAGAAACTAAAGTTTGTAGAGAAGCCGCTACAGATTGAAGACAGGAAAGTCAAAAACCTCAAACACAAGAGATTGGTTCTAGTCAAAGTGAAATGGGATTCCAAGAGAGGACTAGAATACACTTGGGAGCTTGAATCAGAAATGCAAAGGAAATATCCACACTTATTCCAGTAGACCTCGAGGACGAGTTCTAAAACGAGGTGGGGAGGATATAACAACCCTCCAAAATTATTTTCGACACCCCTAGTATATTCAGAATGTCCCTAAACGTCCTAAAATACATCCCGTATATGAGAAATGGCCCAAAATACCTTATATAATTAAAAAACAAAATTATATAGTCTGTGGCGGCCCGCAAAGGACACACCACAGGGTTACGCGGGACGCGACGACCAGTACACCAGGCCGCACCAGAGTGTGCCACGTGTACGACGCTTTTGGGGTCTAGCAGTTGACTCGGCAAGCCTATAACAGGACACGTAGTCCCTGGCGGCCCGCGAAGGCTAAGCCTTAAGGCGCCGCGGGGCGCGACAGCCCTGCTGATCAGCCCTATAAATTAAGTCGACGAGCACAGTTCACAAATTGTTCAGTCTCTCAATCTCTCTCTCAATTTTTCTACAGTAGGCACTATACCCGGGCATTATACCCACTAATTAGCGAAGCCCTGCCTCGTTGTAAGTATTTTGACCCCCGGTTACGTATTAGATACGCTGCCCGATTGATCTAGGTTTCCGTAACGGCTGTCGAGGCTCTGCCCGACGTAGTCGTTGGAGTTCCGTCTCGGGGAGGGTATTACTAATGTAAATATTCAGTTATTATACTAACGCTTGTGCATTGTGTAATTAATAGATAATCACCAGGAAATCACAAAGGAAAACCCTAAGATAGTGTTATGGGTGATTTTCTGCTCATATATCCTGACTAATATTCTGACTGTGTTTCTTTTTGTTGTGACCAGGATACCGGATCAG
This sequence comes from Helianthus annuus, assembly GCF_002127325.2. Lineage (NCBI taxonomy): Eukaryota > Viridiplantae > Streptophyta > Magnoliopsida > Asterales > Asteraceae > Helianthus > Helianthus annuus. The sequence goes on from NC_035436.2 coordinate 52,441,830, forward strand.
GATATTTGTAACATCCTGATATGATATCCTGGTAGTAACTAATTAATTGACGTGCAGATTATTGAAACAAGTTTATAACGTTCAAGTGGACTTTTTCTCCTTGAGACTCGGGCAAATCGGTTAGATTATGGACGTTGAAGCCGGAAGACGTGGACTACATCATTCACAAAAGGAATATTCGAAACAACCCAGTTTTATAGGATAGTTTGTTACTATAAATGGATCGATCGGATCAGATAGCAACACACACAACCTTTCGCACACTCTTTCTCTCCTGTTTCAAACAATCAATACACACTTACACTTGTACTCGAATTACATTGTAACACTTAGTTGATCCACATCATATCTTGCATTGTATCCTGATATTTGAAGTAATAGAAGAACAAGGCAGCTGCGATTGTCAACTCCCGAGGTTTTATGCCGGCGATCTAGATTGATCAAGGGCTTTCCTCGTACATCCTGTGTCACCCTTTACATTTTAGTTCATTGTTTGATCATAAATACAACTCTATATCCTGAGCCGTATCCTAAAACTGTTTTTGCAAGCAACTCAATCAACATATTTTTAGCACATTTTTCAGCATAATACCTTACTTAATTAATTTGATCACTTAATTGCTTCGACAAGTTTTTGACCAAAACAATTTGGCGCCCACCGTGGGGCAAGTGGTGCTATTTCTACTAAAAGCTTTTGCAAAATCATTACTTGGTTTTCTATTTTCAAAACTTTTTGCTACACTGTTTTCAATGGCCTCGAGATCAAACATGAGCTCTTCCACCGTGTCTTCCACAACCTCTACAACAATTGGTTCGGTGCTTCCACCACCTCCTCCAAGATCGCAAGCCTCTTCTCAAGGAACTGAAATTCATGTGGCTCGGGATGTTATCCCCGCTCGCAATATTCAGGGACCCGGTCCTGTTTTGGCCTCTAATGAAGAAATTCTAAATTTGTTTGGTAGTGTACAGGAACAGATGAGGCAGCAACATGAGACCAACCAGATGCTGATGAGAGAAATACAACTCTTGAAATTTGGCTCAAGTAGACCTGCTGAGGATACTGTCACCCCCTTGCAACCCAGAGCTTTGAACTTCAGTTCCGCAGTATATACGGAGGATAACCGGGGAAATATTGTGCCTAGCCATCCCCAGAATCATACTCCCAAGATACCCTCTTCAGTTAGGGTGTCAACTATGAGAAGCTCAGGATATGCTTCAGGATATGGCCAGAACCCTTAGGCTGGTAACATGTCTAATAATAACAATACTTTTACTACTAATGGTGTTGGATCTTTGCAGGATGCAGGTGTGACATCAGCACTCTCCAGGGAGCTTCAGAAATTGAAGGATATGATATCCAGTGTACCTGGGGTGGTCCAACCAATTCCAGAAGTATCCCAAGACAGCCACAGGATATCCCGGTTTGCACATCCTATTTGTGATGCTGAAATCCCAAAAAGATTTCAGAAGCCCAACATGAAGCTCTATGACGGAACCACTGATCCTGAGGAGCATATTGCCCAGTATAGGGAAAGGATGGAAATCAATCCTATCCCTTCGGATCTCAAGGAAGCATGCCTGTGCAAGGGTTTTGGTTCTACCTTAACAGGATCAGCCTTAAAATGGCTCTTAAATGTTCTTCCTCACTCGATTACTTAATTTGCTCATTTGGTTAATTTATTTAATAGTCACTTTTCTTGCAGTCGAAGTTTTGAGAAACTAACCAATGATCTTTACAGGATAACTCAAGGACCTCAGGAATCCTTGAGGGATTATGTGAACGAATTTAGCCGGGAATCCTTAGATATCCCGCATCTTGACGTTGCAACAGTTGTGCAGGCTTTCAAGATGGGATTGCAAAAAGATTCTCAATTTTACCAGGTTCTTGTAATGAATCCCTGCAGGAATCTGGACGAAGCTCGTAACAGGGCTTTAAGATACATTCGGCTGGAGGATGACAAAAAGATGCAAGAGAGGATGAATTCGTCAACAACCTATGAATCAACCAATAGGAAATCAGAATTCTCGTATAAACCATATCGCTCTAAGCCATATGGCAAAAGTGACAGCAAAAAAGTGAATGCTGTTGAAGACAAGGATCCTGAGGAGTATCCTGAGTTGTTTGAATATTGTTTTTCCGTTAATATACCTGAACTAATGTATGCTATGCAGGGTTTAGGAGACAAAGCAAGATGGCCCCGGAAAAACCAACAAAAATCTGATTGGAAGGATAAGTCCAAATGGTGTGCCTTCCATGTGGATTTCAGACATGTTACTGAGGATTGCATCGCTTTGAGGAAAGAAATAAGCTATCTCTTGGGCAAAGGATATCTGAAGGACCTCTTGGGAAGAAAGAAGAATAAGGGTCAGGATCCTGAGAAGGATCCTGAACGAGCAGCATCACCTCTTGCGGATGCAAAAATAATTAACTTTATTTCAGGAGGATCCGACATTTGCGGGACTTCATATTCTGCGGCCAAGAGACATGCAAAGGAAGCCAAGGCAGAAAGAGGAGATAAGCCAACCAGGATGACAACCCTCACAACTAATAAAGTGATCACTTTCGACAGTGATGACAAGGATACGGTCCAGGATCCTCATCATGATGCTTTGGTCATAACGTTATATGTTGCTAACCATTTTGTGCGCAGGATATTAGTAGATAACGGCAGCTCCGTCAACATAATTCAGCTGGAGACATTGAAGAGGATGAATGTATCCCCGATGGATATTACTTTGAAATCCACTGTGCTTGTCGGTTTCAGTGGAGAGGCCAGAAACACTGTGGGGGAGATAAAATTGCCTATATATGTTGAAGGGGTTAACACAATGCAGCGCTTTTGTGTCATGGACTCCCTATCCTGCTATAATATTATATTAGGTAGGCCTTGGATCCATGATATGAAAGCTGTGCCGTCAACCTATCATCAATGCATCAAGATACCTACCCCTTGGGGAGTAGGAAAGGTGGAAAGTGATCAACAGGAAGCAAAAGAATGTTATTCCTCTTCAATGAAGTCCTCGACAAAGCCTAGTGCAGCATATCAATTAAAGATGCGGGCCCAGGATATTGTGGAGGCTTCCGAGCAGGATGTAAAGAAAATTATCATGGATCAGTATAATCCAGATATCTCGGTGCTCGTAGGAACCAATATCCCTCAGGATATTGAAAATAAATTGATTAACTTTTTGAAATACAGGATGCCGACGTTCGCATGGAAGCACAAGGATATGACAGGCATTTCCAAGGATATTATAACTCATAAGTTCGGTATTGACAGGTCATTCAAGCTTGTCCAACAAAAGAGAAGGAAATTTTTCTCCAGAGCGGAACACTATCATTCAGGAGGAAGTTGAAAGATTATTGAAGAGCAAGATGATTAGGGAAGTGAAGTTTCCTAAATGGCTGACGAATGTAGTTGTGGTGCAAAAGAAAAACGGAAAATGGAGTGTCTGTGTAGATTACACAGTCTTGAACAAAGTTTGTCCCAAAGACCCGTTTCCTCTACCTCATATCGATTCAATGGTGGATGCTACTGCTGGCCACGAGATGCTAACCTTCATGGATGCCTCCTCAGGATTCCAACAGATCCAGATGGAACCCTCGGATCAGGAGGATACTACCATCATGACACCAACAGGTATTTATTGTTATACTGCTGTTAGGGCAGGATTTTTATGACCTGTGATCCTTACATGATATCCTAACAAGCGATCCTTGTTTATTTGGCAGATAGTGATCCTCAGAAGAGCTTCAGGATCAGGATCATGGATCATCCTAAGGATCCTCATACTAACGATTGTTCTCTTTATATTTAATGTTGTTTTGCAGGAATTACGAGTTGGACCTGGTCTTGGCAACGTTATTAAGGAATCTTTCACGCTAATTTCGCACATGCATAACCAGAAATAGACGTTGTGGAGAATATGGAAACTTAGCACAATTTACGGGCAATTAGTTAGGCTAAATTTACTTCTATTCCTAAAGGGGTAACGAGCTAGTAGTTAGGTGACTTACCTAAAATTCAACCACACACACTTATATAAAGGGCACTCTACAGCATTCGGAGAACAACACATTTCTTACACGTACTAGCATACAACACCGTAGTGATCCTTGTACCTAGCTCGTTACCATCCGAAGTTGTAAACTTTGTTTGTTATATTGAAGTTTGGTGATCGGTAGTTTCCATCACCCGAGGTTTTTTATGCCGGAGATCATTCATTGATCAAGGGCTTTTTCCTCGTATAAATCCTTGTGTCACTTGTGCAATTTACATTTAAGTGATCCTTATCTTTGTTCATCATACCAAGCATCATTCCCCGTTTACAAAGAGTTTGGTTGCATTATCCTTGTGTGATTTTTGACCAAAACAACTGCTATGCCTTTTGGTTTGAAAAATGCAGGTGCAACATACCAGAGATTGGTAAACATGATGTTTAAAGACAAACTGGGGGACACCATGGAGGTGTACATCGATGATATGGTAGTAAAATCCAAGAAGGCTGAGGATCACTTCCAGGATATTAAGGGAGCATTTGATATCCTGGACCAGTACAACATGAAATTAAATCCTGCTAAATGCCATTTTGGAGTGGGGGCAGGAAAGTTTCTAGGATACATGGTGACGAAAAGGGGATTAGAGGCAAGGCCGGAGCAGATTAAAGCTATCTTGGATATCGAGTCACCTTCAAATATGAAAGATGTTCAACGATTAACAGGGCGAGTAGCAACATTAAACAGATTTATCTCAAGATCCTCGGAAAAATGCAAGGAATTTTATGATATCCTGAAGAAGAATAAGAAATTCGAATGGGGAGAGAAGCATGAGACAGCCTTGCAGGATTTGAAGCAGTACCTTTTGTTTTGGTCAAAAATCACACAAGGATAATGTAACCAAACTTTATGTAAACGGGGTATGATGCTTGGTTAATTATGAAAGTAAAGGATCACTTCTGTGCTAAAAGATGCTAAGACACAATGATTTATACGAGGAAAAAGCCCTTGATCAATGTATGATCTCCGGCATAAAAAACCTCGGGTGATGGCAACTACCGATCACCAACTTCAATATAATAAAAATGTAGTTACAACTTCGGATAGTAATGAGCTGAGTACAAGGATCACTGGGTGTCTAAGTGTTTGAGAGTTGTGTCGTATGTCGTGTGTGTTCTTCCGAATGAGGAAGAGTGATATTTATACATGTGTAGGTGACCTATTTTAGGTAAAATGACTAATTATCAGCTCATTACCCCTTTAGAAATAAAGATAATCTAGCCTAAATTGCTGCCCATGAATTAAGCCATGTTTCCATATCCTGTGCAACGTCTATCTTCAATTAAGCTCTTGCCATAATTATAAAGACGCGTCCCTGGATCATAATGCTTAGAGCGTATCCTGCTACATGTTCCTGCAAAACAATATTGTATCAAGCGGAAGTGGCTGTTAGTATGAGGATCACCATAATGTCCCATGATCCTGATCCTGAAGTCCTGCTGAGGATCACTGCCTGTCAGAGAAACAAGGATCACTGGTTAGGATCATGTGCAAGGATCACCTATAATAAAATCCAGCCCTAACAATTGCCCCCAAAATATAAGGAGTTAATTGTAAATAGACGAGTTATATTTTGTTTCGATCTTATCTCTAACGGGTGATTCCGAATAACTAGCCGTTACACATGGACTAGCCGTTGTGATCATTACGTCATAGGCGTGACAATCCCTGCAAATCATCATTATAAATAGGGGATAGGGTTAGGATCATTTTGCATTTAAATTCGAGATATCTTCCCTTTATAACCACTACCGAAGACTTGATCAGGTATCCTCTTCTTTTCTCTTTCCCTTCTTCCTTCTCTTTGCTCTGTTTCTTGCTTCTACTCTGTTTCTGTTCCAAACATGTTGCTCCGGAATTCTCCGCACAAGGATTCCAAGAAGGATAGTCCTTTAAAAAGCCAGGGGATTATCAAGGATTCTCCTACGGAGAGGTGTTGCTTTAGTGATGCTCACGTGGACAAAATTCGTCATTGCTTTCCGGCGAATGCCGTTTTTAAATCCTTTGATCCTACTGCTTTGAGCGACTCTGTCTCGGATGTCTGGGTGGCTTTTCCTGCTACCCCGTTTGCTATAGGGTATTCGTATCCTTTTCCAGACTTTACCCAGTCTTTCTTTTCCTTGACCGGCATCTCTTACATCCAAGCTATGCCGATGATCTGGAGGGTTCTTTATACCTTCGAGAGGATCATTGAGCAGGAAGGGATTGATCTGGGGATGGCGGAGTTAGCTGAGTTTTACGATCTCACCACCTTCGGTTCTCACCGATATTTGTTGAAACGGAAAGCTGGGGAGGATCACCCAATCTTCAAAGTTACTAAGAATGATACCAACTGGAAACGTCGGTTTTTCTTTGTTAAGAGGGATTCCATCCCGGATGGGAAGGATTTGCCCAAGGAATGGGCCACTCATGGTAGGGTAGAGGATCCTCGAAGGATCACTATCAGTCCTATCTCATATGATGAGGATCACTGATGTCTTTTTTCCTTTGTCTTTTATGCAGCTATTTCCATTGCTCGTCTGAAATTAACCCCCGTTGCAAAAGAGAGAGTGTTAGCTTTTAAAAAGCTTGATCCTGAAGTTAGAAGCTTCCAAATCACTATCCAAGATTCTCAAGAGATATCCTCTGCATCTGCCACAATGTCAAGTAAGTATCCTCATAAAAAGTAAGTTTTATGTAAAAGTATTTAATTTAACAAGGGAACTTATCTTGTTTTTGAATTGTGTAGGTGCTGGAAAATCTGCCAGGTCTGTTAAATCTGCCTCCAAATTTGGGTTAAGTGATCTTGCCAATGTTACGTCTTCAAAGAAGAAGGCTCCTGCTGCCAGTCCTTCAGCATCAGCTCCCAAAGCGTCTATCCGGGGCAAGGGAAAAAAGAGGAAAACCTCTGAAGATCTCCAAGGATTTCCCCTCCTCCGTCAGCAATTCCTTGACTACGTGAATGAGGTAAGGATCACTGCCCCTGTTGGTCATCCGTCTCGAATATCCTGTTTGTGTATCCTGTTTCTTCGAGGATTATTCGGTTCTGAGTTTTACCTTATTTCCCTCTTTGTAGAAACTTGCCGAGATCGAGACCTATCTTGGCCATGTTGAGGATCAAGAGAGCCAGATTGCTGATCTTCAACAAATGGGCGTGCTTAAGGATCTCAAGATAGGAGATCTTGAGAAGGAACTCCGGGTCATGAAGGCTGAGGCTGCTCAGAGGTTGATCGATATGGATAATGAGAAGCAGGAGATCACCCAAGATGCTAAGGTCTCCGCGGCAATTGCTATGTATAAGATACAACTTCAGATGGCCGAGGAGGCTCAGGATCCTACCTTTGACAAAAGCTCGTGGGATGTTGAAGGTTGGAAGGCAAGGCTGGCAGACCTGGAGGACGAGGATGAGGCTGAGGAGATCCCCATGCTGGAAGGTGGTGGTGCTGAGAAGGATCAAGGTGGAGATGCTGGTGGTGACGAAGCAGCGAAGGAGTAGGCTGCATGATTGGGCAATGATGGATATTGTTGACTAGGCCGGAGCCCAATTTTTTAGGTTTGGTAGTGTTTTTTGTGGTTGTTGATGGTTTGAGACAATTATGGTCTGTAATCTCTGAACAATAGTTTCTTAGGGTTAAGGATCCTGGATCCTTTTGAACAATAGGTAGGATTACAAAAGGTGGAGGGATCCTCTGTTTGGGGGATGAAGCCTTTGTGATCCTGCCGCTTTTAATTTCCTGCAAAATGCTAAGACCGCATAGACAATGGACACCCTTTGCCAACCCATGTGGACGGGCCACGTTTTGCTGGTAGAAATGTGGGTTGGCAATTTTGACAACTTTTTGAAAGGGTTAATGATCCTTTTGTTTAATAATATAACTTAACTTTTCTGGCTTATCTCGTGTTGTTATCCTTATCTTCTTGTTTCTTAGTTGTCTTTGTAATATATTTGCAAGAGTTGAAAATATGTTTAATAAATTTAGGATATGATCCTAGATCAAATATCCTGATATTGAAAGTTTTCAAAGTATTTTAGTTCAAGGATCATAGGTTTGGTTGTCAAAGTATAAGGGTCGGTTAGGATAATAAATGTAATCGAAATAGTCAAGGATCATACCTGAGGATCCAAGTCAGGATCCTAACCTTCAATCAAGACAATCATAGATAAGACTTTGATAGTTAATAAGGATTAAGGACCCTTATATGTTTAGACTTCCAAAACCTGAAAAGTGAGATATAACTTGGGACTAAGCCGATGTAAAAGATAAATTAGTAACTGGGGACAAGCCCAAAGGATAACTGAGAATGATCCCAGAGGATCACTGGGGACAAGCCCAAAGGATAACTGGGGACAAGCCCAAAGGATCGTATGTAAACTGGAGTATGGCCCTTTCTGGCGACTATCCAAACTTAGTGACATGAAAATGTCAAAACCTTAGCTAACGTGACAACGTTAGAAACCTTAGGAACGGATGTATGGTACGTCTACCATTATACGTAGGATCCTAAATATAGCCAGTACGATGAGGTTGTCAGCCCCGAAAGTGGGTACTGGTCCCAAAGACGTGAACTATACCAGGATCATCGTGCGCTGCTGGCGGAAACTGGGGATAATCCCAAGGATAACTGGGGTTGGACCCAAGGATCTGTGGTGCTTTTGGAGATCTTTGACGATTTGCTGAAGATACCTGAACTATCATAACTCAAATGGTTTGTGAGTAGAGGATGAAGGATACATGATCCTTATCCTTAGGTAAAAAGTAAGAAAATGCAATAGTTTTAGGATAAGCATATTACCAGAGTTAGGATCACTGATATCTCCGGGATCCTTCAAGGATACTTCAATGTAAGGATCACATGCATGAAGGATCATGTTCACATGAAATATTTCTTTAAGTGAACAGCATTCCAGGCTCTTGGTAACAAGTTTCCTTCCATGGTTAGCAACCTGTATGCCCCCTCTCCTGCTTCAGCTTCAATCAAGTAGGGACCTTCCCATTTTGGTGCTAGCTTCCCGTCAGCAGGATTGATAGTATTTTGAAATGCTTTTCTCAACACCATATCTCCGACTTGGAACTTCCTTATCCTGACATTTTTGTTGTAGGCACCAGCCATTCTTTGTTGGTAGCTTGCCATCCTTATTCTGGCTAGATCCCTGATTTCCTGAATAGTATCCAAATCCTGAGCTAGGATTGCAGCATTTTCTTCAGGATCACGAGCAATTGTTCTAGCAGTTGGGATCACCATCTCTGTTGGGATCACTGCTTCTGCCCCAAATACTAAAGAGAAAGGTGTTTGACCAGTGGCATTCTTGGGAGTTGTTCTATCAGCCCATAGCACATAAGGTAACTCCTCTGCCCATTTTCCTTTCTTGGATCCTAGCTTCTTCTTCAGATTGTTGATGATGATCTTGTTGGATGATTCTGCTTGACCATTGGCTTGTGGATGAACTGGTGTTGATGTTATCATCTTGATTCCCCAACTGTCACAAAAGTTAGTGGTTCTGCTTCCAATGAATTGGGAGCCATTATCACATACAATTTCAGAGGGAATGCCAAATCTAGTTATAATGTTTCTTTTAATGAAGGATATGACTTCCTTTTCTCTGACTTGAGCGAAGGCTTCAGCTTCTATCCACTTGGAAAAATAGTCAGTCATGGCAAGCATAAATACTTTTCCACCAGGTGCTTTAGGGAGCTTGCCAACTATATCCATTCCCCATCTCATGAATGGCCAAGAGGATGGTATGGGGTGTAGTAATTCAGCTGGTTGGTGAAGGATATTGCTATGCCTTTGGCAAGGATCACATTTCTTAGCATACTCTATAGCATCCCTTTTCATGGTTGGCCAGTAGTATCCTGTTCTAAGGATCCTTGAGAATAATGCCCTGCCCCCAGTGTGGTTTCCACAATCTCCTTCATGGAAGTCTTTCAACACTTCCTCGATTTCAGGATCCTCGATACATCTCAAATATGGTCCTGCAAGAGATCGTTTATATAGCACATTATTTAAGATTGTAAATTGAGATACCTTGATCCTGAAAGCTCTAGGATTTTCCTCCATTGGAATCTCTCCGTTTTGCAAGTATTTCATAATAGGTAGGATCCATGATCCTGAATAAGATTGAGCTTCTTCACTAGGGATTATTGCAGTATCCTCTTCTATTTCCATGGCCACTTGATTTTCAATAGCAGGAGCCAGGATATGGATGATAGGGATACTTATGTCTTCTGGAATTTTTAAGGATGATCCTAGGTTGGCCAATGCATCAGCTTCCGTGTTATCCTCCTGTGTTAAGCTAAAAGAAACAAAAGAGAGTGCCAATTCTTTGACTATCTCTAAATATTTGGTTAGTTTTTCACCTTTAACAGCATAGGATCCATTAAAGTGATTGGTGATCAATAATGAGTCTACATATACTTTAAGATACTTTACCCCCATATCCTTAGCAATTTGTAAGCCAGCAATTAAGGCTTCATATTCAGCCTCATTGTTAGTTGCTTGGAACTCACAGGCTATGGAGTGGGGTATTATGTCCCCCTGTGGCGATTTTAGTAGGATCCCTAGCCCTGTGCCTTTGATATTTGAGGATCCGTCAGTGTGTAGTATCCAAGGATCCTTGGTCTCATCCAGCTGCTGGACCTCCAATTCTGCTTGTTTTTGTAGATCACTACTGAAATCAGCCACAAAGTCAGCTAGTGCTTGAGATTTAATAGCTGTTCTTGGTTCATATCTTATATCATGGGCACTAAGCTTTACTGCCCACTTAGCCATTCTCCCTGACATATCTGGTTTCCTGAGGACATTCTTAATTGGAAAATTAGTTCTAACAACAATAGTATGGGTTTCAAAATAATGTCTTAACTTAGTCGATGCCATGATTAATGCAAGGATAAGTTTTTCGAGGTGTGAGTACCTGGATTCGGCATCAAGTAGACTTTTACTTACATAGTATATAGGATATTGTGTACCTTCGTGATCCTTAACAAGGACAGCACTTACAGCGGTTGAGGATACCGCCAGATACAAGGATAACACATCTCCTTTTTCCGGTTTTGCTAATGCTGGTGCTGAGGACATATACTCTTTTAGGGCTTGTAAAGCATTCTCATGCTTCTCAGTCCATTCGAACTTCTTATTCTTCCTTAGGATATCGTAAAATTCTCTGCATTTCTCTGAGGATTTCGATATGAATCTGTTCAAAGCTGCTATCCTGCCTGTCAGTCTTTGAACATCCTTGGAATTGGCAGGAGATTTGATATTTATTAATGCTTTGATTTGTTCCGGGCTTGCTTCAATGCCCCTCTGGGTTACCATGTATCCTAAGAACTTTCCTGCCTTAACACCAAAATGGCATTTTGAAGGATTAAGTTTCATGTTGTAATTATCAAGGATATCGAATGCTTCTTCTAAGTCCCTTAGGTGATCCTCAGCTTTCTTTGACTTGGCCACCATATCATCTATGTACACCTCCATAGTTTTTCCAATTTGATCTTTGAACATCATATTTACCAGCCTTTGATATGTTGCACCTGCATTTCTTAGTCCAAAAGGCATGGCAATATAACAATATAAACCGGTTGGGGTCATAAAGGCTGTATCCTCTTGGTCAGATGGTTCCATCTGGATTTGTTGGAACCCAGATGATGCATCCATAAAGGTTAACAGTTCATGCCCCGCTGTTGCATCCACCATGGAGTCAATGTGGGGCAATGGGAAAGGATCCTTGGGACATGCCTTATTTAAATCAGTGAAATCGACACATACCCTCCACTTTCCGTTTTTCTTTTGGACAACAACCACATTGGCTAACCATTTTGGATACTTTACCTCTCTGATCATACCTGCTCGAAGTAGTCTCTCCACTTCTTCTTGGATAATGGCATTCCTTTCTGGTGCAAACTTCCTCCTTTTTTGATGGATTGGTTTGATAGACCTGTCAATGCCAAGTTTGTGAGTAATAATATCCTTAGATATACCTGTCATATCTTCATGTTTCCAAGCAAAGGTAGATTTTCTTCTTTTGAGGAAGGATATCATGTCTTCTTTCATCTTGCCAAGGATCCCTGATCCGATATAGATTTTTGATTCAGGATCACTAGGATCCAAGAGGATTTCATCTACATCTTGTTCCCTTGCCTCCAAGACATTCCTTGGAGGATACTGTAATTGCTATTGCTCCCTTGGCTTCGAGGTTGGCTTCATAGATGAGGTATAACATTCCTTAGCCTCCTGCTGGTCACTATCGATCTTGATTATTCCCCATGGGCTAGGGAGCTTCACACATTGATGGTAGGTAGATGGAACTGCTTTCATATCATGTATCCAAGGCCTGCCAAGGATAACGTTGCAACAAGATAAACAGTCAATAACACAAAATTTTTGGTAATTATGTAATCCTTCCACGTAGATTGGGAGTTTGATGTCCCCCAGAGTTTTCTTCGTTTCCCCACTGAATCCTACAAGCACGGAGGATCTTGGCGTGATGTCTGATTCTGGGATTCCCATCTTCTTCAAGACATCAAGCTGGATAATGTTCACTGAGCTCCCTCCGTCAATAAGGATCCTGCGGACAAAATGGTTAGAGATAAAGAGAGTGATAACTAAACTATCATGGTGAGGATCCTGAATGTTAATGCGATCATCCTCATCAAATGTTATCATCTTCCCTTCTGAGACACTTGAGGTTCTAATAGGCCTTTCTCCATTATCCATCTTTGATTCTTTTGCATGTCTTTTGGCCGCCGAGAAGGATGTACCACAGATGTCTGATCCTCCGGATATAAAGTTGATCACTTGTGCGTTTGCCGGAGGTGCTGGAACCTTTTCAGGGATCCTTTCAGGATCCTGGGTCCTTTGCTTTTTTCTCCCTAACAATTCTTTTAGATGCCCCTTGCTTAGCAGGTATCCAATTTCTTTTCTTAAGGCTATGCAATCTTCAGTTAGATGCCCGAAATCCTCATGGTATGCACACCATTTGGACTTGTCTTTAGTCCCGGATGGTTTATCATTCTTCCTGGGCCACCTAGCTTTTTCACCTAGACTCTGCATTGCAAGGATTAGTTCATGATTATCAACGGAAAAACAATATTCTGAGATTGGAGGATATTCTTCATCATCCTCTTCTTGGTCAACAGCATGCACATTCTTGTTCTCATTTCTATGGTAGGATTTGAACTTGTTGCTCTTGAAGGAGGATCCTTGCTTATCTTGTTTTGAGGATCCTACTAGCCTCTCCTGGATCCTCTTGTCATCCTCTAGCCGGATAAACCTGAGTGCTCGAGTTCTTACTTCATCTAAATTCCTGCATGGTGTCATAACAAGATCATCATAGAATAATGAATCCTTAAGCAGTCCCATTTTGAAGGCTTCAACAGCCGTAGCCATATCCAAGTTGGGAATGTCCAAGGATTCTTTACTAAATTTAGTTATATAATCCCTTAATGATTCATTATGATTTTGAGTTATCCTGTATAAATCACTAGTTAATTTTTCGAATTTTCTACTACAAGAGAATTGATTATTGAATAGATTAACTAAATTAGCAAATGAAGTAATAGAGTAAGGGGGAAGACTTAGCAGCCACTTAAGAGCTGATCCAGTAAGAGTGGATCCAAATCCTTTACATAGGCATGCTTCCTTCAATCTTTCTGGGATAGGATTGATCTCCATCCTCTCCCTGTATTGTGCTATATGCTCCTCTGGATCCGTTGTGCCATCATACAACTTCATGGTAGGGATATGGAACCTTTTGGGTACCTCTGCATCACAAATTGGTGGTGCAAAACGGGATACCTTGTGGCTTCCATCTGCAATCTCTGGGATAGGCTTGACTACCCCGGGAACACTTGAGATCATATCTTTTAGCTTCTGCAACTCCCTGGCCATAGCATGATTGGTACCTGTATCCTGCATGAATCCATGGTTAGTGGTAGGGTAATTGTTTAAAGTGTTACCTCCCCTTGGGTTCAAGTTAGGGAATCCATATTGCTGGGGTTCTGGAACAACGGAGGGACCAGTGGAAGCAATGGTCTGCATTGGAATGAAGTCTCCTTGATGGACATCTAGACTTCCTGTTTGCAGATTTTTTAGGGATCCTGGTATCTGGAAGGATCCTGGTGTCTGGGATGATCCTGGAACGAAGGAGGATCCTTGAACCTGGGATGATCCTGGAACAAAGGAAGATCCTTGAACCTGGGATGATCCTGGAACAAAGTAGGATCCTTGAAACTGCTGTGTCTCCGGATAGGCTCCCAAATTCCTGAAGGATCCCATGTACTGAGGATAGGATCCTACGGGCTGAAAATGTGAGTCTGACGTCTGAGTCATTGCTGCCGAGTTGAGATGTGATCCTCTTGACTCCCCTATGATTTGCACGTCCGGGATCCCTGATGGTTGGGAAGTGATCATTGGAGTATCAAAACTCAAGGATTTGGGCATCAGTGGAGAATGATCCTCTGCCGCTTTCTTTTGTCTTTTGAGATCTCCAATTTCCCTGAGGAACCTTTTGTTAGTTTCATCTTGCCGCTGCATACGATCCTTCATCTGCAAAATTAAAGCAAATACATCACTAGTACTGGGAATAGAAGAATTCATAGCAGAAGAAGATAGAGGTTTAGAGAAAGTGGGAGTTGATCTCTTCTCAGTATTTTTCTGAGATCCTGCCGGTGGAGGAGGCAAGGTGATCTCTGATGAGGTGACTGCAGACATCGCCGTGGACGTGTTCTTCAATGATGAAGCCATGTAACTCTTTCAAATGGTTTCGAACAAAAGATTTTCTTATGAATGAAGCACCAATTGCCCCACGGTGGGCGCCAAACTGTTTTGGTCAAAAATCACACAAGGATAATGTAACCAAACTTTATGTAAACGGGGTATGATGCTTGGTTAATTATGAAAGTAAAGGATCACTTCTGTGCTAAAAGATGCTAAGACACAATGATTTATACGAGGAAAAAGCCCTTGATCAATGTATGATCTCCGGCATAAAAAACCTCGGGTGATGGCAACTACCGATCACCAACTTCAATATAATAAAAATGTAGTTACAACTTCGGATAGTAATGAGCTGAGTACAAGGATCACTGGGTGTCTAAGTGTTTGAGAGTTGTGTCGTATGTCGTGTGTGTTCTTCCGAATGAGGAAGAGTGATATTTATACATGTGTAGGTGACCTATTTTAGGTAAAATGACTAATTATCAGCTCATTACCCCTTTAGAAATAAAGATAATCTAGCCTAAATTGCTGCCCATGAATTAAGCCATGTTTCCATATCCTGTGCAACGTCTATCTTCAATTAAGCTCTTGCCATAATTATAAAGACGCGTCCCTGGATCATAATGCTTAGAGCGTATCCTGCTACATGTTCCTGTAAAACAATATTATATCAAGCGGAAGTGGCTGTTAGTATGAGGATCACCATATTGTCCCATGATCCTGATCCTGAAGTCCTGCTGAGGATCACTGCCTGTCAGAGAAACAAGGATCACTGGTTAGGATCATGTGCAAGGATCACCTATAATAAAATCCAGCCCTAACACCTTTCAACCGCACCTCTATTGATGAAGCCTAAGGATGGTGAACCATTATCCCTGTATTTTGCAGTATCAGGGAATGCAGTAAGTGCTGTCCTTGTAAAGGATCATGAAGGTCAGCAATATCCTGTTTATTATGTTAGTAAAAGTTTATTAGATGCTGAAACTAGATATTCTCATTTAGAGAAATTGATATTAGCCCTAGTTATGGCATCAACAAAACTTAGACATTATTTTGAAACACATAGGATTCATGTTAAAACTAACTATCCTGTTAAAAATGTGCTTAGGAAACCCGAGATGTCAGGTAGGATGGCTAAGTGGTCAGTGAAATTAAGTGCATATGATCTAGTGTATGAACCTAGAAATGCCATAAAGTCTCAGGCTTTAGCTGACTTTGTGGCTGATTTCAGTAGTGATATTCAAAATGAAGTAGACTTAGAAGTGCAACAACTAGGAGAAAACATAGAATCCTGGACACTGTATACTGATAGTGCATCTAATGTAAGAGGTGTAGGTTTAGGTATACTACTAAAATCGCCACAGGGGGACATATTACCCCAGGCTATTAAATGTGAATTTCTTGCTACTAATAATGAAGCAAAATATGAAGCTTTAATTGCAGGATTAGAATTGGCTAAGAGCATGAATATCAAGAATTTACAAGTATTTGTTGATTCTTTGTTAACTACTAATCATTTTAATTGGACCTATGCAGTCAGAGGTGAGAAGTTAATCGAATATCTCGAAATCCTCAAAAAATTAGCATGATATTTCGATGTTTTTACACCTGAACAGGTACCCAGAGAAGATAATGCTGAAGCTAATGCGTTGGCAAATCTAGGATCATCAGTCAGGATACCGGAAGGAACCCAAATACCAATATTACACATCCTGTATCCTGCGACGGATTCTCAGGATAAGGAGGTAGTAAGTGTTCAGGATCCTAATGATGAGATATCCTGAGGAGGATCCTAAGTCCTGGACAGCTCCGATCATGAGATATCTCAAGGAAGGGCACATTCCAAAAGATGAAAATCCTAAGGCCTTTAGAATGAAGGTATCGCGATTCACTCTTATAAATAATGTTTTGTATAAGAAATCCCTTGCAGGACCATATCTGAGGTGCTTGGAGGATCCCGAAACCAAAGAAGTGGTTCAAGATATACACGAAGGGGATTGCAGTAACCATACTCAGGGCAGGTCCTTATTCTCAAAAGTATAGAGAACAGGATATTATTGGCCAACAATGAGGAAAGATGCTGCAGAATATGCTCGAAGGTGTGATGCATGTCAAAGACATAGTAATATATTACATCAGCCTGCTGAACCACTGTATCCCATTGTTTCCCCTTGGCCATTCATGAAGTGGGGAATGGATATAGTAGGAAAATTGCCTAAGGCTCCAGGAGGGAAAGTCTTCATGCTGACAATGACTGATTATTTCTCTAAATGGGTTGAAGCTAAAGCATTTGTCCAAGTTAGAGACCAAGAAGTAGTATCCTTCATAAAGAGGAATATCATGACCAGATTCGGAGTACCAGCCGAGATAATCTGTGACAAAGGTTCTCAGGTTATGAGTAGTAGGACTACTGACTTTTGCAAGAGTTGGGGAATTAAAATGATTACATCCACACCGGTACATCCCCAAGCAAATGGACAAGCAGAATCCTCAAACAAGATAATTGTCAACAATTTGAAGAATAGGCTTGGAGCTAAGAAGGGAAGATGGGTAGAAGAATTACCCTTTGTCCTATGGGCTGATAGAACGACAGTGAAAAGTGCGACTGGTCAAACCCCATTTTCCTTAGTATTTGGAGCAGAAGCCGTGATCCCAACAGAAATGGTGATACCTACAGCAAGATCCAACTTCCGAGATCCTGAGTAGAGTCCTGAAGTCCTTTGCCAGGAATTGGATACTGTTGATGAAACAAGAGATGCGGCAAAGCTATGGATGGCAGCATATCAACAGAGGATATCCAGGGCATATAACAAGAATATAAGGACTTGGAGGTTCCAAGTTGGAGATTGGGTTTTAAGAAAAGCTTTTTAGGATACTACGAATCCTGCTGATGGAAAGTTGGCTCCAAAATGGGAAGGACCCTATGAGATTGAATCAGAATCAGGGAAAGGAGCATACCGACTCAAGAATATGGAGGGGGATATGCTACCAAGATCCTAGAATGCTATACATCTAAAGCTTTATTTCAAGTGAGTTTGGAATTTAGTTTCTAACTCAGGATGGTATGAATTCTATATTTTTTGATATATTTGATATTGTCTATTCCTTTGAACCCAATACTGACTTAAGCATCGGAGGGGTGTTAGCCCACCTTAGCTTATGGTTGTTTTGCAGTATATGCTTCGGGATATAGCTCCAGGATACACATTCAGGATACTTCGAAAGATTAGAGGATTGGCCCCCTCTCTCACGTTTAAGGGATCCTCATCCCTTCACAGGTTTAAAGGTATTCACCTTTCTCTCGAATTGGGTTTAAACACCCCGCCTGGAGTGCAAGTTATCCAGGGATAGTTCAAGATAGTGAGACCAGTCCATGTAAAAGTGGCTGACAATTTCGTTATTATTGGCTATATCCTGGATCCTAAAGGTATATGAGGATTGATCACCCTTTCTCGCGAAAGGTTATTTTCATACTCTCTAAGGTTTAAAGGTTTTCACCTTTCTAAGTCTTGGAGTTTATACACTCCCGCCTATAGCGCATGAAAATTTGGGATTTTCCCCAGGATACTAAGGATTTATCTCCAGTACATTTTAGGGTTTACCCCCTGTAACACAAGAACTGTTCAAACAGTTGGAACTGGTGTTCAGAAAATTTCTATGTGTTTAAGAACTTTATGCACAGGGGACATTCCTTCTGAGGCGGTTGTGTAAGGCTCAAAGGATCAAATTCGAACCTAGTGTACTAAGTATTTCGGATTGGGGACATCTAAGTGGAAAAAGTTGCAAAAGGATTGGAGTCTGATAATAGGGTTACACTCTATTCCTTGTATGATCTTTCCTTTGTAAACCTTACATAACTCATTTGAAATTTCAAAACTATGTTTGAAAAAGGCTTAAATACCCTGATTAGGATATATTCTCAAAATGTATTTTCGGAATATGTTTCAGGATATTAGGTTGGAATATTTGGGATATAATGCATGGGCTGAAAACTAAAATTGTGTTCTAGTCAAACAAGTGTTATAAAAAACAAACGTAGTAAAATAAGAATGAACTGTCCTTTTTTTCTTTTTTGGAGACTTTAATCGAATTGTTTGAATTATAAAAACCTATTTGACGCAAGTCTTTATAGGATATTTGCGAGTATACTGATCAAGATATTTTAATCAGGCATTTGAAATATTGCACTAAGTTTGAAAAGCTTAAATCTAAACTAAGCAGTGCATAACAAAAAATTAGAATACAACAACGAATAAGTCAAAAGGTGTTAATAGATCAAAAGTTGTGCTTTTGGTTTCACCTCAAACCGAGGCCCATCCACCAAAAGCACATGAGGTTTCTAATCATATTCACCTAACAGTTGAAGGTTTCATCTCAAACTGAGACCCATCCGCCTTCAACTGTAACATTGTTCAAAATAAACGATACTAATTGATGACCAAGGGCTTCATCCTGAAACCCAGGACCCATCCACCTTTGGCCATCATATTGTTTTAATGCAGGAAATATAAATTGTTCAAAGACTGGAAAAGTAAATTGTTCAGACAACCACAACCATTAAATCTAAAAAAATGGGCTCCGGCCTTGGCACATACATCCATCATTGCCCACTTCGCTGCTTTTAAGGAGCAGCACCTTCTTCACCAGCAACCTTCCCTCCAGCATCCTCGCCACCATCACCATCAGGATTCTTTTCAGCATCAGGCGCTTCCTCCGTTGCCTTGAAAGGCTTTTCACCCGCAGGCTTGGCTAGATATTCAACAGGACTCCCCCCGAAGTCTTTCTGTTTTGCCTCCCAAGCACTCATGTTCCAGGAAGGGCATTCAAAGCCCAAAATTTTTGCTTCATAAGCCATCTTTAGCCTGGCTTGTAGGAGGGAGATTACAACTGACCCCTTGAGACCTTCTCGGTAGGTAGTCATATCCTGCTCGAATTGGCTTGGGCATCTTTATTGGCCTTGTTGATAGCAGCTTTGGCTCCCTGGGACAATGCTTTGAATTTGTCCTCATTGTGCTGTGACTTAGCGGCAGCTATCATCCCCTGGTCAGTGATGGTGGTCTCAGCCTTCCTCAGCTTCACCTCCAACATCTTGTTTAGACCACAGCTTTCTTCGTAAAGGCTCGTCAGGCGTCCAAGACCCTACAAGAAAACAGGTATTAACATACAATAACCAGCATATGCTGCAGGATGTAGGTTGAGGATATGAACCTGGTTAAGAAAGCCGGTCATGAAGCCGCTGGATTCAAGAAATCCATGGTTTTCGAAGGGGAAGGTCCCAGATGATGATGGAGAGTCAGTCTCCTTTCTTTTGCGGGAACTTGAGGCACGTGGCTTGGTAGCAAGAGAGGGATTAGGAACAACTGCCGGTTTGGAGCTAGGTGCAGGCTTAGGGTTGGAAGCAGGTTTGCTGGGTTCTTTCTTCACTTGAAGAGGAATAGGGTAACTATGCAGTTCGTCAAGATCGAAAACTTCTGGAACTTTAGCTGGTGCTGCTAAACAGGGAAATATCTAAAACTTTACTCATGTCTCTTATTTTTTTAGTAAAAAATGTACAAAAATTATGTGATTCTTACCAGACATATCCGATGAAGAGTATTGGCTTGAACTTGGAAGATGCTGTGTAAAGGATCTGTCACAATCGGGCAGCTGGTAGATCCTGTTGATTCATTCTTGGGATTCTTCAGTAGGAGGAGCTAATTCTTTGAAGTTTGCTGCATAAAAGACATCATGATATTAGTACAGGATACATCACCATGATATGTTTGGGGGTATCTAAAAGCCCTAAACCCTACCAGAGGTCAACCATTTCACCGGAAGGCTTTTGCCCTCGGGATTGGAATCCCGTCAAACAAAAAAGAATTTTCGTTGCCACCCATCCTCGTTTTTTGAAGCTTTGAGGATGAGGGGATTGCTAGAGGTTGAGAAAAGCAAGAAGCGACTATTGTCGTGGGATCGAAGACGGTAAGCAAGTGGAAGGTCTTCAATACAGAGATCGGGGACGTGAAGGGCTTTTGATTTGGTTGAGCATGATTAGTACTCTCCAGACCATAGGCATTGTTTGGGCAAAAAAGAGGCCGGTAATTCAAAAAAAAAAAAAACTCCATGATGAATTCCCGGAATGGATATCGAAGACCAAGGGAAAATGGGTATGATGAGAAATGTGACATCTGTGTCACTCCGGCCATCAACAAATACTAAACCAATGAAATATTGTGTTTCATACTTGGGATTTGTATAAACATGTGTATCATTTGCACATATCAACTATTGTTCGATTTCAGGCTTTAGACCGCTTTCTAGAGGGTTATAAGCGCACTGATGCGTAAATATAACCAGTTTAATGCAACAAACACTCCGGAATAGTGACATAGGCTTAACATACCTTAAATAACCTTTACATAACTTAGAAATAAGTTTTTGATGGTTTGGTATGCCGAAATCAAGTCTATTCGCTTACAGGGACTAAATTCAACAAACTGCGAAAGTATGTCAATTTGTACTGTAACGGACATTCCGGAACTTGACCTTAAGTTAAACATATCCAAAATATCCTTTACATAGCTTAGAAATAGGCTTTGAGGTGTTCGGTGTGCTAAAATAAACTTTTTGGTCATTCAAGGACTAAAAGCGTCAAAAGGTGCATAAGTTTGCATTTTCGCGCATAACTTACGTTCTGAATACTTCCGGACATCCAAAAATTTATGTAAGCATTAAAATATTTTGTTTTAATGTTTGGCATCAGAAAAATCCATTCGTCGCACAATTTGGATCGTTTTTCGCGCTTATGCGCATTCCGTCGTAATTAAGCAAACATCGCGATCATACGACCAAACGAACCGACATCCGACATATTTTTGAGCATGTTTTGAGTTCCCTATACTTTAACTTCATTTTAGAGCCTTGAAATGAGGTTAACGGGGTTCAAACGCATTGAAAAAGGGCCTTAAACACGTGCAGGGACCAAAACTGTCATTTTTGAAACTTTGCTGTATCTGGCACATGCTAGCGTAGCGCGAGCAACTCCTGCCTACCTTGTGGCGCTACGCGAGCAACTGATCTGGGCAGAAACTCCATTTTTGCAATTGCAGGTCCATTTTCAGCACGTAACTTGAAGATTAGGGGCTATTTTGTAACATTTTCAATACCATTTGATGGTTTTGAGGCACCCCTAGTTTTCCAAAACCTTGTGCCCACTTGGACGGTCCAGATTAATGCTCGTTTATCGAGGAACGATCCTAACGGTCTTGGTTTTCCTATAAATACCCACCTCCATCTTCACTCTCAAACCCACACTTTGAATCTGAATTGGTTCTCTAAGTTGATGTGTTTATCACTTCATACCTGAGAATATTCGGATCAAAGCTTCCGTTATTGGACCCGTTGTAAGTATTCTTTCGTTCTATTGTTCGTTTTAGCGTTAAAGTCAAACTTTGTTTGACTTTCTGCATTGACCAGTTTATGGTCAACGCGAAGTTCGTTTGAACTTCGTAACGTGAGCGTAATCACGATGGTCATAGTCCCTAGTGACCAAACCTACTGATTACCACGTTATCTAGGCTTAGTGACGAGTCGTAGTTTCGGCCAAAATGCGTTTTCTCGCGTATTTTGTAACCAAACTACTCTAGGGTATTAAAACCATTTGTTTTGATACCAAACCTGTTTTCTAACTTAACTAAACATGTTCTAGCATCTTTAGCTCATCACTTTTAGATTTGTGCTTATTTAGGGTCGTAAAGGTAAGCGATCTAATCAATCGCTTATACTTTCGAACCCGACCCATTTGGTCGATCATTAGGGTCCGACCAAACATTTTAGGTGACCATAGTTGTATAGGGAATAACCTTCCGAGGTTATACCTTATGGTCACTTCGTTTAAGTAGTTGTATGATAGGTAGTTTATATGCCTTAGGTAAATTACCAAAATACCCTTTTTACGCATAAATTCATTTTAAGCATATGTAACCTAAATTTTGACATCTAAACTGATTAGGTAACTATATTAGACATGTTAAGGCATATTTTACTTGTCATAGGACGAGTTAAGCGGTCCGAATGCGTTTCACGCGAACGACGCATTAAAGTAGCATAAGCTACCTAAACGGGTCGTAATGGGTCGTAAGCACTTAGGTTAGGTTTCATTTTAGTATGTAGGCTTTGTTTAACCATATCATATGAGTTCCAATACTCATTTGGTTTACGAAACCTCATACTATCCAATCTCCCGATTTAGGTCCGGTTATTTATGTCGTTATCTATATAGGGTGCCGTTTGATTCCGTGATCCCTCTAGCTTTGCTTGGTTGTTGTTCAAGACTTCTAAGCACCCTCAAGTGAGTACATAGTCCCCTCTTTTACTGTTTTTCAAACATTTTGGGGGTGAAACACATGTGCCTACTTGTTACTTTCATGCTTTTCATGTTTTCATATCATATACTTGCTATGTTCATTAGTACACTATTAGTACATGATGTCATTATGTTTTGCTATGTATGTTTACTTGACATGCTAGCACATTGATTTACATTACATTACTTTGCTATATATATTTACATGGCATATTGGCACATTGATTTACATGACTTTTCTGCTTTGTATGTTTACTTAGCATACTTAGTACATTGTTTTCACATAACTTGTTTACATTTGGTATAACATTTGGTTTGTTTAACAGTTCTTTATTACATTCATTAACACCGATCATGCCGCTCGGTAGTAGGTAGTGGTACCATAGGACTTGACAAATCCCGTTCCTAAAATCCTAGGTTTGTTTGGATGGATGGAATGACCGAATCCGAAAACATTTCTTTTTGATAACCTTTACTCTAAGGTTATCCTGCTGTCTCAAGGCTTGGATGTATGCGTTAACTCACCACATAAATGTTTGTATCATTAAAACATGTTTTTACTTTGCAAAACATAACTTTTTGATTTACTCAAAATACTTTGTTTTGGTTCATTTTTACTTATGGTTTAAGTAGTCTCATTTTTACTTACCATACATAACTTTTGTTTACACATACATAACTACATGACTACATTTTGGACTTTTAAACATTGACAATGGTTTATACAAGAGCATTTGATGGTTGGTTTAAACATGAACTTTATACTTTGGTGGTTTGTTTAAAGTGATTTAAGTAACGAGGCGTGTGTAATATAATACAAGCATGGTGGATACGCCGCTGGTACTTCCTATATATAAGTATTTCTATGATATTACATATCGCAGCGTTGTTTAAATCATTTCAGTTTAGACATATAACATATTTTTCACAAGACATTGTTTTACAAACAACTTATTTTATACAAACTCATTTTTACTTGGTTATTCATTTAACCTTATATTACTCTTTTACATATCATCTACCTTATTATCGCTTTTCAAACGTTTTATAAAAGCAAACACTTAAACTGGATTCATGACAAGTTTTCATTAAACATTTACTTAAACCTAAGTCATGAATCCTATTTTCACAAAACCTATGTACTCGCCGGAATTTTTATGCTGATGTATTTTCACATGTGTTTCAGGTACTATAGTTGATGATATTGATGCATGCTCATGTAGGATTGGACGAGGCCTTAGTGACATTAAAAGATGCAAGACTAGTTAACTATGTTATATCTTCTTTGTTTGTTAAGACATTGTAACTCTTTTAATCAATAAAACAACATTTCAATTTTCCATGTGTTATGAAACAATAATTCTGTTACAACACTCCCCGACGATTCCGCCACGTTTTGTTGTTTTACGTGGTCGGGGTGTGACAGAAAAGTTGGTATCAGAGCTCATGGTTATAAGGAATTAGGTTATTAGTAATGCTTTGACCTAGTCTATAACCTTCCTAGGACCCTAACGCGAGTTTACTTGCGTTTAGTCATAAAACAATACCGTCACCTATCCTTAGGCGACAACCACAACAAGAACACAAAATTCGAATCCGCTTTGAAAACTAATCATCTGTTCTAGGATGATTGATTACTAGGTTTTGAACCCTTTGTTATAAGGTTTTGAACCCTCTAAGTCTTCAAATCTCGTCAAAGTTTGGGTCTTATAATGTGAACACATGCAAACTGGAAGGGTGAATGAATGTACTCTGAGTTTTCTGTCTAAGGCTAGAGTGTTCGTACAAATCCGCAGTATCGGACCAGTCACTCTTACCTGGGAACTCTTGGGGTGAGTGTTCACTTATAGGCAAGCATGTCTTCAGCGATACATTATTATGACCCGTTTGCTTTGATTTGTCACCATCTCATTTGTTTGCCTTAGGTAACAAACAAATGATATGCATTGCCTTTCTGTTTTGCTTATCCAATAACATTTCATTTGTTATTCCCTATGTCTTTCATTTTCTTCTAGAATGTCTCTTTACCTCAGCAGCGGTCAAATGTCCGAGCAAGCAGCCATATTTGCCCAGCAAATAGGCGAAGTGATTTTGAAGTCTGTGGATTTAGGCATTGCCATGTCTCGTCTAAAAAATGGAGCCACTCAAGAGTCACCAAAGGAAGTAGAAGTCAAGCCTGCACCAAAATCAAGGAAGCGTAAGGCTTCAAGGAAACCCGCAGCAGTTACACCTAATCAAGTGGGACCTAGCCAAGTGGCAGCACCACCAGCTAGGAAGCCGTACATAGGAACTGCCCCATGGTGCAAACGATGCAACCGTCACCATTCAAACCTCGTACCCTGCTCCAAATGTACCTACTGTGGACGGTTGGGACATTTGATTTACATATGTCGCTTTGCTATCCAGAACAAAGCTGTTGCAAATCTTGCTGCTACCCAACTCCAAGTTAACCCTACTCAAGCTCGTTTTCCGTCTGGTACTTGCTACAACTGTGGTGAGACGAGCCATTTCAGGAACAAATGCCCGAAGATTGTCAATGCAAACCCAACCCTTGGATAAGCATTTGGCCAAGCAAAAGATGTTGCTGTCTTATGCCTTTGTTTCTTTTGTTTTCTTGTATTGTGAAACAATCTGTTTTGTTCATAAATGAAAGTCGTTGTTCGCAATTCTGATGTACAAGTGTAGTTACATGTGTGTATGGCATTTCCCTATGATACCTACATCAAGGAACTATGTTCTTTACAAACTACTCTTGTGATTCTCCCTTTCAAGTGATCGCTCATTATTTCCTCGAAAGTTCTAAATACTTGTTTCATTCTAAGAAATGAAGTACATGAAATGAAGTGACATTATGAGTAATCGTGCTTTTTTGCACATCTGTGCCTTTGAATCCTTGGTTAGATAACTAAGGGTATTTTCAAATCTCATACCCATTACGTTCTGATTTTTCAACATGCATAACATAAGTTTTCAAAACAATCTTCATGATTTCAAAAACATTTTATATATAGTTCAAAAATGTTTTTAATATAGTATATTTACTTAACATATCATATGCATGATTTCAAAAACATTGTCTATATTTTCAAAAACAACCTCCATGATTTCAAAAACAATGTCTATGTTTTCATAAAAACGACCTTCATGATTTCAAAATGTTATTAATACAATATAATTACTTACATCAAGTGCATGATTTCAAAAAGCACCATTCATATTTTCAAAAACCTTATACATAATTTCAAAATTCATCTTGCATGATTTTAAAACATTTTCTTTAAATATACCTACCTAATACACCTACTTTATGATTTCAAAAGTATTATATATAAGGTTTTCAAAAACATTGAACACATTTTAGAACCCCATGCATAGTTTTCAAAGTATTCTCCTCATACATTAACTTAACCTTCAAATTCCGCTTCATATGTCGCCTTGGCATATCTAGCATCTCAACTTCATAAGCATTTTTACCTCATGTTTTGACTTAAGCACATCCAGTGCAAGGTTTCAAAACATCTTCAACTTCTAAAATCCATATGGGATCTTTTTATCTTCACAATTAGACCCTTGTGGATAATTATCATTCAAATCAGAATCCTTAATTGGATTCCTTGTGTACCTTAATTCGAACATTTTGATTCTTTATAATCGAAATCGAATTTCCTCTTTAAGATCTTTCTATCTTCATAGTTAGATTCTTGGTAATGTTTAAAGCACCAATCAAAATCCACTGATTGGATACCTGGTGTGCTTTAAATACATGTGCACGGTTAGCAGAGCAAATTAACAAAATGATGACTAATTTAAAATCAAGTTAAACAATTATATGATTATGTGTTTATGCACTTTGTGTTTTCTTTTATGCATTTTTGTGTTTTTGAATACTCTGGATATTCGTTATCCAAATCCTCATAGAACCTTTCATATCTTCATATGAGGGATTCGTAGTAGGATATTCAAAAAGGTACTACCTTAAACCCTTATTGGGCTTCTACGTGATAGTCAAGACCCTTGGATTATATAGTACCATTCCATGTTTCAAAAGGAGACCCTTTGAGTGGTCTAGTCAAAGGATTGATTCAGAATCTGGTTGAGAATGACATGTGATGATATAAGCTGAAAAGACTCCTTGGTGGTCTAGAGATCATTTATTGACTCAATTAAAAGGACCCTATGGTAGTCTAGCCACAATCATCACAGGATCGTTTGTTGTTTTCTTCCCCTACACATTTTAAGATGCACTGTGCGGACTATGCAAGGAATTACATAATTATGGACGCGTACATAATTACGAAGTTCAGTGCACGGAAACCGCGGTAAGACTTATTATGTGTAAGAACCAATAGTGGCGACCGTAACAAAATGTGAACAATGTAATAGAGGTACGGTGGACGCACCAATAACGCTTTATATACTTGTATATAAGTGACCCTCTCACGTTGCAAGCATGATGTTATTTAAGGTTACTAGAAGTTCAGGACTCTAACCGGTGTTGTTCGATCTTTTCAACTTCATGTTTCAAGCTCTCACAAGTTTCCTCTAAATAAATTTCGGGACGAAATTTCCTGAAGTAGGGGAGACTGTGACATCTGTGTCACTCCGGCCATCGAACAAATACTAAACCAATGAAATATTGTGTTTCATACTTGGGATTTGTATAAACATGTGTATCATTTGCACATATCAACTCTTGTTCGATTTCGGGCTTTAGATCGCTTTCTGGAGAGTTATAAGCGCACTGATGCGTAAATATAACAAGTTTAATGCAACAAACACTCCGGAATAGTGACATAGGCTTAACATACCTTAAATAACCTTTACATAACTTAGAAATAAGTTTTGGATGGTTTGGTATGCCGAAATCAAGTCTATTCGCTTAGAGGGACTAAATTCGACAATCTGCGAAAGTATGTCAATTTGTACTGTAACAGATATTCCGGAACTTGACCATAAGTTAAACATACCCAAAATATCCTTTACATAGCTTAGAAATAGGCTTTGAGGTGTTCGGTGTGCTAAAATAAACTTTTCGGTCATTCAGAGACTAAAAGCGTCAAAAGGTGCATAAGTTTGCATTTTCGCGCATAACTTACGTTCTGAATACTTCCGGACATCCAAAAATTTATGTAAGCATTAAAATATTTTGTTTTAATGTTTGGCATCAGAAAAATCCATTCGTCGCACAATTTGGATCGTTTTTCGCGCTTATGCGCATTCCGTCGTAATTAAGCAAATATCGCGATCATACGACCAAACGAACCGACATCCGACATATTTTTGAGCATGTTTTGAGTTCCCTATACTTTAACTTCATTTTAGAGCCTTGAAATGAGGTTAACGGGGTTCAAAACATCGAAAAAGGGCCTTAAACACGTGTAGGGACCAAAACTGTCATTTTTGAAACTTTGCTGTATCTGGCACATGCTAGCGTAGCGCGAGCAACTCCTGCCTACCTTGTGGCGCTACGCGAGCAACTGATCTGGGCAGAAACTCCATTTTTGCAATTGCAGGTCCATTTTTAGCATGTAACTTGAAGATTAGGGGCTATTTTGTAACTGTTAGTGCACTACGTCTATTGACTTCGTCTTGTATCATGTAATGTAATAGGATAGGATAGAATATCCAGTGCACGAGGTTCGAGATACGAAAAGTGGTGGTTAAGCAAGTAGGTTCGCTTATATGGACATTGTCCATATGAGCGAACCACAAAGCAACTAGGTCCGCTCATATGGTAGACCATATAAGCGAACCACCGTCAATCTCATAGGTCCGCTTATGTGGTGTCGACATAAGCGAACCAGAACCACTATATATAGGTGCACGTGTTAGTTCATTTGGCACGGATCTGAAAGTGTAACGAAGTGCTGCCAAATTGCTTCCAGGTTGTAAACATTGTCAAGATCAATATAAGAAGCATTATATTTAGTTTGAGCGTCTGATTCACTGATTCCGCCTTTGAATTAGATAAACGACTCTTCTGATCGACTCATTCAGGGTCAACGACGATCCAACAAGTGGTATCAGAGCACAGGAGGAAGAGTTTAGCTCAAATTGGATCCGTTTTCTGTCTTCTACACCTTCTTTTTCAATTTGAACAAGTTTCCACGGTTAAAATTGGATAAATTATTCACAGAATGTGTATTAGTGGATAATATCAAACCCTTGAAACTTTCAGACTAAAATTCGAACTAAAAATGGACAAAATGGACAAAATAACCTTCGGTTCCAGGTTCGCTTTTTCGGACAAGAGATAGGTTCGCTCGTAAGGTCCGCTTTTGTGACATTTGGTTTGCTCCAAACTACCTAGATTCACTTCAGAGGTCCGCCTTTAGTGTCACAGTACAAGCTAGATCCGCTCGAACAAACCTTTAGGTTCGCTTATTTGAACGAGTAGATCCGCTCGAACAGACATTTACCAGGTTCGCTTATCCTGACATAACCTGGTCCGCTCATTTGTCATCAAAGGTCCGCTTATCCATACCTTGATAGATTCGCTTATTTGGTTCAACCGAAGATCCGCTTATCTGTCCAATCAAGTTCGCTTATTAGGTCGAATTGTTGGTCCGCTCATTTGTTCAAAAGAGCCCGCTTATTTGTCAAGTCTGGGTTTCGCTCATGCGTTCAATTTGATTTCGTTCAAGTGTCAGTGTATTTCAAATTACTTGATATTGTTTAAACTGATTAAGTTTGTTTGTTTGCTTCCAGGTCATTGAATTTCAGGTGATTCAAGATGTCAAACAACGGTGAAGAATTCTACAACACATTCTATAACGCGTTCACTTCCGAACCGTCAGATAGAAGATCTGAGTTGAAAGAATATTCGAGAGAAATTTCGGAGAATTTGAAGTTCGAAAACATGTATGGAAGTCAACAGAAGCCACCAAAGTTGATGAAAATCGAAGACTTTAATTGGTGGAAAAACAGGTTTGTAGGTTGGGTAAAAGCTTTCGCTCCTGAAAGCTGGTTAAAATTAGTGAGTGAATATAAAGCACCAGTGAAAGAAGGAGGAGAGTTAATAGATGAGAAAGATTTTACTGAAAAAGATATAAAAGAGGTTGTGACTGAATATAGAATGATAATGTTGATCAAACAGTCAGTGAGAGAGGATATTATCTCGTTACTTGAACAAGAAAAAACTTCAAAGAGATTGTGGGAAGCATTAGAGAAAAAGTGCGTTGGTAGTAATGAAATTGTTAAAAACAAAAAGAAATTGTTGCGTAAAGAGTTTGATGTGTTCAATTGCATGAAAAATGAATCTGTTTGTAAGACGATTGAGAGATTTGGACATCTAAAAATGGAGCTAGCCAGATATGAAATCTCATATCCTGAAGAAGAGATGGTGGATAAATTGTTTGATGCATTGCCCAATGATCAAGATTGGCAATATTTTGCTCTTATGCTGAAGAATACAATCAAGCCTGGTGATTTAAAGGTTGATTTGCTGATTGAAAGGCTTGAAAGTCATGAGTTGGAGATAAAAAGATCGAAAGTCAACAGTCCAGCTTATCAGCAGAATGTGGAACTGTATTACAGAGGAAATATACCACAAGCTGGGTCTCCAAAAACAACGTTTTCTGCAGAAAGTTCAAATTCAGTGAATAATGAAAGTCTTCACAGTGGTTTTCACAGTGGATCTTCTTCAAACACTTCAGACCAATCTGCTTCAAAGAATCTATTCCAGTGTAATATCGCAGTTGATTTAAAGAATGGGCATAACTTCATCGAAGAATTGGCGAAACAACAGATGGTTTTCTTGGCATCTGTACTTGAATCGTATGAAAGCCTCGTTGCAGGGAAGATTGGCAATACCAATTTGACGAAAGAAGATTATGATCAGTTAGACCTCGTGGAGATGGAACTAATGGATATAAGATGGTGCATGGCCAGTGCGGTTCGTCGAGCACAGCGGTTCATGGAAATCACGGGGAGAAAGTCAATTGGGGGACCATCTACCAAACTGGGATTGATAAATCCAAAGTGACATGTTTCAAATGCAAACAAAAAGGTCACTTCAAGCGCGAGTGCAGAAATGCGTATGCTGCTGATGATTCTGAGAACCCGTTCAACGAAGATTATTACAAGAAAGCGATTTACCATCAGAACAAGTCTGAGCCACCAAGATTAAAATAGCCTGAAGAAAAGTCAAGGGCTCTTGCAGTTATATATGATGATGAAGGTTATGATTGGAGCAAAGAGGTTCTACCAGAAAAAGATGCAGTTGGATATGCATTTGTTGCAAATGATGATCATGATGCCTGGTGGCGAAGAGACAGTGCGAGATGGGAGATTAGAAAATTGAATGAACCATTTCAAGAAGCACAAAGAGCCAAGGGATGGAATGAAGAGTTGGAGTGTTACATGGATCCACAGGGTAATCCAGTAGTCGATCCGTCAAAGGTGGATTTTGATGTTGTAACCAATTTGTTTCCAAGTGAGGGAACTTTCAACACAAGAAGGCTTTCTGATAAAGGTTATCTGCCAGATTTGATGAACAAGTTAAAGGAGATTTTTGAAGCAAGTCTACCGAAGGTAGTAGAGATGAGAAAGAGAAAAGAAGAAGAATTGAAGAAGTTGATTGAAGAAGTGAAGGCTGATGCGAAGAGTGCTGCTGAAAAAGCACAGAAATCTGAAGAGAAAGGAAATGCTGAAGAGAAAGAAGGAAAAGAGGAGAAGGCAGTGGAAGATCAGAAAGCTGAGAAAGAAGATTGGTGCTGAAAGAAAATGAGGTAAATAAATCTTCCGACTTATCAAATGTTGAGATTGTTGATAAAAATGAAAACAAGTGCAGAAATTGCATAGAAGTGTGCAAAGTCTGTACAGAAAAAGATGACATTATAAAAATAAAAGATAATGAAATGAATAAACTTGAAGATGTTTTAAAAATGAAATGTAAAGAAAGAATTGAAACAGAAGAAAGTTTAAAATTAAAAGTTGAGAAGTTAACACAGAAATGTCATGATTTTGAAGAAGAAAATAAGATTTTGAAAGAAAAATGTGCCGCAAAATGTGTTGATTGTGTTGAGAAAGAATCTAAATTTCTTGAGTTACAAAAACAGTATGATTCTTTAAAATGGTCGAGTCAGAGAGTACAAGAAGCTTATGATACTTTGAAGAGCCAAGTCAAAAGTTTTGATCAAAGACTGTCTGAAACTTTAACAACCAAAGAAATGTATGAAAGAAAGTTTAAAGAAAAGCAAATTGAATTGAACAAGTGTGTTGATGAAATTGCTAATCTTAAACAAGTCTTGGCTGAAAAAGAAAAGATTGTTACAAAACTTCAAAGTTATCATAACTCTTCGTACATTCTCGAACGCATTTTCAATATCACACCGGATGACAAAGATACTGATAATTGCAAAAAGGGTATTGGTTCAAAATTTCATCAGGTACCACCACCATTGAGAGACAATTATACTTTTTATGATGAGGAAAAGGTGGCAAAGGGTTTGAACATAGCTGACCAATTACCTGAAAGTATCGATGTGATTTACACCAAATCTGATGATGCTAATGATTCAGAGGTGGTGAGTAAGGTGGTTGATAGTGTTTAGAAAGATGAGTCTATGAAAGGTAAGTCTGAATCACAGGATGAAGATGAAGGAAATCTTTATGATGGATATCTGAAAGATACAAAATCCGAGAAGAATTTGAATGATGATTCAAAAGGATTGGTTTATACCATGATTGGATCGGACAAACTATTCTTAGATGTTGTTTTCCCGATTCAGAATGTGATTTCAGAGAAAATTGACAAAGTTTTCAAGATGGTTGAAATTGAGAAATCTGAAATGTCGAAGTTTGCTGGTAAAGGTTACAGAGGTTCTTATAACAAACCTGGTTCTAAGAAGAAAAACATGAAGGCTGGTTTGGGTTATAAGAAGAAACAAAATCGAAACAAAACTGAAATGCCAAATTTTCAGACAAAAATGAGTTTTGTTCAAGGAAAAGCTTCACAGAAGAAGAAAAACTCAAAATTAGACAACAGTCTAATGCAGAGTTTGAGGCTATGAAAAAGAAACAACATCAGGCCAAGGATGTTTCAAAGAAAGTGTGTTTTAAATGTGATCAAATTGGACATGTTGCACGAAAGTGTCCAAATACAAAGCCTATTGATGTTAAAGAACAAAAATCTGAGAGTGGGAAACCAAGGTCAACCAAATTTGATTCGAGACAAACTTGCAGGTATACTACAAACAAGTTTGCCTCAAATCAAAATTGGAAATCAAACCCGAACAGGTTCAATTCTAGACAGAGCTGGAATTCTCACACGCCCAGATTGAGAACAACACAGAGTTGGAGAACATCTGTCGATATGACAAAACCTCAAGAGTTTTGGAAACCTAAAAATGTTGTTCAAAATCAAAAGGTTCAGAAAGGAACAAATTTTTACAAAAGAGGTACTCCGGGAGGTCAAGTGTGGAGTGTTAAGAAACATATCAATTCGATAAAAGAAGAAAAAGTTGAGGTTAAAATTGATGATGTTTTTGAGAAAAATGACAGGAATTATCCGGTTTTACATGGAAGAATTCATGTTCAATTACCTGAGTCTAAACAGCCTTGGGTTGCTTTGTTCAAATGATCAAATTGTTGATTGTGCAGGTGCTCAATGATACTGAAGATTGTGAGATTGTTAGTTGGAGCAGCCTGGCACAAGAAGAGGTTGAAGAACCCTGGTTTTGTGTCAAACAGGGAGTTTATTTGTTGATTTGTGTACTGTGTGTATTGTTTGTTGTTAAGTTTATTTGAATGAGTGTTGATGGACTACGCCGAAACCCTCACGGCTGAACAAACATGATTACTGTCACAGATTGAAAAACGGTTTTCTAACTGTCAAAATCAATGGGTTGTAAATCATGGGGGTACTTGATAATAGATTTTCTGCAAATCAGAGCACTTTAAGCAGAAAATGGATGGCGAGACAAAGCTATCAGTATCGGGTTGTCAAATTTTTAATGATTTTGCATTTTAAGCAGAAAATACAAAAACATTAGAAAATTTGGAAAAGAGCCAAAAACATGATATAATTCAAAAATTTGAGTTTTGCATAAAAAGAGGAAATGATAGTACATCAGTACACAGTTACAGTATGCTAAAGAAATGTAATGATTAAATAGCGTTAAACAGTCTCACTGATGATATGGCGATAGGTTTTTATACACTTAGTAAACTTTTTCGGGATATAAACCTAAAATTCAAACTTGCTTATTTCGTGGGGAACACTACTTGAATATATAGGTAACCCCTGAAATCTCGTTTGAAAGGTCCCATATTCTGAGATACTATGTCTTTATACTCAGTGATATCTGGGGTATTATTCCGGGACTTCTGCTGTATGGAAGTACTGACCTAGTCCCCGAATAATACTTTCTGCAAATGCTTGAAACACAGCATCGCCCTCAGCAAGCTGATGAAACAATAAAATTGATAGTCGCTGCTGTTGTAACTAAAAGATCCTCTAAAGGGGACACACCAAAAGTCGAGGCGTCATCTCTCTGCTGAACGGAAGTTCTGACCTGAGCTCTCACAGCCTCGCATCTAACCCCTTACAGATATCATCTGTGGTATACTCACCTGTAAGACTGAATATCTGGGATTCTGGATACGGGAGTATATTCAAGAGGTGGGACAAATGAATGAGTTTAAGTTCTTAAAAACACCTAAATCGTATCCTGAATTAGTTGAAATTTGTATGAAAATTTAAGTGGATCAGTATATCGACAATCTAAGTGAATTGTTTAATTCTTAACGTGTAACTAAGCTCAATGGTACTTGTGACTTGTCAAAAACTGATATGATCCTCTGTCGCATACTCAAAACAAAAATATTATTTGTAAATATGTTTGTACATATTTCTTTACTGCTTTATATTTTCAGAAAATACAAAAAGATTTTGATTTCTGCTTTATTTTCGACAACCGATGTCTGAGTTAATGAGTTTCAAAATCTAAGTAAGCTGAGTCTGTTTCTGAAAATAAAACAAGTTCATTAATTTGAAACATGAAATTTCTATAAAAGTTCAAAAACAGTTTGTGATATCTCCAAGGTCATTGACTTGAACTTGGATGATAAACTGTGAGGGAGTTGGATTCTTTAATGCTGCCATATCTATAATGAATGTTGATAGAGGGAGTAGATTAGAGGATTTGATTGATGATTTTAAAATGTTGTTACTTATCATTTGTATGAGTGATCACAGGAAAAGTCCAGGCTACGATCCCAAAAGCAAAGTCTGAGGGGGAGTCTGATGACAAGCTGAAAGAGAGGATGAGTTTGTAGCTGGAAAGCTAGGTGTCGATCCCTAAAAGCATGGAAGCTTGACGAGAGGGGGAGCCAGCTGAGAAAGGAAAAGTTGATGATAGAGCTAATGATGAGATCTTGGTGAAAAAGTCAAAGAGAGAAGATGATCAAAGAGAAAGATTGAAGGATACTTACATTGTTACAATCTGAACGAGATGGCAAGATGATCAAGAATGAAGAGGTGGCATAACAGAGAATGGTCACTGAAGACTTCGTCAATATCCGAGGGGGAGTCTGTTAGTGCACTACGTCTATTGACTTCGTCTTGTATCATGTAATGTAATAGGATAGGATAGAATATCCAGTGCACGAGGTTCGAGATACGAAAAGTGATGGTTAAGCAAGTAGGTTCGCTTATATGGACATTGTCCATATGAGCGAACCACAAAGCAACTAGGTCCGCTCATATGGTAGACCATATAAGCGAACCACCGTCAATCTCATAGGTCCGCTCATGTGGTGTCCACATAAGCGAACCAGAACCACTATATATAGGTGCACGTGTTAGTTCATTTGGCACGGATCTGAAAGTGTAACGAAGTGCTGCCAAATTTCTTCCAGGTTGTAAACATTTTCAAGATCAATATAAGAAGCATTATATTTAGTTTGAGCGTCTGATTCACTGATTCCGCCTTTGAATTAGATAAACGACTCTTCTGATCGACTCATTCAGGGTCAACGACGATCCAACAGTAACATTTTCAATACCATTTGATGGTTTTGAGGCACCCCTAGTTTTCCAAAACCTTGTGCCCACTTGGACGGTCCAGATTAATGCTCGTTTATCAAGGAACGATCCTAACGGTCTTGGTTTTCCTATAAATACCCACCTCTATCTTCACTCTCAAACCCACACTTTGAATCTGAATTGGTTCTCTAAGTTGATGTGTTTATCACTTCATACCTGAGAATATTCGGATCAAAGCTTCCGTTCTTGGACCCGTTGTAAGTATTATTTCGTTCTATTGTTCGTTTTAGCGTTAAAGTCAAACTTTGTTTGACTTTCTGCATTGACCAGTTTATGGTCAACGTGAAGTTCGTTTGAACTTCATAACGTGAGCGTAATCACGATGGTCATAGTCCCTAGTGACTAAACCTACTGATTACCACGTTATCTAGGCTCAGTGACGAGTCGTAGTTTCGGCGAAAATGCGTTTTCTCGCCTATTTTGTAACCAAACTACTCTAGTCTATTTAAACCATTTATTTTGATACCAAACCTGTTTTCTAACTTAACTAAACATTTTCTAGCATGTTTTGCTCGTCACTTTTAGATTTGTGCTTGTTTAGGGTCGTAAAGGTAAGCGATCTAATCAATCGCTTATACTTTCGAACCCGACCCATTTGGTCGATTATTAGGGTCCGACCAAACATTTTAGGTGGCCATAGTTGTATAGGGAATAACCTAACGAGGTTATACCTTATGGTCACTTTGTTTAAGTAGTTGTATGATAGGTAGTTTATATGCCTTAGGTAAATTACCAAAATACCCTTTTTACGCATAAATTCATTTTAAGCATATGTAACCTAAATTTTGACATCTAAACTGATTAGGTAACTATATTAGACATGTTAAGGCATATTTTACTTGTCATAGGACTAGTTAAGCGGTCCGAACGCGTTTCACGCGAACGACGCGTTAAAGTAGCATAAGCTACCTAAACGGGTCGTAATGGGTCGTAAGCACTTAGGTTAGGTTTCATTTTAGTATGTAGGCTTTGTTTAACTATATCATATGAGTTCCAATACTCATTTGGTTTACGAGACCTCATACTATCCAATCTCTCGATTTAGGTCCGGTTATTTATGTAGTTATCTATATAGGGTGCCGTTTGATTCCGTGATCCCTCTAGCTTTGCCTGGTTGTTGTTCAAGACTTCTAAGCACCCTCAAGTGAGTACATAGTCCCCTCTTTTACTGTTTTCAAACATTTTGGGGTGAAACACATGTACCTACTTGTTACTTTCATGCTTTTCATTTTTTCATATCATATACTTGCTATGTTCATTAGTACACTATTAGTACATGATTTCATTATGTTTTGCTATGTATGTTTACTTGACATGCTAGCACATTGATTTACATTACATTACTTTGCTATATATGTTTACATGGCATATTGGCACATTGATTTACATGACTTTTCTGCTTTGTATGTTTACTTAGCATACTTAGTACATTGTTTTCACATAACTTGTTTACATTTGGTATAACATTTGGTTTGTTTAACGGTTCTTTAATACATTCATTAACACCGATCATGCCGCTCGGTAGTAGGTAGTGGTACCATAGGACTTGACAAATCCCGTTCCTAAAATCCTAGGTTTGTTTGGATGGATGGAATGACCGAATCCGAAAACATTTCTTTTTGATAACCTTTACTCTAAGGTTATCCTGCTGTCTCAAGGCTTGGATGTATGCGTTAACTCACCACATAAATGTTTGTATCATTAAAACATGTTTTTACTTTGCAAAACATAACTTTTTGATTTACTCAAAATACTTTGTTTTGGTTCATTTTTACTTATGGTTTAAGTAGTCTCATTTTTACTTACCATACATAACTTTTGTTTACACATACATAACTACATGACTACATTTTGGACTTTTAAACATTGACAATGGTTTATACAATAGCATTTGATGGTTGGTTTAAACATGAACTTTATACTTTGGTGGTTTGTTTAAAGTGATTTAAGTAACGAGGCGTGTGTAATATAATACAAGCATGGTGGATACGCCGCTGGTACTTCCTATATATAAGTGTTTGTATGATATTACATATCGCAGCGTTGTTTAAATCATTTCAGTTTAGACATATAACATATTTTTCACAAGACATTGTTTTACAAACAACTTATTTTATACAAACTCATTTTTACTTGGTTATTCATTTAACCTTATATTACTCTTTTACATATCATCTACCTTATTATCGCTTTTCAAACGTTTTATAAAAGCAAACACTTAAACTGGATTCATGACAAGTTTTCATTAAACATTTTCTTAAACCTAAGTCATGAATCCTATTTTCACAAAACCTATGTACTCACCGACATTTTTATGCTGATGTATTTTCACATGTGTTTCAGGTACTATAGTTGATGATATTGATGCATGCTCACGTAGGATTGGACGAGGCCTTAGTGACATTAAAAGATGCAAGACTAGTTAACTATGTTATATCTTCTTTGTTTGTTAAGACATTGTAACTCTTTTAATCAATAAAAAAACATTTCAATTTCCATGTGTTATGAAACAATAATTCTGTTACAACACTCCCCGACGATTCCGCCACGTTTTGTTGTTTTACATGTGGACTCGCCGGAGTGAGAGCGTGTTCTGGTGGCCATCTAGAAATTTGAACGAGAAAATGCTAAGAGATAAGAAGAGGAAAGTACCTGAAAATTCTAGGAGGGATGGTTGTTTATCAACAAGGAAGAGAGAAGATATAGGGGCTAAATGGATAGCCATCGAGTGAAAAACGCATGGGAAGTTGCACAAAGTCACATCAACCGTCGCTTCAACTTAATAACCTCGGTTTACGAGATGAGTTTTGAAATATATCCGTTGGAATTGGTATACCAACAGATATATTTTGGGGACAATTGTTATGGGTGATATTCTACTCATATATCCTGACTAATATTCTGATTCTGTTTCTTTTTGTTGTGACCAGGATACCGGATCAGGATATTGGTAACATCCTGATATGATATCCTGGTAGTCACTAATTAATTGACGTGCAGATTATTGAAATCAATTTATAATGTTCAAGTGGACCTTTTCTCCTTGAGACTCGGGCAAATCAGTTAGATTATGGACGTTGAAGTCGGAAGACGTGGACTACAACGTTCACAAAAGGAATATTCGAAGCATCCCAGTTTTATAGGATAGTTTGTTATTTTCATTTTACTATAAATGGATTGATCAGATCAGATAGCAACACACACAACCTTTCGCACACTCTTTCTCTCCTGTTGCAAACAATCACTACACACTTCCACTTGTACTCGAATTACATTGTAACACTTAGTTGATCCGCATCATATCCTGCACTGTATCCTGATATTTGAAGTAATAGAAGAACAAGGCAGCTGTGATTGTCAGCTCCCGAGGTTTTGTGCCAGCGATCTAGATTGATCAAGGGCTTTTCTCGTACATCCTGTGTCACCCTTTACATTTTAGCTCATTGTTTGATCATAAATACAGCTCTATATCCTGAGCCGTATCCTGAAACTATTTTTGCAAGCAACTCAATCAACATATTTTTAGCACATTTTTTTAGCACACTATCTCACTTAACTAATTTGATCACTTAATTGCTTCGGTAATTTTTGACCAAAACAGATAGCAATGTGAGTAATCTCCTTTTTGTGAACCTTTTTGCAAACTATTTTTACAAAACCTCAAATGTTTTATACTATATTAAATAGTGATTGAGTATTTGTATTCTACAATTATCGTCGGTATGTTGGGGTTTTGTATACAAAATTTGTTACTACACTGTGAGTAGTAACATGACCACAAGTCGGGTTGACAATACCGTGGGTGGTAATTAAAGTAGAAATAAACAAATGTAATTGCACGACCACCCTCAATGCTGTAAACGGTTTTACCTGTCTTGATTAAACTGGGATTCACTCACCAGTATTTCCCACTGACAAAATGTTTTTAAACGCGTTTCAGATAACAAAATGTGAAAGCCAAATAGAAGCCAGCTGGACAGCACTGAAGGCTTGGAAAAGTGGCTATAAAAGTTACCTAAATAAAGAGATGTTTTTATTTAAATAAAATAGGGTTCATCCCTATGAAAATGTGTGTACTAGAAACTTGGGATTTCCCTATGTGTTTAATATTATAAAAGTATGGTATTTTACTCTGATAAAATATTTCCTAACTACGGTCCTGATGTAAATTCCGCTGCCAAACTGATAGACACCGATACCACAGAAACTGGCCGCGGCATCCCGTTCCCGGATAATTAGGGGACGGGGGTTGCGACAAAACTAATTTTTTTTGTAGTGCACGTGTGAGTGACCTGTTTCCCAAAACTTGGTTTAAGAAATCTTACCGATTTAGAAGCTTTCCTGACATTCGTTACTTACAAGATATGATGTTGATGCACAAACCTTCATTTATTCGTCGGCCGCTTGTAGCGAGATCTCCTCCTCTTCATCCTCAATGAGTCCTTGATAAAGCTTTAGCCATTGGCCATTGACTTTGGATGGAATCCCATTCCGAGATTTAATTTTAATTGCCCCATGTGGAAAAATATTGGTGATAGAAAAAGATCCCGACCACCTAGACTTTAATTTACCGGGAAATAATCGAAGGCGTGAATTAAACAATAGAACTTGATCTCCTACCCGAAATTCATTAGGTTTAATGTGTTTATCATGCAAATTTTTCATTCTTTCCTTATAAATTTCGGAGTTAGAGTATGCGTGATTTCTTAATTCGTTTAATTCATTTAATTGACAAAATCGATTTTTACCAGCAATTTCTATGTCTAAGTTTACGTTTTTTATTGCCCAATTTTTGTGTGCTATTTCTACTGGCAAATGACAACTTTTTCCATAGACAAACTTATATGGGGTGGTACCTATTGTTGTTTTATATGCAGTTCGAAAAGCCCATAAAGCGTCATCTAATTTATCGGCCCATTCCTTTTTATTTAACCCTACGGTGTTCTCAAGTATTCTTTTTAAACCTCGATTAGTTACTTCGGCTTGTCCGTTTGTTTGAGGGTGATATGATGTTGAGATTCGGTGATAGACCCCATATCTTGTTAAAATTTTTCAAGTTTATGATTACAAAAATGGGTACCCCCTTCACTTATTAATACTTTTGGAGTTCCAAAACGAGAAAATAATCGTTTCAGGAATCTTACCACAACTCTTCCATCATTTGTTGGAAGAGCTTCGGCTTCGGCCCATTTTGAAAAGTAATCTACTGCCACAAGTATATATTGTTTCCTTTTGACGATGGGAAAGGTCCCATAAAGTCGAGTCCCCACATATCAAAAATTTCCCAAACATGAATACCATTTTGTGGCATTTCGTTTTTGTAAGAAATATTACCTGATCATTGGCATGCATCACATGTTTTTATGAGACTTTGGGCGTCTTTGTAAAGGGTCGGCCAATAAAATCCTGAATCAAATACCTTTCATGCGGTACTAGCGGCACCATGATGTCCTCCGTATGGACCTTCATGATAATGGCGGAGAATTCTTCTTGCTTCACTACCATGTACGCATCGGCGGATAAGTTGGTTGG
Source organism: Helianthus annuus (assembly GCF_002127325.2). Taxonomy (NCBI): domain Eukaryota; kingdom Viridiplantae; phylum Streptophyta; class Magnoliopsida; order Asterales; family Asteraceae; genus Helianthus; species Helianthus annuus. Next base: position 52,483,503 of record NC_035436.2, read on the forward strand.
CACATATTTTGAAAAGATAAGGATATTCCCAAAAATAATGCTTTACATCGGCAAAGAATTTTTTTTCTTTGATGATGTGACCATCCTTTTGCGACTATTCTGCTAGCTAAGTAGTTAGCATAGTCGGCGTACCATGACTCTTCTCGGTATTCCACCATTTCTACGGACTCCGTTGGGAATTTTTCATTGATTAGCTCGTCCCAAGTTGCCTCTAAAGCTGGATCTTCCAAGCGAGATAAATGATCTGCAGCGGTGTTTTCTGCTTCTCTTTGAGGAGTCAAATCCATCTGATTAAACGTGGTTTAGCATCCTGTTTCTTAAAGAGATAGCGAATGGCTGCATGGTCTGTATAAACTATCGTTTTAGAAAGAACAAGATAAGAACGAAATTTATCAAAAGCAAATACTACAGCTAGTAATTCTTTTTCCGTTGTTGTGTAATTTTCTTGTGCATTGTTAAGTGTTTTACTAGCGGAATATATTGGGTGAAAATGCTTATCTTTTCTTTGTGGCTCCAACTGCAAAGTCACTTGCATCACACATGATTTCGAAAGGTAATTTCTAATCAGGTGCTATCATGATAGGTGCATTGACTAGCATTTCTTTTAGTGTTAAGAATGTTTTGTTGCAATCCTTGTCAAAGATGAAAGGAGCATCTTTTTCAAGTAATTTTGTTAAAGGTCTTGAGATTTTAGAAAAGTCTTTGATAAATCGTATATAAAATCCGGCATGCCATAGAAAACTTCTGATGGCTCTAACTGAGGATGGAGGTGGTAATCGAGAAATAGTGTCTATTTTAGCCCGATCAACCTCCATTCCTTCGCTTGAGATTTTATGACCGAGTACTATTCCCTCCGTTACCATGAAATGGAATTTTTCCCAATTAAGGGCGAGGTTAGTTTCCTCACATCGGGATAGCATTCGTTTAAGGTTATCAAGGCATTGGTCGTATGAATCTCCAAAGATAGAAAAATTGTCCATAAAGACTTCCATAGTCTTTTCTATCATATCATGGAAGATGGCCACCATGCAACCTTGAAAAGTTGCGGGGGCATTAAATAGACCAAAAGGCATGCATCGATAAGCAAAAGTTCCGTAGGGACATGTGAATGTTGTCTTTTATTGGTCTTCTGGTGCTATCGGTATTTGAAAGTAACCTGAAAAAACATCTAAGAAACAATAAAATTTGTGACCGGATAATCTTTCTAACATTTGATCAGTAAAAGGTAAGAAACAATAAAATCTATACACACTCTGCATCCGGTGACGGTTCTCGTTGGTATTAATTCATTTTTTTCATTAGTGACTACCGTCATACTTCCTTTCTTAGGAACTAGTTGGACGGGACTTACCCAAGGACTATCGGAAATTGGGTAAATGAGTCCGGCGTCAAGTAATTCGATGACTTCATTTTTAACCACTTCTTGGATGTTTGGATTTACTCTAAGTTGTACCGATTTATAGGCATCATTCATTAAAATTTTGTGCGTGCACATGGAAGGGCTTATTCCTTTAATATCTACAAGCTTCTAAGGGATTACGTTTTTGTGTTTTTTCAAAAGTGTGATTAATTTTTCTTTTTCTACACTAGTTAATTTTGACGAAATAATCACAGGTAACTTACCATCTTTGTCGAGAAAAGCATATTCCAAACCTTTTGGGAGATCTTTGAGCTCAAGTGGTGGGTCTTTAGGAGATTCCTTATTTGGTTTCTCATGTTGGTCAAGAACCAAAAAGGTTTGTTCTATGGCGACCTCTTCTTCAACAAAGTGGTCGATTTCTTCTTTTGTATCAGGTGGTTCATCTTCATCTTCAATTAGGGGGTCATCATTGCCGATTGGATATTTCATTGAACGCTCAATATTGACACTTCTTTTGAATGCCCCTAATTGAATGGGTAGATTGTTATGCTTCCGATTCTTCAAAGCTTCATGGGTTTTCACAAAAGGTCGTCCCAACACTAGCGGAGCGTCATCAAGGATGACGAAGTCGGTTGGGATTACCATTTGATTTGTTTTGTTTTGTTTGGACTAACACATCTTCAACTACTCCCATTGATTTTATTGTTTTCCGATTAGATAGAAAAATGGGTATTTGAAGTGGAGAAAAATCACCAATACTTAATTTTTTCGAAAATGTAGTTTGGCATTATATTAACACAAAGATCTTTATCAATTGTAATATTACTAATAAAGGAATTTTGAAAGAAACATGGAACCAGTGTAATGTTAATTTCAAATGGATCATCTTTTATTAGCGTAGTTTGATCATTGTTAACTTAATGCTTACCATTTCGTCAATTTTAGTGTTAGTGTTTAACTCTTTTAAAAACATAGCATGAGTAGGTACTAAACAATGGTTTTCTAAAGAAGGTGATAAGAGATTAATTTCTTGAAAATTAGACTCTTCTTAAATTTTAACGTTATCAGACTCACCTTTTTCGTTGTTTAGCTCATGTGTCGGTTTTTCACTTACCTGTTGTTCCATTTTTACCTCTTCAACTCTCACTTCTTTAGTACATGTTACCTTTTCCCTCGCGCGGGATTCCTCTTCCCTTGCACGGGCTTTTTTTATATAGCGCTCGATAGTTTTAAGGTGTTCTATTATCTTTTCGGCTACGGGTGAGATAGTTGGTGGTTCGTCAAAGTGAATGGAATAAGTATCCCCAATGCTTGAGTTCGGAAGTTCGATCCTTGGTTCCTCATAATACTCATATGGGGTAGATGGTTCATACCATTGTTCCTCATTGTAAGTGTATGATGGATAAGGGTCGTAACTTGGTTCTTCATAATAATTATATGAGGTGAGTTATTCACGCCATGGTTCCTCATAATAAGTATATGGAGGTGAAGACTCATACCTTGGTTCCTCAAAGTATGAGTATGAAGGCTCATACCTTGGTTCATCAAGACATGAGTATGAGGGAGAAGGTTTATACCTTGGTTCTTCATAGTATGCGTATGAATTGGATGGCTTGTACCTGGGATCCTCATTGTATATGTACGAAGGGGATGGTACAAAGAGGTCACAGTATTGTACCGAATGAGGATTACCACAAATGGTGTAATACTCATCTTCATAATCATCCTCCTCGTAGTGGTAGTTGTAACCTCCTGAGTATTGATCCACAAGAATCGCTCAGCAGACCACAACAGAGTCTCGGGACCAGTAAACAAAAATAAAAACGGAAACAGAGGCTCACCACGGCCCCGTGTTCAATGAGCATGGCCCCGTGGTCAGGTTCTGTATCTGGGCGTTTTGAAAAATGTGACTGGTTTGGTTCAGCACGAGGACGTGTTCAGTGAACATGACCCCATGTTCAGACTCAGTATCTGGGAGTTTTGTAAAAATTATACAGCACGGGGGCGTGTTCAGTGAGCACGACCCCGTGTTCAGACTACTGTAATGCAAAAACTACCTAAAAATGCAAAAATATGCGCACAGTTTTAAACAGCTTTTGAAAAACGATTGGGCCGTTGATTTTAAGCTTTCTTAAAATCCTTGTGTCCCCGGAAACGGCGCCAAAAACTTGGTGTGTGTAAGGTGTGTTATGTTTTTATTGATATTTTAAGCCCATTTTACACATTAGTCAAGTTTTAAATTGTAGGATCGAGTAGTGACCTGACCGAGTCGTTCAGAGGAGTTTTGATCAGTTTCAGAGGCAGAAACTAAGAAACTGACTTAGAAACAACTAGAAATACAATTCAAACACACTTCTGATTGATATATAACAGATTACACGCAAAAGGAAAACCGGCAGCACCTCGGTATCCAAAATCCGAATCAATACAAATGATCTCGCTTGAACAACTATTTATAGGCTAAGGGTTCCGCTTGAAAGTGTCAAGAACCATTTCAAGCGGAATCACTTGATTGTGATTTCGCTTGAAATAGTCACTTGACATTTCAAGAGAAATTATGTCCATTCAAGTGAAATCAGCTTTAAACACATATAAACCTATTTTCTCGTACAACGTGCCCTGATCTAACATATCTAGTACAAGACTTGATACAAGACGAAGTTGACAGATGTATGCACTAACAGACTCCCCCTCAGATGTTGACGAGTCTTAAGTGTCGAGTCTTCACATCTTCAGTCTTTATCAGTCTCTGGGCTTTAATCTTTCTATCAGCATCCTCATGCTTTCTTTGAACAAATATTCTTCTTGAATGTTTTCAGACTCCCCCTCTCGACAAATCTGGGATCGCAGTCTGACTTTCACAAGATCAGAATCGTGAAGTGGCTCTATTCTTAGAATCAGAGTCTTCAGGTATCGGAACCTGGCTCTCTAACACTCAGCTTCATAGACCAGTCTGTCCTGCACATTCTCTACCCAAATATAAGATTTACAAATTTAAACATTTTAAACTCCCCCTCAAATTTAACTAGAATCCTGATGAACCACCGGTAGATTTGTTTAAAACATATTTGATTAAAAACAGACTCTCCTTCAAAATAATCATCATGTTTAGCACTTGGAACTTCGAAAGTCAGCTCTTCAACACCAGTTGTCGAAAATCTTTTTTAATTTTTCAAAATTTATGCTAAAACACACCAAAAATCTTTTTGGATTTTTGGATTAAAAGAAATGCAGTAAAGAAATATTTACAGACAATATTTTTGTAAGTTTGTGTAAGAGGATCATATCAGTTACTGAGACAAATCACTAACACCGTTAAGCTTTGAACATTGTAAGTTCTAAACAATTCACCTAGATTGTCAGTATATAGATCCACTTAAATTTTCACACAAAGTTTAACTGTTTCGAGATATGATATTAGTGTCTTTAGCACTTAAACTTACACGCGTGTCCCACTACTTGAATATACTCCCGTATCCAGACTTCTATATTCAGTCTTACAGGTGAATGTACAGTAATGATATCTGTAAACGGGTAATGCCAAACTGTGAGAGCTCAGGTCAGAACTTCCGTTCAGCAGAGAGATGACGGCTCGACTTTGGGTGTGTCCCGTTTGGGGATCTTTTATTACAACAGCACATGATTAGCATTTTTCAATGTTTCATCATTTTTTATGCTGAGGGTAGGCTTTTAAGAACAAAGCAATGCAGAATATTATATAAGGACTAGGTCAGAACTTCCGTTCAGCAGAAGTCCAAATATAATATCCTAGATATCATCACGTACAAAGACCTAGTATGTCAGAAATAGAAAATCTTTCAAACAAGATTTCGGGGGTTACCCATATATCCAAGAAATATTATCCACGAGATAAGCAAGTATGAAATTTTTATGTTTATATCTCGTTACAATCTACTAAATGTGTAAAAACCTACTGACATATCCACAGTGAGACTGTTTATCACTTTATACATTTCATATCTTTAGCATGTTGTGATAGTCCACTGATGTACTATCATTTCCTCTTTTTCACAACAAAACTCATTTTTTATTTTATCATGTTTTTGGCTTTTTCAAATTTTCTAATGTTTTTGGATTTTCAAATTTTTTAATGTTTTTGGATTTTCAAATTTTTACTCCCCCTAAAATGCAAACACATTTAAAGAAATTTGAAAAACAAACTGTACAAGTAAAGTTGACAACTAATATCAAATCACATCAATTCGCCATCCACTTGGCATAAACAATCAGAATTCCCCCTTTTAACAAACTATCTTCTTATTATGATTTCAAAACACTTAAGTTTGTTTTAACCAAAATGATTTTTCCGGAAAATAAGTTTTGCTGATTTTACCATTTGTAGGTTAGGGGTTCATGACATTGTTTTTCTCAACCATTAGACAAATATAACAATTTTGAATTTTAACAACAATATCACTTGTAGAAAATCAAGTATAACTTAGTGTCCCTGATTTACCACTTTGAAAGACGAAATATCACAAAAGTGAATTTCTCAAGAAAGATGCCGATTCCGGCTCCACACTTACCAACCTGGGAGCTCCGGCAAGTCAGATTTTTTAATGGAAGAAAATGTCCACCCAAGCCTGACCAGCCTTGGGCGATACCAACTCCTCTTTTGTTGGGGTGTAGGTTGCTTTTTTCGTAGCATAAATGTGACAACTGTGTTCTGTAAGCACCGTATAATGTAAAACAATGTTGGTTATCAATAAAACAATATGCTTTGGTGTTATTATATGTGTTCTTGTGTTTGATGATTTTACAATTTGATTCGATTTCGACTTCAAGCTTTAAATCACTTTCTAGAAGGTTATACACAAACTGGTGCTTAAACGCAATCAGTTTAACGCGATGTACACTCCGGAACTGTGACGTAAGCCAAACATACCCTAAATATCCGTTACATAACTTAGAAATAAGTTTCGAAGGATTCGGTATGGCGAAAACATGTTTATTTGAACTAAAGAACTAATTACGACAAAACTGCGAAACGAACGTTGGTGGCCGCTCGGATAATATTTAATCCCACAAATATTCTGTTATGATTAAAATTTTATTTTAATCAGGTTTGTGTTGAAAAATAAATTAAAACGCTTAAAAATGTTATTTTTCAAGTTTAAGCGCGTACCGTGTGTTCCTACGCGACACAGTTCTTACACTGCAAAACGCAGACAACGCAGCAAACCCAGGAATATGCCAGGAATATGCCAGGAATATAACAGGAATATGCCAGGAATATGCCAGGAATATACCAGGAATATGCCAGGAATATGTCAGGAATATGCCAGGAATATGCCAGGAATATGCCAGGAATATGCTATATGGAAGGTCTATAAATACCACCATTCCATCACTCCATCTTCACTTCCCTCTCTCCCTCCCAAACCGTCCCCATCTCTCCCTCTCTCTATCCTAATCTTCTTCATTTCTTCAAGTCTTGTTCTTGAAGATTCAACACCCTCTCTAGTAAACTTCAAGTTAGTGTGAAGATCTAAGGGTGTTCCCAAGGTGTTGTCAAGTGAATACAAGCTTCCTATCATTCCACAACCTACTTGAATCTTGAAGGTATAACACTTTTGTTTTACCATTGATTCATAGTTGTTCTTAGATGATTTAAAGTTTCTCTTGAATCTTGGGATTTTCACTAAACTTGAAATCTAAAAATGAAATGGGTCTTGGTTACAAAAAAATGGTGGTGTATATATACATGTATAACCATACATATACGTATATATATATGTGTGTGTGTGTATGAGTTTTGAGTTTGGTTGTTGTTAAATACTCGTTTATATTGTTGCTTGTTCTTAAATAATGGAAAAAAATGCAAGTATTTGGTGATTCATGTATGATATGTTAGATGACCAAGTACATCAGCAAATAACATAAATAAATCTCATATTTGATGCATCTAAACCCATATAAAATGTGATGCCATGTTAGTGTGCTTTAGGCACTTGTACACGAAGATACATGTGGGTTTAAAGCTCAAGAAATGATAAAATGGGTTGTTTGGCAAAAATGTTTTAGATCAGGTTATAAACACTAAAAATAACTTTATTTGATGTATTATAATGGCATGAAACTTTGACATAAGGTTGGTAGCTTTACATGTTGTACATATAGCTTAAAAAGTGGTAAAATATGCGAAATTTGCATGACCTAAATGATTTATTTAAGACCTGCACTATCATGAGTAAAACCATTATTTTATTCAGTAAATAACATGGGTTATGATAAAATTTCAAGTCGTTTCGATTAGGGATGGTTCGGGTAACGTTTGATGCAAAACTATGCGGTAAAACGGTTAAAAATCGCCTTTTCGAAGGATTTTTATTAAACTGTTTTAGATCAGTAACCAAACTGATATTTTTCGTATAAAAATAAGTATTTTAACTTATATTAAGTTTACTTGGTATTTGGCTAGTCATACGTGACTTCCGACGCTCAAAAAAAGTTACCAAAACGCTAAAATAAGTGTTTTTCGACATAACTATAATGGGTTGTTCATGAGAAAATTTTATATGTTACAATGTGTTATGTGTTTTATAATATGTGTATGATGACATGATAATACTTGACAAGATTATTTGTTTTACGCTTGAGTACATATACGCGAATATACCAAAATAATAAAAAATAATAACTTTTCAAGGAATCTCAAAGTTATGTGAAAATTCTAAGTATCGGAGAAACTTCGTCATTTTTATGAATTTTGTTTATTAAATCATTCTTATTTAATTTAGGACAAATAAATAATTTGAGGAATTGTGTTAGCATATAAAAACGCACCCAAAGGTGAGTACATAGTTCCCCTATTTTACTGTTTTCAATTGTTTTGGGGTGATTCATATGTATCAAAACGATTTTGATGTTTTAACGATGGTTTATATTAAACTAATAACGATTTCAATAATGTGAACGAGCTTGTTGGTTGCAATTACAAAACAAATGACATTCATTAATTTCGGCCAAACCGACCAGTATTAGGTTATGGTACCATAGTGTCACGGCCCCCGACCCGGTTTGACCCGTTTCAGGAGCCGCGAGAAAGAAATCCTGCGGTATTTAAATTTTAGGCGTCAGCGGAAGTCTTTTTAAAACAGGATCTTTTAATAATTTAAACTGCCCGTTTTATAACTGAGGGATAAAATCCCATAATTTACAATAATGTGATTTCTCCGGGAAATCTTTATTTTCACAACATGTTTCTTTTATTTATTTACAATGAGCCACTTTTCTAAGCTGGGAGTGCTTCACGGCACTTCTCTTTCTTTGCTCACAACATATCACCTGAAACATGTTTAAAAAGGTTTTGTCAGCGGGGAAATACTGAGTGAGTTCATTCAGATTTTAGGAAATGACCCATAGTTATAAATTACAGCATAAGAGCGATTACAATGGTTCCTATCTTATCTTTATCTGGCTTTCTGTCACCATGGTGACAAGTCACAATGGTGACGATGATCATACCACTATTAGGTCAATGAACTCTAATAGTGACGTTCCTCCCTAGTAGGTCAATGAACCTAACTGGGAGAAATAGTAATGTGCACAATACCCCACTAACCAATAAATCAAGATATCCACGACTTAGTCCCTGTAATTATAACTTTTTGAAAATAAATTTGGAGTATTGTAAAACAGTTGATAAAAATAGAATGACTCACAAACTGTGAGAAAAGAGAATGGACTCACATTGCAGATTTAACGAGCAAGATATAAGCCTTACTGATTTGCCTGTGATTAACCTAATTTAAATAATAATGCACACACACAACCGGGTTAGTAACTAATACAGCAGTTACGTCAATTCACGAGATTAAACCCTCACAACGATTAATAAGTGCAATACTTAACAATTCATTGGATTCACAACGAATGACAGAGTATAGTCCGAATTTCGAACAGCACTCAAACATTCAAGTCGAAATCACAATGAATAACAAAGTATAAGCTCAATTTGAGCAGCACTTGAACAATCGTTGGATAGTTACAATCGATCGGACGTTGAATCGTAATAGCGATTGAGTTATTACCCTGATTGCGGCAGCACCTCGTGAATCGTTGTGTTAATTGTAGTAAACAGAGTATAACTCCGTGCCTCAGACGAATTTCTTCGTCATTTCAATCACAGATTTCAAGTGCCAATATCTGCTATTTATACACGAATTTGGACATGCTTACGGACCGTAAGCCTAACCCTTTACGGTCCGTAAGGGGACACCTAGGGTCATAGGGTTGCCACGCGTGGGACTAGCCTTGCTGAGTCAAAATTTGGTCCAATCATAATTTAACAACAAATTTCTGTTGATAATCATCAACTCGGTTTCACCCCCCTTGAGTTTTAGGGGCCCTGATCCTGATGCCGATTGTTCTGAAAATTTTAGGGCTAATGCAGAATTACTTCGGTGTCTCAATTAGGGTTTTCTTATTGTCTAATTATCATCCTAATTATTGATTTTTTTTGTGAGAGTTGTTACATCCTCCCCAAGGTGGTATCAGAGCCACTTCTCAAGCCACTGATTTAAGCCAATTAAGTATTTAGAAAATACTTAATTTCCATTAATTGCTATTTTGTGGTTATTTGTTTATTTATCTGACTAATTATGTACAGTATGAGCAGATCTTTATATGCTAGTCAATGTAGCAAGTAATGCAAATTCTTAAATAATTTGACTCAAGTATTAGTACCTTTATTATCTACAGTCTAGAAGTCTTATCAAGAAAATCATAAAATTTACAAATAAAACCTCGTGTGATGTAAATTTCAGTTATTTTAATAGTACCCAGTAGGAACTAATATTTAAAAAGTTTTCTATAAATTTTATGAATTCTGACTATGTCTATTTTGCTAAACAACATGAGTAACTTGTCTGAGGTCCTTCAGAATTTAAATCTCTATCCAGTAAGAGTAGAGGTCTCCAGAGATTTCAATAGATATATACCAGACATAGAAGAACCTATAGAATTTGATGCTTTACCTCTCGAGAAACCCAAGCCCAAGGAAATAGAAATTGGGGAAAGTTCTAGACAAATTGAAAAGTTACCATCTCAGGAAGAGTTAGATTTTATAATGGCAAGCTATAATACTATTAAGCCTGTTAATGAAAATATTTTTAATCGCTCTCTTGAAACACAACTACCAATGAACTTAGAACCAGCTATTCCAAACCCTTCAATCCACTCACAAATAGACGAATGGTTGATTAACGAAATACAGTTACAAAACCATCCCTATAAGCTTTTTCCTCAGTTCAATTCAAAAGCTTTACCAAATCCACCAATAAGTAACGAGAATACAGCTAAACTTCGCCTTGGTGAAGAACTAATGGACAATGGAAATAGGATCCAAGAGATTGGGGGACAGATCTCCTGGAAATACGATGAGAGGGAACACCATTACTAGAATATCATCCACAGGATAGGGGATCTATGGAACTGTGCTTGTATAATAGTAATAGCAAAAATCAACCTATAAAATCATTACAAGGTAAAAGTGTGTATTGATGTCTCCTATAAAATATAAAAATAGGAATCAAGAAATCGATAATTTGGTTATATGTATATTGTGAAATTTATATGATGATTTTAGGTATAATTGTTGATACTAATAAATTATATATTTATATATATACATTAATTATCAGATGGAAAACGCGAATAATGAACCAGTTAATGATTCTGAGCAACAACCGGGGGATCAATATATGACTAGGCAGGATATAGAAAATATCGTTGCTCAAAGGATAGCCAACACTATTCCAACAATGATAGCTCAAGGGATAGCCAACGCTATTCCAGCAATCGTTGCTGCTGTTAAAAATCCAATAGAACCACAACAACTCGTTCCTAGCAAACGTATTTCTGAAGATAACTTCAGTAATAGCGTAAACGGAGGCAATGATCATGTTAATCATGACAATGAACCACAACAAGCGCCGCTCCCTAAGAAAATGAAAGTTGCAACGCCTGGTTGCACTTATAAGGAATTTCTTGCTTGTAAACCATCTGAGTTTGCAGGCAATGAAGGAGCGACTGCGGCACTACGTTGTTAGAGAAAACTGAGGCAGTAATTGCCATAAGTAAATGAGCTCAGGATGATCAGGTCATGTACGCGTCAAATCTTTTCAAAGAAGGGGCGCTAGAATGGTGGAATACGGTGTTACAATCAAAAGGAAGAAGGATGGCGTATGCTATGAACTGGGAAGAATTTAAGAGCTTGGTAGAAAGAAAATTCTGTCCTGAATATGAAAAGGAACAAATGAAAAACAAGTTTCTAACCCACCAGATGGTGGATGTAGATTGTCGAAAGTATACTACGACATTCTTCGAGTATGCTCGAGTAGTACAAACCCTGGCTTCGCCAGAGCCGGTACTTATTTCTCGATATATTTGGGGATTGATTTCTGAAATCCGTAACATCGTCAAGGCTGCGAAACCTCGCACGATTGATGATGCAGTGGATTTAGCCAATACTCTGACTGACGAACTAGTACGGACAAGAGAAGAAAATAGAAGGAAGGAAGTAGCCCAAAAGATTACCCAGGTAATCCGTTCGGGTAACCATAACGATTTCAAGAAAGGAGGGGATGGGCAATCTTCCACTAGTCCATTTTGCAATTTTTGCAAAAGAAAGCATTTTGGAAGATGCAAAGGATACTACAATTTTTGCAAAATTCCGGGGCATCAGGAAGAAGAATGCAGGAGGAAGAAATTTTCAGTTTGTTACAACTGTGGAGAAACTGGACATCTTAAGCCAAATTGTCCAAAACTAAACAAACCATCTGACACTAAAGCCAAACCTGCAGAAGAAGCAAAAAGGAATGCAAGAGCCTTTCAATTGACTGCTCAGGAAGCAGAGCTCATTCCAGATGTAATAGCCGGTACGTCCTAGGTTACAACGTTTACACAAAAAGTATTATCTGACTCTGGTGCAAACCAAAGTTTTATAAATACTTCATTCTGTCAAACTCTTAACTTATCATTAATCGAACTTAGGCAAATCTTTACAGTCGAAACAGGCAAAAAGGAAAATATAGAACTCTCAGGTCATAGAATTCTTCGCCCATCTAATTCCTATGAAATTAGCCGAGTTTGATGTTGTGTTAGGAATAGATTGGTTAGTAGCCAACCCTGCTCGAATTCTCTGTGATAAGAACTTTATAGAAAATCCAGGCACCCGCCGGAGAAGTATTTATGATTACAGGAAATAAACCACGTAAGGTCACATGATGAATCATGAAGGTATTCACTTAGATCCTGCTAAGATAGCAGCAAATTACTAAAATGGAAGATTTCGCAATCCCTAAATGGAAATTAGGAATTTTGTAAATTTAGCCAGGATACTATAGGCAGTTTATTAAGTATTCTCTTAGATAGATATATCCTTAACTAAGCTAAAACAGTTAATTCTAAATAAGAACCTAAACAAAAAGAAGCCTCTAGCATAAATTAACAAATATTCCAATCCTAGCCTTACCAGAAGGAACAGAAGATTTTAAAATATACGGTGATGCTTCAAAGCTAGAATTTGGATGTATGGTAATGCAACGCAAAAAGGTAATTGTGTATGCATCAAGGCAATTGCAAAAGCACGAAGAAAGCCATACCACTTGTAAACTTAAAAATTAGAAGCCACAAGTTACCCTTAAGATTAGGAAACGTTATCTAAGCAAGTTTACTATCCATACGGGTCATAAGAATTTAAGATACATATTGGAGCAACAAGAATTAAACATGAGGAAAAGGAAATCCTCGGTGACTACGACTGTGATATTTATACAAAGGAAAGGCTGAAGACGGTTAGAAGAGTTATACAAATAATAAACAAGAGCCGTCGAAGTTCTAGTTGGAGACAAAATGCTATTGAAAGTATTTTCTTGGAAAGGAATTTATAAATTCGGTAAGAAAAGAAGCTAAGTCCAAGATATGTAGAACCATTTCCAGTAATCCAACGAATAGGACCAGTAGCTTATCGTTTACAACTACCAGAAGAGTTAGCAGGAGTACATGATGTGTTTCATGTATCCAATCACAAGAAATGTCTCACAGACGAATCCCTGATAGTACCTCTTCAAGATATAGAAGTAAATAAATAAAAAAAAATTAAATGGTAGGGAAACCATTACAAATAGAAGATAGAAAAATCAAGTTTTTCAAAACACAAACGACTAGTACTGGTCAAGGTCAAATGGGATTCAAAGAAAGGACCAGAATACACTTGAGAACTGGAATCGGAAATGAAGCGAAAATACCCTCATCTATTTCAGTAAATCTCGAGGACGAGATTTTTCTTAAGGTGGGGAGGATGTAACAACTCTCACAAAAAAATCAATAATTAGGATGATAATTAGACAATAAGAAAACCCTAATTGAGACACCCAAGTAATTCTGCATTAGCCCTAAAATTTTCAGAACAATCGGAATCAGGATCAGGGCCCCTAAAACTCAAGGGGGGTGAAACCGAGTTGATGATTATCAACAGAAATTTGTTGTTAAATTATGATTGGACCAAATTTTGACTCAGCAAGGCTAGTCCCACGCGTGGCAACCCTATAACCCTAGGTGTCCCCTTACGGACCGTAAAGGGTTAGGCTTACGGTCCGTAAGCATGTCCAAATTCGTGTATAAATAGCAGACATTGGCACTTGAAATTTGTGATTGAAACGACGAAGAAATTCGTCTGAGGCACGGAGTTATACTCTGTTTACTACAATTAACACACACGATTCACGAGGTGCTGCCGCAATCAGGGTAATAACTCGATCGCTATTACGATTCAACGTCCGATCGATTGTAACTATCCAACGATTGTTCGAGTGCTGCTCAGATTGAGCTTATACTTTGTTATTCATTGTGATTTCGACTTGAATGTTTGAGTGCTGTTCGAAATTCGGACTATACTCTGTCATTCGTTGTGAATCCAATGAATTGTTAAGTAATGCACTTATTAATCGTTGTGAGGGTTTAATCTCGTGAATTGACGTAACTGCTGTATTAGTTACTAACCCGGTTGTGTGTGTGAATTATTATTTAAATTAGGTTAATCACAGGCAAATCAGTAAGGCTTATATCTTGCTCGTTAAATCTGCAATGTGAGTCCATTCTCTTTTCTCACAGTTTGTGAGTCATTCTCTTTTTATCAACTATTTTACAATACTCCAAATTTATTTTCAAAAAGTTATAATTACAGGGACTAAGTCGTGGATATCTTGATTTATTGGTTAGTGGGGTATTGTGCACATTACTATTTCTCCCAGTTAGGTTCATTGACCTACTAGGGAGGAACGCCACTATTAGAGTTCATTGACCTAATAGTGGTATGACCATCGTCACCATTGTGACTTGTCACCATTGTGACAGAAAGCCAGATAAAGATAAGATAGGAACCATTGTAATCGCTCTTATGCTGTAATTTATAACTGTGGGTCATTTCCTAAAACCTGAATGAACTCACTCAGTATTTCCCCGCTGACAAAACCTTTTTCAAACATGTATCAGGTGATATGTTGTGAGCAAAGAAAGAGAAGTGCCGTGAAGCACTCCCAGCTTAGAAAAGTGGCTAATTGTAAATAAATAAAAGAAACATGTTGTGAAAATAAAGATTTCCCAGAGAAATCACATTATTGTAAATTATGGGATTTTATCCCTCAGTTATAAAACGGGCAGTTTAAATTATTAAAAGATCCTGTTTTAAAAAGACTTCCGTTGTCGCCTAAAATTTAAATACCGCAGGATTTCTGTCCCGCGGCTCCTGAAACGTGTCAAACCGGGTCGGGGGCCGTGACACATAGGATCCGAGAAATCCCGTTATCAGACCGGACCCATGGTTATGTGTGGGTTAGGTGGGTAATGACCGAATCTGATGATTGTTAACTTACCCTTAGTGATTTAATAATAATGATAGACTATGTTGATTTGCTTGTTTAACTTTAAACCAATGTTTAATATTTAATGAAATGAAACTCTTCGTATCCATGGTTTGAAACAATAATTCTGTTACAACACTCCCCGGCTTTTCCGCCACGATTTGTCGTTTTACGTGGTCGGGGTGTGACAGAAGAGTTGGTATCAGAGCCAATGGTTATAGAGAATTAGGTTATTAGTAAAAATTTCGACCTAGACTATAACTTTCTAGGACCCCAACGCAAGTTGATTTGCGTTTAGGATAAAAAAAACCAAAATCCGAATCTGCTTCAAAAATTGATCATCCGTTCTAGGATGATTGATTACTAGGTTTTGAACCCTCCCAGTTTGATTCACTTTTGGCTTAGTGCCTTCTGAGTTTTCAAAATCTCGTCAAAGTTTGGGTCTAAATAATGTGAACACATGCAAACTGGAAGAGTGAATGCCTGTACCCTGAGTTTTCTGTCTAAGGCTAGAGTGTTCGTACAAATCCACGTAATCGGACCAGTCACTCTTACCTGGGAACTCTTGGGGTGAGTGTTCACTTATAGGCGAGCATGTCTTCGCGATACATTATTTTGATTCATTACTTTGATTAGTCACTGCGTGTCGTTTGTTTGTTCGAAGCAACAAACAAATGATCGCCTTCCTTATGATTCGTCAATATTTTCAATACCTCTTTTCTTTTTCCAAATTATCAACCTCGTCGTTAATGGTACGTTTCTTGTTAACAATCGACCTGCATCCATTCTTTTTGATTCTGGTGCCGATAGAAGTTTTGTTTCATTATCTTTTGAGCCTTTGCTTGCGATACCTAGAACTAAACTGAGGAAACCCTTATCTGTCGAAGTTGCTACTGGTAAACCCCTTGTGCTCGATTCTGTTATTCGTGATTGTTAGTTAAACCTTGATAACCATCTTTTTCTCATCGACCTCACGCCGATGCAACTTGGGAGTTTCGATATTATCGTGGGGATGGATTGGCTAACCAAACATCATGCTGAGGTGGTTTGTTTCGATAAGATTGTTCGTATTCCTCTTCCGTCTGGCAATATTCTGGAAGTTCGTGGAGAGAAGCCATCAGGTGGTTTGAAGCTTATGTCGTGCACGAAGGCTCAAAGTTATTTGCGAAAAGGATATGTCGCTTTCCTGGCACATATCACCGAGGAGAAAGGCGAGAGCAAGATTATTCAGGATATTCCGATTGTTCAGGATTATCCAGAGGTGTTTCCCGATGAACTGCCTGGTTTGCCTCCAGTTCGTCAAGTCGAGTTTCATATTGACCTTGTACCCAATGCCAACCCGGTTGGGAAGGCGCCTTATCATCTTGCACCGTCGGAAATGAAAGAGTTATCGAAACAGCTTCAAGAGTTGTCTGATAAAGGATTCATCCGTCCGAGCTTTACACCTTGGGGAGCTCCTGTCCTCTTTGTGAAAAAGAAAGATGGATCTTTTCGAATGTGTATCGATTATCGTGAGCTTAATAAGCTTACCATCAAGAATCGATATCCCCTACCTAGAATTGATGACCTCTTCGACCAGCTGCAAGGTGCTTCATGCTTTTCCAAGATCGACTTGCGTTCTGGGTATCATCAACTTCGTATTTTCGAAGAAGATATTCCCAAAACTGCTTTCCGTACAAGATATGGGCATTACGAGTTCACTGTCATGCCTTTTGGTTTGACGAATGCCCTAGCTATCTTCATGGACTTAATGAATAGGGTTTGTAAACCTTATTTAGATAAGTTCATCATTGTGTTCATCGACGATATTCTCATTTATTCAAAGTCTCAAGCAGAGCACGAACAACACCTTCGTTTGACGTTGGAACTCCTGAAGAAGGAACAACTTTTTGCTAAATTCTCCAAGTGTGAATTTTGGCTTAAAGAAGTTCAGTTCTTGGGTCATATTATCAATGAGCAGGGTATCCATGTAGACCCATCCAAGATTGCTGCGACTAAGGATTGGAATACACCAACGACACCTACAGAAGTTCGTTCTTTTCTTGGACTAGCTAGTTATTATCGACGGTTTATTTCTAACTTCTCGAAGATCGCGGTTCCACTCACTGCTTTGACTTAGAAAAATAAGCCTTTTGAGTGGGGACCTATGCAGGAAGAAGCGTTCCAAACGCTGAAACGAAAGCTCTGTGATGCACCTGTTTTATCTCTGCCTGAGGGAAACGATGATTTTGTTGTCTATTGTGACGCGTCGAATCTAGGACTTGGTGGCGTTCTTATGCAACGTGGTAAAGTCATAGCTTATGCGTCTAGACAATTGAAAATTCACGAGAAGAACTATACGACTCATGATCTTGAGTTAGGGGCTGTAGTTTTTGCGCTTAAAATCTGGAGACACTACCTCTATGGAACGAAGTGTGTGGTTTTCACAGACCACAAGAGTCTCCAGCATATTCTCAATCAGAAGGAACTGAACATGAGGCAACGACGCTGGGTTGAACTCTTAAACGATTATGATTGCGATATCCGCTACCACCCTGGTAAGGCGAATGCCGTAGCCGATGCGCTTAGTCGAAAGGAACGAGTCAAGCTTCATTCTGTTCAAACTCTATCTTATATTCGATCTCGCGTCCTTCAAACTCAACGATCTTGTGTGATCAAAGGCTTATTGAAGTATGAGCTACCGCTTCAACTTGAGCTTAAACTCGTAAGGAAAGACGATGGTTTACTCTATTTTGAGAATCGTTTGTGGATTCCGAATCTGGACGATCTTCGCACCTTAGTAATGGACGAATCTCACAAGTCTCGATATTCTATCCATCCTGGTGCTGATAAAATGTACAAGGATCTTCGTACCCATTATTGGTGGCCTGGTATGAAGAAGGATGTTGCCTTGTATGTATCGAAATGCCTAACTTGTCTCAAAGTCAAGGCGGAACATCAACGACCTTCTGGGTTGCTTGTACAACCAGAGATACCGATTTGGAAATGGGAGAACATTGCAATGGATTTCATCACCAAATTACCGCGTACGTCTAAAGGTCATGATGCTATTTGGGTTGTAGTTGATCGTTTGACAAAATCAGCTCACTTCTTACCAATCTGTGAGGATTTCTCTGCTGAGAAGCTTGCCAAGATCTATGTAGACGAGATTGTATCACGACATGGTGTCCCCTTGGATATCATTTCTGGTCGTGATGCTCGATTTTCATCTCATTTTTGGAAGACCATGCAATCTGCTTTGGGAACCCAACTGAATCTAAGCACTGCTTATCATCCCCAAACAGATGGTCAATCTGAGAGGACGATTCAAACTTTGGAGGATATGCTTAGAGCATGCGTGATAGACTTTGGTGGTAATTGGGATTGTCATTTACCATTGATCGAGTTCTCATACAATAATAGTTATCATGCTAGCATTAATATGGCACCATTCGAAGCTCTCTATGGTCGAAAATGTCGTTCACCTGTCTGTTGCAATGAGACTGGTGAAGCTCAGCTTACTGGACCTGAGCTCATTCTGGAAACAACAGACAAAATCAAGAAAATCCGCGATAATCTTGTGACCGCTAGAAGCCGTCAAAAGAGTTATGCAGATTTGGGACGCAAGCCCATGGAATTTCAAATCGGAGCCCTGATTAGATTCCTGGAATGCTTTAAATACCCGTGTCCAAAGATAACAAATTAAAGGTCAAGTTAAACGATTAATGCGATTATGTGTTTAGGTGTTCTCTTTTATTATGAGATCCGATTTTCGTTATCCAAATCCTCATAGAATCTTCCATATCCTCATATGAGGGATTCATAATAGGATATTCAAAAGATACTATCTTAAATCCTTAACGGGTTTCTACGTTGTAGTTAAGACCCTTGGATTATATAGTACCATTCCATGATTCGAAAATAGACCCTTGAGTGGTCTAGTTAAAGATTGATTCAGAATCTGGTTAAGAGTGGCATGTGATGATACAGCTGAAAGGACCCTCTGGTGGCCCAGTCACACTCATCACAGGTTCATTCATTTGGTTTTTCCCCTACACATTATTAAATGCACTGTGTGGACTATGCAAGGAATTACGTAATTATGGACGCGTACATAATTATAAAAATTCAGTTCACGAAAACCACAGTAAGATTTATCATGTGTAAGAACCAATAGTGACAACAATAACGAAATGTGAACAATGTAATGAAGGTACGGTGGACGCACCAATGACGCTTCATATACTTGTATATAAGTATCCCTCTTGCCTTGCAAGCATAATGTTATCTAAAGTTACTAGAAGTTCGGAACCCTAACCGGTGTTGTTTTATCTTTTCGACTCCATGTTTCAAGCTTTCACAAGTTTCCTCTAAATAAAATTTCGGGACGAAATTTCCTAAAGTAGGGGAGACTGTGACAACTATGTTCTGTAAGCACCGTATAATGTAAAACAATGTTGGTTATCAATAAAACAATATGCTTTGGTGTTATTATATGTGTTCTTGTGTTTGATGATTTTACAATTTGATTCGATTTCGACTTCAAGCTTTAAATCACTTTCTGGAAGGTTATACGCAAACTGGTGCTTAAACGCAATCAGTTTAACGCGACGTACACTCCGGAACTGTGACGTAAGCCAAACATACCCTAAATATCCGTTACATAACTTAGAAATAAGTTTCGAAGGATTCGGTATGGCGAAAACATGTTTATTTGAACTAAAGAACTAATTACGACAAAACTGCGAAACGAATGTTGGTGGCCGCCCGGATAATATTTAATCCCACAAATATTCTGTTATGACTAAAATTTTATTTTAATCAGGTTCGTGTTGAAAAATAAATTAAAACGCTTAAAAATGTTATTTTTCAAGTTTAAGCGCGTACCGTTTGTTCCTACGCGACACAGTTCTTACACTGCAAAACGCAGACTACGCAGCAAACCCAGGAATATGCCAGGAATATGTCAAGAATATGCCAGGAATATGCCAGGAATATGCCAGGAATATGCCAGGAATATGCCAGGAATATGCTATATGGAAGGTCTATAAATACCACCATTCCATCACTCCATCTTCACTTCCCTCTCTCCCTCCCAAACCGTCCCCATCTCTCCCTCTCTCTATCCTAATCTTCTTCATATCTTCAAGTCTTGTTCTTGAAGATTCAACACCCTCTCTAGTAAACTTCAAGTTAGTGTGAAGATCTAAGGGTGTTCCCAAGGTGTTGTCAAGTGAATACAAGCTTCCTATCATTCCACAACCTACTTGAATCTTGAAGGTATAACACTTATGTTTTACCATTGATTCATAGTTGTTCTTAGATGATTTAAAGTTTCTCTTGAATCTTGGGATTTTCACTAAACTTGAAATCTAAAAATGAAATGGGTCTTGGTTACAAAAAAATGGTGGTGTATATATACATGTATAACTATACATATACGTATATATATATGTGTGTGTGTATGAGTTTTGAGTTTGGTTGTTGTTAAATACTCGTTTATATTGTTGCTTGTTCTTAAATAATGGAAAAAAAATGCAAGTATTTGGTGATTCATGTATGATATGTTAGATGACCAAGTACATCAGCAAATAACATAAATAAATCTCATATTTGATGCATCTAAACCCATATAAAATGTGATGCCATGTTAGTGTGCTTTAGGCACTCGTACACGAAGATACATGTGGGTTTAAAGCTCAAGAAATGATAAAAAAGGGTTGTTTGGCAAAAATGTTTTAGATCAGGTTATAAACACTAAAAATAACTTTATTTGATGTATTATAATGGCATGAAACTTTGACATAAGGTTGGTAGCTTTACATGTTGTACATATAGCTTAAAAAGTGGTAAAATATGCGAAATTTGCATGATCTAAATGATTTATTTAAGACCTGCACTATCATGAGTAAAACCATTATTTTATTCAGTAAATAACATGGGTTATGATAAAATTTCAAGTCGTTTCGATTAGGGATGGTTCGGGTAACGTTTGATGCAAAACTATGCGGTAAAACGGTTAAAAATCGCCTTTTCGAAGGATTTTTATTAAACTGTTTTAGATCAGTAACCAAACTGATATTTTTCGTATAAAAATAAGTATTTTAACTTATATTAAGTTTACTTGGTGTTTGGCTAGTCATACGTGACTTCCGACGCTCAAAAAAAGTTACCAAAACGCTAAAATAAGTGTTTTTCGACATAACTATAATGGGTTGTTCATGAGAAACTTTTATATGTTACAATGTGCTATGTGTTTTATAATATGTGTATGATGACATGATAATACTTGACAAGATTATTTGTTTTACGCTTGAGTACATATATGCGAATATACCAAAATAATCAAAAATAATAACTTTTCAAGGAATCTCAAAGTTATGTGAGAATTCTAAGTATCGGAGAAACTTCGTCATTTTTACGAATTTTGTTTATTAAATCATTCTTATTTAATTTAGGACAAATAAATAATTTGAGGAATTGTGTTAGCATATAAAAACGCACCCAAAGGTGAGTACATAGTTCCCCTATTTTACTGTTTTCAATTGTTTTGGGGTGATTCATATGTATCAAAACGATTTCGATGTTTTAACGATGGTTTATATTAAACTAATAACGATTTCGATAATGTGAACGAGCTTGTTGGTTGTAATTTCATAACAAATGACATTCATTAATTTCGGCCAAACCGACCAGTATTAGGTTATGGTGCCATAGGATCCGAGAAATCCCGTTATCAGACCGGACCCATGGTTATGTGTGGGTTAGGTGGGTAACGACCGAATCTGATGATTGTTAACTTACCCTTTGGAGGTTTGTTAATGCGAAAACGAGTTGAACAATAAACGAGTCACACAGGTTTGAATGTTATTAGCGAGACGACCAAAAGTGGTTTCACGATCTAAAACAAGAATGATTTAAACGACTAAAGAGATGTTTAACGAATTAAACGATCTGGATAAACAATTGGAAGCGATGTCACACAAACGAGGTTTTCGAAACGATATAAACTATACGAATTTTATTACGAAAATGATTTACGATTTGGTTTACGAAAAACAAATGTGTTGGGTAAAGATTCATGGCTTCGAGGTTTATAAATTATAACCAAACTATTTTGATTTGGTTATTCATTTTACGATACAAACATTTTATAAAACAAGGTTTTCTAATGACAATTAACAAGGTTGCACAATTTATTCCAACGTGTAAACGAGCCATGAATATGACACTCTCACAAAACCTATGTACTCGCCAGCATTTCTTTGCTGACTTTGCTTTTACATATGTTTCAGGTGATGTTGCTTAGTGTCGATTGCGAATAGGATGCAAGCTCACTTAGGACTGGACGAGGCCTTAGTGATTTAATAATAATGATAGACTATGTTGATTTGCTTGTTTAACTTTAAACCAATGTTTAATATTTAATGAAATGAAACTCTTCGTATCCGTGGTTTGAAACAATAATTCTGTTACAACACTCCCCGGCTTTTCCGCCACGATTTGTCGTTTTACGTGGTCGGGGTGTGACAATAAAAATCTTTTACCCCTTTAACCTTTCTATCGATCATCTTCCCAAAAATTTTCTTTACATTTCCATTAAAAGCTTTCTCAACATCAAATTCATTCTTCTCAGAATAAAATTGATTCGAGATCTCAACTTTCCCAATCTTTTGTTTAAAATTCTCAGTCCTCAATGGTGGAAAATTCTCATCATCCATTGGAGGAACTGAGTTTCCACTCTTTTCAACAACATGTGGCTCTTCTGATTTTGTGGAATCAGATTCATCGCCAGATTTTACCTCAGATTTCCTAACAACCCACTTGTGGTTGTCAAGTTTCACACTTCTCCTGTAAAATCTCTTCGTACACTCACCAACTTCATAAGTAGAATTTTTAAACACTTAAAATTTTTAAATTGGTGGTTCGGATTTATGAACAACTACTTCTTTGAGTTTTCCAGAAACTCCCTGTTTTGTTTTAGTTGCTAATGGGCAGTTCCATACAATGTGACCAACTTCATTGCATCTAAAACACGTTCTGGTTTCTTTCTTCTGAGCTTCATTTTTCTTCTTTTCAGCAAGAAATTCTTGATTTGATTGTCTCCAAAATGAACTCTTCTTTTCTTCCTCAGCAGACGGACCTGAAACAAATTTTGTATTTTTAGAAATTTTTCCATTTTTATAA
Organism: Helianthus annuus; assembly: GCF_002127325.2. Taxonomy (NCBI): domain Eukaryota; kingdom Viridiplantae; phylum Streptophyta; class Magnoliopsida; order Asterales; family Asteraceae; genus Helianthus; species Helianthus annuus. The sequence goes on from NC_035436.2 coordinate 52,506,915, forward strand.
TTTTCTGGTGGAATAAAACCTAAGCCTTTCTTTTTGAAATTACCATTATGGTTTGGTTTCTTTCGAAATTCTGAACCATAATTGTAATTCATTTTCTTGTTTATCCTTTGTTGAACTCTTGAGGTGTATTTTTTAGGTTTTCAAAAGGATTTAAATCTTTTATTTCAGAAATACTAATTTCTGTTAATTTGAAAACCTTTTTGATCAATTCAGTTTTGACACCTCTTATTGGAAACTCTTCATCAAAATATAATTTGTCAGAATCATTTAAAGTATATGCAACCTCAAATGTTTCATCCTTCAAATTAGATTTTGACAACAAAAATTCTTTATTATAAACCGTTTTCCCGACGACTTTGAACTCCTGACAGACGAACATGAACTTTCAGACTCGGACTTTGACTCTGACTCCTCATCCTTATCCAACACCTGATCGACCACTCTTTTTATTAATTCGGACTCATGATCTGTGTCAGACGCTGTGAACGTGACGTCAATATTGTCTGGCAAAACATCGGTTATCTCGGATTCTAACTTTATATTGAGTGCCTTTCTTAATTGTTCCTCATTCGGTTTTCTAGGCGATTACCCTTCCCATATTGGAGGCGGACACTTATTATAATAGACACTCTGTTTCTTACCAGTATCCTTCTTCTTCAGCTTTTTGTCTTCAAATGCTTCAAAACCTGCAACAGTAGGATAAATTCTGTCAATTAAGTAATCAGAACTTGTATAACTTCTCATTAATCGTCTGATTCTTTCGTTTTCAACTTTTTCACCATCCAACTCTTGCTTCCATTTCGCACATTCTTCAATATAAAAATTTATGTATTTCTGCTTTGACATCATTGTAGCATTCATCATCTTCAAAACATCTTCTCTTTCAGTGTTAGTTTTCTGCAAACTATTCACTGTTCTGTTCAAAACGTCGTATGATTCTTTCACATTTTTAACATCAAACAACAATTTTTCTTTCAATTTTTCTGCTTCACTAAACCTCTCGTCTTTTTCTTCTCATTGTTTACAAGATATTGAACAAGTAAGACACGGTTTCGTGACTTCAACAATCTTTTCAACCTCAACAATCTTCTCTACTTCTACTATCTTCTCCGTCTCAAATATCTTCTCGATAACCTTGACTTCTTTCACTTCTTTTGCAGCTTTTCTCTCTTTAAGTTTCTTCAACTTATCTGCAAAATAAAATTCAAAACTGTCAGAAGATAAATGAGTTTTTCCAACATTTATCTGTTCAATTTCCTCATCATCATCACTACTATCTGTTGAACTATTTTCTGAAGAAACAGATTCTTCATCTTGACTTTTCTCTTCATCAGATAACACAGCTATCCATTCCTTCATCAGCTCTGGCTTTTGAACAATCTGAGCAATGAAAGCTTTAATATTTGAATCATCTGGAATGTACTTGTCCCAACTAAAACCTTCAGTCACTTTCTCATCATCCTGATCAATAATGCCATAATAAGCTTTCTTATTTGCATCTTCAATCATTTTTCCATGTGCAGTTTGTGAATCCTTTTGTTGATGTGGTTGATAGGAAACCTGTTGATATATTGCTTTCCGGTAGTAATCATGACCACCAAAAGGATTCTTTGCTCCATTTGCTTCTTGATTTTTGTACTCTCTCTTGAAGTGACATTTCTCCCTGCATTTAAAACATGTAACTTTAGATTTATCAAAACCTAAAGCTGAAAGATGAGCATCCAAAAAGTCATTTCTTCCAGTAATCAGTTTGAACTTTTCAGCTCTTCTCAGGACACTAGCTAAACTCCATTTAATGTCCATGAGCTCCAATTCCTCTGCATCTATCTGGTCATAATCTTCTTTGGTTAGCATTGGATTTCCAATCTTTCCAGCAATCAATCCTTCATAAGATTCCAATGCAGTAACCAGTAGTGCCATGTGATTTTTTACAACTTCTTCAGAAAAATTCTGTCCATTCTGAAGATGCAATGCCACATTGCAGTGAATCATATGCCCATTTCCAACATTTCCACTTTGAACACTTGGAGGATTAACATTTGAAAATCCAGTAGTGTTGACAGAACTTTGACTGACAGATCCCGATGAATTTCCTGCACTAAACGCGGTTTGGATCTTTGGACTAGCTTAAACTGTTTGAACATTTCCTTTATAGTATAGCTTGATATCTTGTTGATTGCTTGAATTGCTCATTCTGGCAATCTTCTGCTGTTCAAGATCCTGTGCCTCAAGCTTTTCAATGAACTGTCTGATCGACAATCTGCTAAACTCTCCAGAATTTTTCAAGATCATGAGATAAGTACCCCATTCTTTCTGCGGTAAAGCGTCAGCTAACTTTTCAACCCATTCTGCTGGAGTTTTAGTGATCTTCAACTGAGACATGGTACGTACAAGATGACAGTATCTCTCAATGAGAGTCTTTGTAGTCTCACCAGGCATACTAGTAAATAACTCAAACTCTTTCTTCAACAAAGATGCTTTGCTTTTGAGCATTTCTGTACTTCCTTCAAACTTCTTCTCAAGTGCTTCCCAGATCGAAATCGCACTCCCATCATGCTGAAAGTCTTCTTTGATAGCTTGTTGTAACAGACTGATCATCATTTTCTCTCCTTTATAATTTTCTCTCTCTTGTTATGTGAATTCTGAAATGATTTTATCAACTTTCAAAGCAGTCTGTGGTCTAACATACTTTGTTTCAATACTCTCCCAAGCTCTGAGATGATTTGCCTGAACCCAATTTTCAAAACGACTCTTCCATACATGATACTCCTCGATTCCCATAAGTTTCGGGGGTTTTTGTAAAGTTCCTGTTTTGTTTTCTAGGTTCATGTAGCAAACGCGTTATAGAACTCTTCTTCCATGTTTCGGCAATACGTTTTTCAAAAACAACAATTTTAAGCGAAATACCCTGAAATAACCTTTTCAAGTGGAATCCCAAATTACTGTTTCAAGTGGAATACCAACTGAACAATTTCGAGCGAAATACCAACTGATATCTCCAAGCGAAATAAGCAGTAATACCCTTTGGAGCGGAATAGCAATGGAATCACAACTATTTGAAGCGGAATCAGTCAAACTCAAGCGAAATCTCTAGTTTCGCTTGAAAGTCTCAAGCGGAATATGGAATATCGAGCGAAATCACAAAAAACACTCGTTCAAGCGAAATTACTTCTAAGTCCAATTTAATCACCTTTTAATCCGAATTTTGCTATCAAACTTTCAAGGGTTTGTTAAACAGTAATTTCGCACAAGTTGTGAAAAATTCAGGCTATTTTGACCGTTAAAACTTGTTCAAATGATGAAAGAAGGTGTAGAAGTAAGAAAACACAATGATTCCCAGCCGAATTCTGTAGAACTCCTCTTCCTGAGCTCTAATACCACTTGTAGGATCGAGTAGTGACCCAAACAAGTCGTTCAGAGGAGTTTTGATCAGTTTCAGAGGCGGAAACTAAGAAACTGACTTAGAAACAGCTAGCAATACACTTTAAACACACTTCTGATTGATATATAACAGATTACACGGAAAAGGAAAACCGGCAGCACCTCGGTATCCAAAATCCGAATCAATACAAATGATCTCGCTTGAACAACTATTTATAGGCTAAGGGTTCCGCTTGAAAGTGTCAAGAACCATTTCAAGCGGAATCACTTGATTGTGATTTCGCTTGAAATAGTCACTTGACATTTCAAGCGAAATCATGTCCATTCAAGCGAAATCAGCTTTAAACACATATAAACCTATTTCCTCGTACAACGTGCCCTGATCTAACATATCTAGTACAAGACTCGATACAAGACGAAGTTGACAAATGTATTCACTAACATAAATTTATAAAACACGATATTTTTAGAAAAGGTTTTAGACATGAAAAATAAAAACTAAAAATGCTGAAAATAAAAATAAAATAAAAAAGATATACAAGACGGATCACTTGGATCCGATTCGCCTTTAATGTATCCTTTAATGATTTCTGCACTTTTGCACTTTTTAAGAGATTATCTTAGTTATAGTAGTAGGACCCTCTTTTGAAGGTGACGTTACCCTGAACCCAGTGGTTTGAGTCAGCAAGGATACAACCCGAAGGGTTGGAATATTGGAAGATAATTAATTAAGTTATTAATTCGAAAAGTTGTAGGCCCCTCTTTTGAAGGAGACGTTACCCTCGGCTAAGTGGTTTGAGTCAGCAGGGATACAATCCCAAGTAGCCTGTTTAATGTATTAATAGGAGTTTACATATGAGGGGATCAAGCCATTCACACCCCCGCCATCCAATACCAGTGGGTATTGAAGGAGGTTCTAGTAAGCTTGACCCAAGTCCTTGCTGGATCTATACACTGAACAAGGCAAGAACCTTACCAAACCATTCCCTTAACCCCCAACCAGGTAGCCAACATATCACTATATAGATCGTAGAGATATGAATGGTGAAAATCTTTTACTTTATATAGACAGTAAAGTAATGCCAAGACACCACGGACAAATGATAAGTAAGTATCACCTTCAACATAAGAAACTAGTTATTAAAGTCATTAATACAAAACGAAATAAAAAGTGCGAAAAGATTAAAAATCAAAAGTAATACATTAAATGCTTGTCTTCACCAAGTGATGTAAGAGAGTTAGCCAAACAAGGCCTTTGATTGACAAGAACTCTTACGATCAATCTTGAATCCCGAGACTACTACACACACTCTAAGGTGGATGATGGATGACGGTGGTGGATGTGGGTGTTGTAGTGGTGGCAAAGTGAGAGAGAGGTGGTTTGCTAAGGGATGCCTTTGAAGTGAACCAAGCACCCCTATTTATAGCCTGAATAGTAGCCCAGCCACGGCCCCGTGTCCGCTGGACATGCCCCCGTGGCCATCCTCTTTCTCTTCCTTCATTAATTCCAATTGTCTGCATTAGGCTTCTCACGGCCCCGTGTGCAGAAGCGTATCTGTACTATCAAGATTTGCAAGATTCTGCAAATCTTAGCATTGACCACGCCCCACGCTGACCTGGGCACGCCCCCGTGGTGGGCGTAGAAGCTTCTATGGCTTTTTCCTTTCTGCAGACACCTGACCACACCCCCGTGTCCAGTGGGCACGGGCCGTGGTCAGCCTTCTGTTTCTTGTTTTTGCTTTTGCTTGGAAAGATGTTGTCGAGGGGTCGGGCATGCCACGTTTATTCCTTTTCTTTGTATTTATGTTAGTTTTTGCTGCATATTTGTTCCTTTTGTTCATTTGAGCTCGTTTGGTCCTGAAAATACAAAAGGAGGACAAAAGTACACTTTTTCCAACATTAGTACTAAAAATGGTTAGTTTTATGCCTCATTTGATGTACTACACATCAATGACAAACAGGCCCCTCAACTTTATATCTTCTTGTTTCTTGCATATGTAAGCACAAAATAACTTCCAACTAAATACCAAATGACCCCTGGACTTCGCTCATCCTTGATTTTTTCACTCGTAGACTTTTATATCAACCGACAAAGCTCCGAATTTCATTCTCTAGCTGCAATATCCAATCTAATGCTTTCAACTTCATCTTTAACCATTGTAAGTGCACCAAATTACGTACTTTACCTGCAAATCACCGTTTTTTCATAGTTATCTCATTCTAAGCAAGTAAACACATAAAACCCAATATTTAAACACTCTAAGGCTCGGGTTTCACCCTCTCCATCACATTTCCACACTTACCTTTGCTTGTCCTTAAGCAAACCAACTAGAACTAATCACCATAGCAACAATACCTCTAAACCCATCAACCGATTCAACCTGTTAAGTTCCCAAGTCATAGCCGTCCCATAGACTAACACATTCAAGATTGACAGTCTGACAAGTAAACCATGCAACTTCAAAACTTAAGACTTGTCTATCTAAAACTAACATGTTTATAATCGAACACATGCTACACGCCCTCACAATGTACTCTCCTCTCGGGTTAATATCTGAATTAACGTGTAATGAGCTACTATATAAACACTCAAATAAGCACACATGAAATCCTGTAATTATAAGCTTGTATGACAATCACACCTCCACTGTATCATTTAACACGGCACATATCAAAAGGACTTTTTCAGGTTTTGGGCTTAGGCGAAGGTAGGAAGAATTTTTGGTTTCTTTTTCTTTTCTAATTGGCTTACAAACAATAACCAAACCGTGATAACTTATTTAAACACAAACTTTTGGTTGAGTTCTACCCAAACAACTAAACCAACATTCAACACTTGGTCTTTTCTTTTTCATTTTTCCATACATTTTTCTATTTTTTTTCTTTTTTTTTCTCATACAATATCATTCACGGTTGGTCTTACCAATTCATATCGGGTGGACAAACGAAAGGTAATTAGGCTCAACAAGGCTACTAAGGGAATGGTTGGTAAACATAACGACAAAAAGACAAATGGTGTAGCGGGAAATCCTAATGCCTTTATCATATACGTGCACATGTCAAATCCACAATCTCAGCATGTATCAACTCACACAAGTTCTAACACAGAATAACACGTAGCCTGCACTTAACAAATGAATTCATTGTATAAATCATCCTATCAGTTCTACAGGCTCAAGATCTCACCAAGAAGAGTAAAGGGTTAACGACATGTAGCATATGCAATCTAAAACATGTTACCCCTAGATAGACATTTCTTTTCAACTCATTTTCTATAAAAACAACTGTCAGACCTACTCTCATAAAACTTAAAGGGACAACCATGACAAGGGACTAAGTTAGTTTACTATCGGTAAGAAGCCTATTAGTGATTGGAACTTTAGGTTTTCGTGTCCTATTAGCATGCTTAAGGCGATGAAAAATTTTAAAATTTTCAAAATTTCCATTTTTTTCAATTTTTATCAATTTCAACCACATTCAATCTCTTCATCCCTGTCATCCCTTCCCGGGCTTCCACATCCCCACACTTGGGATACATTGTCCCCAATGTATGGTGCTTTTAAAACATAAGCCCGGGTTAACAACCAACTACCCTCACTGAGCGGCTAACTCATAACAAAACAAACAAAACACATCCATTAAACACATAAAACAGAGTTTCAACACCACCAAAACACAAAACACACAAAAAATAAATAGTAATTTGTTCAGATAAGAGAGAGCACATGGACCTGAACGGGTCAGAGAGTGCCTAACTGGTATGATGGACCCGGTGGTCCACCATAATATCCACCTAAGTGTTCATAAAACGAACTCATGTCAAAGATATCCGCCATGCCTCCTCCGTGTGGATCTTGCTGCTGTGATTGAGATGAGGAAGACTGAGCTGCTTGCTGCTGATGCTGCCGAGTAGGATATTCATACGGTGGCGGCTGGTACGGATAGGAGCTTTGAAAATGGGGCTCCGAATACTCTCTCGGCAACCACATAGACCCGTGAACCTGAGGCATCGGGTGGCGAGGCATACCGGGCTCGTATGGTGGTACATGGCTATAATCCACATGAGGTGGATTTTCACAATATGGAACTCCAGCATAGTAGTCATGATAATGTCGAGTCTGATTTTCATCATATGCCCACATGTTTAGTTCCATCTCACCACTAATATGGCGTGCACGATCAGCACGACGCAGAAACCCCATCATCTCCTCATGTTGTCTCTCCCTACTAATCTCCAATCTCGAGCCCTGGTCATATAAAGACTATTACCATATATCCCAACCAGCGTATTCCGGTGGCTGACTGCTCTGTACCCTTGCATGTATGTCATCATCAAACACTCCCCATGAGTAATCCGACTGCCTTGGTCCCTCATGTTATCTACTTGAACCTTCGCCCACTTCTATACCCACTTCTCTCTTCCTTCGCAGTACTTCCCCGTCACTTGAATCCAAGTCATCCATCTCTCCTTGACTTGGTCGCTGCTTACCCCATTGCAACACCTTCAACCTCGTTCCTTCCCCAAATTTTATCTTATGCCATAATTTGGTCTTCACATGAGTTATTCGATCGCTGTTGCACATGTCGGCGATCGAAAAGGTGGCATGCGGCTTAGCAAAGGGTTTTCTTAGATATTGGCACGGCCCCTTGCTTGTGAAGGAAAGCACTAATTAATCGAGCGTGGGGAATCAACTTTTTCTTTCTTTTGTTTCAGCTTTGCAAGATATGCAACATCACTAGCTATCGAAACGACAAATGAATTTGCCCAGTCATAAGAGCAAACAGAACCACTAGCTCCCATTTCCGAATGCTCATCAGATCCCCTAACCGCGGAGCCACATTCGTAACCATCAGACTCAACAAAACCCTCACTAACGGTTTCAGGTTGCGCTTCATTTCCACCCCTTTACCCAACAAAAACAACTCTGAATACATCACATTCTCTCCAACTATCTTCGTCTGATCATTGAAGTAATCATTCTCATTGATGAAAGTGTAAAACTATCAGGCTTGGAGTCGAACTTAGCAACCTGATTCAACGAAGCAAGAGACATAGTTGCCGGCTTCCTATTCACTTTCCCAGTAAGTGTGACAGTTCTCAGTGGGTTGCTTCCGTCATCCTTAGTCAAAGTACTCAACCACTCCATGATACTTCCGATGTAAATTCCACGCTTTCATTACCACGGAAATCTAAAACCGCCTCCCAACCGAGCTCAACAAACTTCTCGTAAAGCCCCAATGTCCTAAGATCAGGCTTATGAATACGCTTCTCAAAACATGTGTTTCCCCTGATCGAATGAGTGTTTCCCATCTTCTCGTAAAATAATTCAGCCTGATACGCCGCTTCTTGCTTGTTAAGAGGACCATCTTTCCATGTGGGACGATAGGGAACATCACCATGTCCCCGTTGAGGCTCAACATAGTCATCCATTGCCGTTTCCCGGATTTCCACTCTGGTACCCCTTCGTGCCCTTGTTGAACCGATCGCTACATTCTCCGATGGTGCGGTTACCTTTTCCTTTCCTCGGCGCGATCTTACCATCTACAATCACACAAACAAACAAACACCCCAAATTAGTCCAAATCAACTAGTAATCACGCTAGAACATGTGTGAAGTCCGTGAAACCTCCCCACACATGTTCTATGCCATGACTATACTTGTTCACTAGTTAAATCCTTACTCAATATTTTCCCAATTCACAACTTCAATACAAAAATCAGAATGCGGTTCATTAACTAGCATCAAAGCATGTTCAATGATATCCCCTAAGCCATACCATTAATCCAAACCCTCATACAACTCCTTTGCCCCGTTTTAATTAATTAATCAAGACAACATCACAATTTATGACTCATTACATGTTTACTCAACCATTAGACCACTAAACAAACATGAATCGACCTTATGCTTAACAAAGCTACCTTAACTTCATCAAATCAGAGCAAAATTTGTAGTAAAAATCATACATTTTTCCTTTAGGAGGCTTAGAAAACACTTAGATAACTTGAAATTGAAGTTTAGACAAAAACCCCAAAATTTGGATTTCTAGGGTTCTTCGTGCTCGATCTGATTCGAATGATTATGTGCTTTTTCGGAAGAAACCGAGACTAAGGATGCGTTCCTCTCAAAAAATTAGCCAAGTTAGGCTCTTGAATCACTTGATTTGGATGAGAAACAAGGAAGTTAGAGATGGAGGATGGTTATGGAGGATATGGGTGTTCTTGAAGAAGAAGGTGATGTAGGTAGGTGATGAGATAAGGTGTTTGTGGTAAAAGAGGGGTGAAATTCTGACATATAATGCTAGGGTATGGGTAATATTCGGGTTTTTTTAAAAGGAATCCGAGTTGGATCCACCCCAACCCGGTCCACCCACATCTTCAACACCCCGACCGTAGGCTACGGTTACTGAACCGTAGCTTACGGTTCACTTGAGCTGGCAACAATGTGATCAGAATGTTACAACCGTAGGCTATGGTTATCAAACCGTAGCTTATGGTTCAATCTATACGGTAATCAGAACTTTTCAACCGTAGGGTACGGTTTCGGACCGTAGGCTACAGTTCACCCTTTTAATTTTTTTTTGATGAAAATGATTTCAAAGTGTTATTTAGAATATGAACATGAGAAGACATAGTTATCCTTACTTATCAATTCTCTTAACATTTACTCGCCCACTCCACCCCCTTAAAAAGTTCGTGTCGTCCTCGACACACAAACTAATTCAGAAACATACCTGGGCGTCTTCAACATCCCCACACTTGCTTGAAGCTGTGCATATACTCACAAACAAACTCTTCAAACCATTAACCTAATAAAAAGTACAAAGTAAAATGAAGGAAATATTTACCAACATCTGGGTTACCTCCCGGTAACGCTAAGTTTTAGTCTTCAGCCAGACTTCTCATGACTCTCAATCAGTCGTGTATTCCAGTGAACCTTCAAGAAAGCTCATCTCCTCTAGTAACGGGTTCAAATCATCACCGTCTAGATACGGTTTCAACCGATGACCATTCACCACTTGTCTTCGTTGGTCCTTCGGATCCTCAATCTCCACGTCTCCATATTGTCCTACTCGTGTAATAACAAACGGACTGGTCCATTTGCTCCTTAGCTTACCTGGAAATAATTTAAGACGGGAGTTAAATAACCAGACCCTTTGACCTACCACAATCACCAAACGCCTCAACTTCGTGTCGTGCACCACCTTCATCTTGTCTTCGTATGCGGTTGTTGTATCATACGCCTTATTGCGTAATTCCTCCAATTCACTCAGCTTCAACAACCTGTGGGCACCTGCATCAGAATAGTCAGTGTTCACTTGTTTAACAGCCCACAAAGCATGATGTGCGATTCTAGGGGTAAATGGCAACCCTTCCCAAACACCAAACGATAGGGTGTAGTGCCGATAGGAGTTTTATAAGCGGTGGGATATGCCCATAAGGAATCATCCAATGTAGATGACCAATCCTTACGGTCAGTTCGCACCGTCTTTTGAAAAATTTCCTTAATTTGCCTATTCGACACTTCAACCTGTCCACTCGTTTGTGGATGATACGGTGTAGCAATTCAATGGTCAACACCATACCGTTTCAATAGTTTGCTAAAATTAAAGTTTTTAAAGTGGGATCCTCCATCACTAATTATGACTCGAGGGATCCCGAACCTAGCAAAAATGTTTGATTGGATAAACTTGCAAACAATGGTATGGTCGTTTGTCTTAGTGGCAATTGCTTCAATCCACTTTGAAACATAATCAACCGCCACTAAGATATAAAGATTACCATTCGAATTGGGAAAAGGACCTATAAAATCAATCCCCCAAACATCAAAAATATCAACAACTAAAATTGGTTGCAGCGGCATTTCGTCCCTTTTTGAAATCCCACCCATCAAAAGACAATTAGGACAATGTTTAACAAACTCAAACGCCTCTTTAAACAAGGTTGGCCATTAAAGGCCAGATTTAAGAACTTTATGGTCTGTCTTTTGGGCCGCTCAAGTGACCGCCACATGCAGATGAATAAGCATGTTGTAGCACTTCCAAAAACTCTGTCTCGGGCACACATCTTCGAATGATCTGATTAACACCAATCCGGAACAAATCCGGCTCGTCCCAGATATAGTTCTGTACCTACGTCAGGCACTGCTGCTACCTACGCTTATTCCATGCATCTAGTAGTGTACCTGAAACAAGATAATTTGCAAAATTAGCATACCAAGGTCCGGAACTAGCAGCCATTATGAACTCATCAGGAAATTGCTCATTGATATCGGGTGTGACATCCTCTACTCCAGCCGGTAGTCGTGACAGATGGTCAGCAACTACGTTCTCACACCCTTTCTTGTCTCTGATTTCGAGATCAAACTCCTGCAATAATAGGACCCACCGAATCAGCCTCGGTTTGGCATCCTTCTTCTCCATTAAGTACCTGACTGCACTATGATCAGAGTAAACGATTACCTTGCTTCCACAAATATAAGACCGGAATTTGTCTAATGCATAGACAACGGCAAGCAACTCTTTCTCCGTTGTGGTATAATTCAATTAAGCATCAGAGAGAGTTTTGCTTGCGTAGTAGATTACGACCAGTTTCTTATCTACTCTTTGCCCAAGTACAGCCCCAATAGCAAAATATCTTGCATCACACATTATTTCAAACGATTTTGTCCAGTCTAGTGATTGCAAAATTGGTGCTTGTACTTATTGTTCCTTCAGCACATTAAAAACATTTAAACATTTATCATCAAATTCATACGGAACATCTTTTAGCAATAGGTTACATAAAGGTTTCATTATGACACTAAAGCCCTTAATAAACCTACGGTAAAACCCAACGTGTCCTAAAAAGGAATGAACGCCCTTCACATTAGTAGGGGGAGGTAAAGTAGAAATGACTCTCACTTTGGCCTTATCAACCTCAATCCCCTTACTCGACAATGCATGTCCTAACACTATACCCTCTTGAACCATAAAATGGCTCTTTTCCCAACTGAGCACTAGATTCGTTTAGACACATCGTTCTAATACCCTAGATAGTTCATTTAAACTTGTATCAAATTATGACCGAAAGACTGAAAAGATACTCATCATACACCTTTGAAAGATGGCCGGGGCATTACACAACCCAAATGGCATTCGCCTAAATGCGAAGGTGCCATAGGGGCATGTGAATGTGGTCTTTTCTTGGTCATCAGGGTGGATAGCAATCTGATTATACCCCGAATAACCATCAAGAAAGCAGTAAAATTTCTGACCTGACAATTTTTTCGACAATCTGATCAATGAAGGGCAAATGAAAGTGATCCTTTGACGTGGTGGCTGTGACACCCCAGGAAAACCAGGAAACCACGCAACCTAACTAGCTTCCTCAGTAACTACGTGCTAAATTTCGGGACGAAATTTCTTTCAAGTTGGGGATGATGTGACAACCCATATTCCTACGGTGTGCCTTTAATTCTGAATCACTTTCTGTTACGATTGGATTGCAGTGTTGCTACGTATGCTTGCACGTTTACTTGTTGAACTTGGTTAAACACTAATTAAAATTACTTGTTGGATTTGGTTAAGCACTAATTACAATTATTTCAATTAGAAACAGGTTATCCCATTTGTTTACTTTATTGGGCTGCACCCTAGCCTAAACCTTTGAGATCCTTAGCGACCCAATTGAACTACATATATCCACACGTAACTATAAGTGCATGTGGTTTTCTTATTTTGCTAAAACACTCCAACGCAAACCCTACCACTAAATCCCTCCCTCTTTGGTCGACGGCATCATTAGTCTGGACGGAGCTTTACGTTTCTGTTTGATGTTTTCTTGTGTACGGTTAGTATGGTTCTTCCTAAGATAATTCACCTTTGTTGCCATATTAGATTTAATATTCATGAAAGAAAGTGCTATGTGTTTGTATGTGAAATCATTCTTGTTAATCATTCTTCTTAACCTGCGCGTTGATCTTGATAGATATTTTGTTGGTTTCTTTTGATGCTTGGAATGATTAAGAGGTAGGAATAAATTACGAATTCCTTGCAACCACTAGAATGTAATTTGGCTTAATATAAAGTAGTAATATGTAAAGATTGGTTTGGCTTGATACTGATTAAATGATATAATGATTGTGGAAATATGATGGCCATGTGTTTACTAAAAAGGTATCTTGGGGTTGTCAATTGCATGTGAAGATAGTGGGAAGTATGGTGGTCCAATGACATCCATTAGATAAACAAATTTTTGGATGTTATCTAACAGTGAAATTGAGATGATTTTTGGAGGTCCAATAAGAGTCTAGTGCATTTATTGAAAGGATGATATCAACATGTTAGTATTTATGAATTTTGATCATGAATATTACTGAATAATTGGGTTAACTAACGAGAAACTGAATGAAAGATTAGAGTGTTATACAAACTTGAACACTTGTCATCAAATTACTAGAAAGCCGATGATTAATATGTGTATTCATGAGTAACGTGTTAATGGTGTTTGATTGCATGATAACAGACTTGTGGCTTGAATTTATACATGAATAATAGCATATCAGTAACCGGGGTTATAGTTAAACGTGTTGATTAATTAGATGAGTAATAGGGTATTAAGATCTTAAGGTTACAAGGGCCCATGAACAATCTGAATAATATAAGGATCTGAATTAAATTTGCACTTGTGTATAACTGATTCATATGGGTATCTTTTAAACAAGATGATATTGGGCCGGGCATAGGGGGGATTGGTTACCAGCTGGGGTCGTGTAAGAGTTGGGCCGCAGGCCGGCTAATATTCCTCGGGTGGGAATTGGGTCGCACGGGTTAAGTGGGCTGGTGACTTATGGATTTGGATTAAAAACATGAAGCTGTTAAGTGCTATGGGCTGCCGCGTTTAATAGGCCTTATGCAATTTCGGTACAAGACCCATTTGTAACTAAAATGTCTATGGAATAATATGAATTATTATGGGATATTGTTAATGTATGTGTGATTCTTTGATTTAGTAGTGAACTGTTAATGTGTGGTGTATGATAAATGAATTGGTAATATGGAAAATACATGTGACCCGAATCTGCGTCATAACCTGTGTGACAATGTGTACCATACTTGCTTACAACTTGTGGAGTGTATACAATGAATAAGTTAATTTTGTGTAAACAAAACTGACTATCATTGGAACCATACTAGGGTTTGGGGTGTCCAACGATAGAATAAGTAATTAGTCTTACCGAGAAATCTAAGGTGAGTTCACACACTTTTTAAGGCATGGGATCCCGCTGGTTGGGAATGGGTTAAAAATTAAAAACGGAACCAACGTATTCTCTTCGGGTAGGATATGTACCGCCATCCTCCATGGGTTGGATGCTAATATTAATCCTGCATATTCTCCTTGGGTAGAATACGTACGTTCGTCCTCCTTGGGTAGGACAACAACCTTAAACTTACTAGGCAAAACTCTATCATGAAGTCACTCATTTTTATATCGACTTAATCGCCGGGCCAATGGCGAACGGGTCATTAGTTAATAGTGCTATTAGGGTTGCAAGCCTCACACCGTGCCGGTAGGACGGACGTGTACTAATGGATCTGGGTACTCAGTCAATGATGATAGACATTGACTTAGGGCACAACTTATTTCGTCAGTTGTCGATATGGTAACGGTCTAGTGGTTCACATGGGGAAGCCCCCACTGGTTATGGATATGTTTGGGCAACAGGGAAACTGGTTAACTTATGGTTTACAAATGAACTCATGATTTTTGAAACAACTTACAAATGAACACCAACCGTGAACTCGCTCAACTTTGTTGTTGACTCGTTGTTACATGCCTTGCAGGCCTTTAGGTGCATATTGTTGGAACTTGATGTCTGGGAGGCTGGAGTGGTCAGGGGTCGAGATACATGGAAACGCGAGATGAATCTAATGGCTTTCGCATACTTGGTTTATGAATTTCTTAATTAATGTATTATGCTTCCACTAGACGAAAAATTTTGTTTTGTAACACTTCTATCTATAATAAATGAAAGTTTTATTAGGAATAATTGTTATGAGTTCAACATGATTGGTGGCTTGGATCCTGGTACGTCACACGCCCCGCGATAATTCCGTATGTGGTATTTTGGGGGTGTGACAGATTGGTATCAGAGCCATTGGTTATAGTGAACTTGGTTTTAAAAAAGGGGAAAACGTTTTTTTCTAAAACCAGACTATAACCGAACAGTTTTGAAAAACGTGAATACGACCATGACACTCAGCTCCAGATTGCAAGGTTCGTCTTTCATACTTGTTGCATACATTACGTGTAGGGCTGTAAATGAACCAAATGTTCAGTGAACAGTTCGTGAAGTGTTCGGCGGGAAGTTCGCTTATGTTCATTCGATTAGCTTAACGAACAAACACGAACAAAAAAAATTCGTTTGGTTAGCTTAGCGAACGAACACAAACACAGGTCTCATTCGTTCGACTGCGTTCATGAACGTTCGGTAATATGTTCGGTTACCTTTGTTCGTGTTCGTTTGATTATATTAAAAAATAATAAATAATAAACCTTTTATCTAAGCATATTGAAAACTTGAAACCTTATTTTTTCTAAGTTGGCTAAAATTTGGATATTCTAAGACATTTTGGGGGGATAATTATGTCTAAGTTAGTTAAACATGATTCATCGTTTGGTGGTGCAATAGAATTCTTGTGTTTTAATTTATCATTTGATGGTTATATTTAACTATTTATATTGAATGTTTAAGGATGACAATGTTTTTATTTTTTGTTTTCAAGTTAAATGTTCGTTTGCGTTCGTTTTTATTTGCTTGTGTTCGTTTGTATTCGAGACCAGTGTTCACGAACTGTTCATGAACAACTGAATTTCCTTAACGAACGAACACGAACATAAACTTGTGTTCAGTTTGCGTTCGTGAACTGTTCGCGAACATGTTAATTTCCTTAATGAACGAACACGAACATGGCCTTGTTCGTGTTCGTTCGGTTCGTTTACAGCCTTAATTACGTGACTAGTACACATTTGTTTATGATGAAACATGCGAACACACACTCGTCACTATAGCGTGATGGCATGGATTGCTTGCTTACCATATGATGTGTTGATAGTATGCCATAGTCCTTAGATTTTTCTGAACTTATTACTTTGACGACCTCCTTCGACACCTGAGTTTGAGGAACCATTTGACATGAGTTAGGAGGAACTGAGATGAGCATGCAAATCGCAATATTATTGTGGGTGCACACATAATAATAATGTGGGGTGCATGTGAGTCCCAGTGGGACTTAACAAGTGGAAAAGGGGTTCCGTTCCGTTATCTGATCAATGTGAAACATAACAACCTATAGGGGTCATAGCAGTGATTGCCCCCTACTCGAACGTGAACTTTTCACTCCTCTCTGAATCTTTTCGAATCTCGATGCTATCGAGTATTACCTGAACACCCATCTGAACACTTAGTGAATCGTGTAGAATGTTAGGTGCTTATATGAACGTCCCTGAGTTGGATGTCGCAGCGTCGAATGATTGATCGATACTTTTCTTACTCCTCTTCGTTAGCTGGAACTCATGTATTGACGTCTTAGATCCCGAAGTGTGATCACTTCTGCAACACTCCCGCAACATACTATGTATTACTCAAACAACTTGCAACATCGATGGACAGGAGGTTGAGCGTAGTACTTTACTGACCTCAGTACTTTGAAGACCCTGATTACCGGCAACGAATGTCTGCGGATTGATTTCAATCGAATCCCTTACCCTTGTCAGCAACTCATGGGAGTTAACACTTACGAATCAATCAGGACATAAGCCATGGTAATCGAATATAATGTGGAATGTGTAACTGCCAGCACAGTGAGTAGCACTTCATGATGTGGCTCAGAATGGGAAAAGATGGACTTTGATGGTGAAGAATCGTAGGGCTTCATTTCGAGCAACGACATTGGGAGCAACAGACACAGCGACAACGAGGTATTCATAACCCTAGCCTACAGTATGGAAATAAAGGTGCTTACAACATGGATTGGCCGTGGTTAAGTTAAGAAGACAATGGCCCAAGGAACAACGATAGTATTTAAAACCCTTGTAATGAAAATAGCAACACTGGAAATGATGCGCATGGAAGGGCATTTAGGTCTGGTGTGGGCAACGCCAGGATTACAACAACAAGGTGGCCAGCACGTTTGTGGAAGCTAATCGTTTCGTTCCAGTTCTGTTCAACCCTGATGCTTCCTGAGACCAGACCAGTTGTGGAATTGGCTGATGGCAAGACAATTGAAGCCTCGTATGTCTATAGGGATGCAAATTCAATCGTGTGGGACAAGTTTTTGACATCGATCTTCCTTCCACTATCCACGATGGTGTTGATGCAGTAGTCTATGACGATTGGTTAATCAAACATCGCGCATTTATACCCCGTGAGGGGAAAGTTTCCAGCCGTCATAAATTATCCAAGTGGTGCAGAGGTTAGCATCATTTCAGCTGTGAAGGCCAGAAGTGTCCACGGAAGGATTACCCCGCCATGATAGCACCCGTTACTGATACCAAGGCTAAGGAAAAGGGGATCGAGGATCCACCAGTTGTTCGTGATTACCCTCCATGTGCTGCCCGAGGAACTTCCAGGATCATCTCTACAACGATTAGGTAGGAACTCAGTTTGACCTCGCGCCAGAGGCAGTTCTAACTACTCGTACTCTTTATCGTCTTGCACTAGGAAGGTTGCAGGAACTGTTTAACTAACTACAGGAACTGCTGGACATGAGTTTTCGCTTTAAGGAGCCCTCGCTATACCCATGAAGAGAAGCCTTTATGTATGTGCACTGACTATCGAGAACTCAACAAGGTGACGGTCAAGAATCGTTTGCCTCAACCATGTATTGACAACCCATTGACCAGTTGCGAGGAACAAGCTTCCATTCGAGGACTGGCTAGCGAACGGATTATCATCAGATGGAAGCCAAGAGGAGAATGCTCGTAGAATAACACGTTGCACGCAATGCAACCATTTCAACTTTGTACACCATGATCATTGAGTTGATCAACACACTAGCAGCTTCAGGGAATCACATGAACCAACCGTATTTGTTGACGACGTTCTGAATCATGACCAGGAGAAAGGAACACCCTGGGTGGCATATGTATCCCATTTCAGCACTTATGTGGGAGGAGCCATTACGTGCGAAGTCTCGTTGAATGTCACATCTAGATTCGGGAGATGCAACAATTCTTTGGTTTCGCTAGATACTATCGCAGCTTGCCCATAGGATTTTCGGAGGTCGTACAGCATAGATCTTTTTGCACAGCAGGGTGTTGTGTTCGTGAAAGACGAAACAGGAGGACGTCTTTTCAGCTTTCGAACTCCAACTTTGCAATTCACTAAGCACCGTCTTTACCCGAGGGCGCGGGTGATTCAGTGGTATATCTTTATGGTTCGGATCAGAGTACCAGTTACACACCGACGCAACACGAGAGAGTGATGACTTACGTTAGGAAGTTACAAAGAGGAATTGCACGGCATACAACTGGCGGTGAAAACCGTGGCCTTGGGATTTTAGATGGAGGCATTACTTGGACGGTACCAGATGCGTTATTTAGACTGATCACAAGGGCCTCCCGTGAACCTTGGTTTCGACAGAACTAAATCAGTTAATGGCATCTCTGGAGAAAACTTTAGGATGATTACAACTGTGAAACTTGATCGTGCACGAGCTTTGCATCTCACTGTCGACTCTAACTTACTTGATCAGACTCGCTCTATTCAAACTGGAGAACTGAAGGAAGAGGATTTTCAAGTTGAACCCATGCGGGGCATGGGGAAGCAAACTTTGACAGGTTGGAAGATACTCGTTACCTCATGGAGCAAATGTGGGTCTCATTATACGGCAACTGTAGGGAACTCGTGTCGAGCAAAGCACACCGACTTCGATATTCTAGTTGTCTGGGTCTTGATGAGAGGGATTAGGAGTTATAAACCTTGTGCTGGTAATCGGGCATGAAGGCCCACCTAGCTAGGTATGGGAATGATGTTGACTTGTGGGAAAGTCAAGGAGAAGTGTTAGCAACCAGAAACACCTGTATGGAAAGCGAAAACAGACTGCCATAGATTTGGTCGCTAATCTACTTACAACTCAAAACGGAAACAATATCACCTGGACGGTTGTTGATTGTCTCACGTAACCAGCACACTTTCTAGCCATCAAGGAAACGAATAAGTTTCCTACACTTGCAGTCATCTACCTGAAAGAAGCGGTTGCTAGGCACGGGGTGCCAACCTCCATTATCTCTGATCGCGACCCACGACTTGTATTTGATTTGTGGCAAGCGATGCACAAATCCTTTGGCTCACGTCTAGACAAGAGCACAACATATCATCCACCGAAGGATGGGCAGACTGAACGCACCATCCAAATTCTTGAAGACATGCTATGAGCATGTGTAATCGACTTTGGTAATGGCTGGGAGCGGCATCTACCTTTAGTGGAGTTTTCGTATTACAACAGTTACCACACCAGCAGCCAGGCAGCTCTAGGCCCAGAACTAGTCATAGACACGACAGGGAAGATTGCTCAGATACGACAACGAATGGCGGCAGCTCGTGACCGTCTGAAAAGCTACGCTGATAAGCGCAGGAAGCCACTCGAGTTCCAGGTTGGGGATCGAGTACTACTTAAAGTCTCACCTTGGGAAGGTGTAGTTCGTTTTGGTATACGAGACAAACTCAACCCGTGATATGTTAGACCTTTCGAAATCACAGAGAGAATTGGCAAGATGGCCTACAGATTGAATCTACTCGAAGAACTCAGTGGAGTTCACAACGTATTCCATGTGTCGAATCTGAAGAAGTGTGTGTCAGATGAAACTCTCATAGTTCCTCTCAAGGAGCTCACCATCGACGATCAGTTGCGATTTGTCGAAGAACCAGTGGAAATCTTGGACCGGGAGGTCAAGATTCTCAAACGCACCAGGATACCTATTGTTCGAGTTCGTTGGAACTCCCATCGTGGCCCAGAGTTTACCTGGGAACGAGAAGACCAAATGAAACACAAATATCCCCAGTTGTTCGAAAACAATGAAACCACTACTGAGGCTGAAGCTACTGCGGAATTTCGGGACGAAATTCCAAACCAACGGGGGGATGATGTGACACCCCAGGAAAACCAGGAAACCACGCAACCTAACTAGCTTCCTCAGTAACTACGTGCTAAATTTCGGGACGAAATTTCTTTCAAGTTGGGGATGATGTGACAACCCGTATTCCTAAGGTGTGCCTTTAATTCCGAATCACTTTCTGTTATGATTGGATTGTAGTGTTGCTACGTATGCTTGCACGTTTACTTGTTGAACTTGGTTAAACACTAATTAAAATTACTTGTTGGATTTGGTCAAGCACTAATTACAATTATTTCAATTAGAAACAGTTATCCCATTTGTTTACCTTATTGGGCTGCACCCTAGCACAAACCCTTTAACCTACCGCAATCAACAAAAGCCTCAACTTCACGTCGTGCACCACCTTCATCTTGTCTTTGTATGCGGTTGCTATATCATACGCCTCATTGCATAATTCCTCCAATTCACTCAGCTTTAACAACCTGTGGGCACCTGCATCAGAATAGTCAGTGTTCACTTGTTTAATAGCCCACAAAGTACGATGTGCGATTCTAGGGGTAAATGGCAACCCTTCCCATACGCCAAACGATAGGGTGTAGTGCCGATAGGAGTTTTATAAGCGGTGCGATATGCCCATAAGGCATCATCCAATTTAGATGACCAATCCTTACGGTCAGTTCGCACCGTCTTTTGAAAAATTTCCTTAATTTGCCTATTCGACACTTCAACCTGTCCTCTCGTTTGTGGATGATACGGTGTAGCAATTCGATGGTCAACACCATACCGTTTCAATAGTTTGCTAAAATTAAAGTTTTTAAAGTGGGATCCTCCATCACTAATTATGACTCGAGGGATCCTGAACCTAGCAAAAATGTTTGATTGGATAAACTTGCAAACAATGGTATGGTCGTTTGTCTTAGTGGCAATTGCTTCAATCCACTTTGAAACATAATCAACCGCCACTAAGATATAAAGATTACCATTCAAATTGGGAAAAGGACCCATAAAATCAATCCCCAAACATCAAAAATATCAACAACTAAAATTGGTTGCAGCGGCATTTCGTCCCTTTTTGAAATCCCACCCATCAAAAGACAATTAGGACAATGTTTAACAAACTCAAACGCCTCTTTAAACAAGGTTGGCCAATAAAGGCCAGATTTAAGAACTTTACGGCCTGTCTTTTGGGCCGCTAAAGTGACCGCCACATGCAGATGGATAAGCATGTTGTAGCACTTCCAAAAACTCTGTCTCGGGCACACATCTTCGAATGATCTGATTAACACTAACCCGGAACAAATCCGGCTCGTCCCAGATATAGTTCTTCACCTACGTCAGGTTCTGCTGCTTCCTACGCTTATTCCATGCATCTGGTAGTGTACCTGAAACAAGATAATTTGAAAAATTAGCATACCAAGGTCGGGAACTAGCAGCCATTTTGAACTCATCAGGAAATTGCTCATTGATATCGGGTGTGAAGCCGGTAGTCGTGACAGATGGTCAGCAACTACATTCTCACACCCTTTCTTGTCTCTGATTTCGAGATAAAACTCCTGCAATAATAGGATCCACCGAATCAGCCTTGGTTTGGCATCCTTCTTCTCCATTATGTACCTGACTGCACTATGATCAGAGTAAACGATTACCTTGCTTCCACAAATATAAGACCGGAATTTGTCTAATGCATAGACAATGACAAGCAACTCTTTCTCCGTTGTGGTATAATTCAATTGAGCATCGGAGAGAGTTTTACTTGCGTAGTAGATAACGACCGGGTTCTTATCTATTATTTGCCTAAGTACAGCCCCAACAGCAAAATCTCTTGCATCACACATTATTTCAAACGATTTTGTCCAGTCTAGTGATTGCAAGATTGGTGCTTGTACTTATTGTTCCTTCAGCACATTAAAAATGTGACAACCCTGATAATTAAGGTTAGCATTGCTTGAAACCTCACAGCTTTTAGCGTGTGTCTCTATGTTTATCTGCATATGATTACGTGTGTTCAACTGATTTACTACACGTGAAATTGTAAACGCTTTTGTGTGTCGTTCAATTAATTTAGAATCAATTGGTTGGGCCGCAAACTATTTTTACACAAATGGGCCGCACTTGTAACATGTAACATTGGGCCGCCGCTAAACTGTTTCTTGATGTTGATACCCATATTCACACACAAAGAAATCGGCCCAACTTACTAAACAGTTTCTGTATGCTACTATCATCCGACCCAGCCCCCCTAACACTAATCAGAACCCGTTAACCTTAGACAGCCCAGCCCAAATCCCTTTTCTTCTTTATACGTAAGTTAGGTGTAATGTATGGATTGTATATTAGTTGCAAACCCTAATACCTTCACCTCTTCCTCATTAGCGACGGCAGTGGATGCAAACCCCCCCCCCCCCTTTTCGAGGCAACATCATCTCTGTCGATCAAGTCTCTCGGTTAGTGGATTCGGATTTTACTGTTTCTTGACTTGCTCGTTTCTGTTATGCATGAACTAGATTATTTGTGGTATGCGTTCATGTAATGATTAGTGTGAGTTGGAGTATTTGCATGTTGTATTTTTACTCAAAATTGTATAGCTGATAAGAAGTATGCATGATGATTAGCAAATAACCTAGGGTTGTACGTGCATAGACTGATGGTGATCCATATGTACAGATCGATTGCTGCTGTGATTGGTTTATTATCAAATGTCCATTAGAAAAGTTTTTGTTTTGAGTTGAACTGTAGAGTACATGAATGATATGTTGATTAGGTGTCTAGGTTAAACTGAATGATCGTCAGGACGACCCTTGTTGATGCGACTGTCATAGAACCATAGGGTTGCCGGTGCACCATGACCACCGATGTTACTCACGGCGAAACTCTTATGTTTCGTCAATACCATACACGACGAAACACTTGTGTTTCGTCATCAGGTTCACGACGAGACTCTTATGTCCATCAAAATCATTCATAGCATGAATTGGATATTAATCAAGATGTTGAACGATGATAGAATACTATGATGTGGTCACATGATAGTTACCTTAATAATCATGATGATAGGGTTAGCATGGATCAATGATGCGATGATGTCGGCTACTGATTTCTTTTGCACATGTTTGTGAAGTTCAAAAATGTCAGCTCATCATTCATATTGCAGTCCACTAGTTTGATTGTTATATGTGAAACCGTTTGGCCATTAATTGCTTGTTTTGGAATAATAATAATGAAAATATTATTATTAGAGATGATGGGGTCGGTCGTTATGGGAAAGGAATAGATCATTATATGCGTTCATAATGGCCATTATATGTATAAGTGAAATTGTTATGATAGCAGGTTATTTGGAACATGCTTAGCAAATGTATAAATTATTTAGGTTGACACCCAAGTTACTAAAAGGACAGTTAATGTGCTATGTGTGAAATGAGTGGTGTTGTGAACTTGTGTATAACTAGAGAATTATGAATCGATGTTGTTTGAAATTGATTTGGGTCGTATATGGTTAATCATTGGCTTTGAAGTTTATGCGAGTAAATTATATATGTATGTAGTGTGTCTGAGCTAATACATGTTTAGCGATTATTCGATGGCATTAGGTGAATGGAATTAACCGTCATGACTGGAATTACATGTGTGCGCTGCTTGTACATTAAATGTGCGTTATGTGATCAATGAATATGCGAATTAATGGTACGTGAAAGATGCGATTCACGTACACGTAGAACTGACTGTTATCGGTAACCCTTTTAGGACGTGGTTGACCACTCTTAGTTCAAGAAACCTTTTGTGTATCTGCCTAGCAAAACAAGGTGAGTTCACACAGCCAAGGCATGGGGTTCCCAGGGTGGGAATGGGATTTGGATGATTTATTCGCACATACTTAAATTAATAGAACCTAATGATATGGTCCTCGGGTGAGGAAGAGTAATGATAAGATACGGCTAGACTAGTATACCCATTTGAACTGATCTTCGCATACACGCCAGGGGTTGGCCGCGATATTATGACAAATCATTCGCACACATGCCTTGGGAAGGCCACGAACTATACATACTAAAACTTCGCACACATGCCAGGGTGGCCAGCGATACAAATATACATAGTCTAGGATATTTGGGAGTATTTCCCTAATCTTCGCATACATGCCTAGAGGGCCGCGATACGAACTAATACGATACATGACTTAATGAACGAACGCAATGCTTACTATACCATTACCGTTACTGAACTATTAACTGTGAACTCGCTCAACTAGTTGTTGACTCTCTGCTGCATGCCTTGCAGGACCTTAGGTACATATGGAGCTTGCACAGGGAGGAGCAGGTCGTTGTTGGACATGGATCGTTGATGCCATGTTAAAACATTAAAACATTTGAACTTATGTTATACATTGGGTTTTCATACTTATGCTTTCGCTACACTTTGAAACTATAATTATGTTTTGAACACCTATCGTATTGAATGAATGGCTTACATTTACTTTTACTTGATATTAATTACATGTTCGATATGATTGGTGGCTTGATCCTGGTCATGTCACGCTCCCAAGCGGTGGTACTCCGCATGTGGATTTTGGGGGTGTGACAGATTGGTATCAGAGCCATTGGTTATAGAGAACTAGGTTTTAATATGGGAAAACGTTTTATTAAAACCAGCCTATAACCAGAACAGTGCTCTCAACGATCCACAACGACGCTTCGCTCCACATGCAAGACTCGACATCCTAGGTAATATGGTTATGTTTATTACCTGCTTGCTAGAAATGCATAGAACTTTGCTCGTAGTATGCTTAGATACACATGACCCTATTACATGAGAATACTTATGTGCTTACACTCTTCTGTCATTGCACTACTCGCGAACCATTCTCACTTACGCTACTTTTACTATGAAGATCATGTCTGGACGTGTTAACATGACTCAAGCCCAGTTGACGGCTCTCATTGACGAACAAGTTGCTGCGGCGCTTGCAGCCACACATGCAGGAGGTATAACCTGCTATTCCAAACCTATCCTAGGATGTTAGATCCTACTCTCGTGACCCAACTCTCGCGCTTAACCTTGACCTATCTTTCTCGCGCAACGGGTCAGAACGCACAGCAACCTGTCTGCACATTCAAGAACTTCATGGACTGTCGTCCAAGCATATTCAGTGGCACAGAAGGAGCAGTGGGACTACTCCATTGGTTTGGGAAGCTCGAGTCAGTATTTGAGATGTGTGAATGCCCTGAGGCTCGCAGGGTCAAGTACGCCACTGGTACTTTGGAAGGAATCGCGCTAACCTGGTGGAACGCGCAAGTACAGATACTAGGGTTGGCAGCTGCTAACGTCACCCCCTGGAACGAATTCAAAGAATGCATTAAAAGGGAATACTGCACGCGTGATGACATCCACAAGTTGGAAGTGGAGCTTTACCATTTGAAAATGATGGGGTCAGAAATTGAAGCTTATATGAAACGGTCGAACGAACTGGCCATCTTGTGTCCAACCATGGTGGACCATCCAAGCAAGCGTATCGAATTGTACCTCAAGGGTCTAGCCTCAGAGATTCAGAGCCATGTTACATCGGCTAACCTCGACAATATCCAAGACATTCAGCGTCTTGCTCATCGCCTCACGGATCAGGCAGTGGAACAGAACAGGCTGCCTAGTTGTATCAGCGCTACTACTACCGCTACCACTTCTGCTACTCCCGCTACTCCTAGTGACAACAAGCGGAAATGGGATGGGTATTCCAGCAAGGGTTCCGCTACCGTTCAGTCTCAAGCACAGCAGCAGCGCAAGAATAGTGATCACTAGAGCCCGGGTCAGCCAACTTCTGGTGGTCAGGGGCAGGGTGGATATCGGGGAATTCACCCACTGTGTAACAAATGCAACAGACACCACAGTGGTTAGTGCAACGAGGGACGTTGCCAGAGGTGTCTTAAGATGGGCCATGAAGCTAAGGATTCAGGAGCCCACGGCCTGCAAATCAGAATCGCCAGCAGCAACAGCAAGCAGAAATCCTATGCAAAGAAAAGATTGTTCGCATTCCTCGTTCTGGCCAAGAACCTCTCGAAGTTCAAGGCGACAAGAGTGGTGCTGTGGTTGGCATCATCTCTTTCTTGAAGGCTCAGAAATGTTTGCGGAAGGGTCACACCGCAATTTTGGCTCTCGTTACTGACGCATCAACGAAAGAAAAGAAGTTGGAAGACCATCCGGTTGTACGCTACTTTCTTCAGGTGTTTCCTGAAGATTTACCTGGTCTACCGCCTCATCGTCAGGTCGAATTTCAAATCGAGCTCGCTCCAGGAGCAGCACCCATAGCTCGAGCACCATATCATTTAGCTCCAACTGAACTGGAAGAACTGTCAAAGCAGCTACAAGAGCTCTTGGAAAAGGGCTTCATTCGTCCAAGCTCTTCGCCTTGGGGAGCTCCAGTGTTATTCGTGAAAAAGAAGGACGGTACCTTCAGGATGTGCATAGACTACCGGGAACTCAACAAGGTGACGGTGAAGAACCGTTATCCTCTTCCTCGTATAGACGACTTATTCGACCAGTTGCAAGGGTCGTGTTACTACTCCAAGATTGACCTAAGGTCAGGTTATCATCAGCTGAGAGTCCGGGATGAGGACGTCTCCAAGACAGCATTCAGAACTCGCTACGGCCACTACGAGTTTCTTGTCATGCCGTTCGGGTTAACGAACGCGCCTGCCGTATTTATGGACCTTATGAACAGGGTGTGCAAGCCCTACCTGGACAAATTTGTGAGAGTGTTTATTTACGACATCCTGATCTACTCCAAGAGTCAGGAGGAACACGAGCAGCTCCTACGACTTATTTTGGAACTCCTTCGAAAGGAGCAGCTATACGCAAAATTTCCGAAATGTGACTTCTGGCTTCGTGAAGTCCACTTTCTAGGCCACGTAGTAAACAAGGATGGGATCCATGTTGATCCATCCAAGGTAGATTCGATCAGGAACTAGCATGCACCACGTACACCAACGGAAATACGCCAATTCTTGGGTTTGGCGGGATATTACAGACGGTTCATCAAGGACTTTTCAAAGATTGCTCAGCCGCTTACACTACTGACACAGAAGGGTGTCACCTACCGTTGGGGCAACACTCAGGAAACTGCTTTTCAGCACCTAAAGGATAGACTTTGCAGTGCACCTATCCTCTCATTGCCAGAGGGCACGGACGATTTTGTGGTCTATTGTGATGCATCCATCCCGGGTCTTGGATGTGTGTTAATGCAGCGCGACAAGGTCATTGCTTACGCTTCGCGCCAACTTAAGGTTCACGAACGGAATTACCGACGCACGATTTGGAGCTGGGAGCTGTTGTTTTTGCACTCAAGATATGGCGACACTACCTGTACGGTACCAAGTGCACTATTACACCGATCACAGGAGTCTCGAGCATATCCTTAAGCAAAAGGATTTGAACATGCGTCAACGAAGATGGGTCGAACTTTTGAACGATTACGGATGCGCCATCAAGTATCATCCAGGTAAAGCCAATGTTGTGGCTGACGCTCTCAGTCGAAAGGACACTCTACCTAGGCGCGTACGAGCACTACAACTTACGATTCAGTCTAGTCTTCCTGCACAGATACGAAATGCTCAGGTAGAAGCATTGAAACCAGAAAACGTCAGGGCTGAAGCCTTACGCGGCTCACGGCAACGGTTAGAACAGAAGGCAGACGGCGCTTACTATGTAACGGGGCGTATTTGGGTCCCACTTTACGGCAACTTACGCGAGCTAGTGATGGACAAAGCTCACAAATCTCGCTACTCGGTACATCCAGGGTCGGATAAAATGTACCACGATATCAGAACTACGTACTGGTGGCCTAGCATGAAGGCCCACATCGCTACCTATGTCAGCAAGTGCTTGACTTCTGCAAAACTCAAGGCAGAGTACCAGAAACCAGCAGGTTTAGTCGAACAACCAAGGATACCACAGTGGAAATGAGAAGAAATTTCCATGGATTTTGTTACAAGCCTACCTAGATCCCAGCGTGGGAACGATACTATTTGGGTGATCGTGGATCGACTCACTAAGTCTGCTCATTTCTTAGCTATCAAAGAAACATACAAGTTTTCCACACTAGCAGACATATACTTGAAAGAAGTAGTCTCAAGGCACGGGGTGCCCACCTCTATCATTTCGCATCACGATGCACGAATCACGTCAGAACTATGGCAGGCAATGCACAAAGCTTTTGGCTCTCGGTTAGATATGAGCACAGCTTATCACCTTCAGACGGATGGACAGTCTGAACGAACGATTCAAACTCTAGAAGACATGCTTCGGGCATGTGTCATCGATTTCGGCAACAGCTGGGAAAAGCATCTCCCTTTAGTGGAGTTTTCATACAATAACAGTTATCACACCAGCATACAAGCCGCTCCATTCGAGGCATTGTACGGGCGTAAATGCCGGTCACCTCTCTGTTGGGCAGAGGTAGGGGATAGTCAGATCACGGGTCCAGAACTTATAGTGGACACCACGGAAAAGATTGCACAAATACGACAACGCATGGCGGCAGCTCGCGACCGTCAGAAACGCTACGCGGATAAGCGTAGGAAGCCATTGGA
The DNA here is from genome assembly GCF_002127325.2 of Helianthus annuus. Lineage (NCBI taxonomy): Eukaryota > Viridiplantae > Streptophyta > Magnoliopsida > Asterales > Asteraceae > Helianthus > Helianthus annuus. The sequence goes on from NC_035436.2 coordinate 52,535,976, forward strand.
ATTTCAGGTCGGGGACCGGGTTTTACTTAAAGTCTCACCCTGGAAGGGTGTGGTTCGCTTTGGCAAGCGAGGTAAACTCAATCCGCGGTATGTCGGACCGTTTGAAATCGCAGAAAGAATAGGCCCAGTAGCCTACAGACTGAACCTACCAGCTGAAATCGGGGCAGTTCACAACGTTTTCCACGTGTCGAATCTGAAGAAATGCCTGTCAGATGAAACTCTCATAATTCCTTTGAAGGAACTCACTATCGACGAACAGTTACACTTCATCGAGGAACCTGTTGAAATCACGGACCAGGATGTTAAGGTCCTCAAGCACACCAGAATACCACTTGTTCGAGTTCGTTGGAACTCCCGTCGTGGCCCAGAGTTCACCTGGGAACGAGAAGATCAAATGAAACTCAAATATCCCCAGTTGTTCGAGAACAATGCAACTACTACTGAGGCTGAAGCTACAACAGAATTTCGGGACGAAATTCCAAATCAACGGGGGGATGATGTGACACCCCAGGAAAACCAGTAAACCACGCAACTTAACTAGCTTCCTCAGTAACTGCATGCTAAATTTCGGGACGAAATTTCTTTCAAGTTGGGGATAATGTGACAACCCGGATAATTAAGGTTAGCAATGCTTGAAACCTCACAGCTTTTAGCGTGTGTCTCTATGTTTATCTGCATATGATTACGTGTGTTCAACTGATTTACTACACGTGAAATTGTAAACGCTTTTGTGTGTCGTTCAATTAATTTAGAATCAATTGGTTGGGCCGCAAACTATTTTTACACAAATGGGCCGCACTTGTAACATGTAACATTGGGCCGCCGCTAAACTGTTTCTTGATGTTGATACCCATATTCACACACAAAGAAATCGGCCCAACTTACTAAACTGTTTCTGTATGCTACTATCATCCGGCCCAGCCCCCCTAACACTAATCAGAACCCGTTAACCTTAGACATCCCAGCCCAAATCCCTTTTCTTCTTTTTACGTAAGTTAGGTGTAATGTATGGATTGTATATTAGTTGCAAACCCTAATACTTTCACCTCTTCCTCATTAGCGACGGCAGTGGATGCAACCCCCCCCCCCCCCTTTCGAGGCAACATCATCTCTGTCGATCGAGTCTCTTGGTTAGTGGATTCAGATTTTACTGTTTCTTGACTTGCTCGTTTCTGTTATGCATGAACTAGATTATTTGTGGTATGCGTTCATGTAATGATTAGTGTGAGTTGGAGTATTTGCATGTTGTATTTTTACTCAAAATTGTATAGCTGATTAGAAGTATGCATGATGATTAGCAAATGACCTAGGGTTGTACGTGCATAGACTGATGGTGATCCATATGTACAGATCGATTGCTGCTGTGATTGGTTTATTATCAAATGTCCATTAGAAAAGTTTTTGTTTTGAATTGAACTGTAGAGTACATGAATGATATGTTGATTAGGTGTCTAGGTTAAACTGAATGATCGTCAGGACGACCCTTGTTGATGCGACTGTCATAGAACCATAGGGTTGCCGGTGCACCATGACCACCGATGTTACTCACGGCGAAACTCTTATGTTTCGTCAATACCATACACGACGAAACACTTGTGTTTCGTCATCAGGTTCACGACGAGACTCTTATGTCCGTCAAAATCATTCATAGCATGAATTGGATATTAATCAAGATGTTGAACGATGATAGAATACTATGATGTGGTAACATGATAGTTACCTTAATAATCATGATGATAGGGTTAGCATGGATCAATGATGCGATGATGTCGGCTACTGATTTCTTTTGCACATGTTTGTGAAGTTCAAAAATGTCAGCTCATCATTCATATTGCAGTCCACTAGTTTGATTGTTATATGTGAAGCCATTTGGCCATTAATTGCTTGTTTTGGAATAATAATAACGAAAATATTATTATTAGAGATGATGGGGTCGGTCGTTATGGGAAAGGAATAGATCATTATATGCGTTCATAATGGCCATTATATGTGTAAGTGAAATTATTATGATAGCAGGTTATTTGGAACATGCTTAGCAAATGTATAAATGATTTAGGTTGACACCCAAGTTTTTAAAAGGACAGTTAATGTGCTATGTGTGAAATGAGTGGTGTCGTGAACTTGTGTATAACTAGAGAATTGAGAATCGATGTTGTTTGAAATTGATTTGGGTCGTATATGGTTAATCATTGGCTTTGAAGTTTATGCGAGTAAATTATATATGTATGTAGTGTGTCTGAGCTAATACATGTTTAGCGATTATTCGATGGCATTAGGTGAATGGAATTAACCGTCATGACTGGAATTACATGTGTGCGCTGCTTGTACATTAAATGTGCGTTATGTGATCAATGAATATGAGAATTAATGGTACGTGAAAGATGCGATTCACGTACACGTAGAACTGACTGTTATCGGTAAACCTTTTAGGACGTGGTTGACCACTCTTAGTTCAAGAAACCTTTTGTGTATCTGCCGAGCAAACCAAGGTGAGTTCACACAGCCAAGGCATGGGGTTCCCAGGGTGGGAATGGGATTTGGATGATTTATTCGTACATACTTAAATTAATAGAACCTAATGATATGGTCCTCGGGTGAGGAAGAGTAATGATAAGATACGGCTAGACTAGTATACCCATTTGAACTGATCTTCGCATACACGCCAGGGATTGGCCGCGATATTATGACAAATCATTCGCACACATTCCTTGGGAAGACCGCGAACTATACATACTAAAACTTCGCACACATGCCAGGGTGGCCAGCGATACAAATATACATAGTCTAGGATATTTAGGAGTATTTCCCTAATCTTCGCATACATGCCTTGAGCGCCGCGATACGAACTAATACGATACATGACTTAATGAACGAACGTAATGCTTACTATACCATTACTGTTACTGAACTATTAACTGTGAACTCGCTCAACTAGTTGTTGACTCTCTGCTGCATGCGTTGCAGGACCTTAGGTACATATGGAGCTTGCACAGGGAGGAGCAGGTCGTTGTGGGACATGGATCGTGGATACCATGTTAAAACATTTAAACATTTGAACTTATGTTATACATTGGGTTTTCATACTTATGCTTCCGCTACACTTTGAAACTATAATTATGTTTTGAACACCTATCGTATTGAATGAATGGCTTACATTTACTTTTACTTGATATTAATTACATGTTTGATATGATTGGTGGCTTGATCCTGGTCATGTCACGCTCCCAAGCGGTGGTACTCCGCATGTGGATTTTGGGGGTGTGACAAAAAACATTTAAACATTTATCATCAAATTCAAACGGAACATCTTTTAACAATAGGTTACATAAAGGTTTCATTATGACAATAAAGCCCTTAATAAACCTACGGTAAAACCCAACGTGTCCTAAAAAGGAACGAATGCCCTTCACATTAGTAGGGGGGAGGTAAAGTAGAAATGACTCTCACTTTGGCCTTATCAACCTCAATCCCCTTACTCGACACAACATGTCCTAACACTATACCCTCTTGAACCATAAAATGGCTCTTTTCCCAACTGAGCACTAGATTCGTTTAGACACATCGTTCTAATACCCTAGATAGTTCATTTAAACATGTATCAAATTATGACCCAAAGACTGAAAAGATACTTATCATGCACCTTTGAAAGGTGGTCGGGGCATTACACAACCCAAATGGCATTCGCCTAAATGCGAAGGTGCCATAGGGGCATGTGAATGTGGTCTTTTCTTGGTCATCAGGGTGGATAGCAATCTGATTATACCCTGAATAACCATCAAGAAAGCAGTAAAATTTCGGACCTTTCAATTTTTTCGACAATCTGATCAATGAAGGACAAATGAAAGTGATCCTTTAACGTGGTGGCTGTGACACCCCATGAAAACCAGGAAACCACGCAACCTAACTAGCTTCCTCAGTAACTACGTGCTAAATTTCGGGACGAAATTTCTTTCAAGTTGGGGATGATGTGACAACCCGTATTCTTAAGGTGTGCCTTTAATTCTGAATCACTTTCTGTTATGGTTGGATTGCAGTGTTGCTACGTATGCTTGCACGTTTACTTGTTGAACTTGGTTAAACACTAATTAAAATTACTTGTTGGATTTTGTTAAGCACTAATTACAATTATTTCAATTAGAAACAAGTTATCCCATTTGTTTACCTTATTGGGCTGCACCCTAGCCCAAACCTTTGAGATCCTTAGCGACCCAATTGAACTACATATATCCACACGTAACTAGAAGTGCATGTGGTTTTCTTATTTTGCTAAAACACTCCAACGCAAACCCTAGCACTAAATCCCTCCCTCTTTGGTTGACGGCATCATTAGTCTGGACGGAGCTTTACGTTTCTGTTTGACGTTTTCTTGTGTACGGTTAGTATGGTTCTTCCTAAGATAATTCACCTTTGTTGCCATATTAGATTTAATATTCATGATAGAAAGTGCTATGTGTTTGTATGTGAAATCATTCTTGTTAATCATTCTTATTAACCTGCTCGTTGATCATGATAGATATTTTGTTGGTTTCTTTTGATGCTTGGAATGATTAAGAGGTAGGAATAAATTACGAATTCCTTGCAACCCCTAGAATGTAATTTGTCTTAATATAAAGTAGTAATACGTAAAGATTGGTTTGGCTTGATACTGATTAAATGATATAATGATTGTGGAAATATGATCGCCATGTGTTTACTGAAAAGGTATCTTGGGTTTGTCAATTGCATGTGAAGATAGTGGGAAGTATGGTGGTCCAATGATATCCATTAGATAAATAAATTTTTGGATGTTATCTAACAGTGAAATCGAGATGATTTTTGGAGGTCCAATAAGAGTCTAGTGCATTTATTGAAAGGATGATATCAACATGTTAGTATTTATGAATTTTGATCATGAATATTACTGAATAATAGGGTCAACTAACGAGAAACTGAATGAAAGATTAGAGTGTTATACAAACTTGAATACTTGTCATCAAATTACTAGAAAGCCGATGATTAATATGTGTATTCATGAGTAACGTGTTAATGATGTATGATTGCATGATAACAGACTTGTGGCTTGAATTTATACATGAATATTAGTATATCAGTAACCGGGGTTATAGTTAAACGTGTTGATTAATTAGATGAGTAATAGGTATTAAGATCTTAAGGTTACAAGGGCCCATGAACAATCTGAATAATATAAGGATCTGAATTAAATTCGCACTTGTGTATAACTGATTCATATGGGTATCTTTTAAACAAGATGATATTGGGCCGGGTATAGGGGGATTGGTTACCAGCTGGGGTCGTGTGTGAGTTGGGCCGCAGGCCGGCTAATATTCCTCGGGTGGGAATTGGGTCGCACGGGTTAAGTGGGCTGGTGACTTATGGATTTGGATTAAAAACATGAAGTTATTAGTGCTATGGGTTGCCGCGTTTAATGGGCCTTATGCAATTTCGGTACAAGACCCATTTGTAACTAAAATGTCTATGGAATAATATGAATTATTATGGGATATTGTTAATGTATGTGTGTAGGATCGTGTAGATGACCCGAACGAGTCGTTCAGAGGAGTTTTACTTTGTTTCAGAGGCGGAAACTAAGAAACAAAGGTAGAAACAGCAAAATTTTCACTTAAAACACTTGTTTGATTGATTTAACAGTTTGTACAATCAATGGATAAACCGGTAGCACCTCGGTATCCAAAATCTCACACCCAATAACTGATTTCGCTCTAACCTAACATCTCCTATATATAGTAACCTGATTCCGCTTGAAATCACTTCAAGCGGAATATCAACCTAGCTGATTCCGCTTGAAACATTACAAGACACATTCAAGCTGTTAGAACTTTTGAGATCGTTGATACTTGTGCTGGATTAGTTTAGTCATAGTTTGTAGCTATTTTGAATGTACAAGGGCTTTTTTTGTAATTCTCTAAAAGTAAAGTTCCTGACCTAGTGTAGATAAGATTCCAGCAAATTTATAAACTTGCTGGCTGATCAGGAACACTATATATAGCCCACACATTGTAACCAACTCAAGCTGTTGGCTCTTGAATGAATATTGGTGTTGTTACATTCTAGTGTTGATCTTGTACTCAAATCTGATATCCAAGGTGTTTTACTGATTTATCTTATTGTTTGGATTCAATACAACACTTGTTGTATTCATTAATCCATAAGCTTCACCTTCATCTTTGATCATTCTTAACTTTTCACAGCTCAAACACCTAATCAATAGGTGTTTTGGGTTAAAACAACCAACCACTGTGATCCGGATTCGTTTTGGGATCTACAATTTGGTATCAGAGCCTTAGTGCTCTTGGTTGTTGTGTTCTTGTTGAGATTTTTCATAGTTTTGAAGGTTTTTCAAGAGTTTCAAAGTTTTCAATTTTTTTGGACTTAAAATGGATTGATTTGGTGTGTTTAATCGATAGGTTGTTGTTAATACATGGTTAGGGAGTCATTTTGGACATTTTGATGCATCAAAACATGGTTTTTGAGCTGTTTTTCAGTGATTAGAGGGTTTTAGTTCGTGTTAAACCCTCTGTCCAGCGAAATTAACTTGAAGACAGCGAACAACTTTTGAATACAGCGAATTTAATTTTTGAATACATCGAACACAGCATTGAATATAGCGAACTTAATCAAATCGTTGAGAAACTCATCGCAGGATCACTAATTTCGACGATCATCATTCGAGCGAAATTACTGATCACCAGCGAAATAGTGCCCAGTGATCCTTGAGCGAAATTATCGAAGGCGACTTCGAGAACTGTGATACTGAACCACAGCGTTCTTATCACGGTAATCGGCGGAATTAATCTAACTAACGTCTGTGTTGTGTTTGTCAGCGGAATTATCGTGTTCGCTCGTGCAGGACTACTTAAAGCATCAGCGAAGTTTGAAGATCTGTCAGCGAATTTGATCAGGCTTCTTCGGTCATCGGCGAATTTAACTTTGTCACTAATCTTCTGTGACTTGTCAGCGAAATTAGCTTCTGATCAGCCCCATTTTGTCAAAATCAAGCAAAGATGTCGTTGAATCAACTAAGTCCAATTGCTCAAGCGGAACTTGAGACTGGAAACACTACTCGGCCACCAAAGTTGAAAGGTGCTGAAGACTTTAGCACCTGGAAGACTCGCATTCAATCGTTCTTCGAGTACACGGACTATAATCTGTGGCTCTCTGTTACAGCTGGACCCCACATTCCAACTGTTGTTCGAGGAGATGCGGTAGTTGCCAACAATGATGCAACTACCTTTACTGATGAAGACAAGGCTCTAATCCAACGTGATCTTCGTGCTCATGCTACCTTAACCATGGCACTATCTACCAACGACTGCAACATGTTTGAAGAACACCGAACTGCAAATGCACTCTGGAATGCATTGATTGAGTACTATGAAGGAAATGAAGAGTTGATCGAAAGTAAGAGAGATATGGTTTAGAAACAATATGACATGTTCTGTGGAGTTCGTGGAGAAAGTCTTTCTGACCACATCAGTCGTTTTCTGAATATGATGACCAAAATGAAGAAGGCGGGAAATCCTGTCACAAATCGTGCTGCAATAAAGAAGCTGCTAGATTCACTTCCCAAGGAATGGAGCCTACAATGCATGATGATCAAGAAGGATTTCCTCAACAATCCAAATCTGTCACTCTGTCCGACCTGATCAATACCCTAAGAGCCTTTGAAATGGATGTCAATAAAAGAGAAATGAACACTGTTGGTTACCCACCAAAGTCAACACAAACCACCACTGGTTTAAAAAATGTGGCATTTCTTGCTTCAGGGGGCATCACTCCACAAGCTTCTGACTTAATCTACGCAAACGCTTCCGCAAGCACATCAAAAGCTCCACAACTTGTTGAGAAGACTATCACTGTTGACACTCAAGCGTTGAAAGTGTCCACTGAAAACGTGGCACTTTTCAACACATTTCTGAGCAGCTATGAAGCCCTGATGTCTGGGGAACTGAAAAGGGAGATGTTCACTGCTGAAGACATGTATCAGGTTGATCCAGATGATATGGAGGAAATGGATCTGAAATGGCAAATGGCCATGATCACTTTGAGGCTAAAGAAATTTCAAGACAAGACAGGAAAGCGTTTGGGTCTTGGAAAAGCTGGCTTTGACAAATCTAAACTTAGGTGCTACAACTGCAAGAATCTAGGACATTTCAAGCATGATTGTCCTCTGTTGAAAGAAGGAAACAGTGAAACCACTCCTGCTGTAAAGCAAATCACAGTTGAAGAGAACAAGAACAACGCGTCTCCTAGCACGCCAAAAGCTTTAGTCGTCAAAGACTATGATTGGAGTGAAGAAATTACTGAAGCAAAGGAGCAAGTCAACAAAGCTCTCATGGCCAAGATCTCAGGTGAATCCTCATCAAGACAATTTGAAAAGCAGACTGCTGGAATTCCAAAAAGGAGACAATACTGCTGACAAAGGTTTGAAGAGCATTCTGACTTCAGTAGAGCCTGAAAATGAAAAGAAGTGTGGTCAAGCAGAGGAGCATGTTTCGAAAGAGGCATCTAAGAAGGGCAAGGAAAAGGTCCCAGCAGCCGCCATGAAAGCAGATTCATCAACGGAGAAGGCTGGCAAGGACTTGGTAAACAGTATTCCACTTAGTTTCAAAGAAAAATTATGCACACCTGCATGCGTTGATGTCGTGGCACATTACAAATTCTTAAATCTAGAATTTGAAAGACAAAAAGACAAAGCTTTAAAATTTAACAACGAGCTTAAACAGAACGAGGCTGCATATCAGAGAAAGTTGAACTCAACTTTAGCTGAAATGCAAACTCTTAAAGAATTCGTGTTTAGAAAAGATTTTATCATTAACGATCTTATAGAAAGATTAGAAAAAGCTTTGAACGAAAAGAATAAATTATAAATTATAATAGATAAATGGAATGTCAGTCAAAAGGCCTTTACTGACATTAAAAACTGCCAACGACCAACGTTTGTGAAAGACGGGATTGGGTATAAGGATAGGCACGGAAATGAAAGAAAACTATTCTTTCCACCACATAGCAAAAACTATGTGCCTATGCCGACTCCTCATCCCGAAAACGATCTCATAAATGAAAAGGCCTCTGTTGAACAAAATGAGTTTTATTAAAATGAGACAACCGCTAACTGTTCTAAAAGTAATGCAGATCCCATTGAGTGTAAAGAAGATGTGTGCGATGAGGATGGAGACTGCGGCGGGTCAAAAATAGGAATCGGATATTCAGGCGACAGTTATTCCACCGTTAACTGGTTCGCCTGGAACTGTTCTAGGAAAAACAATGTTAAGGATGAATGTAATAATTTAAGTAGGATGGATGACTGTAATGGCCGAGTGCCTAAATTTAAATCTTCGGATGACTGTAAGGGCCATGTGCCTACATTTGAGACCTGTGATTGTGAACATTGTGTGTCTGAATGTCATGATTTAAATTATGCGTGTTGTGATGATAAAGTTGCTTGTGAATCTCCTGTATTTGTGCCAGAATTAAAAAGGAATAGTTTTGGAAAATTCCTCACAGAGGAAATTCCCGAATTTATTCCTTCCAGAACAGGTATGACAGATTCAGAACAGAGTGTCACTGAAGATCAAGGCAATGAAGACTCAAGCATCACTGCCTTAGACGACGAGCAAGGATCAGAAAGTTCAAGTGAAGATCAAACAGCTAGCAATGAAAGCTTCGAATGTTCAAGTTCTGAAACCATTGAAGACCAGGACTCAGAAAGTTCAGACACAGATCGAAGCTACAATGAGTCAAGTTACGAAGTAAGTAAAGAGCAAGGCTCAAGCGAGGACAACATGTCTGAAAGTTCATTCGATTCAGACAGTGATGAAGAACACTCAGAAGATGAAAGCAGAGTGGACAAGAAAATGAAGAAACCAGAAAGCTCAAGACTCTCATCACATACATCATCTTCTAACACCAAAAGACCCAGACATAAAAGATGCTTCCGCTATGGTCATTTAGGACATACAGCGAAACATTGTAAAACCAAGAAGTTTTCTAAACCTGAACATGATTTTCTTAGAAACGTCACATATCAATTAAATTATCTTAAGAAGTCTGTTAAAAATCTGGTTGAGTCAACTGCCTATTTTTGGAAACAAAAAGAGGTCAACGTGGGTCAAAACCACGATAGATTCCAAATGAAGCAAATCTGGGTTCCTAAATCAAGCTAACTTGTGTATATTTTTGTATATCAGAATAAACTCTAGAAATGGCTTCGTATGCTCATGGAATATATCTGGCATGTGGACAGCGGATGTTCGAGACACATGACTGGATTGAAGGAACTTCTAAAGAATTTTCGCTTCATTGATGGTGATTTCATATCTTTCGCTGGAGACGAGAAAGGAGGAAAGATTGTTGGAGTAGGAGATGTGGTGTCTGAAGCCCTCACGTTGGAGAATGTCAACTATGTTCCGGAGTTGTGCTACAATCTCATGAGTGTCTCACAAGTCTGTGATAAAGGAATATCAGTGCTTTTCAATGACATGGAATGCTTGTTCCTCAAGCCTGGATATGTTGTTCCTGCTGAAATGATCATGCTCACTGCTCCAAGACAAAACAACACATACTTGCTCAACATGAAAAATGCCAAGACAAATGACAATCTAACCTGCTTGATCTCAAAGGCTTCAGAATCGGAGTCACTGCTTTGGCACAGGCGATTGGGGCATGTTAATTTTAAAAATATGAATAAACTCTCTAAGTTAAACTTAGTAAGAGGTCTTCCGGTTAAAGAATTCCCATTTTCTGAAAAATGTATAGCATGCGCCCAGGGAAAACAGCACAAGATATCGCACAAGTCCAAAGCAGTGAATACGATCACTGCGCCTCTTCAATTGATGCATATGGATCTTTTTGGTCCAATTAGTGTTAAAAGTCTTGCTAAAAGTTCTTACTGTTTGGTGATCACAAATGATTTCTCTCAGTTTTCATGGGTCTATTTTCTTGAAGCAAAAAGCGAGACAGCTGAAGTTCTCAAATCATTCATCCCGCTGATTGAAAATGTGACCAAACTAAAAGTGAAGTCGATCAGAAGTGACAATGGGTCCGAGTTCAAAAATCAGACCTTCATATCCTTCTGTGCTGAAAAGGGAATTCATCTCCAATACAGTGCAGCCAGAACTCCCCAACAGAATGGAGTTGCTGAATGCAAGAATAGAACGTTGATAGAAGCTGCACGAACAATGCTGGTGGACTCAAAGCTTCCAATCATCTTCTGGGCAGAAGCAGTAAATACGGCATGCTACGTTCTTAACAGGGTACTAATTGTAAAACCACACGGAAAGACTGCATATGAACTTCTCTTCAAAAGAAAGCCACTCATTGACTTCTTCAGACCATTTGGCTGTTCGTGCACCCTTCTAAACACTCAGGAAAATCTCATCAAATTTGAAGCAGTGGGTGATATCTGCTACTTCATGGGGTATTCATCCACACAGAAGGCCTACTGTGTTTACAACAAAAGAAATAAAAAGATGGTGATTGAATCTTACTATGTTGATTTTCAAGAAGGAAACTACACCAACACCGGAAGTACTCCTGATTGGTTCTATGATGTGGGTGTGATTTTTAACACCTTTGAAATTCCGGATGTAGTTCCAGAAACTGAGCCTGTTGAAGACACTCAAGTTGAACCACTGTTTGACTCATCTGACATTGGTTTAACTCCATTTACCACCCGTCTATCTCCATCATCTGCTGACCCTATTCTGGCTGTGAATGAAGCAACTGGTGACACTTCGCCTGAGAACACCCAAGACAACGGTGCTTCTTCTTCACAGGCGAATGTGGATGATCCACCAGTGATTTATGTGGATGAACACTTCACCAACCTTCCGCAGCAGATTGAATCTCTGACAAATGCCGGATACAAGACAAATAAAAATCATCCTCTTGAAAACGTCATCGGCGCTGTCGAAGAAGGAGTACGTACACGTGGGCAGTCGTCAAGCATCAACAAAGGTCTCTTCGCAGCTTTTCTTTCGCAATCCATCCCACGAGACATTGAAGATGCTATTCAAGACTCCAGTTGGGTCCAGGCCATGCAGGAAGAGCTATCTCAATTCAGAAAGCTTAAAGTTTGGGAACTAGTAGATTTACCTGAAGGAAAGTTTCCAATTGGTACAAAATGGGTCTTCCGTAACAAGATGGATGATCGTGGAGTGGTGATCAAGAACAAGGCAAGATTGGTGGTATAGGGTTTTCGTCAGGAAGAAAGGATTGACTACGAAGAAGTATTTGCTCCAGTTGCACTACTGGAAGCAATCAGAATATTCCTGGCTTATGCATCATATAGAAATTTCAAATTTTTCCAAATGGATGTCAAGAGTGCTTTTCTTTATGGGAAAGTAAAGGAAGAAGTGTATGTATGTCAGCCTCCAGGGTTCGAAGATCCTCATTTTCCAGGTCGCTATTTCAAGTTGGACAAAGCACTCTATGGTCTTCACCAAGCTCCACGCGCTTGGTACGAGACCTTGTCCACATACTTGTTAGAGTGTGGATACACCAGAGGAAAGATCGACATGACTCTCTTCACCAAAAAGATCGGGGAGGACGTAATGCTAGTTCAAATCTACGTCGACGATATTATCTTCGGGTCAACTAACGAGGCGTTGTGGAGAGAATTCGAGACCGTCATGAAGGCAAAGTTCGAAATGAGCATGATGGGAGAGCTGAATTTCTTCTTAGGGCTAGAAGTGAAGCAAAAGGAGGATGGGATTCTCATTCATCAGGCAAAGTACATTCGGGACATTCTCACGAAGTACAACATGAACGATTGTAAAGTTGCAAGCACCCCGTTCGCCTCTCAGACAGAGCTCACTCTAGATCCTCAAGGAAAACCAGTAAACAAATCCTTTTATCGCTCAATGATCGGTTCTCTGATGTATTTGACGGCTAGCAGGCCGGACATTATGTGGGCAGTCTGTCTTTGTGCTCGATTTCAGACAAATCCCAAGGAATCTCATGAAACTGCTGTAAAGCGCATCTTCCGCTATCTCAAAGGAACTCCGAAACTAGGTCTTTGGTATCCTAAAGATAGTAATTTTGATCTTATTGCATATTCTGACAGTGATCACGCAGGTTGTAAAGTAGATCGCAGGTCTGTATCAGGAGGATGTCAATTCTTGGGAAATCGTTTGATTTCATGGCAAAGCAAGAAGCAAACAACGGTGTCCACCTCAACCTCTCAAGCAGAATACACGGCGGCCTACAGCTGCTGTTCACAAGTTCTCTGGATACAAAATCAGTTGCTGGATTATGGAATTAACATCATGAAGACTCCTATATTCATCGACAATGAAGCGTGTTTAGGAATTGTAAAGAATCCCATACACCACTCAAGAACAAAGCACATCGAAATTCAAATTCATGCAATTCGAGATGCTTACGAGAAGGGATATATTCAAGTGGTGCCAGTGGATACAACACAGCAGCGGGCCAACATCTTCACGAAAGCCTTCGATAAAACCCGATTCAACCAGTTGGTAACCTGGTTGGAAATGGTCAATTTTCTTGATTGGAAATGAATCTTGTGATCGAAATTAATTAAAAAAAACGTTTGTTGAGAGTAAAACAAGTATCGGAAAATGTCGCCCACCAAAAAGATTTTCTCATTAAAATTTTATTTTCGGGTAAATGGACTCACAAAAATAAAGATTTTAGGGGGGATATATTCAGAAAATCCAAAAACGTATGCTTATGTCTGACTCCTGCTAGAGGAAGTGATAGAAAATTGCTAACACTTTGTCATTTCTTGCAAATACAGAAAACAAAAAGAAATCGGGGTAACAAGCAACGACGTGTCGGTAGATTCAGCAACAACCAACGAGTAAACTGCTGTTAGGGAGCAAAACATAATGTCTACACAAGAATTCTGGCTTTTCTCAGGCATTACGCACCTCTGTGGGTAACACGTTGCGGCATATGGCTTAATGGTCTTGAATCTTGCGTTGACAGATTGCCAAAGTCTGAGATTTCAGGTCTTTATATTGGTATTTCATTCGGAGGATATCATAGTTGTTCTTCTGCTGCATCCAGATACATGTTGACCTAGACGCTATGATATTCTTTTAATAATAAGTGCCTAAAAAAAAGGCCAAACCCTTCCTAGTAAGCGCCATTTTTTGGCCAAAACCATAATAAGCGCCATTTTTGGCCAAAATCCTTAGATAGATAGTTTGGTAACTCTGCTGTACGGTGGTACTGACCTGTTCACCGAACTATCTTTCTTAGCCCTCGATAGTTCTTGGGATCTCTGTTGTACGAAAGTACAGACCTGATCTCCGCTCTATCGTTGAAGAGAATGAAACCAATATTCTGATCAGTTATGAGGAATCTTTGCGCATACCTTGATCGCGGGGGTATGTCCTGATGTGGGACTCACGAGGGCGTAATGATTCTATTCTCAATAGCTTGTGTGGGGGCCATCGAAGACTTGTCAATATTACCAAAAACATGATAAAAGCGCTCTCCGAAGGCATGTTGAAAGAAGGATGCATGGATTTAAGCGGACAAACATACTGGCAGTTTTTCTTGTGCCCTGGTTAGTAAATAATAATTATAATATATAAAGAATTTGGCAAGTGTTGGCAATACGATCTTCTGCAGGTAAGTTCGGTGAGCGTCGAATATTTCAAGAAAATTTGCATCAAATGGATCCTCCCAGAGCTGGAAATTTGAAGTTCGGAGTAAAAATGGCCCAAATCTTATTAAGTTTGTGAATATTACGTAATAAATAATTTTTTAATCAAAAATGGGCACGTTTTACGAGAAAGTTTGAAATCTACGAGCGAAATTAAAAGACTTAGAAAATATCTCCAGGGGCGGAGAAATTAAGATGCCAGCGAATTTATTATTTCGCTGGCTATCCGATTTTCCCTATATAACCCCTATAACCGTCACTTTTCAAAATTTTCAAAAACTCCTCTCTTCATCTTCCTCGCTAATACTCTCTAATAATCGGACAATCTTTCTAAAACTCATCACAAGATTCATTATCGTTCAAACTCAACAGGTTTGTTTTCTCATCAATGCTCAACTATGTACATTCCGCATTCCATTGTCTCATGATTGCCTTAGATCAGATAATTGGTTTAGTCTTCCATCATAATTCTAGGCCTTTTTGAATCTGAACTCGGCTATGGTTGTTATTCAGAATGTTATGAATCATGAAATCGGTTTAGGGTGTGACATCGAAATGCTTGAATCTGTTTAATCGGTCTGAAATCAATGATCTATCTAGGAAAATCGTTAAGGGTTTTAAAAGGGTTTTATAAGAAATTTATGGTGCCAGCGAATTAAACTTGATGACAGCGAAGATAGCGAAATTAACAAGGAATCTCAAAAGTCTCGAACGCGAGTTCGAGCAACCGGCAAAATAGTCTATTTCGCCTGAATGCGATCTAGATCATTACCTTCGCTGGTAAGTCGTTCTCGGAAACGAAACCTTGTCTTCGCTAAGTTCGCTAGCGAATTTAACCTGGTAACAGTTCACTTGACCCGGACTTGATGCCGACAAAGCTAACCGAGCCACTAGCGAACTCAGGGATGACACGAGTATTGTCAGTGAGCGACAATAGCGAAGTAAGCAGCCTGGTCAGTCAGCGAAGACAGCGATGATGACCTATCTTCATTGATTGATCTTAACTCCGGATCTTGATAACCGGCACCAGTCAGTCAGCGAAGATAACAAAGATGATCAATCTTCGTTGATTGATCTAGTCTGTGGATCCCGATAACCAGCACCAGCGACGACAAATCATGTTTTGGCAGCGAAATTATGCTGATATATTTTTTTTAATTAATTAATGAACAAATTCTTTCAATATTCTTTATTGTAAGTAAAGTTTTGGGCATAGTTTCTTGTGTAAATATCTATTCTAACTTGCCTCGTTTTACGTGACATATGCAGTATGGTGAAGAATCTCGAGTGGGATAAAACGTTGAAACATAATCAAAGCATCAACTTGGATGAAGTGCCACAAGATTTTGAAGATGTAGCTAGATGGGTTCGGTCTAGCAGAATCGGCTATGCTGTGGAAACAAACGTTAAGGTTTACAAAATTCACATACAAGAATTCTGGGAAAATGCAAAACCTGAGACTATCAACAACAAAAGAGGGATAGCGTCAACGGTTCGCAACAAAAGAGTAGAAGTAACTGAAGACAGGATCCGCCAGGTTCTGAAGCTACTAGACAATGATCAAGATCCGTTAAGCCTGAGCAAAGATGATATTCTTGATGGTTTTCGAGGAATGGGTTACCTTGGAGATTTCCGTCAACAGAAAGAAATTAAGAGAGGAGGACTCACCAGAGACTGGAGATTCATTGTTCATGTTATTTCTATGAGTCTGGCACACCGAAAGGGTGGTTATGATGGTTTGAACTTGGAATGGTCGGCAGCTATGCTAAATCTGTGTTTAAATCACAAGTTTAATTTCTCTGGCTTAATATTCAACTACATGCTTGAAAATGTAAGTGGACCAACGTGGGCGATGTATCCAAGATTCGTTCAGATGCTGATCAATGACCAATACAAGGATCTTCCAAATGATGGAGATCTTTACAAGTTTCACGTCCCCACAAGCCGTCAGTACACAGAGATCAAGACTAATGAATGGGTGTTGTTGCATGACTGGATGTATCGAGCTGAGAGATTGCCTCTAGTAAAGGAAGCTTATAGAAAGTACAAGGAAGCTGTTCGAGAAAAACAACAACGAGCTGCTCAAGCTCAAGCCGAAGCAGCTGCAAAAGAAGAACGCTCTAAAGGAAAAAGGAAAGAAAAGCAGGCGGCTGAAGACGAACCACCCAAAAAGAAAAGGGCACCGGAAAGCACTGAAAGATTTATGGGTGCAAGCATAAGGGCGGCCGAGTCAGAAGAACACCGCCAGCATATTAGAGATTTGAAAGATATTCACGCTTTGCAAGCAAAGGAGAAGAGAGAAAAGAAGTTAAAGCGAAAAGAGATATCAGCCTAAGAAAGACCAGAGACTGTAACCGAGGAAGCTCAATCGTTGAATGATTTCGTAGATGCAATGACTGTTGACCTCGATGAAGCCTCAGCCAGCAAGGGCCCCTCCAAAGTGTCTCCTGTGAAGCCAACGAGGGTTTCAAAGCCTCCAGTACCTCCACAAAGGGTTCGTCCCTTTCAAGAACTTTACGACAAACTGATCAAAGATACTGGTCCCTCAGTTGCCAAAGAAATTTGCCTGCTGAAGAATCAAGTAAACGACATGAACTTTCTGAGGGAAAAGATCAAGGATCAAAGGAAGAAAAACAAAGAAGTGAATGCCTACATGGCTAAGCAATCCAAGTTCATCAGATTCCAGCAAGCGGGGTTGGAGAAAATGTATAGAATGATGAGAAACATGTGTGAGCAAATGAAAGTGAAACCCATGTTCTCTTTTGAAGAAATCTTCGACTTTGAGGGGTTCGTGGAAGAAGAAAATGCTCGAAAGGAAAAGGAGGCTGAAGCTAAGAAAAAGCGTTTGGAATCGGTCGAAAAAGTAACTGAGGGAAATGAAAGTGATGAAGAGGCAGTGGATCGAGATGATATGCTGGCCAAATTCCTCGAATGGGGTCTTGAAGAAGAAGTTCTCTACGAACAAGAAAATGGAAAAACTTTCTCTCCTGAACACCCTGAATGGTTCAAGAAAGAGAGAGAACGACTCCCAGACCTTTATCAAGTAATAACAGTAGAAAAGAATGAAGCTACTGACAAGATCATCAGCTGGATGTACGACAATCTTCGAGGAATGTTTGTGGTAAAGAGACGTGGTGGAGTAATTCAGTATTTCCAGACCGGATTTGATCTTTTCACACTTCCCAGGTCGGATCTGCGGGAACTTACTCGTCTGGACATATTAAACCCAGAAGAAAGAGGAATCGGGAGGGATTTCGAGCGGATAATTGCCAAAGAAAGCAACAAGGGTTTCCCTAATCATGCTCCACAGCGTCCAAGACGCAGAGTTTCAAAAACAACCATTGATCCAGTAACTGGAAAGGGAAAAGGGACGTGGGTGATCAATCCTGCCAAAGTTGTCACAAGGATCAAGCTTCCTGAAGAAGTTCCTGTCGCCCTCAATGATTTTAAGAAATGGTTTTACGACAGCAAGACTGGTGAAGCTGTAATAAGATCCAATGAAAATGTGGATATTCGTATTCTGGATCCGATGGATGTTTTTATGTTTGGGCTCTCAGATCTAACCATATTGAACGCTAGTCGTATAAACGTGGGAGCTGGTAACGCAAACATGGAGGAGGCAGCGTTATTTCAGAGAGTGGTGGAGCGAGCCTGGAAGTTGAAAAGGGAAATGTTGGATCCGGTAGACAAGATTGAGAAGAGGAAAGAAGCTGATGAAAAGAAGAATGAAGCAAGGAAGAAGAAGAAACATGAACGCAAGAAAGAAAAATCTTCTGCTACAACAACCGAAACCACCACAACATCACCACCTTCGGCCTCATCCACATTTGAGGCCACTATGGAGGATCAACCTATTTGTGAAACCGTATTTACTCAATAAACTCCGGATGCACCAACCGAGACCGAGGCACCATCTGAAATGATAACAAGCAAAGAAAAACCAATAGAGCCTGACCAGCTACAAAGAATCCAGCAGTAACAACTGAAGAATGAAAAGACAAGTATGCAACGATCTAGGGGGGATATTGTTAGAACTTTTGAGATCGTTGATACTTGTGCTGGATTAGTTTAGTCATAGTTTGTAGCTATTTTGAATGTACAAGGGCTTATTTTGTAATTCTCTAAAAGTAAAGTTCCTGACCTAGTGTAGATAAGATTCCGGCAAATTTATAAATTTGTTGGCTGATCAGGAACACTATATATAGCCCACACATTGTAACCAACTCAAGCTTTTGGCTCTTGAATGAATGTTGGTGTTGTTACATTCTAGTGTTGATCTTGTGCTCAAATCTGATATCCAAGGTGTTTTACTGATTTATCTTATTGTTTGGATTCAATACAACACTTGTTGTATTCATTAATCCATAAGCTTCACCTTCACCTTTGATCATTCTTAACTTTTCATAGCTCAAACACCTAATCAATAGGTGTTTTGGGTTAAAACAACCAAACACTGTGATCCGGATTCGTTTTGGGATCTACACAAGCGGAATATCCACTTTCAAGCGAAATCTCTATTAAAAACACATAAACCTCTTGTTTTCTCGATCTAAGTGCCCTGATCTAACCTATCTAGTACAAGACTCGATACAAGACGAAGTCGAAAGATGCATGCACTAACAGACTCCCCCTCAGATGTTGACGAGTCTCACGTGTCGAGTCTTTGCATCTTCAGTCTTGATCAGTCTTCGGGCTTTTCTCGTTCTGATCTGGATCATTACCTGACTCAAATATTCACCTGCACACACTCTACCTCAAAGTAAAATTTCCAGATAATAACATTCATGCACTAACACAGACTCTCCCTCGGATTTAACTATCAAACTGATGAACCACTTGTAGATTTGATTAACACATTTATTTACACACACAAACTCCCCTTCACTTTATGCACATCATGTTTAGCCCTTGGAATTTTGAAAATCAACTTTCCAACATCAGTTGTCGAAAATCTTTTTATATTTTTCAAAAGAAATGCTAAAACACACAAAAATCTTTTTAGATTTTAATAAGAAACACTGACACCACATGTAAACACAGATAAAAACAAAAAAAAGAAATATTTACAAACAATATTTTTTGTGAGTTTGTGTAAGAGGATCATATCAGTATATGAGACAAATCATCAACACCGTTAAGCTTTGAACATTGTAAGTTATAAAAAATTCACCTAGATTGTTAGTATACTGATCCACTTAAATTTTCACACAAATTTCAATTGTTTCGAGATACGATGTTAATGTCTTAAGTACTTAAACTTACACATGTGTCCCACTACTTGAATATACTCCCGTATCCAGACTTCTATATTCAGTCTTACAGGTGATTATAAACTAATGATATCTGTAAACGGGTAATGTGAAACCGTGAGAGCTCAGGTCAGAACTTCCGTTCAGCAAAGAGATGACGGCTCGACTTTAGGTATGTCCCATTTGGGGATCTTTTGTTTCAACAGCACATGATTAACATTTTTCAATGTTTTATCATTTTTTATGCTGAGGGTAAGCTTTAAGGAACAAAGCAGTGCAGGATATTATATAAGGACTAGGTCAGAACTTTCGTTCAGCAGAAGTCCAAATATAATATCCCAGATATCATCACATACAAAGACCTAGTATGTCAGAAGTAGAAAATCTTTCAAACAAGATTTCGGGGGTTACCCATATATCCAAGAAATGTTACCCACAAAATAAGTAAGATTGAAATATTTAGGTTTATATCTCGTTACAATCTACTAAATGTGTAAAAACCTACTGACACATCCACAGTGAGACTGTTTATCACTTTAAACATTTCATATCGTTAGCATGTTGTGACAGTCCACTGATGTACTATCATTTCCTCTTTTATACAACAAAAACTCATTTTTGATTTTGTAATGTTTTTGGGTTTTTCAAATTTTCTAATGTTTTTGGATTTTCTAAAATTACTACTCCCCCTAAAATGCAAACACATTAAAGAAAAATTGAAAATAAACTGTACAAGAAAGTGACAACCGATATTGAATCGCATCAATTCGCCATTCTCTTGGCATAAACAATCAGAACTCCCCCTATCAACAAACCATTTTCTCATGAAGATTTCAAAACACTTAAGTTTGTTTTAATCAAAATGATTTTTCCGGAAAATGAGTTTGATTGATTTTATCACTTGGAGGGAATGGTTCATCATCTAGTTCAAACAAGCACATATATGAAGATTACATCAAGTTCAAACTAATGACCTTGACAAATCACTTGTAAGATCTAACCTCTTACCACCTGTAAAAATATCTATAACAAATAATCACATGTAGGAATAGATCATCTACACAAACCATTTTACCAATCAAGATGCCGATTCCTGCTTCGCACTTACCAACCTGGAAGCTCTGGCAAAGTCCTTTACCTGTAAAATTTAAACAATTTTTTAAAACTTCTTCACACAAACAATCATACAAGAATGATGCCGATTCCTGATCCACGATTACAAACGTGGGATCTCCGGCGTAGTCAGATCGTTTAAGGGAATAAAATTTCCACCCAAGTCTGACCAACCTTGGATGATTTCAACTCTTGGTTAGTAGGGTTATATGTTGCTTTCTTGGTAGCGTAAAAATCTTTAACCCCTTTAACCTTCCCATCAAGCATTTTTCCAAAAATTTTCTTAACATTCCCATTGAATGCTTTCTCAATACCAAATTCCTTCTGATCAGTAAAGAATTAATTTGAGATCTCAACTTTACCAACTTTAAGCTTCATATCTTCAAACTTCAGAGATGGAAATTCAACATTATCAACTGAAAACACATTTTTCATCTCAACCTGTGGCTCTTCTGGCTTTGTGGAGCCAGATTCATCACCGACTTTCTCATCAACCTTCTTAACAACCCACACTTGGTTATCTTTTGCTTTTCTTATGTAAAAATTCTTCTTGGAACACTCACCAACTTCATAAGTAGAATTTTCAAAAATTTTAAATTTCTCAGTTAGTGGTTCCACATCAACAACTTTTTCTTTAAGTTTCTTAGAAACTCCCTGTTTTGTCTTTGTAATCTTCGGACAATTCCATGCAATGTGACCAGCTTCATTGCACTTGTAACAGGTTCGAGTTTCTTTTGGATGAAACACTCCCGTTCCTATCCTTTTCTTCTCAGCAAGAAACTCCTGGTTTGATTGTCTCCAGAACGGTTTCTTCTGTTCCTCTTCTGCACTTCCACCTGAAACGAATTCTGTTTTTGTTTTAGAATTTTTCTCATATTTATAATTTTCTGGTGGAATAAAACCTAAACCTTTCTTTTTGAATCTACCATTATGGTTTGGTTTCTTTTGAAAACCAGAACCAGAATTGTAACCCTTTTTCTTGTTTAAACGTTGTTGAACCCTTGAAGTATATTTTTTTTGTTTTTTAAAAACTTTTCAGAACTTTCAATTCAGGGATATTAATTTCTATTAGTTTGAAAGTCTTGTTAATCATTTCCGTTTTTACACTACTTATGGGAAACTCTTTGTTATAATATAATTTTTCCGAATCATTCAAAGTATAAACTACTTCGAATGTTTCATCATTCAAATTCGATTTTGATAACAAAAATTCTTTATTGTAAGACCGTTTAACCGACGGTTTTTGACTGTTGACTGAGGAACTTGAACCTCCAGACTCAGACTTTGACTCAGACTCCTCATCAGTATCCAACACCTGATCAACCACCTTTTTGATTAACTCAGACTCATGATCAGTGTCAGACGATGTGAAAATGACGTCAATGTTTTCTGGTAAATCATCAGTTGTGTCGGTTTTTAACTTTATATTGACTGCTTTTTGGACTTGCTCCTCGTCTGGCTTTCTGGGAGAATAACCTTCCCAGATCTGAGGTGGACACTTGTTATAGCTAACAGTCAGTTTCTTACCAGTATCCTTCTTCTTTGGCTTATCGTCATGAAAAACTTCGAAACCTGCAACAGTCGGATAAATTCGATCAATAAGATAATCAGAACTAGAATAACTTTGTAATAAACGTCTGATTCTCTCATTCTCAATTTTCTCGGTTTCCAACTCTTGCTTCCACTGTGCACTCTCTTCAATGTAGAAGTTGATAGCTTTCTGCTTTGTCATCATCACAGCATTCATTATCGTCAAAGCATCTTCTCCTTCGGAGTTTGTCTTTTGAAGACCCGTTACTGTTCGGTTCAAAACGTCATAAGATTCCTTTACATATTTGAGATTAAACAACAACTGCTCTTTCATCTTCTCAAACTCAGCTAGCTTCTCATCTTTAGCTACACATTTCTTGCAAGGTTCTAAACACTTTGTGCAAGGCTTGATGCCTTCTACAATCTTTTCTACTTCGATGATTTTTTCTATCTCAATCACCTTTTCTGCTTCAGTTGCCTTATCTGTTTCAGCAATCTTCTCAGTAGCAACTTCTTCATTTTAACAATTTCTTCTATTTTAACACCACTTTCAGACTTCATTTTCATTTGTTCTTTTGTAGCTTGTTTCTCCTTAACTTTCTTCAAGTGATCTGCAAAATAGAAATGAAAACTTTCAGGAGAGAGATGAGATCTTGCAATATTAATATGTTTTTCTTCCTCATCATCACTACTACCATCTGTTGGTGATTGATCGAACTCAATTGATTTTTCAGAATTATCATCCGAAGAACTAGAATCGGATGATGTTTGATCAAAAACAACTTCTTTTTTCTGAACTTTCAACTGAACTTAGGGAGCTTTCATCAGATGAGACAGACTTTTCTTCTTCAATCTTCACAGTTTCACCAATTGATTTCATCCACTCAGTGAACATATCTGGTTCTTTCACGATCTTGGCAATGAAGGCTTTGAAATCTCCTTTCTCATCTGTAAACATATCCCAGCTAAAACCTTCTGGTAGCCTTTCATCATCCTGATTGACTAAGCATACTTTGTTTTCGGGTGCTATGTATTTGTTCCAGTTAAAATCCACCATACATGCTCTCTTTGAATCCTCGATCACCTTTCTACCATGAGCCACCTGTGGTTCCTGATGTTGTTGCTGACCAACTTGCTGATATATGGCTTTCTGGTAGTAGTCATCTTTTCCGAATGGATTCTTTTCATCATTTGCCTCTCGGTTCTTGCATTCCCTCTTGAAATGACCTTTCTCCCTACATCGAAAACAAGTAACTTTAGATTTATCAAAACCTAAAGTAGAAACATGTGCATCAAGAAAGTCATTTCTCCCAGTAATCAGCTTGAACTTTTTTGCTCTTCTAAGGACACTAGCTAGACACCATTTGATGTCCATTAGTTCCATCTCTTTGGCATCAATCTGAATGTAATCCTCTTTAGTAAGCATAGGATTCCCGATCCGCCCTGCTACCAATCCTTCATAGGATAACAACACAAAACCAAGTAAAGCCATGTGATCTTTCGCAACCTCCTCAGAAAAGATGTATTACAAAGGCAGTGTTCCGGAGGTTGCGAAAGATCACGTAACCATTTCCCGTTTTTGTGCTTTGATGCTGAAAACTTGATGAAGTATCCTTTGGATTCACACTCGGATAAGAAGAAAATCCACTGCATTTGTTTGAACTTTGCTCAACTTTTTCAGATGAATCTCCAGCACTAAAAGCAGTTTGAATCTTTGAACTTCTTTCAACCTCCGGAACACTGCCTTTGTAATACATCTTTACGTCTTGTTGACCACTCGGACTGTTCATCCTCGCGATCTTTTGCTGTTCCAAATCTTGGCCCTCAATCTTCTCGATAAACTGAGAGATAGTCAACCCATCATAAACCCCAAAGGCGTCAGCTAACTTGTCTACCCACTCTTCCCGATCTCTTGTTATGCTCAACATTGACATGGATCGAACTAAGTGACAGTATCTTTCAATTATCTTCTTTGTATCTTCCCCTGGTAGACTACTAAACAAATCAAATTCCTTCTTGAGAAGTGCCTTTTTGCTTTTAATCATGTGTTCACTACCCTCAAACTTGACTTTAAGAGCATCCCAAATTGATTTTGAGGTTTTGTCATGCTGAAGCAATATGAAGATGTCTTCTTTGATCGCTTGCTGAAGTAGGCTGATGTCACACCCCGATTTCCACGTGTATCACCGGTGGGCCCGGTGGGGGATTATCGTGACGTCGTTGGCAACAATATAGTCAAACCACAATATATAAATGACAGTGGAAGCATAAAGATAAATATAATTCAACCATGTACTGTAATATCAAATGTATCACAAGTAGTTGAATAGTATCCACAGGAGGGATCAAAATAAATAAAAATGTTGTTCAACAGATAAGACATCAAGCTTGCGAGACTTCTTAAGATGATAAGGAGCTAAAGCCAGCTGATTACGTGTAGTACCTGCACTTAATCTTTTTGGGAAAATACGTAAGTTTACACTGGTAAATACATTCAACCGACACTTTTGAAAAATGTTTATAAAAATTGATTTGAATGCACGAGGCACAAATTCTTTTATAACTTGGGAAAATTATTTAAAATTATAATCTTGTGAACGAATTACATGTTCCTTCTATGCGTTCAGCAGCCCGGATCCTGTCCGGGTTAAAGATCAATACACACACCACATTGCGTAAAACCGAGGTGGGTAAACCATCGGCTACATCTTTTAATAGTATAGACATCATACCGGGTGTACGCCTACACCCGGGTGTCGAGGTTGTGGCCATTTCGTAAAATGATGCCAAGGATATCCGGGACATGGTCATTAACCCCCCAAAGGCTTTTAAGTAACAAGACTGTTTAAATGAGCCGATCAAATTATTCAATTAACCACCTAAGCGATGGAAGATTTGATGCTCAATCAAGCGGTATTTTATATACCGTAACCCAAGCCCGTATAAGGAAAAATAAGTTAAAAGTATTTACCTTTGCAAGTATTGTCCTTAATCAGTTAAATCACAGATATCTTTTACTGGGGCTCCTATTCTGGAACGAAGGTTTTAAAATAACCTATTAGAATCTTAACGGGTCTTTATATTAGCCGTAGCCTAGACCGGTTAGTTTCGAGGGATAGATACGGTTTAATCGCGTGAAAGGCGAAAACCGAGAATGGAATGTGATTCTAACCCAACAAGTTCGGAGACTTGTTTTATATGGGTTTAATATTCACACTCTGGATTTTGGGGTCAAAATGACATGGTTTGACCCGTATCGGCTAATTTATGTAAACTAGTTACATAAGCCGAACCGTGCGCGCAATAGGTGCAACGGGTAACCGTAAGAGTCCTACACTGTTTTCCTAAGCCAATATACTTTAAAGAGGTTGTGGTATCAGTAGGATACCTTCCATAATGCCCGTAACGAGTTTTTAGTTCATTATACGCCCCGTAGGGGTTTTCCGGTCATTTTAAAGACTTTTAAAGGGATTTCTGAGTTCTACAGGAAACCTGAGGTTCCCGATCAGTTTAATAAGTCTAAAATATCTTATTTATTATTTAAAATCAGTAGCAACTGGAATCGGGTCAAAAGACCTTGTAGAACTCAAGTTTTGGCCGAAAAGGGCATATTCGGTATTTACCGAACCGTAGCCATAACCGCAGGTTATGAGCAGGTTAAAACTAATTAAAAATCTTTAAAAATCCCAAAATATTATTTAACTACAGTGAGTAAAAGTTTTGGTGACGAATCTTGGTTTAGGTAGGCGTTATGCTAATTGCGCCGTTTATTACAAAAGTTTCTTATAAATGCGCTATTTAGCATAACTCCCATTCTAGACCTCGGATTGGCGTGAAACTTTAGGGACATGCTTAGAATTTAGTAAGCAAGGTTATGGTCCCTTCACGTGTCCGAAATACTCGTTTTATTTTAAAAAGGGCGTTACGGTCAACTTTTAAGTAATTAACGGAATTGCGTAAAAGACTCGGACAAACAACGAACCGGCCACAGAGGGTGATACCATCACGTGACCTGGTCCTAAGAGAGTCCTAAGGCATATCTACATTGTATTAAAACGGGTCAGAACTGAAGTCAAAGCAAAAGTCAAACTTTTGCGACTTTCGGCTCCGAACCGGGTCAATATGGAAAATGGCCGAATCAAACGAGCTTAGACAAGTTAATACACTTAATATCATGTTTTATGAGTGTTCAAACAGGTTTCATAGCATATACATTACAGATTATGTACAAAATTGCAAAACGGCTTTCCGTTGACTTTTTAAGCATACGTTTGACTCGATATTTGAACTAGTTAGCGTGGTGATCAGGGGGAACCCTTTTAGATGTTTGTTACCCACATAAATACCAACACATAACTACTTTTGATTCGAGATATGACTGAGCCATTGTAGACTAATCTCGAAGTCAAACCGTAGTTACGACGGTTTGATTTTTAGCTATTTTACTAAGCAAAACTAAACCATAAATGTTCTAAACAACTTACAGAAGCTTGAGCACGATTTGGAATGCTATAAGAAGACTTGGGAGCTTCAGAAATGATCAAGAGGATGTGTTTTGAAGTGTGATGAACTTATGCATACAATGGGTCTATTTATAGTACACAACTTGCCTCTAGATCATTACAACACATACCACAAATGAGTATGGATGAATGGCAGGTGTCCTAAGGTGCTATGGGTCGAGTAGGGGACACCCATACCTCTGGGAAACCCATTCTTAATTGTTTTACCGCTTTAAACAGCCAACAGCCAACTTTCTGTCGCTGGGCATCGCTTACGGACCGTATGGCTTGGGCCTTGCGGTCCGTAAGCCAGTGGCGGATCTAATTTAATCATTCACCCCCTTACGGTCGGTAAGGCAGGACCTTTACGGTCCGTAAGGGTTGGTTTTTAAATCTTTTTAAATCTTTTGAAATGATTAATTAAATCTTTGGTAATTAATAACCTGACCTTTCGGGTTTGAAGGGGTAACTTTGCGATTTGGCCCTCGGTTAATTACAATTAAGGCCTCGGGTCTTTTATTCGTACAGTTAAGCTCCCGGTTAGTTCGATTATTATCCGAAAAGCTTTAATTTATATTGTTGACGCTTTTAACCCCTCGCTCACGAATTTGATCATAACTTCCTTGTTTTAAAACGGAACTTCGCGGTATATATATAGTTCATTCTAGTGAGCGTATTTGACTGTTTACAAAGCTTCGGGTATGTCAAAGGGTCACTCAGAGGTATAATTACACATGTTGACACAGTTAACCCCTGTAGTTTGTAATCTCTCACTTTCTTCCGCGTTTCGCTTCCGTACGATCCATGATTTATTCGTTCGAAGGTACGAGCATCGTTTAGGGTTACTATACAGTATACTTACCCTTAATTGACATTTATAACCCTCGAATTTACATACTTTCAAGGTTTGTCAACATTAGTCCTTTATTAATATTATACGCCACGTGTAAACTCAAGACACGTGTCAATACCTTATTGGACACAAAATTTCGAGGTGTTACATCCTCACCCCCTTAAAATAAATCTCGACCCGAGATTTACTCAAACAAATAGGGATATTTCTCTTTCATCGTGGATTCAACTTCCCACGTGAATTCGGGACCTCTCTGGGCATCCCATTTAACTTTAACTATCGGCACATGTTTTCTTCGGAGCTTTTTCACCTGTCGGTCTTCAATCGACAAAGGCTTCTCCACGAACTTCAAGCTCTCATCTATATGCACATCTGTGTGTGGGATCACCAATGATTCATCAGCGAAGCAGTTCTTTAGATTGCAGATGTGGAACACTTTGTGAATTCCATTGAGCTCTTCTGGTAAGTTTAATTTATAGGCAACCGACCCGACACGTTCGATAACCTCAAAAGGTCCTATGTATCTCGGGCTCAGTTTACCCTTCTTACCAAAACGCATCACCCCCTTCCAGGGCGATACCTTTAATAGCACTTTTTCACCTACCTCGAAGTGAAAATCTTTACGCTTCGAATCAGCGTAACTTTTTTGCCTATCACGGGCAGCTTTGAGACGTTCCCGGATCTATACATCTTGTCCGTTGTCTCGAAAACTATCTCTGGTCCTGATAATTAGACCTCTCCTACTTCCGCCCAACAAACAGGCGATCTACACTTCCTACCATATAATGCCTCGAAAGGCACAGCCTTTATGCTGGTATGGTAGCTATTGTTGTAGGAGAATTCGATTAGGGGTAGGTTTTTATCCCAACTACCACCTAAATCGATAGCACATGCTCGCAGCATGTCTTCTAACGTTTGAATAGTACGCTCACTCTGGCCGTCTGTCTGGGGATGGTAAGCCGTACTAAAGTTCAAACGTGTGCCCAAAGATTGTTGGAAACTCTTCCAGAAATGAGACGTGTATCTAGTATCTCGATCAGAGATAATAGACACAGGTATACCATGTAAGGCGACAATCTTATCAACATATAATTGGGCCAATGTATCGGAGCTATAAGTCTCCTTGATGGGTAAGAAATGAGCTGACTTAGTCAGTCGATCGACTATAACCCATATTGTGTCGTTTCCTTTGCTCGTTTTTGGTAACTTGGTGATAAAATCCATAGTTACACACTCCCATTTCCATTCAGGAAGTTCAGGCTGTTGTAGCAAGCCAGATGGCTTTTGATGCTCGGCCTTGACTTGCGCACAAGTCAAGCATTTCGCTACATAGGCGGCTACAGAATTTTTTAAGCCTATCCACCAATAGTTTGCCTTTAAATCCCGATACATTTTGTCTGTTCCAGGATGGACAGAATATTTGGAACTATGGGCTTCCTGGAGGATAACATCTCGTAGTCCTCCATAAATAGGAACCCATATTCGCCCATTCAATCTCAAAAGTCCATCCTAGTGAAAAGTTAACTGCTCCTCAGTTACTCCTAACTTTTCCTTATGATAATTAGCTTCCAACACAGCCTCTCGCTGTGCAGCTAATATCTTTTCAATCAAGTTATTCTTTACTTCCATTCTCCTAGCATTGATTCGGATGGGTTTCATCCTTTCTTTCCGGCTCAAGGCATCAGCGACTACATTCGCCTTGCCGGGATGGTACCTGATCTCACAATCATAATCATTCAAGGTCTCCATCCAACGGCGTTGCCTCATGTTTAGCTCCTTCTGATTGAACAAATGTTGAAGGCTTTTGTGATCTGAATAGATCACAAACTTGATTCCATATAGGTAATGCCTCCACAGTTTTAGTGCGAATACAACGGCACCCAGCTCCAAGTCATGGGTGGTGTAATTCTTTTCGTGCACCTTCAACTGTCTTGAAGCATAGGCAATCACCTTGCCTTTCTGCATGAGCACACACCCCATGCCAGTGTGCGACACGTCGCAGTAAACTACGAACTCTTCGGTACCTTCTGGTAGCGTCAACACAGGAGCGTTGCTCAGCCTTTGTTTCAAAATATCAAAGGATTCTTGCTGCTTAGGGCCCCAAACAAACTTTTCCTTCTTCTTGGTTAGAGAAGTTAAGGGCGCAGCAATCCTTGAGAAATTCTCAATAAATCTTCTGTAGTATCCTGCGAATCCCAGGAAACTACGGATCTCTGTGGGCGTCTTTGGCTCTTGCCAATTCATGACTGCCTCTACCTTAGCGGGATCCACCTGGATACCACTCTCACTTACGACATGTCCAAGAAATTGGACTTCTCATAGCCAGAATTCACATTTAGAGAATTTGGCATAGAGTTTCTCACGATGCAGCAATTTGAGAATACATCGTAGGTGTTTCTCATGGTCGGCTTTATTCCTTGAATAGATAAGAATGTCGTCGATGAATACGATGACAAATTTGTCCAAGTACGGCTTACAGACGCGATTCATGAGATCCATGAACGCAGCCGGTGCATTTGTGAGCCCAAAAGGCATCACTAGGAACTCGTAGTGACCATAGCGAGTCCTAAATGCTGTTTTATGCACGTCTTCATCTCTGACCTTCAGCTGATGGTAGCCCGACCTTAAGTCGATCTTCGAGAAATAGCTAGCCCCTTGCAATTGATCAAACAAATCGTCGATCCTTGGCAATGGGTATCTATTCTTTATCGTGACCTTATTAAGTTCACGATAATCGATGCACAGACACATCGATCCGTCCTTTTTCTTCACAAACAGGACAAGTGCTCCCCAGGGAGACGAACTAGGCTTGATGAAACCTTTTGCTAATAGTTCATCCAGCTGGTTCCTCAATTCCTTCATTTCAGTCGGTGCTAGCCTGTAGGGTGCTCTAGCAATGGGAGCTGCTCCAGGGATGATATCTATTCTGAATTCCACTTGCCTATCTGGTGGCAATCCAGGTAGATCTTCGGGAAAACTTCTGGATACTCCGAAATGACAGGAATGTCATCTATCCTTTGTTTGGGCTCTTCGATAATCACTTGTGCCATGTAGATGACACAGCCTCTTTTTAAGCATCTTGAAGCTTTGAGCATAGTTACGTTCTCGGGCAATCCATACTGCGTATCCCCTCGAATGGTGAGCGATTCATCAGTCGGGGTCTTTAGCACGATTTGTTTCTTATTGCAGACGATCTGGGCCTGGTTGTGCGATAACCAGTCCATGCCCAGAACGATGTCAAAACCAGCTAGATTAAAGGGAAATAGAGATAGAGGAAAAGAATGGTTCTTAATGGATATCATACATCCCTCTAATATAGTGGAGACGGTTTCTACAGTGCCGTCTGCTAGCTTTACTTCGTATTTCACATTTAGGGTTTTGATAGGCATGTTCAACAGTTTGCAAAATTTTTGGTCTACGAAGGATTTGTCAGCGCCTGAATCGAAAAGTACTTTTGCAAATATATTATTCACGAGAAAAGTACCTGTTATCACGTTGTCGTCCTGCAACGCTTCCTTCACATCCATTTTGAAGACTCTAGCGTTATTCTTTCTGGTTTCTTCAGTCTTGATGTGCCCCTTCTCACTACAGTTGTAGCAGGTAGCGTCTTTAATCTTCTTACAGTCCACAGTCTTGTGGTCTTTGGACTTGCACAGTCCACAAGTATGCGTCTTTGACTGGGACTGTGAGTTCGGCCCAAACCTGCACTTCCCAAAGTGGAATTTTTGGCAGTTCTTGCACTTAGGCTTCTCTCCGGTTTGTTGTCCTTCTTTTCTCGCCTCTGTTCCTCTCTTGCCATCACCGTTCCCACGGTGCTTCTTTCCCGACCTTCGCGAGGTATCATCCTCACGCTTCCTCTTTTCGGCCTCTTTGTTCCTCTGCGATCTCAGTCGGACCGCGTCCGTCGTGAGGGACAAATAGAGGTCAGTCACAGACCTGAAGGTCGTTGGCCGAGAGGCCTTCACACTAGCCTTTATCGCGGGTTCTAACCCCCCGATAAAACGAGCAATCCTCCTTGGTTCCGGGGTGACTAGATAAGGAACCAAGCGAGACATCGTATTGAAGCTCGTCAAGTAGGCCTGGCAGTCCAGATTTGTCATCACCAATGACACAAAATCGGACTCTATCTTCTCCACCTCATGCTGAGGGCAGTAATTTTCCTTAATGAGAGAAACGAATTCCTCCCACGTCATGCTGTAAAGCACAGCTTTTCCCGAGGCCTGAACCAGTGCCCTCCACCAAGCTAGGGCCTCGCCCTTAAACGACTGCGACACAAACTTCACTACATCCCTTTCAGCGCAGCCACTGATGTCCACCACTGTGTCCATCTCATCCAACCATGTCATACATTCGACGGCACCCTTTTCCCCCGTAAAGTCTCGGGGTTTACAAGATACGAAGTACTTGTATGTGCAGCCCTTGGCACGGGAAGCATCGGTATACTCCCTTTCACGACGAACACTATTTTCATTCGACGAGTGATTGTCGTCGTCCTTTTTGGGTTTGGACGAGTGGTTATCGTCGTCCTTCTTGGGTTTGGATAGTGGCTTGCTGTGGGTTTTTGAGTGTGTCTTTGGCTTCGATGGTGGTTTGGAAACTGTTCTGCTTCGAGATTCTGTATATTGTCGATCTAGAGCTGCTTGCACAGCGTTGTCGACAAGAGCCTTGAGTTGAGCGCCCGTTAAATTTATTTGGGCATTATCATAATCATCTTCATTTGTATGACTACTTCCTCCATTAGGATTTGCCATAGTAGCTTGTATCTGCTGCAGAAGATAATGAAAATTTTATTTAGGAGTTTATCATTGAATTGTCTTCTATGGTAATTCATTAACCATGGTGACGAAGACCATATCCGGTTAATTTGTTACTCACTTTATATTTAGGATTTGAACACACTTATCCTAATCACAATTAATATTTCTAGCGGCATAAAAGCCTAGTCACGAGGACGTTATTATAATATTAGCCGAGATTACAGAGAATCAAGGTATGAAGGTTTGAACCGTAGTCCTTTTACTCCTTCTGACAGGGAGTCCTAAACCACCACTGTCCTTTGCCTTATTATGACAATATGTATGGCCCGTAGGCACTACATCGCTTATGGATGTTTTAACAAGTGATCATCTTTATTGATGATTTAAGCCATGATATATTATATCATTAATTTGGGCTTTGGAATCCTTTAAGGATTCTTGTATAAGAATGGCGTGTGTAATTTTAACGAATTACATCTGCCATGATTGCTAACATGCTTACAGAGGTTAACAGAGGATTTGAATCTTTTAATTAGGTCTTACCATCTTGGCCGGATCTTAAAAGACACCTGGCTAGGTTTCACTCTGAAGATTCTTTATTTAGGCAGATCAAATTAAAGGAATGGTTTTGACTTATTTCAAATATAGTAATAAAATGAAATTCATAATATAACATTCCATAATTTTAATACGATTACACACCGCCCTAAATGGGACTTTTGAACAGTACATACCTACATAGAGGTTTAATAAAAGGCAGGTCCACGCAGGGACTAATATAAGATAGATGTCCACGCAGGGACTAAAAGATAAGTCCACGTAGGGACTGAAATACGATAAACGTCCACGCAGGGACTTATTTAAAATAAACATTACATTAGAACATACATAAGGACTAATGGTCACGTTTCTTCTTCTTGCCCTTCAGTAGGTTTGCTAAGCCCTTGAGGAATCCTCGGTGGCTCTTACGTTCTTCCTCGAATTCTCTCTCCACACGGCTCAAACGGTGGAGTATTTCTTCCTGTTCGGGAGGAGAGAAACGTGGTTGTGGCGCCTGTTGCGGAACTGGAGGTCTGGGAGGTGCTGGATACCCATGAGCTGAGTAGTCCGGTACTCCCATGTTCCCATGAGCTCCGTCGGGATAGCGTGCATTATACCTAGCCGCTACCACATATGGGTCGCGCTCATAGTTGTAGTTGTAATGTGCTTATGATGATGGTTCGAACGGGTTGTAAGCCGTTGGACCCGTGTACGCAGGTATTGGGTGGTCATACCCAAATGGTGGCGAAGTTGGTGCAGCTGGTGCGGAGTTCGCCTCCTGTACAGGACTTGAAGGTCCTTCTTCTTGTAGTGGCGGGTAGTGGCTACTACTAGAGTGTCGAGGGGTGCTGAAGTGAAATTTCCCTCCTCGTGTGGACATACGAGCATTTGTCCTCCTACGCCTTGGCCGATCAGGCATTACTGGCTGTACCGGTGGCGGAGGTGGTGGCGTAACTGCCACGAAATGTGGATCCTCGGAGGGATCTCGCGGATGTTGCGGCTGTTGTGATGTCTGTGGCGTGTGGTACCACTCGTGTTGATTAAACAACGCCATGAAGCTATCTGGTCCCTGATAGGGTGCACCATGAAAGGATGACCCATCAGAGATTTCTATTGGATGCGTGGGCGTACCACGAGCAGGTTTTGTCGGATCAGTATCCTCGTCCATATGATCTTCGGAGAAGTGGTCTTGTGGTCCTAACGGAACAAAGCCTGAAGGTTCCTGGATGTAGTCAGCTGGATTAACTGACCTCTGAAGTATGGAGTAGGGTCGTCAAAATTTCGGTGTGATACCGAACGCTGTAGAGGTATGAAGGAGGGTTGCGGGTTGTTGGGATCATTTTCGGAATTTGGCCCGAATGAGTGCCGGTATGATGGCGTCGAGCTATGCGAGGTGGAATGCCTCGCAGGTTCATAAAGGTCTCTTCGCCTTTGCGGTTCTTCACTCCTTGTGGTCGAAGGAGCTCGCGTATTTGAAGGTCCGGCTTCGTGATCGTGATGAGTAACGATCTCTCCTCTGCCTCTTCTTCCCCTTCCTCTTCCTCGGAATATCATTGGCGGCATATTTCCTGCTTTTTAAAACTTTAAATACCATAATAAAAGGAAAAGATTTAACTGAAAAAAAAATGATTCCAGTTTGTCTTATGTTCATGTCTAGACTCAAGTATGTGCAATTGTGTCATTGAGATTAAACACGTTAGGATAGTGTTTAATTCACTCAATGTTGGCTCTGATACCAACCTGTCACACCCCGATTTCCACGTGTATCACCGGTGGGCCCGGTGGGGGATTATCGTGACGTCGTTGGCAACAATATAGTCAAACCACAATATATAAATGCACAGCGGAAGCATAAAGATAAATATAATTCAACCATGTACTGTAATATCAAATGTATCACAAGTAGTTGAATAGTATCCACAGGAGGGATCAAAATAAATAAAAATGTTGTTCAACAGATAAGACATCAAGCTTGCGAGACTTCTTAAGATGCTAAGGAGCTAATGCCAGCCGATTACGTGTAGTACCTGCACTTAATCTTTTTGGGAAAATACGTCAGTTTACACTGGTAAATACATTCAACCGACACTTTTGAAAAATGTTTATAAAAATTGATTTGAATGCACGAGGCACAAATTCTTTTATAACTTGGGAAAATTATTTAAAATTATAATCTTGTGAACGAATTACATGTTCCTTCTATGCGTTCAGTAGCCCGGATCCTGTCCGGGTTAAAGATCAATAGACACACCACATTGCGTAAAACCGAGGTGGGTAAACCATCGGCTACGTCTTTTAATAGTATAGACATCATACCGGGTGTACGCCTACACCCGGGTGTCGAGGTTGTGGCCATTTCGTAAAATGATGCCAAGGATATCCGGGACATGGTCATTAACCCCCCAAAGGCTTTTAAGTAACAAGACTGTTTAAATGAGCCGATCAAATTATTCAATTAACCACCTAAGCGATGGAAGATTTGATGCTCAATCAAGCGGTATTTTATATACCGCCCGTATAAGGGAAATAAGTTAAAAGTATTTACCTTTGCAAGTATTGTCCTTAATCAGTTAAATCACAGATATCTTTTACTGGGGCTCCTATTCTGGAATGAAGGTTTTAAAATAACCTATTAGAATCTTAACGGGTCTTTATATTAGCCGTAGCCTAGACCGGTTAGTTTCGAGGGATAGATACGGTTTAATCGCGTGAAAGGCGAAAACCGAGAATGGAATGTCATTCTGACCCAACAAGTTCGGAGACTTGTTTTATATGGGTTTAATATTCACACTCTGGATTTTGGGGTCAAAATGACATGGTTTGACCCGTATCGGCTAATTTATGTAAACTAGTTACATAAGCCGAACCGTGCGCGCAATAGGTGTAACGGGTAACCGTAAGAGTCCTACACTGTTTTCCTAAGCCAATATACTTTAAAGAGGTTGTGGTATCAGTAGGATACCTTCCATAATGCCCGTAACGAGTTTTTAGTTCATTATACGCCCCGTAGGGGTTTTCCGGTCATTTTAAAGACTTTTAAAGGGATTTCTGAGTTCTACAGGAAACCTGAGGTTCCCGATCAGTTTAATAAGTCTAAAATATCTTATTTATTATTTAAAATCAGTAGCAACTGGAATCGGGTCAAAAGACCTTGTAGAACTCAAGTTTTGGCCGAAAAGGGCATATTCGGTATTTACCGAACCGTAGCCATAACCGCAGGTTATGAGCAGGTTAAAATTAATTAAAAATCTTTAAAAATCCCAAAATATTATTTAACTACAGTGAGTAAAAGTTTTAGGGACGAATCTTGGTTTAGGTAGGCGTTATGCTAATTGCGCCGTTTATTACAAAAGTTTCTTATAAATGCGCTATTTAGCATAACTCCCATTCTAAACCTCGGATTGGCGTGAAACTTTAGGGACATGCTTAGAATTTAGTAAGCAAGGTTATGGTCCCTTCACGTGTCCGAAATACTCGTTTTATTTTAAAAAGGGCGTTACGGTCAACTTTTAAGTAATTAACGGAATTGCGTAAAAGACTCGGACAAACAACGAACCGGCCACATAGGGTGATACCATCACGTGACCTGGTCCTAAGAGAGTCCTAAGGCATATCTACATTGTATTAAAACGGGTCAAAACTGAAGTCAAAGCAAAAGTCAAACTTTTGCGACTTTCGGCTCCGAACCGGGTCAATATGGCAAATGGCCGAATCAAACGAGCTTAGACAAGTTAATACACTTAATATCATGTTTTATGAGTGTTCAAACAGGTTTCATAGCATATACATTACAGATTATGTACAAAATCGCAAAACGACTTTCTGTTGACTTTTTAAGCATACGTTTGACTCGATATTTGAACTAGTTAGCGTGGTGATCAGGGGGAACCCTTTTAGAGGTTTGTTACCCACATAAATACCAACACATAACTACTTTTGATTCAAGATATGACTGAGCCATTGTAGACTACTCTCGAAGTCAAACCGTAGTTACGACGGTTTGATTTTAGCTATTTTACTAAGCAAAACTAAACCATAAATGTTCTAAACAACTTACAGAAGCTTGAGCACGATTTGGAATGCTAGAAGAAGACTTGGGAGCTTCAGAAATGATCAAGAGGATGTGTTTTGAAGTGTAATGAACTTATGCATACAATGGGTCTATTTATAGTACACAACTTGCCTCTAGATCATTACAACACATACCACAAATGATATGGATGAATGGCAGGTGTCCTAAGGTGCTATGGGTCGAGTAGGGGACGCCCATACCTCTGGGAAACCCATTCTTAATTGTTTTACCGCTTTAAACAGCCAACAGCCAACTTTCTGTCGATGGGCATCGCTTACGGACCGTATGGCTTGGGCCTTGCGGTCCGTAAGCCAGTGGCGGATCTAATTTAATCATTCACCCCCTTACGGTCCGTAAGGCAGGACCTTTACGGTCCGTAAGGGTTGGTTTTTAAATCTTTTTAAATCTTTTGAAATGATTAATAAAATCTTTGGTAATTAATAACCTGACCTTTCGGGTTTGAAGGGGTAACTTTGCGATTTGGCCCTCGGTTAATTACAATTAAGGCCTCGGGTCTTTTATTCGTACAGTTAAGCTCCCGGTTAGTTCGATTATTATCCGAAAAGCTTTAATTTATATTGTTGACGCTTTTAACCCCTCGCTCACGAATTTGATCATAACTTCCTTGTTTTAAAACGGAACTTCGCGGTATATATATAGTTCATTCTAGTGAGCGTATTTGACTGTTTACAAAGCTTCGAGTATGTCAAAGGGTCACTCAGAGGTATAATTACACATGATGACACAGTTAACCCTTGCAGTTTGTAATCCCTCACTTTCTTCCGCGTTTCGCTTCCGTACGATCCATGATTTATTCGTTCGAAGGTACGAGCATCGTTTAGGGTTACTATACAGTATACTTACCCTTAATTGACATTTATAACCCTCGAATTTACATACTTTCAAGGTTTGTCAACATTAGTCCTTTATTAATATTATACGCCACGTGTAAACTCAAGACACGTGTCAATACCTTATTGGACACAAAATTTCGAGGTGTTATAGCTGATCATCATTTTTTCAGCTCTATACATTTCTCGTTCTTTGTCATTGAACTCCGAGAGTTCTTTGACAACCTACAAATCAGTACGAGGTAGAATATATCTCTTCAAAATACACTCCCATGATCTGAGATGATTAGCTTGTACCCAATTTTCGAACCTATCTTTCCATCCGTAATACTCCTCGATGCTCATTAGCTTCAGGGGTTTTTGAGTAGTTCCCGTTTTGTTTTCCAAATTCATGTTTTGAGCAATGACAGCCGGAGTAGACGGAGTAGCAAACGCGTTGTAGAAATCGTTATCCATGTTTCAATAGCACGTTTTTCAAAAACACTCAAGTTCAAGCGGAATAACCAATCAGCAGTTCAAGCGGAATAACAAATTTTCTTTTCTAGCGAAATAACCAAATAACACTTTGGAACGGAATCACCAGAAAAATTTAAGCGGAATCTCTAAACTGGCAGCTTGAAGCGGAATCAATACAACGTTGAAGCGGAATCTTAAATTTGGCAGCTTCGAGCGGAATCAGTGAAAACTTTGAAGCGGAATCTCAAATTTGGAGCGGAATCACTATATTATGGAGCGAAACCACTAAATTCAAGCAGACACAGAAATTTGTCCGTTCAAGCGAAATCACTTCGAATGTCCATTTCACCCATTTTTAAGTCGAATTTTAAACTGATTCTTTCTAGGCTTTGTTAAAATACACTTTTACACAGACTGTGAAAAATTTAGCCGATTTGGACCGTTAAATTTTGTTCTGATGAAGAAAGAAGGTGTAGACGATAGAAAATGCAATCAAATCCAGCTAATCTCTGCAGAACTGCTCCTCCTGAGCTCTGATACCACTTGTAGGATCGTGTAGATGACCGAACGAGTCATTCAGAGGAGTTTTACTTTGTTTCAGAGGCAGAAACTAAGAAACAAAGGTTGAAACAACAAAATTTTCACTTAAAACACTTGTTTGATTGATTTAACAGTTTGTACAATCACTGGATAAACTGGCAGCACCTCGGTATCCAAAATCTCACACCCAACAACTGATTTAGCTCTAACCTAACATCTCCTATATATAGTAACCTGATTCCGCTTGAAATCACTTCAAGCGGAATATCAACCTAGCTGATTCCGCTTGAAATGTTACAAGACACATTCAAGCGGAATATCCACTTTCAAGCGAAATCTCTATTAAAAACACATAAACCTCTTGTTTTCTCGATCTACGTGCCCTGATCTAACCTATCTAGTACAAGACTCGATACAAGATGAAGTCGACAGATGCATGCACTAACAATGTGTGATTCTTTGATTTAGTAGGGAACTGTTAATGTGTGGTGTATGATAAATGAATTGGTAATATGGAAAATACATGTGACCCGAATATGCGTCATAACCTGTGTGACAATGTGTACCATACTTGTTTACAACTTGTGGAGTGTATACAATGAATAAGTGAATTCTATGTAAATGAAACTGACTATCATTGGAACCATACTAGGGTTTGGGGTGTCCAACGATAGAACAAGTAATTAGTCTTACGGAGCAATCTAAGGTGAGTTCACACACTTTCTAAGGCATGGGATTCCCGGTGGTTGGGAATGTGTTAAAGAATTAA
Organism: Helianthus annuus; assembly: GCF_002127325.2. Taxonomy (NCBI): domain Eukaryota; kingdom Viridiplantae; phylum Streptophyta; class Magnoliopsida; order Asterales; family Asteraceae; genus Helianthus; species Helianthus annuus. Next base: position 52,575,864 of record NC_035436.2, read on the forward strand.
AAACGGAACCTACATATTCTCCTTAGGTAGGATATGTACCGCCATCCTCCATCGGTAGGATGCCAATATTAATCCTGCGTGTTCTCCTTGGGTAGAATACGTACGTTCGTCCTCCTTGGGTAGGACAACAACCTTAAACTTACTAGACAAAACTCTATCATGGAGTCCCTCATTTTTATATCGACTTAATCGCTGGGCCAATGGCGAACGGGTCATTAGTTAATAGCGCTATTAGGGTTGACAAGCCTCACACCGTGCCGGTAGGACGGGCGTGTACTAATGGATCTGGGCACTCAGTCTATGATGATAGACATTGACTTAGGGCACAACTTACTTTCGTCAGTTGTCGATATGGTAACGGTCTAGTGGTTCACATGGGGAAGCCCCCACTGGTTATGGATATGTTTGGGCAACAGGGAAACTGGTTAACTTATGGTTTACAAATGAACTCATGATTTTTGAAACAACTTACAAATGAACACCAACCGTGAACTCGCTCAACTTTGTTGTTGACTCGTTGTTACATGCCTTGCAGGCCTTTAGGTGCATATTGTTGGAACTTGCTATCTGGGAGGCTGGAGTGGTCATGGGTCGAGATACATGGAAACGCGAGCTGAATCTAATGTCTTTCACACACTTGGTTTATGAATTTCTTAATTAATGTATTATGCTTCCGCTGAACGAAAAATTTTGTTTTGTAACACTTCTATCTATAATAAATGAAAGTTATATTAGGAATAATTGTTATGAGTTCAACATGATTGGTGGCTTGGATCCTGGTACGTCACACGCCCCGCGGTGATTCCGTATATGGTATTTTGGGGGTGTGACAGTGGCATTTAGTTTCCGGTAGTCAATACAAACCCGCCACCCGGTTACCTGCCGAGTGGCTATCTGCTCACCATTATCGCCCTTGACAATCTGAATCCCTGTTTTCTTCGGCACCGTTTGGGTTGGACTCACCCATGCACTATCTGAAATGGGATATATGATCCCATGGTCCAACCACTTGATTACCTATTTCTTTACCACCTCTCGCATGTTTGGGTTAAGCCTCCTCTGGGTATCCCGTGAAGGCTTTCCATCTGCATCAGTAATAATTTTATGCATACAAATAGAGGGGCTTATACTTTCAAATCGGTGAGAGTCCACCCGATCGCTGCTCGATGGGTCTTTAGCACCTTCAGTAGTGCTTCCTCATGTTCTTTCTCCAAATTAGCTGTAATAATAACCGGGAGAGTCTGATCCTCTCCTAAAAACGCATACTTCAAATGCGCAGGCAGCTCCTTCAATTCTACCTTCGGTGGGCAGATTAGGGACGGTTTCAAACCAGATGAAATCTCAGTAGGTTGGCTCTCCACATGATGGGACCATGCGGGCCTTCTCTCTTGCACCACCTGTGCTTCTAATTTCTGAACTTCTTCTTCCAAATCACACATGTGATTTTCTTCTATCTTGTCACAAAGCAAACAAAACTCGAACATTTCATCCTCTACATGAGGATGACATCCATTTATGATATCTGCCATGAAACATTCATCACTAGAAAACATGTCAGAAACGTTTGAAAACATATTTAATCGGACCGTTCTATTGCCAAATGCCATGTCGACAGTACGGGTGCGACAGTCGATCTGAGCATGCGCAGTGGCTAAGAAAGGTCGGCCCAAGATAACGTTTGGCTGATAGACTTGATCAGAAGAAACATAGTCAAGCACCAAGAAGTCAACTGGAAAATAGAATTCTTCCACCTTAACTATCACGTCGCAAACTATCCCTTGAGGAATCTTAGGGGTCAAATCTGCCAACACAACAGTTGTGTCAGCATGACGCAGTGGACCAAAAATGTATTGGTTGTACAAGCTTCCCGGAAGGATACTCATGCTAGCTCCGAGGTCCAACAATGCCCGACTCATTTTAAAATCACCAACTTGAATTGAAATTAAAGGCGTCCCGGGATTTCGTAGCTTAGGTGGAAGGACTCCATTCAAAACAGCACTAACTCTATCAGTTAGATCAACTTTTTCAGGGACTTTGTGCTGCCGTTTTTGAGTGCACAATTCCTTAAGGCATTTAGCATAGGCCAGAACCTGTTTAATGGCGTCGATTAAGGGTAAATTGATTTTCACTTGTTTAAATACCTCCCAGATTTCCTCCGGTTGAGGTCCCTTTTTATTGATTATCTTTATATTACCCAGATCCTTCAAGGCTTCGGGAAAGGGAGGTAAAATCGGTTCCCCTTCCTTAGCCTTGATTGGCTTAGAAGTTGTAGCACGGGTATTGTTACCATCAATTTTAACAATGTTAGGTTCCGATTCATCATCACTCTCACCCTCTTCACCTAAATCCTCCACCACACCATCAACAAGCTGTGGTGGAGTGTCGACATTTTTATAAATTTTGCCACTACGTAAAGTACTTACCTGGCCAACTGAGCTGCCTTTCTTTTGATGAGCGGGGTTTGTTGTTGTATCACTCGTTAACTTCCTGCTACTCTGCTTCAGCTCCTTCATCTCGGTTGCAAGTTGGCCCATCTGTAGTCAATGCTTGTATGGCCTTGTCTCGCACCTCATCCTTTTGAGTACGATTTTGCAAATCAAGTTGAATCGCCTTCAACATCTCCACCACGTCACTATCCCCAGAAATGTTAGAAGGTCCAGTTGGTCCTCTTTGATTGTTTTGGTAGCCACCTTGAAAATTACCTTCGAATCGGTTCTGATTAAAATTCCTTTGACCACCAGATTGATTGTTTCCTTGAAATCCGGATTGAGCTGATTGTTTGTATTCCCATAGCTCAAATTAGGGTGATTTCTAAGGCCCGAGTGATATGTGTTGGACTGCATGTTGAAGTTTCTTCCACCGCCCCCACCTTGAACGAAATTCACATCCTCACCTTCACCATGAATAACCGGGCATTGATCCGTGATAGGCCCTTTATCGCCACAATGTCCACACATCGGGAACTGTCCACTAGCGTCAGGTGGGTTCTCTACCGCTCTCACCACCGAATGTCGTGCACTTCTAGAAGATTGAGCTTTCCGTTTTGACATCCTCGCAGTTCTTTCTAAAAATTCCCAATCGTCCTCCTCGTAATTTGTCCCAAAAGTACCATTAGATGTTGAACTTACATCTCATGCATCCTCATCTGTTAGGCCTTCGTGAAATGCATTGAGAAGCTCCCAAAGTTGAATGCCATGATGTGGACAATTCTTGAGCATCATCTTGAAGCGATTGAATGCTTCGTGAAATAACTCCCCGGGCTGTTGTCGGAAACCCCGAATATCCTTTCTGGCATTATTAGTACGCAGCAGAGTCTAGAACTCATCTAAAAATAGTTGTTGCATCTCGTTCCATGTAAAAATCAAGGCTGATGGTAATGAATGGAACCATTGCTGCGCTTTGTCTTCAAGGGTGAATTGGAAGAGTACCAATTTCACATCATCAGTTGAAAAACCTTGGCCACCGATTGTGTTACAACGTGCATCATATGCAGCGATGTGCAAGTAGGGCTCTTCATGTACTTGACCATGATATTTGGGCAAACTGGATATTGATTGTGCCCGTACTTCAAATAACCGCCCTCCTTGTAATTGCGGGAACACAACCGGCGATGGGTTATTAGCTATGGCAGGCTTGAAGTGGCTCTCGATTCCGTGAACTGGACCATGATTATTTCTCCATGGAATAGCTTCCAGTAGATTTACCGGCCGGTGTAAGTTTCGCGGAAGCGGTCTTGCCTGACCTGGCATCTGAGGTGCCGGTTGTGAAACCTATGTCATAGTTTCGGTCAAAATTCGTATTCTTGCGTATTTTACAACCAAACTATTCTTGGTTATCAAGACCCTTTGTCTTGATATCAAACTTGTTTTTAAACTTTGTTAAACATGTTTAACACGTCACTTTTAGATTAGTGCTTATATAGGGTCGTAAGATAAGCGGTCTAAACAACCGCTTAGACTTTCGAACCCGACCCGTTTGGTTGATCATTAGGATCCGACCAAGCACATTAGGTGACCATAGTTGCATAGGGAATAACCTTTCAAGGTTATACCTTATGGTCACTTCGTTTAGTTAGTTGTATGATAGGTAGTTTATATACCTTACGAAAATGACCAAAATGCCCTTTTTATTCTTAATTGATATTTAAGCATATGTAACCCAAACTTTTGTCATTTAACTGATTATGCAACATAATTAAACATGTTTAGGAATATAATACTTGTCATAGGACTAGTTAGGCGTTCCGAACGCGTTTTACGCGAACGACGCGTTAAAGTAGCGTAAGCCACCTAAACGGGTCGAAATGGGCCGTAAGCACTTAGTTAGGTTTCGTTTTAGTATGTAGGCTTTGTTAAACCATATCATATGAGTTCCCACACTCATTTGGTTTACGAAACCTCATTCTATCCGATCTTCCGATTTAAGTCCGGTTTATTTACTTAGTTACCTATATTAAGTGTCGTTTGATTCCGTGATCCCTCTAGTTCGCTTGGTAGTTGTTCAAGACTTCAAAGCACTCTCAAGTGAGTACATAGTCCCCTCTTTTACTGTTTTCAAATGTTTTGGGGTGAAGCATGTGTACCTAATTGTTATGTTCATAATTTCAAAAGTATAATTGATTATACATATTAGTACCTATATTTTGATAAACTGAATGATTATGGTTTAAACTCTAATTTTTCAAAGATTATAAAATTAAATAGTTGGATAATACTTATTTTATGTTCACCAGACCGGTTGGTAGTATGATATAGCACTACAGGATTTGACACCCCATTCCTGTTGTTATGGAATGTTAGAAACCGATATTTTATCCAAATAGGGATTGCCTTTGTGGTATTTCTATAGTCTCAAAGGTGTATTTTGATGCACTCAGGTCTGAATGAATTCTTAAATCACATTTTTATTGTATATTTAGTTATACTCCCAAAAGTATAGTTTGGTATGCTCTTATGTGTGATATTGTACAAAACCAACATATATTTTGTTAATTACTAAATCATAGTTTAATATGTTATTTTTTAAAACCAAAACATAGCTTAATATGTTATTTATAAAACCAAAACATAGTTTAATATGTTATTTATAAAACCAAAGCATAGTTTAATATGTTATTAATAAAACCAAAGTATACATTTGATATACTACTGAAAATTATTATTTTAACGACTAAAGTATGTTTAATATACTATTTAACGATTTTGGAACTAAAATATATTTTAATATATTACTTATTCGACTTTCTTAAAACCAAAGTATATTTTTATATATATTACAAACCTTTTTATCAAAATGTTGTTTTACAAACAACATATTTTATATAAACTCATTTTACTTAGTTATTTATTTACCTATATATTATTCTGTTATATCATCAGATTTCTTTTAAATTTTAGTATGATTTATAAAAGAATATATTTTTAAGGTTCATGAATATTTTTGATTAAATATATTTTTTAAAAAACTTATAAGTCATGAATCCTATTATAATAAAACCTATGTATCTCACAGGCATTTTTATGCTGACGTACCTATTTTTACACATGTTTCAGATGCTATTATGTGATGATTGTTGATGCATGCTATACATAGGATGGACTCGTGCCTTAGCGACTTTAAAACTAGAAAGATAATATTTGTATTTATCTGATTTGTAATAAAACAATGAGTTCAATAATTCAATAAAACGAAATTATTTAATCCATGGTTGTGAAACAATGATTCTGTTACGACACTCCCCGACTTTTCCACCACGATTTGTTGTTTTACGTGGTCGGGGTGTGACAGAAAAGTTGGTATTAGAACCAATGGTTATAGGGAACTAGGTTATTAGTAATGCTTTGACCTAGACTATAACCTTCCTAGGACCCTAACACAAGTTATCTTGTGTTTAGTTTTAAAACAATACCGTCACTTATCCTTAGGTGACAACCACAATAAGAACACAAATTTCGAATCCTCTTTGAAAACCAATCATCTGTTCTAGGATGATTTATTATAAGGTTTTGAACCCTCTAAGTTTTCAAAATCTTGTCAAAGTTTGGGTCTTATAATGTGAACACGTGCAATCTGGAAGGGTGGATGCCTGTACTCTGAGCTTTCTGTCTATGGCTAGAGTGTTTGTACAAATCCATATAATCGGACCAGTCACTCTTACCTGCGAACTCTTGGGGTGAGTGTCCACTTATAGGCTAAAGCATGTCTTCGCGATACATTAATATGACCCACTTACTTTGATTAATCACCATCTCGTTTGTTTGCCTTAGGTAACAAACAAATGATCGCAATTTTTATGCATTGTCATTCTGTTTTCATTTCACTTCTTTCCTCCCATATCTTTCATTATCTTCATGATGCCTCTTTATCGCAACAACAATGTCAGAACCAGGTGCTTCAATTGCCCAACAAATAGGCGTTGTACTCCAGAGGACCGTTGATTTAGCTATCACCATGACTCGCCTACGGGATGAAGCTGTACAAGGGAACTGCTCTTTGATGCAATTGATGCCACCATCATCATCTGAATCAAATACCCCGTTTCAAATGTACCCACGGTGGATAATGGAGACATTTGGTTAACATGTGTCGTTTTGCTATCCAAAACAAAGCTGTTGCAAATCCTGCCGCTGCTCAAACTCCAAATTCTGCTTCATATGTCGCCTTGGCATATCTAGTACCTCAACCTCATGAACTCTCTACCTTGTGTATCGACTTAAGCATGTTTAGTGCAAGGTTTCGAAACACCTCTCGTTACACAAATTCCAAAATCCAAAATAGGATCTTTCTATCCTCATAATTAGATCCTTGTGGATAAATATCACTCAAATCGGAGCCCTTAATTGAATTATTCGTATGCCTTAATACGTATATTACAATTCAATAAGGACAAAGCCGAATTCCTATTAAGATTTTTCTATCTCCATAGTTAAATTCTTGAAGATGTTTAAATTGCCAAATGAAATCCACGGATTGGATTCCTGGTGTGCTTTAAAACACCCGTGTCCAAAGATAACAAATTAAAGATCAAGTTAAACAAATTAAGTGATTTTGTGCTTATATGTTTTGAGTTTTATTTATGTTTTTGTGTGATCCGAATTTTCAATATCCAAATCCTCGTAGAATCTTCCATATCTTCGTATAAGGGATTCATAGTAGGATATCCAAAGGTACTATCTTAATTCCTTAATGTACTTCTGTGTTGTAGTTAAAGTCCCTTGGGTTATGAAGTACTATTCTATAATTGGACCCCTTGAGTGGTCTATATAAACAGATTGATTTAAAAATCTGGATAGGAATATCATGTGATGATATAATTAAAAAGATCCCTTAAGTGGTCTATTTAAGGAGATCGTACGACGGTCTAGTTAAGAAGATCATGTGTTGATCTAGTTAAAAAAAGATCGTTCATTGATCTAGTTAAAAACATCCTTTGGTGTTCTAGTCAAATCACTTCATGTTTATTCGATTGATTTTCCCCTGTGCATTATGAAATGAACTGTGCGGACTGTGCAAGGAATTACATAATTATGGACATAATTATGGAATTCAGTGCACAGAAACCACAGCAAATTTTGTCATGTGTTAAGACCTATGGTGATGAGAATAATGAAATGGGAACAATGTAAAAAGGGGCATGGTGGATACGCCGCTGGTACTTCCTATATATAAGTGTTCCTTATTACATTGCAAACATAGCGTTATTTAAGTTACTAGAAGGCCTGGACCTTGACCGATGTCATTTTATTTTACACTCTCTGACTCTGATTTCGAGCACACACAAGTTTCCTATGATAAGTCTTCATGAGAAACGTTCTTCTATCCGTAGTTAGAAACTCCATCTTTTGTTACTACAAGGACTTCACTTTGACGGTTGACAATTTCGCTAAGAATCCAAACATGGCCCAGAGTTTTACTTAGGGTTCGAGGGATTCATTCGAAAGTGAAACCATCACAGTTGTCTTCACAAGTTTCCTCTAAAATTAAATTTCGGGACGAAATTTCCTAAAGTGGGGGAGACTGTGACACTTGTGTCACTTCAACCATCATACGAATACCAAACCAATGAAATATTGTATTTCATATTTGGAATTTCTATAAATATGTGTATCGTTTGCACATATCAATTCTTGTTCGATTTCGAGCTTTAAATCGCTTCTGGAAGATTATACGCGATCTGATGCGTAAATTTAATCAGTTTAATGCAACAAACACTCCGGAATAGTGACATAGGCTTAACATACCTTAAATAACCTTTACATAACTTAGAAATAAGTTTTGGATGGTTTGGTGTGTTGAAATCAAGTTTATTCGTTTACAGAGACTAATTTCGACAAACTGCGAAAGTATGCCGATTCGTACTGTAACGAACATTCTGAAACTTGATCATAAGTTAAACATACCCTAAATATCCTTTACATAGCTTAGAAATAGGCTTTGAGGGGTTCGGTATGCTAAAATAAACTTATTTGATCAATAGAGACTAAAAGCGTAAAAAATGCATAAGTTTGCATTTTCGCGCATCTCTTATGTTCTGAATATACCCGAACATCCAAAAATTTATGTAATCATTAAAATATTTTATTTTAGTGATTGGCATGATAAAATTCCATTCGTCGTGTAATTTGGATCGTTTTTGCGTTCGTTACAATTTCCGTCGTAATTAACCGAACAACGCAACCGTACGACCAAACGAACCGACATCCGAGAGGTTTTTGAGCATATTTTAAGTTCCCTATACTTTAACTTTATTTTAGAGCCTTGAAATGGGGTTAACGGGGCTTAAAAGTGCAAAAAAAATCAAGTTTTACAAGTGCAGGGACCATTTTTGAAATTTCTGGCAGATACATTGAACTTGGTCCATTTTTGAGATTTTGATGGTTTTAACCCATGGTTTTGCACCCTATGGGCTGGTATTTGATGGTTTTACATGTTCCCATGGTATTCTAAAACCTTGGGCCCAAGTGTAAGGCCACGATTAAAGCATGGTTCTCGATAAACGATCTTAACGGTGGACCGAATCCTATATATACCCACCTCATTTTCATTCTTTCCTCACACATGATCTAATTTTCTCTAAGTTGAAGCTCAAATGCTTCATACCTGAGAATTTATAGATCATATCCTCCATTTCTTGGACCCGTTGTAAGTATTCTTTCGTTCTTTTATGCGTTTTTAAGCGTAAAATTCAAACAGTGTTTGACTTTTTGCTTTGACCAATCTATGGTCAACACGAAGTTCGTTTGAAATTTGTAACGTGAGCGTAATCACGATGGTTATAGTCTCTTATGACTATACCTACTGATTACCACGTTATTTAGGCGTAGTGACGAGTCATAGTTTCGGTCAAAATGCGTATTCTTGCGTATTTTGCAACCAAACTATTCTTGGGTATCAAGACCCTTTGTCTTGATATCAAACTTGTTTTTAAACTTTGTTAAACATGTTTTAACATGTTTAACTCGTCACTTTTAGATTAGTGCTTATATAGGGTCGTAAGATAAGCGGTCTAAACAACCGCTTAGACTTTCGAACCCGACCCGTTTGGTTGATCATTAGGATCCGACGAAGCACATTAGGTGACCATAGTTGCATAGGGAATAACCTTTCGAGGATATACCTTATGGTCACTTCGTTTAGTTAATTGTATGATAGGTAGTTTATATACCTTAGGAAAATGACCAAAATGCCCTTTTTATTCATAATTGATATTTAAGCATATGTAACCCAAAATTTTGTCGTTTAACTGATTATGCAACGTAATTAAACATGTTTAGGCATATAATACTTGTCATAGGACTAGTTAGGCGTTCCAAACGCGTTTTACGTGAACGACGCGTTAAAGTAGCGTAAGCTACCTAAACGGGTCGAAATGGGTCGTAAGCACTTAGGTTAGGTTTCGTTTTAGTATGTAGGCTTTGTTAAATCATATCATATGAGTTCCCACACTCATTTGGTTTACGAAACCTCATTCTATCCGATCTTCCGATTTAGGTCCGGTTTATTTACTTAGTTACCTATATTAGGTGTCGTTTGATTCTGTGATCCCTCTAGCTGGCTTGGTAGTTGTTCAAGACTTCTAAGCACTCTCAAGTGAGTACATAGTCCCCTCTTTTACTGTTTTCAAATGTTTTGGGGTGAAGCATGTGTACCTAATTGTTATGTTCATGATTTCAAAAGTATAATTGATTATACATATTAGTACTTATCGTTTGATAAACTGAATTATTATGGTTTAAACTCTAATTTTTCAAAGATTATAAAATTAATTTGTTGGATAGTACTTATTTTATGTTCACCAGACCGTGTGGTAGTATGATATAGCGCTACAAGATTTGGCACCCCATTCCTATTGTCATGGAATGTCAGAAACCGATATTTTATCCAAATAGGGATTGCCTTTGTGGTATTTCAATAGTCTCAAAGGTGTATTTTGATGCACTCAGGTCTGAATGAATTCTTAAATCACATTTTTATTGTATATTTAGTTATACTCCCAAAAGTATAGTTTGGTATGCTCTCATGTGTGATATTGTACAAAACCAACATATATTTTGTTAATTACTAAAACATAGTTTAATATGTTATTTTATAAAACCAAAACATAGCTTAATATGTTATTTATAAAACCAAAACATAGTTTAATATGTTATTTATAAAACCAAAGCGTAGTTTAATATGTTATTAATAAAACCAAAGTATACTTTTGATATGCTACTGAAAATTATTATTTTAACGACTAAAGTATATTTAATATTCTATTTAACGATTTTGGAACTGAAATATATTTCAATATATTACTTATTCGACTTTCTTAAAACCAAAGTATACTTTTATATATATTACAAACCTTTTTATCAAAATGTTGTTTTACAAACAACATATTTTATATAAATTCATTTTACTTAGTTATTTATTTACCTATGTATTATTCTGTTATATCATCTGATTTCTTATAAATTTTAGTATGATTTATAAAAGAAAATATTTTTAAGGTTCATGAATATTTTTGATTAAATATATTTTTTAAAAAACTTATAAGTCATGAATCCTATTATAATAAAACCTATGTACCTCACAGGCATTTTTATGCTGACGTACCTATTTTTACACATGTTTCAGGTGCTGTTATGTGATCATTGTTGATGCATGCTATACATAGGATGGACTCGTGCCTTAGCGACTTTAAAACTAGAAAGATAATATTTGTATTTATCAGATTTGTAATAAAACAATGAGTTCAATAATTCAATAAAACAAAATTATTTAATCCATGGTTGTGAAACAATGATTCTGTTACGACACTCTCCGACGTTTTCGCCACGATTTGTTGTTTTACGTGGTCGGGGTGTGACACCGGTGGTGGTAATGGAATATCCACCGGCCTTCTCGGAATAGGCTATTGATTGATCGGGTCAGGTTGATGATACTGCTGTTGTGACATCGGTATCGGGTGCACATGCAGTTGCTGATATTAAAGTTGTTGCATTGGTACTTGCTGTTGCTATGGTACGAGATTAACCGCCGGCTGATTTGTTGGTATGGGTGGTTGCTGAACATACTGTTGCTGCACAAACGGTTGATAACCCAGAACATTCTGATTTCCCGTTTCCATAGAACCGAACCCTGTAGCATACCTCTCAACATTTGCTGTTCTTAACACTTGGCGATCACCTTGATGCCCATAACTATCGTATTCGCCATACCCATCGTCGAACTCTCTCGAACTTGTCCCTTGATCAACCATTGCTGCTTTTTAAGAAAACTGCTGATGATCAGTTTGATAATGAGACGGTTGTGTTGATTGAGGAATCGTAGATGATGAGTTAATCAGTTAGGTGTGGCTCGGTGATGTGGTGCTATCATCTAGAATGATTCTCACGTCTGGAGATGACTGTTGTATGTTGGATGTCTGAGTGGCAGACGTGTATTGAAGAGATGTCGTTTGGGTGGAAGCTTGTTGAATGTTATCAAGGTTTGGGAAATATGTTGAGAATGGTGGTACTGGAGAGGTAGATGTAGGTTGAGTGGATTGTGATGGTGGTGGCGAAGCTGGCATGGTAGTATTCGGTGATGGTTGATTAGGTGTTGGTGAGAATTGTTGCTGCTGTATTGGGTTTTCCGGAGTTGCTAAGTTCTCCATTGTTTTGGGTGTTGGTGTTGGTGTTGGTGTTGGTGATTGTAGGATCTTGTTCTCACGATGTAGTACTTTCTTTGTATGCGTCACTGTTCTCTCGATCTCTGGGTCGAACACTAATGGTGATGACTTCCTGGAATTGCGAGTATGATGCATACACTTCCTAGTTCACCTGCACAACCAAAAACAAGAAAACCGCGCGTAAATCCAAACAAAACAAAGTAAAACTATTTTTGAATTTTTATCTATTTTTACTAAACTAGAACTGAACACTAAACACTTTGCGCACGCCTCACGGCAACGGCGCTATTTTGATGACTGTCGTTAGTGTCATGCAAAAACCGAAATAAACTATATAGATAGAGTAAGTCGGATATCGAACCAGAGGAGGATTGTGGAAAGTGTTTAAGGCTTAGTTTTAATTAACTACTGTAGAAAAAATAAAAAATTGTGGATTTGATTGATTATCTAAAATTACGAACTAAAAAACGAAGTTTAAATCAGTAGAGAAATAATGGTTCCTCCAGATTTCCGGTTTTGTAGCTAGATTCAATTATATGTTTAATCGAAACACTTACATAGACATAAGTGTTTAACCTAATTAACCAATTGTGATAACCAACGACTAAGTACTCCGGTCAATACATAACGGGAGGTTATCGAATGATTATCAATTACAATTACCAACCATAATCCCATGACAAATTTATCCCAATTACTAGAACTCTCGGGAATTTAATGCCTAGAAATCAAGGTTTAAATAAAATGCAATTGTTTACAATCAATAAATCAAATCAAGGTGAAAAGCATCGAATGCTTAGATCACCAAGTCAAAACGACTATAGCAAACACATAGTATCATCTAACTTACAAAGACCCTCCATCCGGAGGAAACCATAAAAGTTTAGCCGCTCATCTCGCTCATAAAGTAAACAAAAGCTTGAATTGATGATGAATTCATGATCGGATAAATGATTCGGTGAAGATAAATGATGGATTGGTGGTGAAAAGCCTGAGTCTTGGAGCCCTTGGATGCCTTTGAGTCGTCCTAGGTTATGAGATATCCCTTCCAACAATAATAAACCCTAATATATCTCATAGAGCCCAATCCGCGCGTTTTTTACCTCTACGGACCATAAGCTACGTTTGGGAACCGTAGCTTACGGTTCTCAAACTCTGCTGAATTTGTGTAAACCATGCGCAACCTACGATTGTGAACCGTAGGCTACGGTTCACATGTTATGTCCAACATATGCCAGCACCATCAATCCGTAAGCTACGGTTCACAAACCGTAGCCCATGGTCGCGATTACATCCCCCTTTTTCTCTTCACATTAATTTTCACATAATGACAAACAGGCCCCTCAACTTTATATCATCTTGTTTCTTGCATATGTAAGCACAAAATAACTTCCAACTAAATACCAAATGACCCCTGGACTTCGCTCTTCCTTGATTTTTTCACTCGTGAACTTTTATATCAATTGACAAAGCTCCGAATTCCATTCTCTAGCTGCAATGTCCAATCTAATGCCTTCAACTTCATCTTTAACCATTGTAAGTGCACCAAATTACGTGCTTTACCTGCAAATCACCAATTTCTCATAGTTATCTCATTCTAAGCAAGTAAACACATAAAATGCACATAAACACAATATTTAAACACTATAAGGCTCGGGTTTCACCCTCTCCATCATCTATTCTTTTGTAGGTCCAACAATCTCCCCTAGAACAGATGATGCTAAAACAAATGTTTAACTGATCAATTTTTATTCCCCTTAAACTTATCTCTGACTTAAGTCTTAAATTGTTTTCAAATCTTTGTGAGAGTAAGTCATCAGCGAGTGGAAGATCTAGTAGATCTTGCAGATCTTCAATTTTCAGGTTCATCACCCTATTCATTGAAGTGTTTTTCACTTCTCCATTAGCCCTGACTATTGTTACTTCATGGCTTGCTCTTTATGAGGACCATTTTAGAATTTTAGAGGCTGATGGAATTACTAGGACTAATTTTATTGGAAGAGGTGAATGGATATGTTTTCCCAAAATTTGCCTAAGTAGCTCTTCTGGACCATACATGAGTTCATTTTTGATCCATTCTTTCCTTATATCATCTTTATATTTCTTTTGATCTTCTTCAAACATCTCCTTTTGTCTTTTAGGTGGCTTCTAACCATTGAGGAGACATGCTTTGCAGATGGAAGTTCTGAGGGATTGACAAGAGAGCTAATGGGTATGTTGGTGTCTTCATAGTTTGGCTTTATGGGAACTGTGTCACACCCCGACCACGTTAAGACAACAAGACGTGGCGGAAACGTCGGGGAGTGTTGCAACAGAATAATTGTTTCATAACAATGGATACAAAAGTGTTCCGTTTTATTGATAAGATTGAACATTACATTGTCTTAACATAGAACAAACAAATTACAAAACGACTATCATTGTTATTATGTCACTAATGCCTTATCCAGATCCTATGTGACGCATGCATCCTAGAAATCAGTCAAGCAACAACACCTGAAACATTTGTAAAAACAAAGTCAACAAAGAAATGCTAGCGAGTACATAGGTTTTATAAGAGTGTCGGAATCATGGCTCGTTTATATGTTGCAGTACTTTATTAGACTACGAGAGTCAAAATACAAACCTAGTTTTGAAAAGTGTATTGCAACATAATCTTAACCAACTCAAATCAAGTGGGTTATAATTTATAAAGTCTCGTAGCCATGGTTCTTAACCCAAAAACATTTGTTTCAGTAAACCAACTTGTAAATTATCTTGTAAAAACTTGTTAGAAACTCATATGGTTTATACCCTTTAGAAAACATTGTTGTGTGACATCGTTTCAAAATCGTTTACCCAAGTGAACTAAATAACGCCACGGTATGTAAGATGATGAGAACACTTATATATAGGAAGTACCAGCGGTGTATCCACCATGTTTTCACCACATTACACCCATCCCATTATCTAAACACTCACCAAAAACCAATCGTTTAACCAATTCGCTTAACTTGTTTAACTCGTTTCCAAATTGTTAACTCGCTTAAATCATCCTTGTTTTAATTTGTGAAAACTATATATGGTTGTCTCGCTAACAACATTCAAACCTTTGTGACTAGACCACCTCGCTTCTCGCTTCTTGAATTAACAGACCACCAAAGGGTAAGTTAACAAACATCAGATTCAATCGTTACCCACAACCCCCACACATAACCATGGGTGCAGTAAAATAACGGGATTTGTCAGATCCTATGATACCATAACCTAATACTGGTCGGCTTGATCAATGCTAATGAATGTCATTTGTTACGTAACTACAACCAACAAGTTTGTTCACTTTATTGAAATCGTTATTAGTTTTGTATAAACCATCTTAATTGTTTTTGAAAAACCATTGTTTAAACCTTGAAAATCATTTGTATATATGAATCACCCCAAAACAATTGAAAACAGTAAAATAGGGGAACTATGTACTCACATGAAGTGCAAAGTATCCTCAATCAATAGAACTCAAGCAAACTCAAGCAAACCAGAGAAATCAAGCAGCACCTAGTAGTCGAACCACTAGTCAAACAATAGACGCCTAAATCGGAAGATCGGATAAAATGAGGTCTTGTAAACCTTGGAACTCATGCGATATGGTTTATCAAAGCCTACATCCTAAAATGAAATCTAACCAAAGTGCTTTCGACCCATTGTGACCTATTAAGGCAGCTTATGCTACTTTAACGCGTCTTGTGCGCAATTGCGCGTTTGAGACGTCTAACTAGTCCTATGACAAGTATTATATGCCCAAACATGTTTAGATATCTTACATAATTAGTTACATGACAAAAGTTTGGGTTACATATGTTTAATTACCAATTATGCATGAAAAGGGTATTTTGGTAATTACCTATGGCATATAAACTACTTATCATACAACTACCTAAACTAGGTGACCATAAGGTATAACCTTGGAAGGTTATTCCCTATACGACTATGGTCACTAAATATGTTTGGTCGGATCCTAATGATCGACCAAACGGGTCGTGGTCAAATGTCTAAGCGGGTGTTTAGTCCGCTTGACTTACGACTCTACACAAGCACTAAACTAAAAAGTGACGAGCTACACATGCTAGATCATGTTTAGTTAAGTTAGAAAACAGGTTTTGATATCAAAACAAATGGTTTTGATACCCTAGAGTAGTTTGGTTACAAAATACGCGAGAAAACGCATTTTGGCCGAAACTACGACTCGTCATTGAGCCTAGATAACGTGGTAATCAGTAGGTATAGTCACTAGGTACTATAACCATCGTGTTTACGCTCACGTTATGAAGTTCAAACGAACTTCGCTTTAACCATAAACTGGTCAAAGCAGAAATTCAAACGCAGTTTGACTTTAACGATAAAAAACGAATGAAAAGAACGAAAGAATACTTACAAAAGCTCCCCGCAAGCTCTTGATCCGATTTACTCTTAGGGATGAAGCATAAACTTCAACTTAGAGAGCCAAAATCAGATTCAAGTGTGCTTTTGGAGGAAGTGAGGGTGGGTATTTATAGGAATTCAAGAACCGTTAAGATCGTTCGTCGAAAACTGAGCTTTGTTCTGGACTAGGTTCATTGAATACCAGCCCCTAATATGAGTCATAATGGACTAGGTTCATTGAATACCAGCCCATAGTTTTGCAAAACCATGGGTTAAAACCATCAACACTTCAAAATGGACTCGGTTCATTGAATCTGGTCAGAAATTTCAAAAATGGTCCCTGCACTTGTAAAACTTGATTTTTTTGCACTTTTAAGCCCCGTTAACCCCATTTCAAGGCTCTAAAATAAAGTTAAAGTATAGGGAACTCAAAACATGCTCAAAAATATCTCGGATGTTGGTTCGTTTGGTCGTACGGTTGCGTTATTCGCTTAATTACGACGGAAGTCGTAACGAACGCAAAAACGATCCAAATTAAGCGACAAATGGAATTTTATCATGCCAAACACTAAAATAAAATATTTTAATGCTTACATAAATTTTTGGATGTCCGGATATATTCAGAACGTAAAATATGCGTGAAAATGCAAACTTGTGCACTTTTTGACGCTTTTAGCCCCTATTGATCAATAAAGTTTATTTTAGTATACCGAACCTCTCAAAGCCTATTTCTAAGCTATGTAAATGTTATTTAGGGTATGTTTAACTTATGATCAAGTTCTGGAATGTTCATTACTATACAAATCGGTATAGTTTTGCAGTTTGACACAAATAGTCCCTGCGATCGAACAAACTTGATTTCAACACACCAAACCATCCGAAACTTATTTCTAAGTTATCCCGGAATGTTTTTAAGGTATGTTAAGCCTATTTCACTATCCCAGAATGTTTTTCGCTTTATACTGACTGCGTTCACGCATCAGTTTGCGTATAACCTTCCAGAAAGCGATTTAAAGCTTGAAATTGGAATCTAATTAAATTGAAAAATCACCAATCACAAATACACACATAATAACACCAAAACACATATAATAACACCAAAGCACATTGTTTTATTAATAACCAACATTGTTTTATATTGAACCACGACTATAGAACACAGTTGTCACAGTCTCCCCTACTTTAGGAAATTTCGTCCCGAAATTTTAACTAGAGGAAGCTTGTGAAAACAAATGCGGATATTTCGTCTTCATTTGGTCCTCATGTTCCCATGTAAACTCTGGGCCACGTTTGGACTCCCAACGAACTTTGACTAATTTAATCCGTTTGTTCTTCAACTGTTTGAAAGTACGGTCCACGATCTCCACGGGTTTCTCGACAAAGTGCATCGTTTCATTGATTCGGATCTCGTCGAGCGGAATGTGAAGATCAGCGCCAGCTAAACACTTTCGCAAATTGGACACGTGAAAAGTCGGGTGAGTATTCCCAAGCTCTGGAGGTAGCTCTAGTTGATAGGCAACTGTTGGATCTGAGTTTGATTCTGATTGTATTTTGTGTTTGTAATTAAAAATGAAAATGGATAAGTGTGCAGCGGAATTAAGATGAAAACAAACTTTGCATACAATCAAACGAGAGTAATACTTTGATCAAACATCTTTACACAATCAATCGGAAGATTGAATTTATTTCAATAACGATTACAATGATTGATGAATGAATGCAAACTCCCCCTCAGCCAGAGCTCAGTTGTTTGTTCGTGCAAAGAAGACGATTGTGCAAAAGAGCTAATAGAACAGTACAAAGTACTGATCTATTTATAGGCACTTGCAAACAACTGAGCATCTTAGCTGACGTCACCATGAAAGTGACATCTAACCTCCTAACAAACTCTAACCTCTTATCTATACAAACACTGCTGTGTTAACTACTGCTATTACATTATAAAACAAAACAGACTATTGATCAGCTGCTGCAACCTTCTACTGCTGTGAACCCAGCAGCACTTGTCCAGATTAGCATAGTTTGACTCAAAGCAGTAGATTGAATCAGCAGGGCTTTAGTCTTTCATCAGGTCTTTACTTGAGCAGCAGTTGTAGGTCAGCATTTAGCAAGATCAGCAGATAGGAGGTCAGTAGTTGTTGAAATCACTTTCAAGGGGAGAGATTTGTATGTAAACATCTGCTTATTTAGGATCCACTGCTCTGATCCAGTTTTGGCTTTAATTATCTGTTCCTCTGATAGGGTTCAATCCTAACAATCTCCCCCTGGAACAGATAATGCCAAAACTCTTCATTATTGTGGACATTTATTGCCTCATCAACAGTTCCCTTATCTGTCCTTTAAATTGTAGTTCAAAGTAAAGGGCATCTGTGTCTTCATCATTCCTACTAAGTGGAAGATCAAGGAGATCCTGCAAATCTTCAAGACTCAGGCCAAGAGCTTGTTCCCTTGATATTTTCTCCACTTCTCCACCAGACCTGAGCAAAGTCAATACGCAGGTCTGTTTGTCAGTTTCCCACTTTTGTATTTTTGAGCCTGGTGGGTTTCTTGGGAGATGTTTATTTGCAGAGGTATTTGGTGAGGCTGGCCTATTCATAACTGGCTGACCAGTATTTGCAGTTTGACCCAAACCAAGAGTTTCTATGATCATTTTCTTTATGCCTTCTTTTACAAGGTCATCTCCTTTTATCAACTCTTGGATGGTTTCAGCTCCCAACTGTTTGTGTGACCTTCTTTTATAGATGGCAGCACCAGTTGGAGCAGTTGTTCTCCTGATTTGCAGCTTTGATGGTCTTTTTGAAACCTCAACTTCAGGATAGTCAGGCTTTTGAGGAACTTTTGGATCTTTCTTTCTTAATTCCTCTAACCTTTTGTAGGTGATCCTGACCACATCTTCTTTCCATCTAGCAATTTGTCTTTTGTTTTCATATTCAGCAGCAACCAGTTCTTCTCTCATTCTTTTCAGTTCTACCTGTTTGTCAGGTACATTCTTTCTAAACTTTGCCCAGTCAGGAGGAGTGTGAGTGACTTTCCTTTTTATCATGTCTTGAATTCTTGCTGCTTCATTTTCAAGCTCAGGAACAGTCCACTCTTTGTACATGTATCTCTCTCCTTGTTACTTCTTGTGAGCCATGATGCTTTCAATGTAGTCTTTCTTCAAAGTTTCAGCTGCTCTTTCTGAAATTTGTTGACTGACATTTTTTGCAAATCGTTCTAGGGAGCTGACTTGTGTGAGCAGATATTGATAATTTCTAGAAATTTCTTTGTCAGATTTCCCTTGTGTGTTTCTCTTTGAGATATCCTCTGCCTGCTTTTCCTTGATCTTCAAATGTTCATCAACATTTTTAGGCCAGGGATATCCTTTTATTGATGGCAACCTCCTTTTGGCAGGGTCATCCTCATAGTAAAAAGATTTTATTTCTTCTTTAACAACTTCTTGTTCAAGAGGAAATTGAACACCTGCAGGAGGTAAGGACTTGTGCATTTGAACTGAAGAGAGAGCAACTGATTTTGGTATTGTGACAAGAGCTAAAGATTTTGAAGATGTTTGGGATGGTGAAGTGTCATCATCTTTGAGAATTAACCTTCTCCTCTTTATTTGAGGAGGGGCTGATGATGTTTTGGATGGAACAGTGGGGGTGGATGTAGTGGCAGGGATTTGTGATTAACTAACAGTTGTTGAAAGAGCTGGTGTTCCAACCACTGTTGTCTTTACAGCAGATGTTGTAACAACTGCTGTCTTCTGCCTTTTGGCAGGAGGTGATTTTGTTTTTGGTGGTGATGGTGGTAAGGCAGTGGATGTGGTGTGTGTTGTAGTGGGAGCAGATGTTGAAATCACTGAAGTACCAACAGTAGTGGATACAGCAGGAGTTACAACAGCTGTTTTAGGTGGTGGTTTTGGGACAGACTTTGAACGTCTGGTTGGAATGGATTTGGGTAGCCTTACTCTTCTTGTAGGCTTTTTCTTTTCATCAACAAGATTTTCATCATCTTTTGACCCTGAAGTACCCTGATCCGGATAATCCACCCTGGCTTTCCTTTTGGCCTCTCTATCCCTTTTTACACTTGCAACTGCTTCTGCCAGTGCATTTGTGGTCACATCAATTTTCTTGCTTTTATCTGGCAGAGGGATCTGTTTGGTCATGTTTGCATTTTCTGGTGCAATGTAGAGACCATCCTCTATTCCCTTCTTTTTCCACTCCTGAATTTTCTCCCCCTTTTTGGCATTATCTGGGGGAAGTTGATCAATGAAGAGAACTGGTGGAGGAGCAGTGCCAGTAGTGTGCAGGATCTGAGTTTTGAGTGCCTTTAGATCAGCCTGAGTGTTCTTGAACCTTGATTCCATTGCATTTCTCAGCTGATGAACATGTTTTTCATGTTGCTGATCTGCTATTTGTACTTGATGATGGAGAAAAGGTTGAAATAGATTCCAGAGCTCATTTGTAGCAGATGCCGGTTGTGGAGCAGGTGCTTGAGGTGGAACAGCAGTGGATTGCATCTTTTGAGTTTTCAACACCTGCTGAAGCATGTTTTTAAGATCTGCAACAGATGTATTCAACTTTTCAATTCATTCCGTCAAATCCTGATATTTTAAATCATCACCCAATTTAATGGGATCATCTGATTTCCCACTAACAGTGGTTTTATCAGTGGTAGAGGTAGGGAGTATACTCCGAACATTAACCACTGATGCCCCTTTTTCTTGGTACTGGGGTCTTCTCCCTTCAACACTTGACAACCTTTTGATGTTGCCAGTAGGATATATAAATCCACTGGTGGTTGGCAGAGGTGCTATAAAAGGAATTGCCTCCAAGGAAGTCTTATTGATGTAACCACTGTCCAACTTCAAACCAGTGGGTTCAACAGTTGTAGTGGCTGCTTCACTTGGATTACCACCAAGAGTTACTTGTAACTCAAGGGGTGTAACCTCCTCAGGTTGTGTTGGTGGGTTAGCAAGGAATGATACATCAGGCTTAGTCAGTTGTTGAGGTATATTCTCATTAACAGGTGATTGAGAAGGACTGAGTAATGCCTGGTTCAAATCGATTGGATCCAACAAAAGTTGTGTTTTTGGTGGAATTGTGGATGTGAAGTTGGGTGTAGAAAGAGGATTTGCCCCGGTCATTGGGCTGTGGATGATGGAAATGAGTGTTTCCAGAGCATCATAATGTGGTGGCCCTTTGTGTACAACCAGTTCTTTTTGTGAAGAAGCAGGAGGAGTTTTGGTTATGGGTTGAGATATTTGTACCAACTGCTGTGAGGAAGTAGCAGCAGTGGTTTCTTGTGACATTTGTGTTGTCACAGGTAGTAGCTCTGGTATCTCATCCTCCAGAGTTGCCGTTTTGATTGGTTTGGGGGGTTTTTGATTTTTCTTTTTGTTTGGCTTTTTGGGATTTGTAGGTGTGGGTTTCAAAACAGTTGGTCTACTGCTTTGATCACCTAGAGCAGTGGGCTCAGCAGCAGATACCTGAGGAGCAGTGGTAGCTGCTAAATTCTGCTCAGGCACCTCTGCTTGTGTTTTGCAAGGTGCTAACATTCTTGAAAAAGTTTCAGATGTTAGGCTATTTATTTGAGTAATCTCACCTTGATTTATTGCAGCTAAATCATCCTTACTGAATTTCTTTTCAAAATAGTAACTTAAAAACCTTGGAAACAGTAAGAATGATTTTTTTCAACATTATTAACCAAATCTTTAAAGATTTCCCGAGAATAGTTAAAATTTTCTTCTTGAAGAATTGCATATCCCAGATTTTGAATCTTTAAAGGGATTTCATTGAAAGAAGTGGTTTTGTTTGAAACACATAGTAGGAGGGTATGAAATAAAAATCTGGTTGCAGAAGGAAAATAACCTTTTTGTAAGGTAAGTTTCTTCATCATTGTGGCTTCATACCCTCTTTCAATGAAGTCAGTTTGTAACTCGTTTTTAGTGAAAGAAGTTTTACCTTTCTGATCATCGAGTTGAAAGACCTCTGAAATGGATTATGGCGTTATTTGGATAGTTTTACCCTTTATAGAAGAGTGTATGGTGGTTGCAATGTCTCCTTGTTTTTCAAGGGTTGCATTCTTCCAGAACTCCATTTGGGTCTCCAAATAGATTGGTGCATTGGCGGTGAACAAGGTTTTGTACTTTGATTTTGTCATGATGTTAATGATGGAATCGAAAACATCGGTGGTTCCTGGTTTTGTGAGAAGACCCAGGAGATTGTGAGATGATTTATATGGGATTTCAGTGGAGATTGCCTTTTGAGAGGCTGTTTTCGATGATGATTTGGTTGTGGGTTTTACAGAGGACTTCGATTTTGTCATTTTTGAAGAGAATGATCGAAGAAATTTGTGAAAGGTGAGATGAAAAACTGCTTTGAGAAGAGAATTTTTGAAGAATTCAATTCGACAGTAAAACCCTGTTTTGGTGGTGAGTGGGGGATTTTATAGGGAAGAAAGTGAATGCTGACGTGGCAGCCGTTACAAAAGGTCTGACCACTATGTACTGCCCACGTGACAACCCCTGGTGAAAGTGAAGGACAGTACTTTGATGAAAGTGAGAGATGAAGGCAGTTGTAAGGAAGCAGTGGATGATTTTTACTATCAGTGGATAGCATATCAGTGGATAAGACACTGCTTTTGAACAACAGAGATTATCAAAGGAATGGGAGAACAGGGGTTGACTTTCAGCAGTGGACAGACTTTTGAAGTAGAGCAGACTTTTGAACAATCAGTGGTTATGGCAGACTTTTAAGGATTTTAATGAAAATTTCATTTTTAGCTATTTTTAAGGATGAATTTTTGATTTTCTGAAAACATTTTGTTGCTTTTATTCACAGAAAAACAAGATGTTGCTTGTTATTCCATGTTCAGCATCCTAATCCTAGAGACCAAGCTTTCAAAAGTGGCTGTATCAAGTGCTTTTGTGAGCACATCTGCCAGCTGGTCTTTAGTTGGGACATGATGCAGAGAAATCAAACCTTTTTTGTCACACCCCTAATTTCCATGTATCACCGGTGGGCCCGGTGGGGGTTCCGTGACGTAGTTGATATCGTCATAGTCAAACATACAATAATTAAATGCACAGCGGAAGCAAAAGGAAGATTTATTTCAACATAAATTATTGTAATATTCAAGTATCACGAAATGTCGAAATAGAATCCACAGGCAGAATCAAATAAAAAGGAAACTTCATTTCAACAGACTTCATACATCCTAAGCTTGCGAGACTTCTATGGATGCTTAAGGAGTGACCAGCCTATTACGCGTAGTACCTGCACTTAGCCTTTTTGGAAAATACGTCAGTTTACACTGGTAAATACAATTTAACTGACTCATTTTGAAAAATGTTTAAAATTGATTTAAATGCCCGTGGCATAAAACTTTTTATAACTTGGGATAATTATTTGCTTAATAATCTTGTAAAAGAATTACATGTTTATTCTGCGTTCGGTAGCCCGGGTCGTGCCGGGTCAAAGATTAATAGACACACCACTTAATATAATTCCGCCGCGAGACTTCTCTCGTACCGACGATTATACATGTTGTACTGTACTACGGGTGTACGCCTACACCCGAGTGCTAAGGTCGTGGCCATTCTTTGAATGATGCCAAGGATATCCGGGACATGGTCATTAAACTCCCAAAGGCGTTAAAAAAACAAAATAGCAATTTTAAACGGGTCACTTGACTGCACATAACCACAGACCGGTTATGGTCAATTACCCGACCAAGCGGTATTTTATATATCGTACCCCAAGCCCGTATAGGGAAAATAAGTTAAACGTATTTACCTGAGCAAAGTATAAATCAAAAACAGCGAGTGCACGTAGCTTTTACTGGGCTCCTAGATCTGGAAATTAAGGTTTTAATAACCTATTAGAATTCTAACGGATCTTAAACTTAGACCGGTTAGTTAAAAAAAAGATTATGGTTTTAAACGCACAATAAGGCGAAGACCATTTTAGAATGTGGTTTTGAGCCAACAAGCTTGCACACTTGTTTAATATGGGTAATATAATCACATTCTGGATTTTGAGACCAAAAAGATATGGTTTGACCCGTTTCGGCTAAAATGGCCAAACTAGTCACATAAGCCGATCCGAACGCGTATAGTGCATAACAATAACCATAAGAGTCAAATACAAGTTTCTGAAGTCAATATGTTTAAAATATGTTGTGATATCAGAATGATACCTTCCCTTATGCCCCAATTGGTTTTAAACCAAAACTATACCTCATAAGGGCGTTTTGGTCATTTTATAAGGTGAAAAAGGGTTAAAATAATAGCCTGAGTTACAGGTCTGAATAAATTAGTAAATATACTTAATTTACTAAGTTATAACAGTAGGGTATCAAATCTATGTGAAATTTATTATCTTTAACCTTGCTATGCACCGTAGGGGCATTTTGGTAATTTCACATGTGCCTAAAAGGTCAATTCTGGAATTCTGAGTTCAAAACATTTGCCTACTGTTTAAAATATAAAAATTCACTAATTACATCAGTAGGTTCAATCCCTTAAGCTTAATAAGGTTCTAGAGTACACTTATGCGCTAAAAATGCATAAAAAGGCGATTTGGAGCCATTTCCGGATTTTCTGTAAAAAGCTGAAAATTTTTATATTCCAGAAGGCTCAAAATAATTTGTTTATCATAACAAATCAGTAGAAATTGGTTTGAGACCAAAAGGATTTGTAAAACTCATTTTATGGCTAAAAAAGGGTAAAACCGGCATAAACCGAATTAATCTTAGAACACTAAGTTATGCTCAGCCTAAAAATAAATAAAAATCACCAAAAATCCCAAAATATTATTTTATAACAGTAGGTAAAGAGTTTGGTATGAAAATTTGGGTTTTGATGGGCTATACGTAATTTACGCCATTTAATTAATAAAGAAGCTCTTAATTACGCTATTGAGCATAACTCCTAATCTAGACCTCAAACTGACTTCAAATTTTGGGTGCAAGTTTATAAATCAGTAGCTAAGGTGCCTACCCTTTTACATTTTTAAAAATCACGTTTTAAGTTCAAATGGGCATAATGGTCAACATATAAGCGATTAACGAAACATGCATGTGAATAGGATATTTAATGAACCAAGTTGTATAATCTCAGAGAGTTATACTAACATGTAAATAGGTTCAAAAGAAGTTCTAAGGCAATCCTAATCTTGGAATCTGGAAATACCCTTTTAAGGGTTTGTTACCCACATAATTACCTACTTAAAGGTACTTTTAATTCGTGATTTGACAGAGCACAATTTAATTAATCACGAAGTCAAACCTTAATTACGACGGTTTGACTTTTAGCTAATTAACTAAGTTAAAACAAATTAAGGGAAGTTAAGGACACTTATAAGAGTCCTAAGAAGGATTAGAGGCTTAAGGGAATCTTGGTTGATGTCCAGAGAAGCTCCAAGAGTGCCTTGAGTGTAATGTGAATGAGCAAGTCCAAATGATCACCACTCAAGTCCCTTTTATAGTGAACCAAGAGGCTCAAGATCATGCCAAGGTAGTCTAGGATAGTTACAAGATCATCCCAGATGTCCCTAGAGGGCTAAATACTGCCTAGCAAGGCCATTGTTTCGAAAACCACCTTTCTAAGTCGGTGTAACAGGCTGAACAGGCAGCTGTCCAAATCCTGCTGCCAGCGACAGGCTTACGGACCGTAAGCCTAAACTCTTGCGGTCCGTATGCAGCCTTTGCGAACCGTATGCTCAGATTGTTGCGGTCCGTAACCGACCTTTGCTGAAAATGCCCAGGTACCCTCCTTACGGACCGTAAGCCTAGGGCCTTGCGGTCCGTAACCGATGGTCAGAGGACAAAAATTTGTAAACTTTCCAAGTCTTGACCATGCAATCAACAACCCGAATCCAAGCCACCTTTTTCAGTTGTGGGACCATCTGTTCAGCCATTGCATGCTTGCATGGTTCTTACATGTCCCCTTTTCAAATTGGATTCTTGTGGGACTTGCAAATTGACGGAAGTTACAAGGAAGCTTGAATTCTTATCAACTCCCATTTCTCACTAGATTAGGATTTAAAATCAGAAATTATTGTAGTAACACTTATTAATAATCCAACTTCCTTACAAAGGATGGAGTTTTATTAATTTAGAATTAGCCGGTAAAATATACAAGATGTTTATCAAATAGTTTATGGATCTTGGGATTTATAAATTCGGGTCGCTCAGAGGTGTTTTAATAACATGTCGGCCTTGGGTCGTTCAGAGGTATTTTGATAACATGACGCCCTCTTAAAAATCCTACCACGCATCTTTGTATTTGACCCGGTTTCTGACACATTTGTCCCACATGACACGTGTCTTTATTTCGTTGGACAGGAATTTTCAAGGTGTTACATCCTCACCCCCTTAAAAGAAATCTCGTCCTCGAGATTTAGGGAAACAGTTGAGGGTATTTCTCTTTCATTGTGGATTCTAGCTCCCACGCGTATTCAGGACCTCTGCGGGCGTCCCACTTCACCTTGACAATAGGCACAAGCTTTCTCCGAAGCTTCTTTACCTGTCGATCCTCAATCGACACAGGTTTTTCCATAAATTTTAAGCTCTCGTCTATATGCACATCTGTGTGTAACTAGTGACTCATCAGCTAGACATTTCTTCAGATTGCAGACGTGAAATACATTATGAATACCATCGAGCTCTTCAGGTAAGTTTAACTTGTAAGCCACTGATCCTACACATTCGATGATCTCGAATGGTCCTATATACCTTGGGCTTAACTTACCTTTCTTACCAAATCGCATCACCCCTTTCCAAGGTGATACTTTGAGTAAAACTTTATCGCCAACCCCAAACTTGAGGGGTTTTCGCCTCTTATCCGCATAGCTCTTCTGCCTGTCTCGAGCAGCTTTCAGGCAGTCGCGAATCTGGACAATCTTGTCCGTTGTCTCGAAGACTAAGTCAGGACCTGATAGTTGAGTATCCCCTACTTCTGCCCAGCAGATGGGTGTTCTGCACTTTCTACCATATAGTGCCTCAAAAGGCGCAGCCTTAATGCTAGTATGGTAGCTATTATTGTAGGAGAACTCGACCAATGGTAAATGCCTGTCCCAACTACCTCCTAGATCAATTACACATGCACGCAACATGTCTTCCAATGTTTGGATAGTACGCTCACTCTGCCCATCCGTCTGAGGATGGTAAGCCGTACTGAAATTCAATTGAGTGCCCAGAGACTGTTGGAAACTCTTCCAGAAATGAGATGTGTATCTAGTATCCCGATCTGAGATAATAGATACTGGTACGCCATGCAAGGACACAATCTTATCCATGTACAGTTGGGCTAACATGTCAGAGCTGAAGGTTTCTTTAATGGGCAGGAAATGTGCTGACTTAGTCAGCCTATCAACTATGACCCATATAGTATCATTTCCCTTTGGCGTTTTAGGCAATTTGGTGATGAAGTCCATCGTTACCATTTCCCATTTCCAAGTGGGAATTTCAGGCTGTTGCAGCAAACCTGACGACTTCTGATGTTCAGCTTTGACTTTAGCACACGTCAAGCATTTAGCTACATAAGCAGCTATAGACTTTTTCAAGCCTATCCACCAATAATTTGCCTTTAAATCCTGGTACATCTTATCAGCTCCAGGATGGACGGAATACTTGGAACCGTGGGCTTCCTTGAGGATAACATCACGAAGTCCTCCATATACAGGAACCCATATTCGTCCATTTAATCTCAACATTCCGTCTTTGTCGTAGGACAACTGTTCTTCAGTTACTCCTAATTTTTCCTCAGGATAGTTAGCTTCCGACACAGCTTCCTCTTGTGCAGCTAACAACCTTTCATTCAAACTACTCTTAATTTCAATGCTCTTGGCATTGATCCTTATCGGCTTCACCCGTTCCTTCCTGCTCAAGCATCTGCGACTACATTGGCCTTGCCTGGATGGTATCTTATTTCACAATCATAATCGTTCAAGGTTTCCATCCATCGTCGCTGCCTCATGTTCAAATCCTTCTGATTGAACAGGTGTTGAAGGCTCTTGTGATCAGAGTAGATCACACATTTAGTCCCATGCAGGTAATGCCTCCAGAGCTTAAGTGCAAATACAACGGCACCCAATTCCAAGTCGTGGGTGGTGTAATTCTTCTCGTGCACCTTTAGTTGACGTGAAGCGTAGGCAATGACCTTGCCCTTTTGCATTAACACACAACCCATTCCGGTGTGTGATGCATCACAATACACCACAAATTCTTCAATGCCTTCAGGTAGAGTCAGCACTAGAGCGTTACTCAAATTCTGCTTCAAGATGTCAAAAGATTCTTGCTGCTTAGGCCCTCAATTAAATTTAATGTTCTTACGTGTTAACGAAGTTAAGGGTGCAGCAATCCTTGAGAAGTTTTCAATAAAACGCCTATAGTATCCAGCCAAACCCAGGAAACTACGAATCTCTGAAGGCGTCTTTGGCTCTTGCCAGTTCATAATAGCTTCTATCTTTGCGGGATCCACTTGAATTCCACGTTCGCTCACAACATGTCCGAGAAACTGGACTTCGCGAAGCCAAAATTCACACTTTGAAAACTTGGCATAGAGCTTCTCTTGATGGAGCAGTTTAAGAATGCACCGAAGATGCTTTTCATGGTCAGCTTGGTTCTTCGAGTAGATGAGGATGTCGTCGATGAAGACGATGACAAATTTATCCAGATAAGGCTTGCACACGCGATTCATGAGATCCATGAATGCGGCAGGTGCGTTAGTGAGCCCAAAAGGCATCACTAGGAACTCGTAATGACCATAACGAGTCCTAAACGCGGTCTTATGTACATCCTCCTCCTTGACCTTCAGTTGATGATAGCCTGACCTGAGATCTATCTTGGAGAAGTAACTCGCTCCCTGTAGCTGATCGAATAGATCATCGATTCTAGGCAAAGGATATCTGTTCCTGATAGTAACCTTGTTTAACTCATGGTAATCAATGCATAGACGCATTGATCCATCCTTCTTTTTAACGAACAGAATTGGTGCTCCCCATGGAGACGAACTAGGTCTAATAAAACCTTTAGCTAGTAAATCATCTAGTTGTGTCCTTAATTCCTTCATCTTCGTCGGTGCTAATCTATATGGTGCTCTGGCCACTGGTGCAGCTCCGGGGATGATGTCAATCCTAAATTCCACCTGCCTATCTGGTGGCAAACCAGGTAGTTCTTCCGGAAATACCTCGGGATAATCAGAAATGACTGGTATGTCTTCGATCCTGGGTTTCTTCTCGTCAATGGTTACTTGTGCCATATAAATGACACAACCCTTACTCATGCATCTGGATGCCTTAAGCATGGCCACTTGTTCTGGCAATCCATGTTGAGTATATCCCTGAATTGTGAGTGGCTCACCAGATGGGGTCTTGATTACTATCTGCTTCTTGTTGCACACTATCTGGGCTTGGTTATGCAATAACCAATCCATTCCTATTACTATATCAAAGCCTGCTAGCTTAAAGGGTAACAAGGATAAAGGAAAAGAGTGGCTCCTAATGGATCGGACACATCCGTCTAATACAGTCGAAACTGTTTCTATCGATCCATCAGCTAATTCTACTTCATATTTCATACTTAGAGTTTTAACAGGTAGTTTCAATAAATCACAGAACTTATTATCTACAAAGGATCTATCCGCCCAGAGTCAAACAATATCCTTGCGTAGACATCATTAATGAGAAAAGTACCTGTTATGACATTATCATCCTGGATAGCTTCCTTCGCATCCATGCGGAAGACCCTTGCATTAGTCTTCTTTCCCTCTTCTGCTTTCTTGGCAAGTTTCGGGCAGTTGGGTCTAATATGTCCCTTCTCATTATAATTGTAGCAGGTGGCATCCTTAAGTTTCTTGCAATCTAATGCCTTATAATCCGGGGACTTGCAAATCCCACATAGTTTCTGCTGAGATTGGGATCTAGACTCCTGCCTGCATTTCCCGTAATGGTGCTTCTTACAAACTTTACACCTGGGTTTTTCACCCGACTGTTGATCTCCCTTCTTGGATACCGACCCTTTCTTGTGGTCGTCATTGTCCTTGCGCTTCTTGTCTGAGCGCCGCGAACCGTCATCTTCGCGTTTTCGTTTCTCGGCATCTGCAGCTCTTAGGGATCTCTGTCTAACTGCGTCTGGTGTAAGGGACAAAGATATGTCGGCTACTGATCGAAATGTAGTGGGCCGAGAGGCCTTGACGCTTGCTTTAATTTCTGGGGCAAGACCCCCAATGAAACGGGCTATTCTCTTCGGTTCAGGTGTTACGAGATAGGGAACTAGCCTTGACAAGGTATTGAAGGTTGTGAGGTAAGCCTGGCAGTCCAGGTTCTTCATCACAAGAGACAGGAAATCAGACTCTATTCTTTCGACCTCGTGCTGAGGGCAGTAATTCTCCTTGATCAGGGCAACAAATTGTTCCCAAGTCATGTTGTATAGAGGTACCTTTCCGGTGGCTTGGATCAATGACTTCCACCATGATAGGGCGTCACCTTTGAAAGATTGAGACGCAAACTTCACAATATCTTTTTCAGCACAGCCACTTATATCCACCACTGTCTCCATTTCATCAAGCCAAGTCATACAGTCCACTGCCCCCTTCTCCCCAGTAAAATCCCGAGGTTTACAAGACACAAAGTACTTATATGTGCACCCTTTGACATAAGGCTTGTCTTCCAATACTACCCTTTTGGATGGGACGCTGTTTTCGTTGGAGGAATGTCTGTCATCCTCTTTCTTAGAGTCATTTTTCTTAGACTCATCTTTCTTAGACTTTGGTGGGGTAGGTGGTGGTTTGCTGTGACCTCCCGAATGAGTTTTGGATTTGATATGCGGTGTAGACAAGGTCCTACTATGGGTCCCACTATACTCACTGTACTGTCTTTCTAATGCCTTGGTAACCGCATCATCTACCAGCGCTTTCAACTCCGCGCCAGTTAACTGTATCTTTGCGTTATCATGATTCTCTACCGGACGACTGTTCACTTCGTCCGACCCCGCCATGTAGCTTCAATTGCTACATATAGACAATAATAGGCAAGGATTTATTTAGAAGCTATTACAGCATTTTATGTATTTTATCAACCATGGTTTTAAATAACCATTGCAGGTTAATTTATTAATCAAGTATTAATTCAGGATCTGTATTATAATCCTATATCATAGTTAAGAATTAACATATAACTTAGTCACAAGGACAGTGTTAGTTTATAACCCGGATTCTTACAGAATCTAGGTATTAGGGTTTGAATCACAGTTCATTACCCTACTCTAGACAGTGAGTTGCAGACTCCAACTGTCTCTTAGTCCCTAGGACAATTATATATATATATATATATATACATATTACCCGTAGGCACTTCATCCCTTGGGAAATTTTAAATTAACCCAATTTAAAGATGGCCTATGTGATTTATATTGCATCACAATTTGCCCAGCATGTCAACATACTTACAGATGTCAACAGAATTTGGAATCTTTTAGACAGGTTCTACCATTTTGGCCATGTCTGCGACGACACGTGGCTAGGTTTTACCCCTGAGATTCTCTTTATAATGCAGATCAGTCCTAAGTTGAGACGTTAATTATGGACCTGAATCTAATTATGGAGATACCATCTTGGCCTTGTCTTATAATGACATGTGGCTAGGTCTTGTCCCTATTTAGATTTTGCCATTCTATATTAATGGTAGGTCTTCTTTATTTTAGGAAATGTTATTTTCATTTTTACCTTTTTATTTTAAGTTTTATTCATATACTTATTTATAATAATAATCATAAAAATTTAAATGCAACATTTCACTAAATAAAGATTTTAAGAGTACAATACTTGCCCTAAACGAGACTTCTACAAATAACATGCCCACGTAGGGGCGAATTACATTAAACAACAAACAAACAAACCCATGCAGGGTTCAACTGAAAGACATGCCCACGCATGGGCAGAATACAAAAAGACAAGCTCGCGCAGGAGCTGAACACTGAAACAACAAGTCCACGCAGGGACTGACTACAACAAAGTAAATAAAGATATTCACTAATCCCTTCTTTTTGACTTTCCTTTGATCAAATCTGATAGTCCTTTGAAGAAAGCTCTGTTGTGTCTGCGCTCAGTTTGGATTTCCCGTTCACAACGATCCAGTCTCTCAAGGACCTCCTGCTGGCGCTCAGGTGGGATAAGCTGCTGCTGCGGCGGTTGGTATAATGGTTGAGGAGGTGGTGGCTGCTGGAACACATATGGAGGGTACCCGGTAGTCCAAGGACCACCATAGGGCCCTTCAGGGTGTCGAGCGTTGTAATCCCACGCCTCCTGATACGGGTCCACGTTAGCATAGTTAAAGCTGTTGTG
Source organism: Helianthus annuus (assembly GCF_002127325.2). Classification (NCBI taxonomy): domain Eukaryota; kingdom Viridiplantae; phylum Streptophyta; class Magnoliopsida; order Asterales; family Asteraceae; genus Helianthus; species Helianthus annuus. Next base: position 52,608,737 of record NC_035436.2, read on the forward strand.
GCCAGGCATTTCAAACGGTTTGTATGCCGCGGAACCGGCATAAGCAGGGATTGGGTTGTCAAAACCCGACGGAGGTGCCACAGGCACTGAGTTGACCTCTGGAATGGGGTTTGATGGACCCCCCATTTGTGGTTCTTCTTCTTCCTCCTGGAGTGGCGGATAATGGCTGCCACTTGATGGTTGGGGAGTGCTAATGCGGACACCCCCTCGCACGGACATCCGTGCGTTTGACCTCCTCCGCCTCGGTGGCTCCGGAGGCGGCTGCTGTTCCACTGGTGGTGGTGGTGGCGGAGTGACTGCCACAAATCGTTGATCCTCAGAAGGATCCTGCTACTGCTGTTGTTGCTGATATGGGGACGAGTGCTCAGAGGGCGTGAAGTACCAGTCCCACTTGTCACACCCCGACCACGTAGAACATACAAAACGTGGCGGAAACGTCGGGGAGTGTTGTAACAGAATCATTGTTTCATAACACATGGAAATTTAAATATTGTTTTATTGATTAAATGAACTCGTTGTTCTATTACAATCACATAAGTACAACTATGATCTTCCAAGTTTTAAAGTTGCTAAGGCACGAGTCCATCCTAAATGTAGCATGTATCAACAATCATCTCAAGACAGCACCTGAAACATGTGTAAAAATAGGTACGTCAGCATAAAATGCCTGTGAGATACATTGGTTTTGTGAAAACGGAATTCATGACTTATGTTTGAGAAAATGTTTAGTAACAGTCAGTCATGAACCTTGTAATTTGCTTTATCTTGTAAATTGTTTGAAAAACGATAAGATCAGATGATATGTATAAATAAAAGAATAATGTATGGTTAAATGAATAACCATAAAAATGAGTTTATATAAGTTAAGTTGTTTGAAAAACAATGTTTTGGATAAAACGTTTATGGTATATATAAAATATACTTTGGATTTAAGAAAGTTGAATAAGTAATATATTAAATTATATTTTCAGTTCCAATATTGTTAACCCAAGTGTACTAAATAACGCAACGGTATGTAATGCAATGAAAACACTTATATATAAGAAGTACCAGCGGCGTATCTACCATATTTTCATCACATTACACTCGTTCCGTTATCTAAACACTAACCAAAACCAAATCGTTTGATAGATAGTATATTAAATATACTTTAGTTGTTCAAAATAATAGTTTTCAGTAGTATATTACAAGTATACCTTGGATTTATAAATAACACATTAAACCATGTTTTAGTTTTGTAACTAACATATCAGTATATGCTTTGGATGTGATAAATAACATATTAAACTATGTTTTAGTTAGGTAAGTAACATATCACAATATGCTTTGGATGATTACAAAATATATGTTGGTTCTGTACAATACCACACATGAGAGTATATCAAACTATACTTTTTGGGAGTATATCAAAATATACTTTAAAGGTGCGATTTAAGAATTCATTCAGACCTGGTGCATCAAACTACACCTTTGAGACTATAAGGATACCACAAAGGAAATCCCTATTTGGATGGAGAAACAAATTGGTTTCAGACATTCCATGACAACAGGAATGGGGTGTCTAGTCCTATAGCGCTATATCATACTACCAATCGGTCTGGTGAACAAAATAAGTACTATTCCAACAATTACTTTTGTAATTTTTGAGAAATCAGTGTTTAAACCATAGATAGTCATTTAGTTCGTCAAAAGATAAATATTAACATGTATAATCAATTATACTTTGAAATCATGAAAATAACAGATAGGTACACATGCTTCACCCCAAAACAGTTCGGAAAACAGTAAAAGAGGGGAACTATGTACTCACCTGAGATTGCTTTGGATCCCTTGTATAATAACCGGATAATGCTAAAGATCACGGAATATCAACGGCACCTAATAGGTAGCTTATGTTAATATACCGGACCAAATCGGAAGGATCGGACAGTACGCGGGTTCGTAAACCAAACGAGTATGGAGACTCGTGTAATATGGCTTAGCAAAGCCTACATACTAAAATGAAACCTAATCTAAGTGCTTACGGTCCATCACGACCCGTTTAGGTAGCTTATGCTACCCTAACGCGTCGTTCGCGTAGAACGCGTCTGGAACGCCTAACATTGTGACCACAAGGTATAACCTCGGAAGGTTATAGCTATGGTCACCTAATGTGTTTGGTCAGGTCCTAATGACCGACCAAATGGGTCGGGTTCGAAAGCATAAGCGATGGTTTAGATCGCTTACCTTACGACCCTATATAAGCACTAAACTAAAAGTGACGAGCTAAGCATGTTAGAACATGCTTAACTAAGTTTAGAAACAGGTTTGACATCAAAACAAACGGCTTTGATGCCCACGAGTAGTTTGGTTACAAAATATGCAAGAATGCACATTTTGGCCGAAACTACGACTCGTCGCCGAGCCTAGATAACGTGGTGATCAGTAGGTATGGTCACTATGGACCATAACCATCGTGATCACGCTCACGTTATGAAGTTCCATGAACTTCGCATCGACCATAAGCTGGTCAATGCAGAAAGTCAACAAAACGTTGACTTTCGGACTCGAAAAGCGAATAAAAGAGCGAAAGAAGACTTACGGAGGGTCCCCGAGTGCAAATCAAGACCACATAGCTCAGGTATGAAACAATGGTTTCAACTTAGAGCTTCAAGATCTGATTTTGTGATTTTTACACTAAAGGGGGGGGGGTATTTATAGGAAAACTGGAACCGTTAGGATCGTTTTATCGAATATCGTGCCTTGATCTCGTGCGTACATGTGTCCAAGTGGATAAGTTCAGTGAACTTGACCCTTGGCTCTTCATTGGGTGAAAAGGCATCGCCCTTTGATCGAACGAAAGGCCAGATTCTGCATTAAATGCAAAATCTTTCTGTCAGACATGTTCACGCGGCCCGCCTAAAGATTTGGCAAATCTTTACGCGCCCCGCCTAAGGTTCCCAGACCAGAATTTTCAATTTTGGTCCCTGCACTTCAGAAACACGTATTTTGGCCCATTTTTGGCACGTTTAAGCCCTGTTAACCTCATTTCAAGGCTCTAAGATGAAGTTAAAGTGTAGGGGACTTGAAATATGCTCAAAAATATTCCGGATGTCGGTTTGTTTGGCCGTACGATCGCGATGCTCGCTTAATTACGACGGAATGCGCATAAGCGTGAAAGACGATCCAAATGACGCGACGAATGGATTTTTCTCATGCCAAACACTAAGGCATAATATAAGGATGCTTACATAAATTTTTGGATGTCCGGATGTATTCAGAACGTAAGTTATGCGCGAAAGTGCAAACTTATGCACTTTTTGACACTTTTAGTCCCTGAATGATCCAAAAGTTTGTTTTAGCATACCAAACCCCTCAAAGCCTATTTCTAAGCTATGTAAAGGATATTTATGGTATGTTTAACTTATGGACATGTTCCGGAATGTTCGTTACAGTTCAAATTGGCATACTTTCGCAGTTTGTCAAGTTTAGTCCCTGTAAGCGAATTAACTTGTTTTTGCCATACCAAAGCCTTCAAAACTTATTTCTAAGTTATGTAAAGGTTATTTAAGGTATGTTAAGTGTATGATGGTCTCCCGGAGTATTTTGTCGCATTAAACTGAGTACGTTTATGCACCAGTTTGCGTATAATTCTCCAGAAAGCGTTGTAGAGTATGAAATTGAACAAGAATTGATATGTGCAAAGCATACACATATTTATACAAATCCCAAGTATGAGATACAATATTTCCTTGGTTTGGCATTTGTTTGATGGTTGAAGTGACACAGGTGTCACAGTCTCCCCTACTTTAGGAAATTTCGTCCCGAAATTTAATTCTAGAGGAAACTCGTGAGGACAGCTGTGAAGGTTTCGCCTTATAATAGATCCATTGAACCCTTAGGTAAAACCCTGGGCCATGTTAGGATTCTTTAGCGAATTTGTTAACCCTCAGAGTGAATTCCTTGAAATAGTAAAACATGAAATTTTGAACTACTGATTGACGAACGTTTCTTATGAAGGCTTATCATAGGAAAACTTGGTGTGTGATTGAGATCAGAATTGGGGGAGTGTGAGAATAAATGACATTGGTCGAGGTCCGAGACTTCTCCCGTATCATTATTCTTGTCACTAGGTCTTAACACATGATGAAACTTCCTGTGGTTCCTGTGCACTGAATTCCATAATTATGTAGGCCTCCATAATTACGTAATTCCTTGCACAGTCCGCACAGTCCATTTCATAACCCGTAGGAAAAATTACTTGAATAAACATGAAGCGATTCGACTAGACCACCAAAGGATCCTTTTAATTCGATCAACGAACAATCTTTTTAACTAGATCAACACATGATTTTATTAACTAGATCGTCGTCCGATCTCTTAAAATAGCCCACTTAAGGGATCATTTTTAGTTATATCATCACATGATATTTCTAATCAGATTTTCAAAATCAATCTGTTTAAGCAGACCTTTCAAGAGGTCCAATTATAGAATAATACTTTATAACCCGAGGGACTTAACTACACTGTTGAAATCCATTAAGGGTTTAAGATAGTATCTTTGGATATCCCACTATGAATCTCTCGTATGAAGATATGAAAGATTCTATGAGGATTTGGATGGATCACATACAACCACAAAACATGTAAGAAAATACATAAGCACAAATTTAGTTAACTTGATTCTTTATTTTGTTATCCTTAGGTATGGGTATTAAGGCACACTAGGAATCCAACCTATGGATTTCATTTGGCACTTTAACGATTTATGAAGATCTATCTATAAAGATAGAGGGATTCTCAATAAGTGTTTGACTTTGTTTCTTAAAAGAAACGAGAGTTTAAGGTTCTTGGGGAGATCACAAGTGATCATAATATGACAGAACCATACGAGTAGTTTGTCTTTGGGTTGACATCATAAAGTTGCATCAAGCATTCACACAAACGCATAATTTTGCAGAAATAAAAACAACAAATCTTTATTTATGTAACAACGGAATTGTCTTGAAGTGTCAAAAGATAGCAACTAAGGTAATACAAAACACTAATTGTTCACTGCTGCATCATTGTTCATGTTTGCCTCATTGATGTTGAACACTCGTCCATGCGCTGGAGGTATGTTAACAAGCCTTGGGCAATTGTTCCTGTAGTGGGTAAGGTCACCACAGTTATAACATGACCCTGGAGGGAACCGTGCTTGAACAGCAGCAGGGTTTGCAGCAGCTTGATTTGCATAACGACAAACATTGATCAAATGTCCCAACCGCCCACAGTGGGTACATTTGTGACACTGCTCTTGCTCTAGATGATGACGGTTGCATTTGTTGCACAACGGTGCAGTACCAACATAGTTTTGTCTTTTACGAGGTTGTGTTGGCTGGTTTGGTGCAACTTGTTTGTCTTGAGCAGTTACAGCTTAGCTTTGAGAGGCTTTGCGCTTTTTCTTCTTGGACACCTCAGCATTTTCTTCCTTTGGTTCCACATGAGCAGTCTTGTCAGATGGTCTTAAGTCGCCCTTCCGAAACAGCTTGCGCTTCCTGATTTGGGATTCAGTCAGAGTGGCAGCCAATTCAATGGCTTGTCTGACAGTAGTAGGGTTGCTGCCAGTAACGATGTCCTGAACTACGTCAGGAAGCCCATCAATGTATTTCTCAATCGCCTTATCCAGAGGCGTAACCATAGTAGGGCATAACAAGCTCAATTCCTCATAGCGATCAGTATAGGCTCGATGTTCCCCACTGTCTTGCTTTAAATCATCAAATTCCCTTTCTAGAGCCCTAAGCTCATGACGAGGACAGAACTCCTTCATCATAAGAGCCCTAAGCTCGGCCCAAGTCTGTGCTAATGCAACCTCAGCACCGCGGTCTCTCATAACCCCGTTCCACCACGTAAGAGCCCTCTTCTGAAACACACTCGAAGAAAACTCGACCTTGCGATTTTCAGGACACTGAACGTGACGGAAAGTATTCTTAATGCTCTCGAACCATTGAAGAAGCCCAGTTGCTCCCTCAGAACCACTAAACTTGAGTGGTTTAGCCGAGTTAAAAATCTTGAAATTGCATGGAGCATTGTTGTTGTTGTTGTTGATGGCTTGGGTTATTTGAGCATAAAGATTTGGGAAGGCAGCAGCCATTTGCTGCGCGATAATTTCCGCCAGTTCGGCATTCGCCATTTGATTGTCGCGTCGAGGAGGCATTCTAAAAGAGGAAACATGAGAGGAAACGAGTGAGAGAATTAGACGAAAAGAATGAGATGAAACAAATCTGATGAAAGCAAGGATAGTGGCCGTCTGTCTGTTACTACAAAGCAACAAACGACCTGGTGATTAATCAAAGCAAATAGGTCAAAATAATGTATTGCGAAGACATGCTCGCCTATAAGTGGACACTCACCCCAAGAGTTCCCAGGTAAGAGTAACTGGTCCGATTATGTGGATTTGTACGAACACTCTAGCCTTAGACAGAAAACTCAGGGTACAGGCACCCACCCTTCCAGTTTGCATGTGTTCACATTATTTAGACCAACTTTGACGAGAGTTTTGAAAATTCAAAGGGGTTCAAAACCTTATAACAGAGGGTTCAAAACCTAGTAATCAATCATCCTAGAACAGATGATTAGTTTTCAAAGCGGTTTTGAAATTTATGTTCTTGTTGGGGTCGTCACCTAAGGATAGGTGACAATATTGTTTTATGACTAAACGCAAGTAAGCTCGCGTTAGGGTCCTAGGAAGGTTATAGACTAGGTCAAAGCATCACTAATAACCTAATTCCCTATAACCATGAGCTCTGATACCAACTTTTCTGTCACACCCCGACCACGTAGAACATACAAAACGTGGCGGAAACGTCGGGGAGTGTTGTAACAGAATCATTGTTTCATAACACATGGAAATTTAAATATTGTTTTATTGATTAAATGAACTCGTTGTTCTATTACAATCACATAAGTACAACTATGATCTTCCAAGTTTTAAAGTTGCTAAGGCACAAGTCCATCCTAAATGTAGCATGTATCAACAATCATCTCAAGACAGCACCTGAAACATGTGTAAAAATAGGTACGTCAGCATAAAATGCCTGTGAGATACATTGGTTTTGTGAAAACGGAATTCATGACTTATGTTTGAGAAAATGTTTAGTAACAGTCAGTCATGAACCTTGTAATTTGCTTTATCTTGTAAATTGTTTGAAAAACGATAAGATCAGATGATATGTATAAATAAAAGAATAATGTATGGTTAAATGAATAACCATAAAAATGAGTTTATATAAGTTAAGTTGTTTGAAAAACAATGTTTTGGATAAAACGTTTATGGTATATATAAAATATACTTTGGATTTAAGAAAGTTGAATAAGTAATATATTAAATTATATTTTCAGTTCCAATATTGTTAACCCAAGTGTACTAAATAACGCAACGGTATGTAATGCAATGAAAACACTTATATATAAGAAGTACCAGCGGCGTATCTACCATATTTTCATCACATTACACTCGTTCCGTTATCTAAACACTAACCAAAACCAAATCGTTTGATAGATAGTATATTAAATATACTTTAGTTGTTCAAAATAATAGTTTTCAGTAGTATATTACAAGTATACCTTGGATTTATAAATAACACATTAAACCATGTTTTAGTTTTGTAACTAACATATCAGTATATGCTTTGGATGTGATAAATAACATATTAAACTATGTTTTAGTTAGGTAAGTAACATATCACAATATGCTTTGGATGATTACAAAATATATGTTGGTTCTGTACAATACCACACATGAGAGTATATCAAACTATACTTTTTGGGAGTATATCAAAATATACTTTAAAGGTGCGATTTAAGAATTCATTCAGACCTGGTGCATCAAACTACACCTTTGAGACTATAAGGATACCACAAAGGAAATCCCTATTTGGATGGAGAAACAAATTGGTTTCAGACATTCCATGACAACAGGAATGGGGTGTCTAGTCCTATAGCGCTATATCATACTACCAATCGGTCTGGTGAACAAAATAAGTACTATTCCAACAATTACTTTTGTAATTTTTGAGAAATCAGTGTTTAAACCATAGATAGTCATTTAGTTCGTCAAAAGATAAATATTAACATGTATAATCAATTATACTTTGAAATCATGAAAATAACAGATAGGTACACATGCTTCACCCCAAAACAGTTCGGAAAACAGTAAAAGAGGGGAACTATGTACTCACCTGAGATTGCTTTGGATCCCTTGTATAATAACCGGATAATGCTAAAGATCACGGAATATCAACGGCACCTAATAGGTAGCTTATGTTAATATACCGGACCAAATCGGAAGGATCGGACAGTACGCGGGTTCGTAAACCAAACGAGTATGGAGACTCGTGTAATATGGCTTAGCAAAGCCTACATACTAAAATGAAACCTAATCTAAGTGCTTACGGTCCATCACGACCCGTTTAGGTAGCTTATGCTACCCTAACGCGTCGTTCGCGTAGAACGCGTCTGGAACGCCTAACATTGTGACCACAAGGTATAACCTCGGAAGGTTATAGCTATGGTCACCTAATGTGTTTGGTCAGGTCCTAATGACCGACCAAATGGGTCGGGTTCGAAAGCATAAGCGATGGTTTAGATCGCTTACCTTACGACCCTATATAAGCACTAAACTAAAAGTGACGAGCTAAGCATGTTAGAACATGCTTAACTAAGTTTAGAAACAGGTTTGACATCAAAACAAACGGCTTTGATGCCCACGAGTAGTTTGGTTACAAAATATGCAAGAATGCACATTTTGGCCGAAACTACGACTCGTCGCCGAGCCTAGATAACGTGGTGATCAGTAGGTATGGTCACTATGGACCATAACCATCGTGATCACGCTCACGTTATGAAGTTCCATGAACTTCGCATCGACCATAAGCTGGTCAATGCAGAAAGTCAACAAAACGTTGACTTTCGGACTCGAAAAGCGAATAAAAGAGCGAAAGAAGACTTACGGAGGGTCCCCGAGTGCAAATCAAGACCACATAGCTCAGGTATGAAACAATGGTTTCAACTTAGAGCTTCAAGATCTGATTTTGTGATTTTTACACTAAAGGGGGGGGGGTATTTATAGGAAAACTGGAACCGTTAGGATCGTTTTATCGAATATCGTGCCTTGATCTCGTGCGTACATGTGTCCAAGTGGATAAGTTCAGTGAACTTGACCCTTGGCTCTTCATTGGGTGAAAAGGCATCGCCCTTTGATCGAACGAAAGGCCAGATTCTGCATTAAATGCAAAATCTTTCTGTCAGACATGTTCACGCGGCCCGCCTAAAGATTTGGCAAATCCTTACGCGCCCCGCCTAAGGTTCCCAGACCAGAATTTTCAATTTTGGTCCCTGCACTTCAGAAACACGTATTTTGGCCCATTTTTGGCACGTTTAAGCCCTGTTAACCTCATTTCAAGGCTCTAAGATGAAGTTAAAGTGTAGGGGACTTGAAATATGCTCAAAAATATTCCGGATGTCGGTTTGTTTGGCCGTACGATCGCGATGCTCGCTTAATTACGACGGAATGCGCATAAGCGTGAAAGACGATCCAAATGACGCGACGAATGGATTTTTCTCATGCCAAACACTAAGGCATAATATAAGGATGCTTACATAAATTTTTGGATGTCCGGATGTATTCAGAACGTAAGTTATGCGCGAAAGTGCAAACTTATGCACTTTTTGACACTTTTAGTCCCTGAATGATCCAAAAGTTTGTTTTAGCATACCAAACCCCTCAAAGCCTATTTCTAAGCTATGTAAAGGATATTTATGGTATGTTTAACTTATGGACATGTTCCGGAATGTTCGTTACAGTTCAAATTGGCATACTTTCGCAGTTTGTCAAGTTTAGTCCCTGTAAGCGAATTAACTTGTTTTTGCCATACCAAAGCCTTCAAAACTTATTTCTAAGTTATGTAAAGGTTATTTAAGGTATGTTAAGTGTATGATGGTCTCCCGGAGTATTTTGTCGCATTAAACTGAGTACGTTTATGCACCAGTTTGCGTATAATTCTCCAGAAAGCGTTGTAGAGTATGAAATTGAACAAGAATTGATATGTGCAAAGCATACACATATTTATACAAATCCCAAGTATGAGATACAATATTTCCTTGGTTTGGCATTTGTTTGATGGTTGAAGTGACACAGGTGTCACACCACTGCTTGAACCTCTCTTGGTAACTATCCGGACCGCAGTATGGTGATCCGTGGAAAGATGACCCATCCGAGATTTCGATGGGGTGGTTCGGCGTTCCTGTAGAAGGCTCCATGGGATCAGTATCCTCGTCCATGTCATTGTCCTCAGAGAAGTGGTCTTCCGGTCCGAGTGGGTTAAAACCCTCGGGTTCTGGAAAAATGTTGGCCGGGTTGAACCGGCTTTGGAAGACTGGGGTTGGGTCACCAAAGGAATGGTGAGAGTTGGATCTCTGCAACGGTATGAAAGAGGGTGGTTGCTCGTTGGGCTCATTTTCCGATTGAGGCCCAAAGGAATGCTGGTAAGAAGGTGAAGAGCTAAGGGAGACTGACCGCCTCCCGGGTTCAACATAGAGCCTCCACGGCTCTTGTGGGCTAGTGCTCATAGTAATCGATGGTGTACGCCGGTGCGAAGGCCCGACTTCGTGATCGTAACCCGTGACTGGTCCCTTGCCTCGACCGCGAAGAAATCTTGGTGGCAAGTTGACCTGCATACATGTTTTAGATAACAACAACAATATATAATAATAATAAGACCCAAAAATAAAACAAAACAGAGTTCGTCCTATGTTCTTTGTCTAGACTCGGAACTCGAGGAATGTGCATTTATTTAACTGAGATTAAACACAGAAGGCTACTGTTTAATTCACTCAGCGTTGGCTCTGATACCAACCTGTCACACCCCTAATTTCCACGTATCACCGGTGGGCCCGGTGGGGGTTCCGTGACGTAGTTGATATCGTCATAGTCAAACATACAATAATTAAATGCACAGCGGAAGCAAAAGGAAGATTTATTTCAACATAAATTATTGTAATATTCAAGTATCACAAAATGTCGAAATAGAATCCACAGGCAGAATCAAATAAAAAGGAAACTTCATTTCAACAGACTTCATACATCCTAAGCTTGCGAGACTTCTATGGATGCTTAAGGAGTGACCAGCCTATTACGCGTAGTACCTGCACTTAGCCTTTTTGGAAAATACGTCAGTTTACACTGGTAAATACAATTTAACTGACTCATTTTGAAAAATGTTTAAAATTGATTTAAATGCCCGTGGCATAAAACTTTTTATAACTTGGGATAACTATTTGCTTAATAATCTTGTAAAAGAATTACATGTTTATTCTGCGTTCGGTAGCCCGGGTCGTGCCGGTAAAGATTAATAGACACACCACTTAATATAATTCCGCCGCGAGACTTCTCTCGTACCGACGATTATACATGTTGTACTGCACTACGGGTGTACGCCTACACCCGAGTGCTAAGGTCGTGGCCATTCTTTGAATGATGCCAAGGATATCCGGGACATGGTCATTAAACTCCCAAAGGCGTTAAACAAACAAAACAGCATTTTTAAATGGGTCACTTGACTGCACATAACCACAGACCGGTTATGGTCAATTACCCGACCAAGCGGTATTTTATATACCGTACCCCAAGCCCGTATAGGGAAAATAAGTTAAACGTATTTACCTGAGCAAAGTATAAATCAAAAACAGCGAGTGCACGTAGCTTTTACTGGGCTCCAAGATCTGGAAATTAAGGTTTTAATAACCTATTAGAATTCTAACGGGTCTTAAACTTAGACCGGTTAGTTAAAAAAAAGATTACGGTTTTAAACGCACAATAAGGCGAAGACCGTTTTAGAATGTGGTTTTGGCCCAACAAGCTTGCACACTTGTTTAATATGGGTAATATAATCACATTCTGGATTTTGAGACCAAAAAGATATGGTTTGACCCGTTTCGGCTAAAATGGCCAAACTAGTCACATAAGCCGATCCGAATGCGTATAGTGCGTAACGAGTAACGATAAGAGTCAAATACAAGTTTCTGAAGTCAATATGCTTAAAATATGTTGTGATATCAAAATGATACCTTCCATTATGCCCCAAATGGTTTTAAACCAAAACTATGCCTCATAAGGGCGTTTTGTCATTTTATAAGGTGAAAAAGGGTTAAAATAATAGCCTGAGTTACAGGTCTGAATAAATTAGTAAATATACTTAATTTACTAAGTTATAACAGTAGGGTATCAAATCTATGTGAAATTTATTATATTTAACCTTGCTATGCACCGTAGGGGCATTTTGGTAATTTCACATGTGCCTAAAAGGTCAATTCTTGAATTCTGAGTTCAAAACATTTGCCTACTGTTTAAAATATAAAAATTCACTAATTACATCAGTAGGTTCAATCCCTTAAGCTTAATAAGGTTCTAGAGTACACTTATGCGCTAAAAATGCCTAAAAAGGCGATTTGGAGCCATTTCCGGATTTTCTGTAAAAAGCTGAAAATTTTTATATTCCAGAAGGCTCAAAATAATTTGTTTATCATTACAAATCAGTAGAAATTGGTTTGAGACCAAAAGGATTTGTAAACTCATTTTATGGCTAAAAAAGGGTAAAACCGGCATAAACCGAATTAATCTTAGAACACTAAGTTATACTTAGCCTAAAAATAAATAAAAATCACCAAAAATCCCAAAATATTATTTTTTAACAGTGGGTAAAGAGTTTGGTATAAAAATTTGGGTTTTGATGGGCTATACGTAATTTACGCCATTTAATTAATAAAGAAGCTCTTAATTACGCTATTGACCATAACTCCTAATCTAGATCTCAAACTGACTTCAAATTTTGGGTGCAAGTTTATAAATCAGTAGCTAAGGTTCCTACCCTTTTACATTTTTAAAAATCACGTTTTAAGGTCAAATGGGCATAATGGTCAACATATAAGCGATTAACGGAAACATGCATGTGAATAGGATATTTAATGAACCAAGTTGTATAATCTCAGAGAGTAATATGTAAATAGGTTCAAAAGAAGTTCTAAGGCAATCCTAATCTTGGCTTAAACGGGTCAAAACTGATAGTCAAAGCAATATTCAAACTTTGCGACTTTCGGTTCCAAACCGAGCCTAAACTTAAAATTGTCGAGTTGAACATGTTGGAACATGTTCTTACATTAATTACCAAGTTATTTTAATGATTAAACAGGTTGCATGTACCCTACATTTCTAATTATGCATTAATTTGCAAATATCCTTTCTGTTGACTTTTTATAATAAAATTTGACTCGACAATTAGCATAGCTAGAGTGGGAATCTGGAAATACCCTTTTAAGGGTTTGTTACCCACATAATTACCTACTTAAAGGTACTTTTAATTCGTGATTTGACAGAGCACAATTTAATTAATCATGAAGTCAAACCTTAATTACGACAGTTTGACTTTTAGCTAATTAACTAAGTTAAAACGAATTAAGGGAAGTTAAGGACACTTACAAGAGTCCTAAGAAGGATTAGAGGCTTAAGGGAATCTTGGTTGATGTCCAGAGAAGCTCCAAGAGTGCCTTGAGTGTAATGTGAATGAGCAAGTCCAAATGATCACCACTCAAGTCCCTTTTATAGTGAACCAAGAGGCTCAAGATCATGCCAAGGTAGTCTAGGATAGTTACAAGATCATCCCAGATGTCCCTAGAGGGCTAAATACTGCCTAGCAAGGCCATTGTTTCGAAAACCACCTTTCTAAGTCGGTGTAACAGGCTGAACAGGCAGCTGTCCAAATCCTGCTGCCAGCGACAGGCTTACGGACCGTAAGCCTAAACTCTTGCGGTCCGTATGCAGCCTTTGCGGACCGTATGCTCAGATTGTTGCGGTCCGTAACCGACCTTTGCTGAAAATGCCCAGGTACCCTCCTTACGGACCGTAAGCCTAGGGCCTTGCGGTCCGTAACCGATGGTCAGAGGACAAAAATTTGTAAACTTTCCAAGTCTTGACCATGCAATCAACAACCCAAATCCAAGCCACCTTTTTCAGTTGTGGGACCATCTGTTCAGCCATTGCATGCTTGCATGGTTCTTACATGTCCTCTTTTCAAATTGGATTCTTGTGGGACTTGCAAATTGATGGAAGTTACAAGGAAGCTTGAATTCTCATCAACTCCCATTTCTCACTAGATTAGGATTTAAAATCAGAAATTATTGTAGTAACACTTATTAATAATCCAACTTCCTTACAAAGGATGGAGTTTTATTTATTTAGAATTAGCCGGTAAAATATACAAGATGTTTATCAAATAGTTTATGGATCTTGGGATTTATAAATTCGGGTCGCTCAGAGGTGTTTTAATAACATGTCGCCCTTGGGTCGTTCAGAGGTATTTTGATAACATGACGCCCTCTTAAAAATCCCACCACGCATCTTTGTATTTGACCCGGTTTATGACACATTTGTCCCACATGACACGTGTCTTTATTTCGTTGGACAGGAATTTTCAAGGTGTTACATTTTTCATAGCAATCCCTCACAAAGTGATGTCTGATGTCGATGTGTTTGGTGCTTGTGACAACTCGAAATTTAGAACCTTTCGTTGTAACATGTTGAACGTTATGTAACTAGTTGACATGTTGTGTGATTAATGATTTATGTGAACATCCTATGTGATTATATGTTATGCTTATATGTATGTTGGTATGTATGCGACCCGAGACACAAGAACCCGACTCGAGACCATGTGGTCTCGAGTGAATAGTGTAACCGGTTGGGCCAGTTGGGCCATTTAATCCATCCAACACCCATTAGGGTGCATCAACTTGAACTAGTATATAACCTTTGATGATAACCAACCTTGCCATTTTTTGGGCAACCCACACACACTCTCCCTCTCTCTCACTAAAACCCTAAGTCTCAACATCCTCCTTCCCTCATTCTTGGATCAAACCGGTGACAACAAAGGCTTCAGACTAGCTTGTGCACACCAAGTGAAGCTTCATCCTTCACTAATACTTCTCGAACCGGTTAGTGAGTTATGATTTGTTGTTTTGTCAAATGGTGTCTTGATTTATATGATTTTTACATTAAATTGTAAGCAAGACATGATGAGTTGGTGTTCAAGTAATCGGTTCACAAGTTTCCATGTTATGTTGATGATGAGTATAGGATAATGCATTGTTATGTTAAGATGTGTAATATATGCTTGACTATGAATGAGTGTTATCGGCTTTACTTGGGTTTGGATCTGAAGGGTTTGGGTGTTAATACAAGTTGGATTGATTGGTGAATAGAAACCGAATGCTTGTAATCGGCTATGGTAGGTTCACGATTAGGATGATTCATCATGTTGACATAATAGGGTGCATGCTAGTAATCAAGAACAAAGATCCGGTTATATGATTAAGTGTTGATGAGTTGTTGTTCATAATTTTGTTTGATTAATGATTGTTTGAATAAAATGTTAAGAACCCTAAAAGATGAACAACATGAATATCATATGAACATGTGTTGAATGTTTGAAATCTGGATGTTTGATCTATTTTTATTGAGGTTTAGACAAGGAAACATGTTAATGCATTATTATTGGCTAGTACACCATATCATGATCATGAAATTCTATTGGTTTAGTACAATGTCGGAAGTAAGCAGATGTTCCTGTCGGGACCACCTGTCTCGACTCGAGACCACAGGATAACAACTCGAGAGCTACGGTTGCGGCACAGGTTGCGAGTCGAGAACCTCTAGTCTCGACTCGAGACCACACATTATATGCACACAAACAGCATGACTCGAGACTATGCTTGCGATTCCGATTTCGACTCGAGACCAATACATGCATGACCCGAAACCACCTCGGTTGCGACTCGAGATCTTGTAAGCTACACTCGAGACTGCACAGTCTCGACTAGAGACCGCACGGTCTCCACTCGAGACCACGCACATGTATAAGCTATTTGGACTTTCACATTATTACGGGCATAGGTATTTGGGCCGGACTTATGGGCTTCTTGTGTTACTGTTGAATGCGTGTTTTGGGCTTGCGTGCTATTACGAGGCCAACTGTTTGGGCCGCACACTTAGACTTTGGTTATTACGTGAATGTTACTGTGGAACTTGTTGTGAACTGTCGTTGAACTGTCATGCTAGACTTGTATGCCATGATTGTTACTTGTGTGCAATACGTGAAGAACATACGTGCACTACTTGGTTTGAATCTGACATGAACGGTATCTATGTTAGGACGTAGTGACCACTTACAACTCGATTGACTTTTCTGTGTATCTGCCGAGCAAACCAAGGTGAGTTCACACTCTCTACAAAGCATGGGATTCCCTGGGCTGGGAATGGGGTTAAGGAACGTAGATTCCTCGTCCTCCTTGGGTAGGACAGCAATGGTTCATGAATGTAATTCCTCGTCCTCACGGACAGATAACTCGTACTAGACCAAAACTCTATCACGAAGTCCCTCCTTTTTGTATCGACTTAATCGCCGGGCCAATGGCGAGCGGGTCATTAGTTAGATAGCGCTATTTAGGTCTGACAAACCTCACACCGTGCCGCAGAGGACAGGCGTGAACTAATGGATCTGGGGCACGTCAATGATGATAGACATTGACAGTTTCAGGGCACATAAACATGACTACAGTCAGCAGTCGATATGGTAACGAGTCTAGTGTATACATGGGGTAGCCCCCACGGCCGAAATGCCAGATAACTAACATGGGGTAGCCCCCACGGCTGGAATGCCAGAGTAACCGGGAATAAACAAGTCACGTTTTCAACTATGGGGTAACCCCCACGGCAGGATGCCAGATTAAGGAAACTGTTTTCGAAACAAACTAAAATGAACACCCAACTGTGAACTCACTCAACTTGTTGTTGACTCGTTACTACATGCTTTGCAGGACCATAGGTACTTAGCTGGAGCTTGCACGGAGGAGAGTCGTTGTGGGACATGGATAGCTGTGTGCCATGTTAAACTTGGAAACAATTGAACTTACGTTTTGGTTTTTAAAACTTATGCTTCCGCTTGCAACTTAAACTATGTTTTGTTTGAACACCAATTGTATTGGTTAGAATTTTATAACTACTTATATGCTTGTTCAATATGACTGGTGGCTGGATCCTGGTCAGTCATTCCTCCAAGCGGTAGTACTCCGCAGGTGGATTTTGGGGGTGTGACAGATTGGTATCAGAGCCATTGGTTATAGTGAACTTGGTTTTAATAAAGGAGAAACGTTTTTGTTAAAACCAGACTATAACCTGTACAGTGCTCAACGGTCCATAACGACGCTTCACTCCACATGCAAGGCTCGACATTCTAGGTGATATGATCTGTGTATATTGCCAACTTGTTAGTTACATAGTACATTGCCCATGGTATGCTTGATTAGTATAACTACTGTTGCTTGAACACATGTGTGCTTACTCCCTTCTGCCATCGCATTATCGCGAACCTCTCTCACTCATGTTTCCCTCTTATATGAAGATCATGAGTGGATGCGTTAACATGACTCAAGCCCAGTTGACGGCTCTGATCAACGAACGAGTTGCCGTGGCACTTGCAGCTGCATACGCAGGAGGTATATCCTGCAGTCCGAACTCATTCTAGGATCTTTAGAATCCTACTCTCGTGAACCAACCTTTGTGTTAAACTCTGTCTTTTCTTTCGCCCACGATAGGTCAACATGCTCAGACACCGGTGTGCACCTTTAAGACCTTTATGGACTGCCGACCCACTGCTTTTAGCGGAACTGAAGGAGCAGTAGGTCTCCTCCACTGGTTTGAGAAACTTGAATATGTGTTCGAAATGTGTGAATGCCCTGAAGCGCGCAGGGTGAAGTATGCTACCGGTACTCTCGAGGGTTTAGCCCTCACGTGGTGGAACGCTCAAGTTCAAATGCTGGGGTTGGTTGCTGCCAACGCCACCCCATGGGAAACTTTCAAGGAAATGATCAGGGAGGAATACTGCAGTCGTGATGACATTCATAAGCTGGAAGACGAGTTCTACAACCTCAAGATGACGGGGTCAGAAATTGAGGCGTATACTAAGAGATCGCATGAGCTTGCCTTATTGTGTCCTACTATGGTGGACCCTCTATTTAAGCGAATTGAACTCTATCTCAAGGGCTTGGTGCCAGAAATCCAAAGTCATGTGACTTCAGCAAACTTGGCCACTATCCAGCAGGTTGTTCAGTTGGCTCACCGTCTTACTGATCAGGCGGTGGAGCAGAACAAGTTACCAAAGCGTATAAGCGCTACAGCTACTTCGGGTGCTCCTAGTGACAGCAAGAGGAAATGGGATGGAGCTTCAAGCAAGGGTTCAACTTCTGTGCAATCTCAGTCTCAGCAGAGAAAGACTGATGACTACAAGAGCCCCAGTCAGCAATCGTCTGGTGGTCAAAGTCATGGTGGGTACAAGGGGAATCACCCCAAATGCAATCGCTGCAACCTACACCACAGTGGGCCATGCACCAGGGGCAACTGTCATCGGTGCAACAAGCCTGGTCACGCTGCAAAGGATTGCAGGAGCTTATACCCCGCCAATCAGAATCGTCAGCAAGCTCAACAGAACCAGCGGCAGCAACAGGGTAACAACAAAGGGTGCTTTCAGTGTGGAGCTGAAGGCCACTTCAAGAAAGATTGTCCCCAACTGAACCAGAACTAGAACAACAACAACAACAACAATCAGGGGAACGGTAACAATGGGAACCACAACAACAACAATGGTGCCAGGGGGCGGGTGTTCGTGATTGGCCAAGGTGAAGCAAGGAATGACCCCGACGTGGTGACGGGTAAGTTCCTTCTCGACGACTTTTATGTTACAGTTTTATTTGATTCGGGTGCCGATACTAGCTATGTGTCACTAGAAGTTAGTCAAATGCTTAAGCGTATTCCAACACCCTTGAACAACAAGCACACTGTAGAGCTGGCAAATGGTAAGAGTTTGGAGGCCTCACACGTAGTCAAAGGTTGCAAACTTATTCTCGCTAACCAGACCTTCTCTATTGACCTTATTCCTACATCTTGGGTAGTTTCGATGTTGTCTTTGGGATGGATTGGTTATCCCAACACCGAGCAGAGATTCTTTGCAACGAGAAGATCGTTTGTATTCCTGGTTCCGGTAGTGAACCTCTCATGATTTGTGGCGACAAGAGGAGTGCTGTTGAAAACGTCATCTCTTTCCTTAAGGCCCAGAAGTGCTTGCGAAAGGGCCACACTGTCGTTTTGGCTCTCGTTACTGACACCTCGGAGAAAGAAAAGAAGATAGAAGATTTTCCAATTGTACGTGACTATCCTGAGGTATTCCCTGAGGAATTACCTGGTCTTCCACCCCATCGCCAAGTCAAGTTTCAGATTGAACTAGCTCCTGGAGCTGCGCCTATAGCTCGCGCACCTTATCGTCTAGCTCCATCAGAGTTGGAAGAACTCTCTACGCAACTACAAGAACTCTTGGATAAGGGTTTTATTCGTCCTAGCTCATCGCCCTGGGGAGCTCCAGTACTATTTGTGAAGAAGAAGGACGGTACCTTCAGAATGTGTATCGACTATCGTGAACTCAACAAGGTGACTGTGAAGAACCGTTATCCTCTACCACGTATTGACGACTTGTTCGACCAGTTGCAG
Organism: Helianthus annuus; assembly: GCF_002127325.2. Lineage (NCBI taxonomy): Eukaryota > Viridiplantae > Streptophyta > Magnoliopsida > Asterales > Asteraceae > Helianthus > Helianthus annuus. Next base: position 52,628,346 of record NC_035436.2, read on the forward strand.
GGGTCGAGCTACTATTCAAAGATCGATTTGAGATCGGGATATCACCAGCTGAGAGTTCGAGAAGAGGATGTCTCTAAGACAGCCTTTAGAACTCGTTATGGGCACTATGAGTTTTTGGTCATGCCGTTTGGGCTGATAAACGCACCTGCGGTTTTCATGGACTTGATGAACCGAGTGTGCAAGCCATACCTGGACAAATTCGTTATAGTCTTCATCGACGACATCCTGATCTATTCTAAGAGTCAGGAGGAACACGAGCAGCATCTACGACTTATTCTGGAACTCCTTCGAACCGAACAGCTTTACGCAAAGTTCTCGAAATGCGACTTCTGGCTTCGAGAAGTCCATTTCCTAGGCCACGAGGTGAACAAGGATGGGATTCACGTTGATCCATCCAAGGTAGACTTTATTAAGAACTGGCCTGCACCTCGCACACCAAAGGAAATTCGCCAATTCTTGGGATTGGCAGGTTACTACAGGAGGTTCATTAAGGATTTTTCTAAGATCGCACAGCCTCTCACCTCGCTAACGCAGAAAGGCGTTGTTTATCGATGGGGAAATGCACAAGAGTTAGCCTTTCAGCACCTAAAGGATAGACTTTGTAGTGCACCTATCCTTTCACTGCCAGAGGGCACAGACGATTTTGTGATTTACTGCGACGCATCAATTCAAGGCCTTGGTTGTGTATTGATGCAACGAGATAAAGTTATAGCCTACGCCTCATGCCAACTCAAAGTTCACGAGAAGAACTACACTACACACGATTTAGAGCTGGGAGCTGTTGTTTTCGCACTTAAGTTATGGCAACATTACCTGTACGGTACCAAGTGCGCCATCTACACCGACCACAGGAGCCTAGAGCACATATTCAAGCAGAAGGAACTGAATATGCGGCAACGACGATGGGTCGAGCTACTGAATGACTACGAGTGCTCCATCAGGTATCACCCGGGCAAGGCCAATGTCGTGGCAGACGCCCTTAGTCGAAAGGACACCGCACCTAAGCGCGTGAGAGCTTAACAACTCACGATCCATTCTAGTCTCCCTTCCCAAATACGAGCTGCTCAGATGGAAGCACTGAAACCGGAAAACGTCAGGGCTGAAGCCCTACGCGGGTCAAGACAACGTTTAGAACAAAAGGAAGACGGTGCTTACTACGTAACGGGACGCATTTGGGTTCCACTCTATGGCAACCTACGAGAACTTGTGATGGATGAGGCACACAAGTCCCGCTACTCGGTACACCCTGGTTCGCATAAGATGTACCACGATATTAAAACTACATATTGGTGGCCTAGCATGAAGGCCCACATAGCAACTTACGTCAGCAAGTGTTTGACTTGTGCGCGAGTCAAGACAGAATACCAGAAACCCTCAGGTTTACTTCAACAACCAGAGATACCCCAATGGAAATGGGAGCAAATTTCCATGGATTTTGTTACTGGCTTGCCTAGATCCCAGCGCGGAAACGATACTATTTGGGTGATCGTGGATCGACTCACAAAATCCGCACACTTCTTGGCGATTAAGGAAACGGATAAATTCTCCACTCTAGCGGAAATATACCTCAAGGAAGTTGTTTCGAGGCACGGGGTGCCCACCTCTATTATCTCCGATCGAGATGCACGTTTTACTTCAGAGTTGTGGCAAGCAATGCACAAGTCCTTTGGCTCAACGTTTAGATATGAGCACAGCGTATCACCCTCAGACAGACGGGCAGTCCGAGCGCACTATCCAGACATTAGAAGACATGCTTCGTGCATGTGTAATCGACTTTGGCAACAGCTGGGAAAAGCATCTGCCACTTGTGGAATTTTCGTACAATAACAGCTACCACACCAGCATTAAAGCTGCTCCGTTTGAGGCATTGTACGGGCGTAAATGCCGGTCACCTCGTTGTTGGGCAGAGGTGGGGGATAGTCAAATCACTGGTCCGGAACATGTGGTGGACACTACTGAACGGATTGCTCAAATACGACAATGCATGGCGGCCGCTCGTGACCGTCAGAAAGCCTACGCCGATAAGGGCAGGAAACCACTTGAGCTCCAGGTTGGGGAGCGGGTACTACTCAAAGTTTCACCCTGGAAGGGTGTGGTTCGTTTTGGTAAACGAGGCAAACTTAACCCACGATACGTTGGACCTTTCGAAATCATTGAGAAGATAGGCAGGGTGGCCTATAGACTAAACTTACCAGCAGAACTCGGTGCAGTTCACAACGTTTTTCACGTGTCGAATCTGAAGAAGTGTCTGTCAGATGAGACCCACATAGTTCCTCTGAAGGAACTCACTATCGACGAGCAGTTACGATTCGTCGAGGAACCAGTTGAAATCACGGACCAGGATGTTAAGGTCCTCAAGAGCACTAGAATACCTCTCGTTCGAGTTCGTTGGAACTCACGTCGCGGCCCAAAGTTCACCTGGGAGCGCGAAGATCAGATGAAACAAAAGTATCCCCAACTGTTCGCAAACAGTACAACCACTACTGAGGCTGAAGCTACGGAATTTCGGGACGAAATTCCAGATCAACGGGGGGAGGATGTGACACCCCAGGAAAACCGGGAAAACCATACAACTTAACTAGCTTCCTCAGTGAGTGCATACCAAATTTCGGGATGAAATTTCTTTCAACTTGGGGATGATGTGACAACTCGAAATTTAGAACCTTTCGTTGTAACATGTTGAACGTTATGTAACTAGTTGACATGTTGTGTGATTAATGATTTATGTGAACATCCTATGTGATTATATGTTATGCTTATATGTATGTTGGTATGTATGCGACCCGAGACACAAGAACCCGACTCGAGACCATGTGGTCTCGAGTGAATAGTGTAACCGGTTGGGCCGGTTGGGCCATTTAATCCATCCAAAACCCATTAGGGTGCATCAACTTGAACTAGTATATAACCTTTGATGATAACCAACCTTGCCATTTTTTGGGCAACCCACACACACTCTCCCTCTCTCTCACTAAAACCCTAAGTCTCAACATCCTCCTTCCCTCATTCTTGGATCAAACAGGTGACAACAAAGGCTTCAGACTAGCTTGTGCACACCAAGTGAAGCTTCATCCTTCACTAATACTTCTCGAACCGGTTAGTGAGTTATGATTTGTTGTTTTGTCAAATGGTGTCTTGATTTATATGATTTTTACATTAAATTGTAAGCAAGACATGATGAGTTGGTGTTCAAGTAATCGGTTCACAAGTTTCCATGTTATGTTGATGATGAGTATCGGATAATGCATTGTTATGTTAAGATGTGTAATATATGCTTGACTATGAATGAGTGTTATCGGCTTTACTTGGGTTTGGATCCGAAGGGTTTGGGTGTTAATACAAGTTGGATTGATTGGTGAATAGAAACCGAATGCTTGTAATCGGCAATGGTAGGTTCACGATTAGGATGATTCATCATGTTGACATAATAGGGTGCATGCTAGTAATCAAGAACAAAGATCCGGTTATATGATAGAGTGTTGATGAGTTGTTGTTCATAATTTTGTTTGATTAAGGTTTGTTTGAATAAAATGTTAAGAACCCTAAAAGATGAACAACATGAATATCATATGAACATGTGTTGAATGTTTGAAATCTGGATGTTTGATCTATTTTTATTGAGGTTTAGACAAGGAAACATGTTAATGCATTGTTATTGGCTAGTACACCATATCATGATCATGAAATTCTATTGGTTTAGTACAATGTCGGAAGTCAGCAGATGTTCCTGTCGGGACCACCTGTCTCGACTCGAGACCACAGGATAACAACTCGAGAGCTACGGTTGCGACACAGGTTGCGAGTCGAGAACCTCTAGTCTCGACTCGAGACCACACATTATATGCACACAAACAGCATGACTCGAGACTATGCTTGCGAGTCCGATTTCGACTCGAGACCAATACATGCATGACCCGAAACCACCTCGGTTGCGACTCGAGATCTTGTAAGCTACACTCGAGACCGCACAGTCTTGACTAGAGACCGCACGGTCTCGACTCGAGACCACGCACATGTATAAGCTATTTGGACTTTCACATTATTACGGGCTTAGGTGTTTGGGCCGGACTTATGGGCTTCTTGTGTTACTGTTGAATGCGTGTTTTGGGCTTGCGTGCTATTACGAGGCCAACTGTTTGGGCCGCACATTTAGACTTTGGTTATTACGTGAATGTTACTGTGGAACTTGTTGCGAACTGTCGTTGAACTGCCATGCTAGACTTGTATGCCATGATTGTTACTTGTGTGCAATACGTGAAGAACATACGTGCACTACTTGGTTTGAATCTGACATGAACGGTATCTATGTTAGGACGTAGTGACCACTTACAACTCGATTGACTTTTCTGTGTATCTGCCGAGCAAACCAAGGTGAGTTCACACTCTCTACAAAGCATGGGATTCCCTGGGTTGGGAATGGGGTTAAGGAACGTAGATTCCTCGTCCTCCTTGGGTAGGACAACAATGGTTCAGGAATGTAATTCCTCGTCCTCACGGACAGATAACTCGTACTAGACCAAAACTCTATCACGAAGTCCCTCCTTTTTGTATCGACTTAATCGCCGGGCCAATGGCGAGCGGGTCATTAGTTAGATAGCTCTATTTAGGTCTGACAAACCTCACACCGTGCCGCAGAGGACGGGCGTGAACTAATGGATCTGGGGCACGTCAATGATGATAGACATTGACAGTTTCAGGGCACATAAACATGACTACAGTCAGCAGTCGATATGGTAACGAGTCTAGTGTATACATGGGGTAGCCCCCACGGCCGAAATGCCAGATAACTAACATGGGGTAGCCCCCACGGCTGGAATGCCAGAGTAACCGGGAATAAACAAGTCACGTTTTCAACTATGGGGTAACCCCCACGGCAGGATGCCAGATTAAGGAAACTGTTTTCGAAACAAACTAAAACGAACACCCAACTGTGAACTCACTCAACTTGTTGTTGACTCGTTACTACATGCTTTGCAGGACCATAGGTACTTAGCTGGAGCTTGCACGGAGGAGAGTCGTTGTGGGACATGGATAGCTGCGTGCCATGTTAAACTTGGAAACAATTGAACTTACGTTTTGGTTTTTAGAACTTATGCTTCCGCTTGCAACTTAAACTATGTTTTGTTTGAACACCAATTGTATTGGTTAGAATTTTATAACTACTTATATGCTTGTTCAATATGATTGGTGGCTGGATCCTGGTCAGTCATTCCTCCAAGCGGTAGTACTCCGCAGGTGGATTTTGGGGGTGTGACAGTGCTAGAGTGGGAAACTGGATTTTTGATGATATTTTCTGCTGCCTGGCTGTCCAACATGAGTAGTGTCTTTAAGGCAGTGATACCAAAATCCAGTAACTGATTTTGAAGCCACAGGAGTTGGGCTGTACAGCTTGCAGCAGCAATGTATTCAGCCTCAGCAGTGGATGTTGAAACTGCTACTTGCTTTTTGCTTTGCCAAGAAACTAAGCAATCACCTAGAAACTGGCACCCTCCTGAAGTGGACTTCCTTGTGGTGTGACATCCAGCAAAGTCACTGTCTGAAAAACCTGAAAGCTTGATATTCCCATTAGCTGGATACCAGATACCAAGTGTGGGAGCACCTTTTATGTATCTGAAGATCCTTTTTACAGCAATGAGATTTGATTTTCTGGGAGCTGATTGACTTCTTGCACAGACACATGTTGCAAACATGATGTCTGGTCTAGATGCAGTTAGGTACAATAAAGACCCAATCATGCTTCTATAGAGTGTTTGGTCAATCAGCTCATCCTTTTCATCAGACATGACCAGCTTATTTGTTGCCATGGGTGTGTGCATGGTTTACAATCATTCAATATCAAATTTGGTCAAAAGTTCTTTAGCATATTTGCTTTGATGAATGAAAGTTCCATTTTGCATTTGTTGTACTTGGAGACCAAGAAAGCATTGCAGCTCACCCATTGCACTCATTTCAAACTCAGCTGTCATGAGTTCTCTAAACTCTTCACACATTTTGTTGCATGTGCTTCCAAAAATAATGTCATCCACATAAATTTGGACAATCATTAAATCCTTCCCTCTCCATTTAAGAAACAGTGTTTTATCAATGGTACCTCTTTTGAAACCATTTGAGAGTAGGAAGTTGGAAAGAGTTTCATACCAGGCCCTTGGTGCTTGTTTCAGGCCATACAAGGCTTTGTTTACCCTGTAGACATGATCAGGATAAAATGGATCCTCAAAACCTGGAGGTTGACATACATACACCTCTTCTTGAATTGTACCATAGAGGAAAGCACTTTTGATATCCATTTGAAACACCTTCATGTTGTGGTTGACAGCAAAGGCCAAGAACAGTCTAATGGCTTCCAATCTTGCAACAGGGGCGAATGTTTCATCATAATCAATCCCCTCTTCCTGTTTGTAACCTTGAACCACAAGCCTGGCTTTATTCTTGACAACAATGCCACTTTCATCAGTTTTGTTCTTGAAGACCCACTTTGTGCCAATGGGACTGACCTCTTCTGGCAGTGGTACAAGCTCCCATACTTGTTGTCTTTTAAACTGTTGGAGCTCCTCTTGCATGGCTTCTACCCAGCTGTTGTCTTTCAGTGCCTCTTGGTACTTTACTGGCTGATGGAGTGATAGAAAACCAGCAAAAAGACAAATGTTTTGGGTTTGGCTTCTTGTGAGCACCCCTTCATTGATGTTGCCAATGATTTAATCAGGTGGATGAGATCTCAAGAAGATTAAATCTCCTTGGTATTGTATGATGGCATTTGTTGGTGAAGGCTGCAAATGTGTATCATCTGAGCTAACCACTGTTGGTGACTTTGATGACCCAGCAGTGGCTTCAAAAGGTGGTGGAATTGGAGGTAATGAAGTGGACAACTGCTGACTTTTATCCACTGTTTGAGGACTTTTGTCAGCAGTGTTTGAGGATGTGGAAGCAGTGGTGGATGGGCTACTTTGGTCAACAACTGTTGAGGTAGCAGTGGTTGAGCTTTGACAGCTGTTTTGAACAGCTGGTGCTTTTCCCTTTGTGGCAGACCTTTGAGGGATGATGATTTCGTACCCATAGTCTGGTGTGGTATCCTCTGATGGACCTGCACTGTTAGTCTTGACAGCAGTATTTTCAAAAGTAAATTTTTCAAGATCAAACAGATCTGCAGGATTTGCTGGGATTTTCATTGATGAAAGTTCATTGAACTTTACATTCAAAGTCTCCTCCACTGCCTTGGTCCGTGTATTGAACACTTTGTATGCCTTGGCAGTGGTTGAGTATCCCAGATGATAACCACAATCAATTTTGGCTGTAAATTTTGAAATGGAATCTTTTAAGTTCAAAATAAAGCATGGGCAGCCAAACACCTTGAAATAAGAGATCAGTGGTTTGATTTTATACAGAATTTCATAAGCAGTCTTTTTGTGCCTGGGGTTTATTAAAACTTTGTTCTGGACATAGCAAGCAGTGTTTACTGCCTCTGCCCAGAAAGTTAATGGCAAACCTGAATCTGCAAGCATGGTTCTTGCAGCCTCAATCAAAGTTCTATTCCTTCTTTCAACAACCCCATTTGCTCTGGTGTTCTAGGGATGTTGTACTGCCTTACAATCCCTTTCTTCACACAGAAGGCATCCAACTCCTTATTTTTAAATTTTGTGCCATTGTCACTCCTGAAGCTTTTCACTGGAAGGTCAAATTGCTTTTCAACCTGTGTCACAAAGTCTTGCAAAATGCCTGCCGTCTCATCTTTTGAGTGTAAAAAGAAAGTCCATGTAAACCTAGAAAAGTCATCAACAATAACCAAACAATATCTTTTCTTCTTGAGGCTCATGACTTGAACTGGGCCAAACAAATCCATGTGTAGCATTTGCAAACACTGGGTTATTTTGGATTCTTCAATGGACTTGTAAGAACTTTTATGCTGTTTTCCTTTTAAGCAGGAAATGCAATGTTCAGGACATGAAAACAATATTTGTGGTAGGCCTCTCACCAAACCATTTTTTGAAATTTCAGTGATTGTCTTAAGATTTATGTGCCCCAGCCTTCTGTGCCAAAGTTCTGTCTCTTTGTTAGAGGCAGCTGAGAATAGACAGGCATCAACTCTGGGACACTCTTTTGACATATCAACAACATAAACATTGCCACTTCTTTGAGGAACAAGTTTAGTTTGACCAGTTTTGATTATTGCTTCAATCTTTTTGACCATTTCTGGTCCAACAATCCTACAACAATCTTTTGTGAAGAATGACCCAAACCCTTTGTCACTCATTTGTGATACACTCAGAAGGTTGAATTTTAGATTGTCTATTAGATTGACTGTAACACCCTGGTTACTGAATTACGATTTTATATGAAAATACCACAATTAGATGTGTAGTTAAGACCACACACATTATATAAATGCGGGTTTATTAAAACTTTTAACAAATCATAAGTTATTTAACATAACGTAATCGAGTTCGTTGTTTAAAATTTACAACGTGGCAATGTGCGGAAACGTGTATCTATTTCGTGTTCGGTTCTTCGTTGAGCTTGATCTTCTTCCGGCATCCACAAAGTACCTACATTTCATAAAAAGATGAAATGCTTTAGTCATACGGGATTTAAAACGTATCTAAACAAGTCCGGGAAACAAAACTGATCAAAAATACATTTTGTACAGGGTCCACCGTAAATTACGGTGGACACCGTAATTTACGGTAGCCCTGTTATAACAATTCCCCACCGTAAGGCAGGGGAGAACTGCCGTAAAGAATTCAGCCTCCATCGTAACTTACGGTACCCACCGTAAGTTACGGTGGCCCCTGCATCAGCTTTTTCCATTTTGCCGTTTATTGATACGGAAACTTCCGTATCTTTCAAACCGCTTGACAGTTTGACCTACCGTTTCTTCCTGCGTGTTTGTAATTTAACTCTCCACATTATGGAGTTAAAATCTAACATCCGGATTAACGAAACTTAAGACTTTCAAGTCTTCGGCTTATTACCCCTTTTCACCAATTCTTGACCCGTTCGTGATTTTATCAAACAACATGATTGTTTGAACCCGATTTCGCATGAACCTTATAATTACAATGTTGTCTATCATAGTAGGTTTATAATCCCCGATTTATTACACAAATTAAACCCGTTTTCGCTGGTATGCTTATTTTGACCCGTTAAGGGTATTTATGCGCTAAGGACCCATAACATCCTTTTTATACTTATCTTAAGGATTTAATCTACCAAATCACTTATTTCCAACAACCTTTAAAGGTCGTTTGCCCGGTTTACCTAACAAGGGTATTTTAGTAAACTTTGGCCCCTCATTTACGACGAAGGGCATTTGCTACTTAATTGACCCTAAAAATGTATGTTCAACCACAATCGTATTTATACGTACCTGGCTCGAGTCAACCTAGTGACCCATTTCAACACCTTGCTTTTTATTACCGATATTCTATGGCGACGCAATTATCCCAATTACCATTCGCTCCTGTAACACATGACTTGACCACCACATTAGTTGATTTTGTCAAATGACATCATTCCCACCATTTGACCTGTTCGGTCTATATAACTCAACATTTTCATATGTAACAAAAACATAGTTTTTAATTACCAATCACACATCCGAACCATTTCGGGTTTTCCCACTAGATCCTTTTCTTTCTAAAGTCAATTTCCTATATTTTTAACCTATTCGGCTTATGCTATGAGTGTCCTTTTGAAACTTATTTCACTTTAGTCAATACTTGACTAAATTTCCATTTTTACCCATTTTCCATTACTAGTTACGCTATAAGGTAACTTTAAGGAAACTATTAAACTATTAACCAATTCATGACTAGTCTACCATTTTGCCTCTTTCACCATTAATCATGGTTTAAAACGTTTCTAATTCGTTCCAACCCAATTCGTTTCGTGTTGGAACCCATAATTCGAACCAAATCCTTTGTTGTATTTATTGCCCATAAAATAAACACGTATACTACAAGTAGGTGTAAGTTTTACTTACCTCATATCCAAGCTACACTTTTCTTTTCCTTCTAGATTCGGTTGACCCGCTTTCTCCCCAAGCTCCAGCTAGCTTGTTAAGCGCCAACTATTATTCGTCATTCACAAGGTGGTTAGTTTAATCATGACTTAGTACGATTATTCCACCTTACAAATTTCATATCAAAAATTACCATTTATCGGATTATAGGTCAGTTTGACTTTTTAAAAGTCAAATGCCCATTAGTATACTAATTGCATATTCGAGTTCATCAACTAGTTTTAGCATTCTTTAATTACCCGGTAGGTGTTATCTTTAGACCACCGTTTTAACCAAAGTTCTATCCGCGTTCATCATATTTAGAACTCTTTTTAATCACATTTTGTATAAGAGCCAAAACGTCACAATTAAGTGTTTTAACTTCAAAAATTCTAGTTTCGAGCCTTCTTTGAGGCATTTCATCAAACACTTTGAGGGCAGAATTTTACATGTTTATTTATCAAGTCTCTAGCTTATCTCTTAGCCCTAATTTCACATAAATCAACCATCTTACAAAGTTGTTAACTTCTATAATTTCTGAAATCACTTCAAATTGTCACATTATACTAGATCAACACTCTATTTCCTAGTGTTCATCAAATTTCACATAAACCATCAATCACCTACAATGGTGTTCATAGGTTTCATTACAATTTCACATGATTTTCAACTTGTATTTGTCTAGGGTTTGTCCCTAGACACTATAGTTGTTCCTAGATCATCATAAGACATACATGCAATTATAATTTCAGATTTTCCCAATTACATGAGAATTTCAAGTTGAGAGTTTTTTATGAAATTTTACATACCTTGTGATCCTCTTGTGATGAGGATCAGTAATCTATGCTTGATTTTCGATTTTGACTTGGTTTAAGCCCTCAATTTGTGAGTTTTGTGATGAACTAGGTTTTGATAAAGCTTGGGGTCGCACCCCTGTTCTCTGGTCGATCTCTTGGAGACTCCAATATGGAGTGTTTATGTTTTAATTAAAACATTTTCTAGTTTGCCCATTTTTAGTCCCTCATATTTAGATGTTTTATAAAGAGGGTTAAAATCTTGTTTTCTATTCATTCACTTGATCACACATAATTAACTAGGTTAATTATTCCTAGTTAACTTAGTTGGTTCTGGGGTTACAACCTGTTTCATTCAAAGTCCCGTAAACTCGGGCCTCTCATAACTTTATTTCCTTAAAAACATCTATTCACGTTTTATTTAACATTAGATTTATTTATTTTAAATCCTAATATTTACCGGGTTACCGTTACTACTAACGGTATGTTACCCGTGTATTAATAATAAGGGGTTTTGATTACCAAACCCGATTTCGGGGTGTTACAAGTCTACCCCCCCTTAAAGAGGTTTCATCCTCGAAACCTTTTATGATATAACTCATTGAGTTTAAACTCAATGTATTTTGAGCCGAGAAATCCCTTAAACATTACTTATACTCTTAGCTAATTGTTAGTATTACCAGAAAAGTATGGTAACATCTTTTTGGCTATTAATTGTCTACGTACCTCTTACGACATAGTGCAATTCGAAATAACGTAATTTCGTTATTTCCACTAGTTTAGTTACTTAGCGCTATTCATCACTTTCATATATTATAGAATTCTTTATGGATCCGTTACTTTGACCCATTTAAAGGTCTTTAGTGAAATCATTCACTTTTAACAACAATTTCTTTTGTTTTCAAATTTATTTATTCGGTTTAGTTATACCGAATCCACCGCTTATAAACAACCAAAATTACTTTAATGACCTTAACCGTTCTCACTAACTAGACCTTATAGTCCAGTTACTTTTACCGTTCGTTTAGTGATAATGTGATTCCACTTCACGTTGCATTTCTTCACCGTGATCGTGTCACGTCATGTTTAATTTAATTTTTTTTTATCAACCTTCCACTTTCGAAAATACCACTTTTCGAATATATTGTCTTGCACCTATTGATGTTAAGACCCATAATTTATTCTTTTCCGTTCTCATTTTACGCGGGGAATCATAGCTGGTTCCCTTGCTTTGCACTATTGACCCGTAGGTTCTTTCACATAGCATCATAGGCTATTTCTTTAAATCTTCCACCTTTTTAAGGTGAGACATTAATAACTCGTTTCCTTCTCTTTATGACTCGAGAGTCTTTTAGGTCCCGTAGACCTTAACATTGTGTTTAATCCCGTAGGTTATGATGATCCCGTAGATCATCCTCTATTCTTGTCTATATTCAAATGTATATATATACATATATAGCCCCAAAGCATCTCTTATTATGTTTGGAATCGTTTATTTTTCGCTTTTGAACTTCAATTGACCTTGACCGTAGTCTAAGGCTTCATTTGTCCATTTCCGGACTAATCCTCCGACTTTATGACTTCTGACGTTATTTACGCGTCAGTTTGTTCTGCACTTACCGTCTCCCGGTTCATACTTATACTTGTATACAACCCATTACCCGGGTTCTTTTATCTTAACGTTCTTAACCCCATAACCCTTTACATAGGTTAGTTAACATCTCACACTTTTACTTATTCAACCCGCGCCTACTTACATTAGCAACCATCATCATTTATTTAATTCGCTTAACTTGTTCATGTGAGATTTCATCACTGACGAACGTCAAATTTCATTCTTTGTTTAACCCGTTCGACCTTTAACTAGTCGAACGTGATTTTCATCAAAATTTACGGTTGCGAAAATTCTCGTCATCTTTTTAGTCATGACTCATATTCCGAGTCTTTTGACTTTCTATTTCGCGTTCCTGTTTCTCGGTCTACGCATGTGTTTAAATCCTTACCTACCAACCGGGTGTTTTACCGAAGTCGTTATTATTGCAACCCTTACGGTATGTATTATGACTTCGTTTCGCTTTTATATTCCTACTTCGTTCTCAAATTTGGTGTTTTACAAAATCGGCCCTTTAAGAGTCTTATTTGTATTCTTCGGGTTCGAATGTAAGTACACTACCTCCCAATGCATATCTTGATCATTTTACATGTTTATATTCTTCGGGTTCGAGTGTAAGTACACCCCTTCCCAATATATGTCTACACCACTTTACATGTTTGCATTTTCCGGGTTCGAGTGTAAGTACACCCCCTCCCAATACATGTCTACATCATTTTACATGTTTGCATTTTCCAGGTTCGAGTGTAAGTACACCCCCTCCCAATACATGTCTACATCATTTTACATGTTTGCATTTTCTGGGTTCGAGTGTAAGTACACCCCCTCCCAATACATGTCTACATCATTTTACATGTTTTCATTTTCCGGGTTCGAGTGTAAGTACACCCCCTCCCAATACATGTTCTGATTATCTTACGTGTTTCTTTGTCCCTTCACTCGGGCTCATTATCTTAATGTAATACGCTTCCGTCACTCGGCTGTGCGTTTACATTGTGATCACATATTTTTCTTATTTGATTCATTTGGGTACCTTTAATTTGTCCCACTCACCCCGTCCTTATTACATCGGATGTGAGTATGTCTGCTATAAGAAACTCGTGGTATCATATGCCACTACTTACTTGGCCAGAGTAAGCGATTTAACACTTGACACACACGACCTTTTTATAGTTTTCACATCACGCCCTATGTAAGTAACGCCTCTATTCAGTTTTCTTGGAAATTATATCCTATGCAAGTTTCCAATTTACCTATGCAACGATCATTCTCTACATGTTTGTTGCATATTGCTAATTGTGCGATTATATTTAAAAATACGCACCTGGTAATGCTTGCCCCGACGAGCGTTTCTTGCCATTAACCTTGTTCGTGGTCGTTACGCGATTTAGTCCTTAGTGAGCATGCTCCTATCGTCATACTTCGAACCGTCCCTCTTTCATATCCTTAATTTGTTCAACTCTTGTCATCTTTAAATGCAAGTGTCCTTCAATCAAGACACCCACAAAAGTTAGTAATATCAACTTCAATAATCGTCTGCATTATAATACAAGGCTTTTTTTTTTTTTTTTTACTATACGCGTCAACACGCGTATTTTTGTCAACTATATCAATCATTAAATTTGGGGTAACGTGTATTACACGATAACCCTATGTGTTGTCTACAACACTCTAATACGCTAGACCTTTAGCATACATGCACTTACCGGATTTGCGATCAAGCCTTGAACCGAACACTATTCCTTGTCAAGAGCATAAGGTTTAAGTCCAAGCATGGTTCCTCCCCACCATACTCGAATCTCTTAAACCAAGGCTCTGATACCAACTTGTAACACCCTGGTTACTGAATTACGATTTTATATGAAAATACCACAATTAGATGTGTAGTTAAGACCACACACATTATATAAATGCGGGTTTATTAAAACTTTTAACAAATCATAAGTTATTCAACATAACGTAATCGAGTTCGTTGTTTAAGATTTACAACGTGGCAATGTGCGGAAACGTGTATCTATTTCGTGTTCGGTTCTTCGTTGAGCTTGATCTTCTTCCGGCATCCACAAAGTACCTACATTTCATAAAAACATGAAATGCTTTAGTCATACGGGATTTAAAACGTATCTAAACAAGTCCGGGAAAAAAACTGATCAAAAATACATTTTGTACAGGGTCCACCGTAAATTACGGTGGACACCGTAATTTACGGTAGCCCTGTTATAACAATTCCCCACCGTAAGGCAGGGGAGAACTGCCGTAAAGAATTCAGCCTCCATCGTAACTTACGGTACCCACCGTAAGTTACGGTGGCCCCTGCATCAGCTTTTTCCATTTTGCCGTTTATTGATACGGAAACTTCCGTATCTTTCAAACCGCTTGACAGTTTGACTTACCGTTTCTTCCTGCGTGTTTGTAATTTAACTCTCCACATTATGGAGTTAAAATCTAACATCCGGATTAACGAAACTTAAGACTTTCAAGTCTTCGGCTTATTACCCCTTTTCACCAATTCTTGACCCGTTCGTGATTTTATCAAACAACATGATTGTTTGAACCCGATTTCGCATGAACCTTATAGTTACAATGTTGTCTATTGTAGTAGGTTTATAATCCCCGATTTATTACACAAATTAAACCCGTTTTCGCTGGTATGCTTATTTTGACCCGTTAAGGGTATTTATGCGCTAAGGTCCCATAACATCCTTTTTATACTTATCTTAAGGATTTAATCTACCAAATCACTTATTTCCAACAACCTTTAAAGGTCGTTTGCCCGGTTTACCTAACAAGGGTATTTTAGTAAACTTTGGCCCCTCATTTACGACGAAGGGCATTTGCTACTTAATTGACCCTAAAAATGTATGTTCAACCACAATCGTATTTATACGTACCTGGCTCGAGTCAACCTAGTGACCCGTTTCAACACCTTGCTTTTTATTACCGATGTTTTATGGCGACGCAATTATCCCAATTACCATTCGCTCCTGTAACACATGACTTGACCACCACATTAGTTGATTTTGTCAAATGACATCATTCCCACCATTTGACCTGTTCGGTCTATATAACTCAACATTTTCATATGTAACAAAAACATGGTTTTTAGTTACCAATCAAACATCCGAACCATTTCGGGTTTTCCCACTAGATCCTTTTCTTTCTAAAGTCAATTTCCTATATTTTTAACCCATTCCGCTTATGCTATGGGTGTCCTTTTGAAACTTATTTCACTTTAGTCAATACTTGACTAAATTTCCATTTTTACCCATTTTCCATTACTAGTTACGCTATAAGGTAACTTTAAGGAAACTCTTAAACTATTAACCAATTCATGACTAGTCTACCATTTTGCCTCTTTCACCATTAATCATGGTTTAAAACGTTTCTAATTCGTTCCAACCCAATTCGTTTCGTGTTGGAACCCATAATTGGAACCAAATCCTTTGTTGTATTTATTGCCCATAAAATAAACACGTATACTACAAGCAGGTGTAAGTTTTACTTACCTCATATCCAAGCTACACTTTTCTTTTCCTTGTTGATTCGGTTGACCCGCTTTCTCCCCAAGCTCCACCTAGCTTGTTAAGCGCCAACTATTATTCGTCATTCACAAGGTGGTTAGTTTAATCATGACTTAGTACGATTATTCCACCTTACAAATTTCATATCAAAAATTACCATTTATCGGATTATAGGTCAGTTTGACTTTCTAAAAGTCAAATGCCCATTAGTATACTAATTGCATATTCGAGTTCATCAACTAGTTTTAGCATTCTTTAATTACCCGGTAGGTGTTATCTTTAGACCACCGTTTTAACCAAAGTTCTATCTGCGTTCATCATATTTAGAACTCTTTTTAATCACATTTTGTATAAGAGCCAAAACATCACAATTAGGTGTTTTAACTACAAAAATTCTAGTTTCGAGCCTTCTTTGAGGCATTTCATCAAACACTTTGAGGGCAGAATTTTACATGTTTATTTATCAAGTCTCTAGCTTATCTCTTAGCCCTAATTTCACATAAATCAACCATCTTACAAAGTTGTTAACTTCCATAATTTCTGAAATCACTTCAAATTGTCACATTATACTAGATCAACACTCTATTTCCTAGTGTTCATCAAATTTCACATAAACCATCAATCACCTACAATGGTGTTCATAGGTTTCATTACAATTTCACATGATTTTCAACTTGTATTTGTCTAGGGTTTGTCCCTAGACACTATAGTTGTTCCTAGATCATCATAAGACATACATGCAACTATAATTTCAGATTTTCCCAATTACATGAGAATTTCAAGTTGAGAGTTTTTTATGAAATTTTACATACCTTGTGATCCTCTTGTGATGAGGATCAGTAATCTATGCTTGATTTTCGATTTTGACTTGGTTTGAGCCCTCAATTTGTGAGTTTTGTGATGAACTAGGTTTTGATAAAGCTTGGGGTTGCACCCCTGTTCTCTGGTCGATCTCCTGGAGACTCCAATATGGAGTGTTTATGTTTTAATTAAAACATTTTCTAGTTTGCCCATTTTTAGTCTCTCATATTTAGATGTTTTATAAAGAGGGTTAAAATCTTGTTTTCTATTCATTCACTTGATCACACATAATTAACTAGGTTAATTATTCCTAGTTAACTTAGTTGGTTCTGGGGTTACAACCTGTTTCATTCAAAGTCCCGTAAACTCAGGTGTGACAACCTGTGCTTTAGAGCCTTTCACCGCACCATGTTGTAACCTATACGAACTTTATATGACAAGTTAGCGTATAAATTTATATTGAATATTTATGAGTTGTGTGTACGTGAAATGTGAAACGTTAAATAGTTGTACGTGATATGTGAAATGTTAAATGTGAATGTGGTTGGTTGTGTAATCTAGTCGCATAAAGGTTCGGGTTACACACTCTATTCCTAGTCGCACACTTCTCTTCTTGTTAATTAAATAACTCTCGGCCCAGTCTCCTTGAGCCAACACGAAGGCCATATAGGTGCAGCTTACCTGATCCGAGCTTATACACGCACGTTATATTGAGAATGGTCAGTATACTTTCCCTACATTGATCGAACTCCTTTGATTAGGAATCAGGATTGTAGAAATTTAGTTTTGATTATATATTACTTTGGGCCGGTTACCATATTTATCATGCACACCCAATCCGAGCCCCCTTGTTCATTAGAATTGGCAGCCATTTAAATGGGGCTTAAGCCCATTACCTTGGCCAAAGATAAACCGCCCAAGCTATTGATAGATATATATACGTAACATGTTACTGTTTACCAAAAAGACTCAAACAAAACCCTACCCCCCATCAAGATAGTGCGGCGACTGTGGATACTCCCCCCCCCTCGAAGCAGTAACCTTCCTGCAATCGGTTAGTATAATATCTTTATGTCTTGAATCAAGTCCTTATGTCATGCATGCCTAGTGAACTGATACATGATTATAATGATTGTTTATGTTCGGCCCTGATGTTGAGTGTATTAATGAATTGCATGATGATGGCTGATTAGTTATGCGATCATGGAAATAGTTGTAGAAATAGTGATTCGATGAATATGATGATAAATATGCTACGTGTAATCGTCCAATTACATAATAATAAATCTTTTGATTTCATAATGAAAGTGGTGGCCATGTGTTTCTACTCAAACAATAATATTTGGTATGCATGTGAAACAATGGCCAATGATGTCAGCCATTTACTTGAAGTGGTTCAATCAAATAAAAGGTCCAATCAATTAGAGGGATCATGAGGCATCTAATTAATGTTGTCAGAATGTGTGATGATTGTTATGGACTATAGGTTAGGATATTGTTTTGTTGTTACATGAGTATATATACTTGTTTTGAATTTGCATGAAATTGTAGAAGCATAACAACTTGGGCCGAATAGTTGGAATAATTAATAAATTCATTAATAAATTCACACTATTATATGCTATTATATGGGCTCATGTATTTGTGTTTCCTGTTTAGGTTGATCGGTTTGTATGTGATGTTGATTCATGGTACAAAAATATTGCACATGTTTAACAATTGAGTTTGGGAAATATAATAGGCCGTACACATGCACAGTGGATTGTTTGGGTCGATGTCAAGTGTGCCGCGATTTAGGGGGTGTGGGTTAAGCGTTTGGGCTGGGTTTTTTTTATGTGGTTTTGATGCAAGATCTTTGTAATCAAAGTGATCATAAGAAGTTATAAGTTATTGTTATTATGTGCATATACATGTGAATGACAGGTGAAATATTGATGTGTTATACGTATGTGTAATATGGAAGTACCTAGACTTGTTATAAATTGTGAGATGATATGTGTTGTATGTGCTTACCATTTGTGGATTGTATGCGAGAATAAGTGATTAATGTGTGTTTAAAACTGACTGTCACATGGTAACCATACTAGGATTTGGTTGATTGACTTGAATACGTGAATAAACATACCGAGCAAACCAAGGTGAGTTCACACTTTCCACAAGGCATGGGGTTCCCGGGGTGGGAATGGGATTTGATTATTTACTTGTACTTACCTAGATAATGGAAATTAGTGATATGATCCTCGGGTGAGGAAGGTTATTGATAAGATACTACTAGACTAGTGATACATATAGAACTGATCTTCGCATACACGCCAGGGTTGGCCGCGATAATATGACTAATCTTCGCACACATGCCTAGGAAGGCCGCGAACTATACACTAAACTTCGCACACATGCCGGGTGGCCGCGATACAAATACAACTAGTCTAGAATACATGGGAAACCCCCACTAATCTTCGCAAACATGCCTGGAGGGCCGCGATACAAATAAATGCGATATGGTTTACGAAACTAACATATGAATTTATGAAACGAATACTGAACCTAAACAACCAACTGTGAACTCGCTCAACTTTGTTGTTGACTCGTTGTTACATGCCTTGCAGGTCGTTAGGTATTTCAGGAGCTTGCACGAAGAGGCGTGGACGTTGTGGGACATGGACTGTTGAGTTCCATGTTAAACTTATGAACTTTTAACTTATCTTTTGGGTTTTAAACTTTATGCTTCCGCTGATAACTTTAACTTGGTTGAATTGTTTTGACACCAATTATATCGTTTGGATTGGACTTTTATTTACTTAATTTATATTGTTCAATATGATTGGTGGCTGGATCCTGGTCAGTCATGCCTCCATACGGTGATACTCCGTGTGTGGATTTTGGGGGTGTGACAGATTGGTATCAGAGCCATTGGTTATAGAGAACTTGGTTTTAATATGGGAAAAACGATTTTATTAAAACCGGACTATAACCAGAACAGTGCTCTCAACGATCCACAACGACGCTTCGTTCCACGTGCAAGACTCGACATCCTAGGTAATAAGGTTTATGTTTATTGCCTACTTGCTAGAATTACATAGGACTTTGCTCGTAGTATGCTTAGATTACATTGCTTGCTATTCGTTATTACTTGAGAATACCTACGTGCTTACTCTCTTCTGTCTTCGCACTACTCGCGAACCATTCTCACTTACGCTACTTTTACTATGAAGATCATGTCTGGACGAATTAACATGACTCAAGCCCAGTTGACGGCTCTTATCAATGAACAAGTTGCTGCGGCACTTGCAGCCGCACAAGCAGGAGGTATATCCTGTAGTCATAGCACATACTAGGGTCTTTAGATCCTACACTCCTAAACCAACTCTCGTGTTTAAACTTTGTCCTATTCGTACACAATAGGTCAACCCGCACAGCAACCTGTCTGCACATTCAAGAACTTCATGGACTGTCGTCCAAGCACATTCAGTGGCACGGAAGGAGCAGTGGGACTACTCCATTGGTTTGAGAAGCTCGAATCGGTATTCGAGATGTGTGAATGCCCTGAGGCTCGCAGGGTCAAGTACGCCACTGGCACGTTGGAAGGGATTGCGCTAACTTGGTGGAACGCGCAAGTGCAGATGCTACGGTTGGCAGCTGCTAACGCCACCCCATGGAACGATTTCAAGGAACTCATCAAGCGAGAATACTACACGCGTGATGACATTCACAAGTTGGAAGATGAGTTTTATCATCTGAAAATGACGGGGTCAGAGATTGAAGCTTACACTAAACGGTCGAACGAACTGGCCATCCTGTGTCCAACAATGGTGGACCCTCCAATCAAACGTATCGAATTGTACCTCAAGGGTCTAGCATCAGAGATTCAGAGCCATGTTACATCGGCTAATCTCAACAATATCCAAGACATTCAGCGTCTTGCTCATCGTCTCACAGATCAGGAAGTAGAACAGAACAAGCTGCCAAAGCGCATCAGTGCAACTACTACTGCTACTACTACTTCTGCTACTCCCAATGACAACAAGAGAAAATGGGAGGGGGATTCCAGCAAGGGATCAGTTTCTGTTCAGTCTCAAGCACAGCAGCGCAAGACTAATGACTACCAGAGTCCGAGTCAGCAATCATCAGATAGTCAGGGGCAGGGTGGATATCGGGGAATTCACCCACTGTGTAACAGGTGCAACAGACATCACAGTGGTCAGTGTCGCAAGGGCCGCTGTCAAAGATGTCTCAAGATGGGTCATGAGGCCAAAGATTGTAGAAGCTCACGGCCAGCAAATCAGAACCAGCAACCGCAACCACCAGCACCACAAAACCAGCAGGAGCAGCAGCAGCGAGGCAATAGGGGATGCTTTCAGTGTGGTGCTGAAGACCATTTCAAAAGAGACTGCCCCCAGCTGAATCAGAATCAGAACAACAACAACCAAGGAAATGGGAACAACAATGGGGGTAACAACGACGGCAATGGTGCTAGGGGACGTGCCTTCGTGATCGGTCAGGGTGAGTTCCTACTTAACGACTTTTGTGTTACTGTTTTATTTTATTCGGGTGCCGATACTAGTTTTGTGTCTTTAAAAGTTAGTCAAATGCTTAATCGTACCCCAACACTCTTGAACACCAAGCACATAGTAGAACTAACAAGCGGTAAAAGTCTAGAGGCCACACACATAGTTTAGGGTTGCAACCTTGTTCTTGCTGATCAGACCTTATCTATCGAAATTCCAAACCTCAATTCGTTCTGCGGAATTTCGGGACGAAATTCCAAACCAACGGGGGAATGATGTGACACCCCAAGAAAAACCAGGAAACCACGCAACTTAACTAGCCTCCTCAGTAACCACGTGCTAAATTTCGGGACGAAATTTCTTTCAAGTTGGGGATGATGTGACAACCTGTGCTTTAGAGCCTTTCACCGCACCATGTTGTAACCTATACGAACTTTATATGACAAGTTAGCGTATAAATTTATATTGAATATTTATGAGTTGTGTGTATGTGAAATGTGAAACGTTAAATAGTTGTACGTGATATGTGAAATGTTAAATGTGAATGTGGTTGGTTGTGTAATCTAGTCGCATAAAGGTTCGGGTTACACACTCTATTCCTAGTCGCACACTTCTCTTCTTGTTAATTAAATAACTCTCGGCCCAATCTCCTTGAGCCAACACGAAGGCCATATAGGTGCAGCTTACCTGATCCGAGCTTATACACGCACGTTATATTGAGAATGGTCAGTATACTTTCCCTACATTGATCGAACTCCTTTGATTAGGAATCATGATTGTAGAAATTTAGTTTTGATTATATATTACTTTGGGCCGGTTACCATATTTATCATGCACACCCAATCCGAGCCCCCTTGTTCATTAGAATTGGCAGCCATTTAAATGGGGCTTAAGCCCATTACCTTGGCCAAAGATAAACCGCCCAAGCTATTGATAGATATATATACGTAACATGTTACTGTTTACCAAAAAGACTCAAACAAAACCCTACCCCCCATCAAGATAGTGCGGCGACTGTGGATACTCCCCCCCCCCCTTCGAAGCAGTAACCTTCCTGCAATCGGTTAGTATAATATCTTTATGTCTTGAATCAAGTCCTTATGTCATGCATGCCTAGTGAACCGATACATGATTATAATGATTGTTTATGTTCGGCCCTGATGTTGAGTGTATTAATGAATTGCATGATGATGGCTGATTAGTTATGCGATCATGGAAATAGTTGTAGAAATAGTGATTCGATGAATATGATGATAAATATGCTACGTGTAATCGTCCAATTACATAATAATAAATCTTTTGATTTCATAATGAAAGTGGTGGCCATGTGTTTCTACTCAAACAATAATATTTGGTATGCATGTGAAACAATGGCCAATGATGTCAGCCATTTACTTGAAGTGGTTCAATCAAATAAAAGGTCCAATCAATTAGAGGGATCATGAGGCATCTAATTAATGTTGTCAGAATGTGTGATGATTGTTATGGACTATAGGTTAGGCTATTGTTTTGTTGTTACAGGAGTATATATACTTGTTTTGAATTTGCATGAAATTGTAGAAGCATAACAACTTGGGCCGAATAGTTGGAATAATTAATAAATTCATTAATAAATTCACACTATTATATGCTATTATATGGGCTCATGTATTTGTGTTTCCTGTTTAGGTTGATCGGTTTGTATGTGATGTTGATTCATGGTACAAAAATATTGCACATGTTTAACAATTGAGTTTGGGAAATATAATAGGCCGTACACATGCACAGTGGATTGTTTGGGTCGATGTCAAGTGGGCCGCGATTTAGGGGGTGTGGGTTAAGCGTTTGGGCTGGGTTTTTTTTATGTGGTTTTGATGCAAGATCTTTGTAATCAAAGTGATCATAAGAAGTTATAAGTTATTGTTATTATGTGCATATACATGTGAATGACAGGTGAAATATTGATGTGTTATACGTATGTGTAATATGGAAGTACCTAGACTTGTTATAAATTGTGAGATGATATGTGTTGTATGTGCTTACCATTTGTGGATTGTATGCGAGAATAAGTGATTAATGTGTGTTTAAAACTGACTGTCACATGGTAACCATACTAGGATTTGGTTGATTGACTTGAATACGTGAATAAACATACCGAGCAAACCAAGGTGAGTTCACACTTTCCACAAGGCATGGGGTTCCCGGGGTGGGAATGGGATTTGATTATTTACTTGTACTTACCTAGATAATGGAAATTAGTGATATGATCCTCGGGTGAGGAAGGTTATTGATAAGATACTACTAGACTAGTGATACATATAGAACTGATCTTCGCATACACGCCAGGGTTGGCCGCGATAATATGACTAATCTTCGCACACATGCCTAGGAAGGCCGCGAACTATACACTAAACTTCGCACACATGCCGGGTGGCCGCGATACAAATACAACTAGTCTAGAATACATGGGAGACCCCCACTAATCTTCGCAAACATGCCTGGAGGGCCGCGATACAAATAAATGCGATATGGTTTACGAAACGAACATATGAATTTATGAAACGAATACTGAACCTAAACAACCAACTGTGAACTCGCTCAACTTTGTTGTTGACTCGTTGTTACATGCCTTG
Source organism: Helianthus annuus (assembly GCF_002127325.2). Taxonomy (NCBI): domain Eukaryota; kingdom Viridiplantae; phylum Streptophyta; class Magnoliopsida; order Asterales; family Asteraceae; genus Helianthus; species Helianthus annuus. The sequence continues at coordinate 52,652,185 of NC_035436.2, forward strand.
CAGGTCGTTAGGTATTTCAGGAGCTTGCACGAAGAGGCGTGGACGTTGTGGGACATGGACTGTTGAGTTCCATGTTAAACTTATGAACTTTTAACTTATCTTTTGGGTTTTAAACTTTATGCTTCCGCTGATAACTTTAACTTGGTTGAATTGTTTTGACACCAATTATATCGTTTGGATTGGACTTTTATTTACTTAATTTATATTGTTCAATATGATTGGTGGCTGGATCCTGGTCAGTCATGCCTCCATACGGTGATACTCCGTGTGTGGATTTTGGGGGTGTGACATCAGGCCTCTCATAACTTTATTTCCTTAAAAACATCTATTTACGTTTTATTTAACATTAGATTTATTTATTTTAAATCCTAATATTTACCGGGTTACCGTTACTGCTAACGGTATTTTACCCGTGTATTAATAATAAGGGGTTTTGATTACCAAACCCGATTTCGGGGTGTTACATTGACATTTTCAAATTTTACATTTCCAGATTGCACTGTACCAGACCCTAGAACTTTCCCTTTACTATTATTCCCAAAGGATATATCACCCCCTCCATGGATTTTAAAGTCTTTGAGGAGGGCTTTACATCCTGTCATGTGCCTGGAGCCTCCACTATCTACATACCAAAGACTATCAAAGCATGCAGAAGCTCCCTGCACATGAAGTAAAAGGATTAGTTCATTAAGGGCTCCAAAGCCAACAGGGCTTTGGATGGGGATTCAGCAGTGTCTGGTATGGATGCAGAGTGATGGACAGTGGTTAGGTCAGGGGTTTGGACAGTTTTAGTACTGTTTCTTGCTAACCACTGTTGAGGGTCTTGACCAATCACCTGCTGAGAACCAAAAGGATGCCTATTCACTTTAGGTTTAGAGGGCCTTTTGTAGGCCTCATAAACGTGTGGAATCCTTTGGTAAGACTGTTTTTGCTTGCCTTTTCTGAACTGATTTGTAGGAGGTGCATCAGTAACCTGAACATCTCTTTGACAGATGTTTGGTTCAGCTGTTTTGTGACAGCTGTTTGAACTGGTACAAACAGTGGTTGTTTCTTGGTGAATTTGACAGATGATGATGATGATGATGGACTCAAGGATGTTTTTAGCAAGGTACTCATTCTTTTTCACATCAAAGTTTTTGAGATACACACATGCTTGAGTTTTGTGGTTTGTTTTACCACAAACAATGCAGCTTTCAGCTGGAACTATGACACTTGTTCTGTTTATATCATAAGCTTTTAAGTGGAAACAGTTTTTTGTTAGATGATTCCTTTTCTCACAGAATTCACAAAACAAGTTATCAATTTTTTCTTTCTTCTTTCTCTTTTCAGACTCCTTTGCAGCAGAGGTTTTAACCACTGCTGGGATGTCTTTGAGAGGTATGACTTTAGCTTTTGGAGCTTTAACACCATCAGTTGATGTAAAGTCCATTGGCTTGAAATTTTCAAGAATATCACACTCATCAGACCATTTTGGTTTAAACTGATGATTTTCAAGCTCCTCAAAAGTAGAGGATCCCATTGGTCTGTCAAGTGTGATTTTGTTACCAAGTTTGTCAGTGATTTTCACTTCTTGGCCATTCTTGTTTGTGGGGATGAACTCATTGGTTACATCAGTGGTTGAAACAGATTTTTCAAAAGCAGTGTTTTCATCATCATGTTTTCTATAACCAACTCCAAATTTCACATTGCTTTTTATCTGCTTTTCAAGCATAACCTCATACCCTTTGCATGATTCCACCCATCTCTCACATGTGATCTGGGTGGACTCTGAATCCTTTTTGCAAACTTGGTATTTTTCTACCAAAGTTTGGAGTTGGGTTTTGGTTATGCTCTGCTCTTCTTTCAAGCTGCTAATCTCTTTATCTTTTTCAGCCAATTTGTTTTTAAGTTCTTTTTGAGATCTTTCAAATTTGACTTCATCAGATAAGATTTTATCACGAAGGTTTTTATTCACCTCTTTGATGTTAGCAAAAGCAATAATGCAATTGTCAGAACACAGTTTTTCAAGAACTTGAGGTGATACCTTGGCAGCAGCCATCATTGCACAATCACATTGAGGATTTTCTTCATCTTTAGCTCCTTCTTCTTTCTCACCTGCTTTTTCTTCTTTCTTTTCTTCCTTGTTTTCTTCGGACCATGGGTCTGTCAGTGGTTCAATCAGGGTACCTGAACTTTCTTCCAACAGTAGTTCACCAGCCACAGCAGTAACCACTGCTTCAGTCACCTCATCCACAATTTCAATATTCAGCTGTTCCTCCTCAGTTTCAACCCCCTCCTGTATTGACTTTAATGCCATCAAACAAAATTCATTATTAGAAGAAACATTGGAAGCATGGAGTGCAAAATTTTCATCACTGAGGTCTTCAGGCATACTGCTCCAGTCAACAAACCCTTGAGTGAAAAAACTTTGTTGATCTGGTTGTACTGCTGCTGGAGCAGTGGTTTGAGGTGCAGGCTGCACTTGTGCCTGAGGGACAGGGGTTTGAACATATTGGATCTGTGGAACAGTGGTTTGGACATAGTGCACTGGCACAGGGGCAGCAGCATAGTGAGCAGTGTTCACTTGAGCTGCTGGGGCATATTGGGCATAGTGCACAGTGCCTTGATTTTGAGGTCTAGGATTTGAGCAAGGAAGAGTGATTATGGGACCAGTAGTTTTACTCCTACACTCCCTAGCGAAGTGTCCCAACCTATTACACTTGTAGCACTTGATTTTCGATTTATCCCATCCAACCCCTAGATTCCCATGCAAACCTGGGAACTTTCTCCCTGTTCTTTTATAAAATTTGCTAGTTCTAACACTTAGCAAGGACAGTTGGTGCAGGATGTCCATTTCCTCTAAGTCAGTGGGGTCAAAATGCTGTAGATCATTGAGTTCAAAGCTTAGGTTGTCTGACATCTAGTTTTCGTTTGCAGTGAATGCATAACTTGTAGAGTGAGGATCAGGGTTGTTAAAATTTGCACCGCAGTTATGTCAATGAAGTGATCATAACCCTGATCCTTAGCACTACTCCCAGATTCTTCTTGACCCAAAAGAGCAGTGTTACCGAATGTATAATCATCAACGGTTTTTCCTGACTCTTGTAACTTCCTTTTCTGGTTCAACTCCCTTTCGTAAGTCAGGAGTCGACCGTGAAGTTGGGTCAAGGTCAGATCCTTGAACTCAGGTGAATTTCGGGTGACAAAAGCTATGGTGTCCCATTTTTCTGGCAGTGACCTGCGGAACCTGCTATTTTGAGTTGAGTTTGTAAAAGTGGTTTTAACAAGCCTCAGTTCACTGATGAGACAACTGAAACGCTCAAATTGTTGCGTCAGTGATTCACCTTTAACATGACAAAATGTTTCATACTGTTGGTTCAGGATTTCCCTATTGTTTTCTATGACTTCTTCGGTTCCCCAAAACTGTTCCTTAAGCGCGTCCCATAAATCTTTGGCACTCTTACAGTGTAACAGTCCAGCATATATTTCATTGGGCAGCGCTGATGCTATGATGCTAAACGCTTTAGCATCTAGTTCGATCTTTTGAAAGTCGGTTTCGGTATAGTTTTCAACTGGTTTTGGAACGAACTTTTTAGTATCTTCAGCGCTTGGCATTGTAAGAACATGGGGACCAAAGACGACAGACCTCCAACAACCTGTGCTTTGTTGAGCGAGGATGTGACCCATCCTCCTCTGCCAGATGTTGTACTCATTTCTTTTTAGCATAGGTGGTTTAAAAAGCGAGCCGATGTTTTTATCATCCTGAGATTGTGACGTCATTCTTGTTGTTTTACAGACACTGAGAAATCAACTTTAATGGTGATTAATCCTTGCTCTGTTTTTCAACAAACGAACAAACGATCAGTATCAACTGTTATGAGCTGAACTATTTACGTCAAAATGATTGTTAAATCAAATTTGACTGTCCAAGCTCTGGTACCAATTGTTGGATCTGAGTTTGATTCTGATTGCATTTTGTGTTTGTAATTAAAAATGAAAATGGATGAGTGTGCAGCGGAATTAAGATGAAAACAAACTTTGCATACAATCAAACGAGAGTAATACTTTGATCAAACATCTTTACACAATGAATCGGAAGATTGAATTTATTTCAATAACGATTACAATGATTGATGAATGAATGCAAACTCCCCCTCAGCCAGAGCTCAGTTGTTTGTTCGTGGAAAGAAGACGATTGTGCAAAAGAGCTAATAGAACAGTACAAAGTACTGATCTATTTATAGGCACTTGCAAACTACGGAGCATCTTAGCTGACGTCACCATGAAAGTGACATCTAACCTCCTAACAAACTCTAACCTCTGATCTATACAAACACTGCTGTGTTAACTACTGCTATTACATTATAAAACAAAACAGACTATTGATCAGCTGCTGCAACCTTCTACTGCTGTGAACGTAGCAGCACTTGTCCGGATCAGCAGAGCTTGACTCAAAGCAGTAGATTGAATCAGCAGGGCTTTAGTCTTTCATCAGGTCTTTACTTGAGTAGCAGTTGTAGGTCAGCATTTAGCAAGATCAGCAGATAGGAGGTCAGTAGTTGTTGAAATCACTTTCAAGGGGACAGATTTGTATGTAAACATCTGCTTATTTAGGATCCACTGCCCTGATCCAGTTTTGGCTTTAATTATCTGTTCCTCTAATAGGGTTCAATCCCAACAGCAACCTTCCCAATTCTTTCCACAATCTTGAATGGTCGCACATATCGAGGTGCAAGTTTTCCTTTCTTTCCAAATCTCACCACTCCCTTCCAAGGTGAAACCTTGAGTGGGACACGATCTCCGAATTGAAATTCTAAGGGCTTGCGTCGCATATCCGCATAACTCTTTTGACGACTTCAAGCTGTCACAAGATTATCGCGGATTTTCTTGATTTTGTCTGTCGTTTCCAGAACGAGCTCAGGTCCAGTAAGCTGAGCTTCACCGGTCTCGTTCCAACAGACAGGTGAACGACATTTTCGACTGTAGAGAGCTTCGAACGGTGCCATATTAATACTAGTATGATAGCTATTGTTGTAAGAGAACTCGATCATTGGCAGATGAGAATCCCAATTACCACCAAAGTCTATCACGCATGCTCTAAGCATATCCTCCAAAGTTTGAATTGTTCGCTCAGATTGACCATCTGTTTGGGGATGATAAGCAGTGCTTAGATTCAGTTGGGTTCCTAAAGCAGATTGCATGGTCTTCCAGAAATGAGATGAAAATCGAGCATCATGATCAGAAATGATATCCAAAGGCACACCATGTCATGATACAATCTCATCAACATAAATCTTTGCAAGTTTATCAGCAGATAGATCCTCGCGAATTGCAATAAAACGAGCCGATTTCGTTAATCGATCGATAACAACCCAAATAGCATCATGACCTTTAGACGTATGCGGTAACTTAGTGATGAGATCCATTGCAATGTTCTCCCACTTCCAAACCGGTATCTCTGGTTGTACTAGCAAACCAGAAGGTCGTTGATGTTCAGCCTTGACTTTGAGACAAGTTAGGCATTTTGATACATACAAGGCCACATCCTTCTTCATACCAGGCCACCAGAACTTAGTACGAAGATCCTTGTACATTTTATTAGCACCAGGATGGTTAGAATATCGAGACTTATGAGATTCGTCCATTACCAAGGTGCGAAGATCGTCTTGTTTCGGAATCCACAAACGATCCTTGAAGTAGAGCAACCCATCGTCCTTTGTTTCGAGTTTAAGCTCAAGCTGACGTGGCAATTCCTCACCTATCAAATTTTGTGAAACACAAAATTGCTGAGCTTGAAGAACACGAGTTTGAATATCAGATAGCGTTTGAACAGAGTGAAGCTTGACTAGCTCTTTTCGACTAAGCGCATCGGCTACGACATTCGGCTTACCAGGATGGTAACGGATTTCGCAATCGTAATCGCTCAAGAGCTCCACCCAACATCGTTGCCTCATGTTCAGCTCTTTCTGATTAAGAATATGTTGGAGACTTTTATGGTCTGTGAAAACCACACACTTCGTTCCATAGAGGTAGTGTCTCCAGATTTTTAAGCGCAAAAACCACAGCTCCTAACTCAAGATCATGAGTTATGTAGTTCTTCTCATGAATTTTCAGCTGTCTTGACGCATAAGCTATGATTTTACCTCGTTGCATAAGCACGCAACCAAGTCCTAGATTCGACGCGTCACAATAGACAACGAAATCATCAACTCCTTCGGGCAGAGATAAAACAGGAGCATCACAAAGCTTCTGTTTCAGCGTTTGAAACGCTTCTTCTTGCTTTGGTCCCCACTTAAAAGGCTTATTCTTCTGAGGCAAAGCAGTGAGTGGAACCGCGATCTTTGAGAAGTTTGAAATGAATCGATGATAATAACCAGCAACACCAAGAAAAGATCGAACTTCTGTAGGTGTTGTTGGTGTGTTCCAGTCTTTAATAGCAACAATCTTGGATGGATCCACATGAATACCCTTCTCATTGACTATATGACCCAAGAATTGAACTTATCTAAGCCAGAATTCACACTTGGAGAATTTAGCAAAAAGTTGTTCCTTCTGCAGGAGTTCCAATGTTAAGCGAAGGTGTTTCTCGCGCTCGGCTCGAGACTTTGAATAAACTAGAATATCATCGATGAACACAATAATGAACTTATCTAAATAAGGTTTACAAACCCTATTCATTAAGTCCATAAAGATAGCTGGAGCATTCGTCAAACCAAAAGGCATGACAGTGAACTCATAATGCCCATATCTTGTGCGGAAAGCAGTTTTGGGAATATCTTCATTGAGAACACGAAGTTGATGATACCTAGAACGCTGGTCGATCTTGGAGAAGCATGAAGCACCTTGCAGCTGATCGAAGAGATCATCAATTCGAGGTAGGGGATATCGATTCTTGATGGTAAGCTTATTAAGCTCACGATAATCGATACACATTCGAAAAGACCTATATTTATTTTTCACGAAGAGGACAGGAGCTCCCCAAGGTGAAAAGCTCGGTCGAATGAATCCTTTATCAGATAACTCTTGAAGTTGCTTCGATAATTCTTGCATCTCAGACGGTGCAAGTCGATAAGGCACTTTTGCAATTGGGTTGGCATTGGGTACAAGGTCAATATAAAACTGGACTTGACGAATGGGAGGCAAACCAGGCAGTTCCTCAGGAAACACCTCTGGATAATCCCGAACAATCGGAATATCCTGAATACTCTTGCTCTTGTCTTTCTCCTCGGTGACATGTGCTAGAAAAGCAACATATCCTTTCCGTAAATACCTTTGGGCTTCCATACACGACATAAGCTTCAATCCACCTGAAGGTTTCTCGCCACGAACTTCCAAAACATCGCCAGAAGACAAAGGAATACGAACAATTTTGTCAAAACAAACCACCTCAGCATGATGTTTAGTTAACCAATCCATTCCAACGATAATGTCGAAGCTTATTGCAATCCCCGATCCCTGATCCCCGGGAACGGGCGGCCGCGAGTCAGTTTCGGTGGCATCACGTTATTATCCAATTTGGCAGCGGAAATTTTCATCAGGACCGTAGTTAGGAAATATGTTATCAGAGTAAACCACCATATTTTATAACATCAAACGCATGGGTAAAACCCAAGTTTTCAGTATACACACTTTTATAGGAATAAATCCTATTTTATTTAACAAAACATCTATTTTATTCTTAGGTAACTTTATTGCCACTTTTCCAAGCCTTCAGTGCTGTCCAGCTGGCTTCTATTTGGCTTTCACATTTTGTTACCTGAAACGCGTTTTAAAAACATTTTTGTCAGTGGGAAATACTCGTGAGTGAATCCCAGTTTAATCAAGTTTAAATAAAATCATTTCACAGTGTACAGTATTGAGGGCGATCTCGCAATTACATTTGTTTCCAAGTTATACCAATTATCACCCGTCGGTACTGTCAGACCTGACTTATGGAAATGTTACTCCTTGACCAGGTGGTAACAAATTTTGTATACAAAACCCCAACATACCCACGATAATTGTATTCTTACAAATACTCAATAACTATTATTCGCATGGAAAGGCATTTAAGGTTTTGTAAAAACAATTAACAAAAGGTTTACAAAAAGAGGATCAACTCACATTGTTGTTTTAGGGTTTTCAGTAATGATTTCCTAGGAATAATCTATAAATTACACAAATGCACATATGTTAGTATAATAACCCATTTTAACATTAGTAATACCCTCCCCGAGACGGCATTCCAACAACTACGTCGGGCAGAACCACTACAGCCGTTACGGAACCCTAGATCAATCGGGTAGAGTATCTAATACATCTCCAGGGGTTATAATACTTACATCGTAGCAGAACCTCGCTATTTAGGGGGGTATTGGACTCGGTTATAATGCCCACTATGTGAAAATTTGAGAGAAAGAATGATTTTTGAACGAGTTTCGGCTGAAGCCGATGGCCTCTATTTATAGGGTCTCATCTTGACTCTCTCGCGGCCCGCGTAAGATAAGGCAAGGCCTTACGTGGCCCGCGTCAACGTTGGGTTAACGTGTAGCTTAGCCGGGTCATCACATAGGTCTGTCAGGTGTTGGGCCACGTGGCCGCACCGGGCTGTGCCATCCATCTAGTCTCACGCGGCCCGCGTAAAGGTAAGCTAAGGCTTACGCGGCTCTCCTGGACTTAAAGTTCAACGGATTCAGGTTCTAGCCCTTATACCGCCCGCGTAAAAGCTTGGGGTGGGTCTACGTGGCCCGCCTCAGCTTAATATTTATTGTTTTTAATTTATTTTATAGGTTATGTTATATTTCGGGCTCGGTTTTCACATAAGGGGTGCATATATATTGAGACATTTTAAGATATATTAGGATATCGGAAAAGTTATAAAGGTATCGATTTACGTTAGGGCTGTTATATCCTCCCCACCTTTTTTTATAGCTCGTCCTCGAGATCTACTGGAACAAGTGTGGATATTTCCTTTGCATTTCTGATTCAAGCTCCCACGTGTACTCAGGTCCTCTTTTGGAGTCCCGCTTTACTTTGACCAGAACTAATCTCTTATGCTTGAGATTCTTAATTTTTCTATCTTTAATCTGTAGAGGCCTCTCTACAAATTTGAGTTGTTCATTTATCTCTATATCTCTAAGAGGTACTACGAGTGATTCATCGGCTAGGCAGTTTTTGAGATTAGATACATGAAATACATCACGTATTCCTGCCATTTCCTCTGGCAGTTGTAGCTGATAGGCTACAGGTCCTATTCTTTTAATAATCTTAAAAGGTCCAACATACCTGGGACTTAGCTTTCCCCTCTTGATGAATCTGACTACTCCTTTCCAAGGAGAGACTTTTAATAAAACTTGATCTCCTACTTGAAATTCTAACAGCTTACGTCTGTTGTCAGCATAGCTCTTTTGTCGATCACGTGCTGCTTTCAGTCGTTCCTTGACTTGAATGATTTTGTCAGTTGTTTCCTGTACTATCTCAGGTCCAGATAGTTGCTTTTCCCCAATTTCTGCCCAACAGACTGGGGTTCTGCACTTTCGTCCATAAAGTGCTTCGAATGGTGCAGCATTGATACTTGTGTGATAACTGTTATTATAAGAAAATTCTATTAAAGGTAAGTGATCATCCCAATTACCTCCGAAATCAATTACACAAGCTCTAAGCATGTCCTCCATCGTCTGGATTGTCCTTTCGCTTTGTCCGTCTGTTTGAGGATGATAAGTTGTGCTTAGATTCAACTTAGTTCCCATTGCCTTTTGGAAACTTGACCAAAAATGAGAGGTAAATCGGCTATCCCTATCAGAAACAATTGACAAGGGTATTCCATGTAATGAAACAATTTCATTTACATATAATTTGGCTAATTGTTCCATGCTAAAAGTTTCCTTCATTGGTAAGAAATGAGCTGACTTGGTTAGCCTATATACAGTCACCCAGATCGTATCATTACCTTTTCTTGTTTCGGGTAACTTGGTAACAAAATCCATTGTTATTAATTCTCATTTCCAAACTGGCATTTCTAACTGCTGTAGCAAACCTGAGGGTTTCTGATGTTCAGCTTTGACTTGAGAACAAGTTAAACATTTAGAAACATAAGCTGCTACATCCTTTTTCATTCACCAGAATTTTTTCCTTAAATCCTGGTACATCTTATCACTTCCTGGATGCATTGTATATTTAGACTAATGGGCTTCTTCTAATATACGGTGACGTAAATTTCCTAATTTTGGTATCCACATTCTCTTTATGGAATTTCCAAATTCCATCTGTTCCTTGTTCTAATTCCTTAATAATTCCTTTTAGTTTTTCAGTATTTTCCTTGATTACTGATTCTTGTGCTTTTCTAATCTGATCATTTAAATCTACTTGTAGATTTAATTTAAGAGAACGTACCCTTTTTGGCTTTTCATGATACTTTCGGCTTAAAGCATCTGCCACTACATTCGCTTTTCCTGCATGATACTGGATATCACAATCATAATCACTAAGTAATTCCATCCAGCGTCTTTGTCTCATACTCAACTCTTTTTGCCCGAAGACATACCTTAAACTTTTATGATCTATAAAAACGGTAAACTTACTACCATAGAGATAATGTCTCCAAATCTTAAGGGCAAAAATTATAGCTTCTAGTTCCAAATCATGGGTTGAATAATTTTCTTCATGAATCTTAAGCTGTCTAGAGGCATATGCTATAACCTTTTCACGTTGTATTAATACGCATCCATAACCTAACTTAGAAGTGTCACAAAAGACTACAAAGTCTTCAGTTCCTTTTGGTAACGCTAGTATAGGTGCATGGGTCAATCTTTGCTTAAGAATTCTAAAGGCTTCTTCTTGTTTTGGTCCCCATTCAAACTTAACTGATTTACAGGTTAACTTAGTTAAGGGAATGGCTATTCTAGAAAAATCTTGAATAAATCTTCTATAATAACCGGCCAATCCTAAGAAACTTCTAACCTCGGTTGGTGACTTTGGGGTTTTCCATTTGGTAATTGCCTCGATCTTTGTTGGATCTACATGAATTCCTTCATGGTCAACTAAGTGTCCAAGAAATTGTACCTGTTCTAACCAAAACTCACACTTGGAAAACTTCACATAAAGCTTTTCTTTTCTCAATAAACTTAAAAGTAATTGCAAATGCTCTGCATGCTCCTCTTTACTCTAAGAGTAAATTAGAATATCATCTATGAAGATGATTATGAATCTATCCAAATATGGCTTACATATCCAGCTCATCATGTCCATAAATGCGGCTGGGGCATTGGTTAAACCAAATGGCATGACAGTAAATTCATAATGACCATACCTTGTTCGAAATGCGGTCTTAGGAATGTCCTCTTCCTGTACATTTAATTGATGATATCCTGAACTCAAATCGATTTTTGAGAAAAATCGAGCTCCTTGAAGTTGATCGAACATATCATCGATTCTCGGTAATGGATACCGATTCTTAATCGTGACCTTTTTCAACTCACGGTAGTCAATGCACATACGCATTGATCTGTCTTTCTTTTTGACAAACAATATTGGCGCTCCCCATGGCGATGAGCTTGGCTGTATGAATCCTTTTTCCAACAATTCGTCTAATTGTTTCTTTACTTCTTGCATTTCAGCGGGTGCCAAACGGTAAGGTACTTTGGCAATCGGTGCTGTTCCTGGTAGCAGATGGATTCTGAATTCAACTTCCCTATCTGGCGGCAGTCCTGGCAATTCTTCTGGAAATAAATCTGAAAACTGAGACACTACTGGAATGTCATTTAATTCTTTTCCTTTAGTGTTAGTGATTATAGAAATCAAATACACTATAGATCCTTTTCTTATATAACTTGCAGTTTTCATCACAGAGATGAATTTAGTGGATCTAGATGATTTATCTCCTTTAATTGTGATCTTTTCACCCCTTGGTGATTCTACTTCAATTGACTTTTAATCACACAAAATACTGGCTTTATTGGCTATTAACCAATCCATTCCTAATACAACATCAAATCCTGCCAGATTCATTGGATAAAGGTTTGCAATAAACTTTTGATTAAAAATTTCTATTCTTGCTCCCTGCAAGATTTCAGAAATCGTAACGGTTTCTCCATTAGCTGTCTCTACTAGACATTCTTGTGGTAGTTTAGTTAATGATTGATTTAGGAGTTTGCAAAACGAAGTATTAATAAAACTTTGGTTTGCACCAGAGTCAAATAATACTTTAGCAAAAATATCATTAATTAAAAACGTACCAGCAATGACGTCTGGGATCATCTTGGCTTCATCTGCAGTTAGAACAAATGCTCTAGCATTTTTAGTGTTCTTGTTGTTTGCAGGTGGGGCTAACTTTGGACAGTTTGTTTTGATATGACCTTTTTCTCCACAGTTGAAGCACATTCCATTACTGGTTTTTCTCCTGCAGTCTTCTTCCTTGTGTCCTGGCGCCTTACAGTAATTATAGTGAGTGGAGCATTTTCCAGAATGCTTCTTCTTGCAGTTTCTGCAGTACGATGCAGAGGTAGAACCTACATTCCTACAGTTGGAATTCCCAGAACGGAATTCTTGAGTAAGCCTTTGAGTTAGGTTTCTCCTCTGGTCTTCTTCTTTAGTACGGATTAACTCATCTGTCAAGGTATTGGCTAGTTCTACAGCTTCTTCTATGGTTTGGGGTCTAGCTGCCTTGACTACATGTCTAATTTCTCCAATTAATCCCTAGATATAACGGGAAATTAATACCGGTTCAGGTGATGCAAGGGTTGGCACTATTCTAGCATATTCAAAGAATGTAGTAGTGTACCCCTTACTATCTACTCCAGTCATTCTAAGGTTCGAAAACTTGTTTGCTATCTGTTCCTTTTCATTGGGAGGGCAGAATTTCCTTTCTACCATATTTTTGAAATCATCCCATTCCATGTTATATATCCTATCACTTCCTCTTGACTGGAGGATAGTGTTCCACCATTCTAGAGCTGAATTCTTAAACAAATTAGAAGCAAACATTATCCTATCTTCTTCAGCACACTTGCTTATTTTCAAAACAGCTTCAGTTTTTCTCTATCCAGCGTAGAGCTGCAATAGGTCCTTCATTGCCTGAGAATTCTATTGGTTTACAGGCGACGAATTCGTCTCTTCGTGAGACAGTTCGGGGACAAGAATTCTTTGTAAGAACAACTATATGGCATGGTTCTTCTTCTTTTGGGAATGGGCACCTGAAGTATGGGTCCATTGTTCACGCTGTGTTCCGGTTCACTTGGTCGCTTACTGCTATGCTTACTTTTATTATTCGCTTCTTGAACTGTTTGAATAATAAATGGCATTGCATCTATAATTCCTTGTGCCACTATGTGTTGAACGACACTATTATCCATTTGGTTTCCATTGTTATTGTTGTTCGGATTCTCATTAACCACGTTAATGTTACTCTGGTTATCGTTATTCAGATTATCTTGATTTCCTTCATCTGCCATCTGAATTTTAAACATTTACCAAATATTAATATCACCAATAATATTTGAATATAGCCAATCACATGTCACACACTTTTTGGTCAAAAGCGTCGAGCATTGCGACTTTTACTCTATTCGTATATTATGTATCTATTACACACTAATACTGAAATAAAATTACAATACCGACTGAAATTTAAATCTACACTACTAGTAGTAGGCATCCGTAGTTTTTTTTTAACACATACACACATATATTATTATATTATATTATTATTATTATTATTATTATTTCTACCGTCTCCACCATTGATTCAGGGATATGGATTCATCCAAAAATCCATATTGCGCTCATCGTATTTCCATACGAGATGCTCTCCCACCTGTCGCATTCTCTCACTGTTTTCTAAAATTTCCTCACCGAAAGTCCTAAGTTCTTGCACGTTTTCTACACTCATTGGGGGTGCAGGTTCTAGGACTGGGTTCGGAATCTGGGGTGCAGGTTCCTGATATGGAGGTATAGGGGCCGGGTATGGGTATGGATTCTCTAAAATCTCCCTAACATATGCATCACTAACGTTATAGGGATCTTGAGGATCTAACCCTGGGTAGGCTCCTAAGTTGGGTATTGGCACATTTTCCTGAATCGGGTAACGTTGCACATAGTCCCTAACATCGTCCCACCAGGGGTCGTAATCTTTTGGGTCTAGGGGATTTGGTGCAGGTACCCTAGGTATCTCCTCCGGGTTGAAATCATGCATTTCTACTTAATTTCCAGGATTTTCTATTTCCATGGGTTGATCAGGAATTTGTGGTTGTGGTTGGGGTGCTAGCATTTGCTACAGGTTTGGGTCAGCAGCAGTGGTTGCTAAAATATGGATAATAGCTATACCCCTATTGAGCATATCCTGGTTATAGGCATTAGTTTCTCTTTTTGCTGCGGCTAACACTCGTTGTTCCTGTAACATTTTCATACGTTTCCTATGCTCGTGTGCTCCCCTACTGAACCATCCCCTCTTTTTCTGAGGAAATGACTCTTCAGATTGAGCCTTAAACACAAAGATTCCTTCTTCCGTATCAGCAGAATACCCCGAGAGGGCAGGCTGTGCCTTCGCTCCTAGGCGAACCAGACAATTGACGATACGCGTCAAATGGTCCTTGGTCGCTCATACTGTAAACTAACAAATAGTCAGATAACACATAACAAGAAAATACAATCATGCACGTATTCCCATTATTTATTTCCTAACACTTTGAATTTTGATGTCAGCAGAACACTTATGTGGCTGAATCAGTGGCATAGCTCTGATACCACCTTCGGTCGCAACTCCCGATCCCTGATCCCCGGGAACGGGCGGCCGCGAGCCAGTTTCGGTGGCATCACGTTATTATCCAATTTGGCAGCGAAAATTTTCATCAGGACCGTAGTTAGAAAATATGTTATCAGAGTAAACCACCATATTTTATAACATCAAACGCATGGGTAAAACCCAAGTTTTCAGTATACACACTTTTATAGGAATAAATCCCATTTTATTTAACAAAACATCTATTTTATTCTTAGGTAACTTTATTGCCACTTTTCCAAGCCTTCAGTGCTGTCCAGCTGGCTTCTATTTGGCTTTCACATTTTGTTACCTGAAACGCGTTTTAAAAACATTTTTGTCAGTGGGAAATACTGGTGAGTGAATCCCAGTTTAATCAAGTTTAAATAAAATCATTTCACAGTGTACAGTATTGAGGGCGATCTCGCAATTACATTTGTTTCCAAGTTATACCAATTATCACCCGTCGGTACTGTCAGACCTGACTTGTGGAAATGTTACTCCTTGACCAGGTGGTAACAAATTTTGTATACAAAACCCCAACATACCCACGATAATTGTATTCTTACAAATACTCAATAACTGTTATTCGCATGGAAAGGTATTTAAGGTTTTGTAAAAACAATTAACAAAAGGTTTACAAAAAGAGGATCAACCCACATTGTTGTTTTAGGGTTTTCAGTAATGATTTCCTGGGAATAATCTATAAATTACACAAATGCACGTATGTTAGTATAATAACCCATTTTAACATTAGTAATACCCTCCCTGAGACGGCATTCCAACGACTACGTCGGGCAGAACCACTACAGCCGTTACGGAACCCTAGATCAATCGGGCATAGTATCTAATACATCTCCAAGGGTTATAATACTTACATCGTAGCAGAACCTCGCTATTTAGGGGGTTGGACTCGGGTATAATGCCCACTATGTGAAAATTTGAGAGAAAGAACGATTTTTGAACAAGTTTCGACTGAAGCCGATGGCCTCTATTTATAGGGTCTGATCTTGACTCTCTCGCGGCCCGCGTAAGATAAGGCAAGGCCTTACGTGGCCCGCGTCATCGTTGGGTTAACGTGTAGCTTAGCTGGGTCATCACATAGGTCTGTCAGGTGTTGGGCCACGTGGCCGCACCGGGTTGTGCCATCCATCTAGTCTCACGCGGCCCGCGTAAAGGTAAGCTAAGGCTTACGCGGCTCGCCTGAACTTAAAGTTCAACGGATTCAGGTTCTAGCCCTAATACCGCCCGCGTAAAAGCTTGGGATGGGTCTACGCGGCCCGCCTCAGCTTAATATTTATTGTTTTTAATTTATTTTATAGGTTATGTTATATTTCGGGCTCGGTTTTCACATACGGGGTGCATATATATTGAGACATTTTAAGATATATTAGGATATCGGAAAAGTTATAAAGGTATCGGTTTACGTTAGGGCTGTTATAAAGCTCCCAAGTTGCATTGGCGTGAGGTCAATAGAAAAAAGGTGGTTATCAAGGTTCAATTGACAATCACGAATAACAGAGTCAAGAACAAGGGGTTTACCAGTAGCAACTTCAACAGATAAGGGTTTCCTCAGTTTAGTTCTAGGTATCGCAAGCAAAGGTTCAAAAGATAATGAAACAAAACTTCTATCTGCACCAGAATCAAAAAGAACAGATGCAGGTCGATTGTTAACAAGAAACGTACCATTGACAAGGAACGTACTATTGACAACGAAGTTGTCAGCTCGAGCCTCGTTTGCATTTAGATTGTACGCTCTTCCACGAGCGGGATTCACATTCGCATTTGCATTCGGATTTGCATTCGCGTTCACCAACCTTGGGCAGTTGTTGTGGAAATGACCCATTTCACTGCAGTTGTAACATGAACCAGGTGGGAATCTAGCAGCATTCCCCTAAACTGGTGCTGGACTCTATGCAGTGACAACAAAATTTTGGGAAGCCTTGCGCTTCCTCGACTTCCTTGAAGACTCGCCTTTCTTACCCTTACCGTTTTCCTTGCCAGAATCGGTCGACTTCTTTTTATAACCCTTGCGGGTAAGTTTACCCTTCCTGACTTGAGAATTAGTCAGGGTTGCAGCCAAATCAATCGCTTGACGCACAGCGACAAATCAAAGCAAATGGGTCGATATAATGTATCGCCGAAGACATGCTCGCCTATAAGTGAACACTCACCCCAAGAGATCCCAGGTAAGAGTGACTGGTCCGATTATGTGGATTTGTACGAACACTTTAGCCTTAGACAGAAAACTCAGGGTACAGGCACTCACTCTTCCAGTTTGCACATGTTCACACTATTTAGACCCAAACTTTGACGAGATTTTGAAAACTTAGAGGGTTCAAAACCTTATAACAGAGGGTTCAAAACCTAGTAATCAATCATCCTAAACAGATAATTAGTTTTCAAAGCGGATTCGAACTTAGGGTCCTAACAGTTATAGTCTAGGTCAAAGCATTAATAATAACCTAATTCCCTATAACCATTGGCTCTGATACGAACTTCTTCTGTCACACCCCGACCACATTAGGACAACTAGACGTGGCGGAAATGTCGGGGAGTGTTGTAACAGAATAATTGTTTCATAACCATGGATATAAAAGTGTTCCGTTTTATTGATAATATTGAACATTACATTTTCTTAACATAGAACAAACAAATTACAAAACGACTATCATTGTTATTATGTCACTAAGGCCTTGTCCAGATCCTATGTGATGCATACATCCTAGAAATCAGTCAAGCAACAACACCTGAAACATATGTAAAAACAAAGTCAGCAAAGAAATGCTGGCGAGTACATAGGTTTTATAAGAGTGTCGGAATCCTGGCTCGTTTATATGTTGTAGTACTTTATTAGACTACGAGATTCAAAATACAAACCTAGTTTTGAAAAGTGTATTGCAACATAATCTTAACCAACTCAAATCAAGTGGGTTATAATTTATAAAATCTCGTAGCCATGGTTCTTAACCCAAAAAAATTGTTTTAGTAAACCAACTTGTAAATTATCTTGTAAAAACTTGTTAGAAACTCGTATGGTTTATACCCTTTAGAAAACATTGTTGTGTGACATCGTTTCAAAATCGTTTACCCAAGTGAACTAAATAACACCACGGTATGTAAGATGATGAGAACACTTATATATAGGAAGTACCAGCGGCGTATCCACCATGTTTTCACCACATTACACCCGTCCCATTATCTAAACACTCACCAAAACCAATCGTTTAACCAATTCGTTTAACTTGTTTAACTCGTTTCCAAATTGTTAACTCGCTTAAATCATCCTTGTTTTAATTTGTGAAAACTATATATGGTTGTCTCGCTAACAAAATTCAAACCTTTGTGACTAGACCACCTCGCTTCTCGCTTCTTGAATTAACAAACCACCAAAGGGTAAGTTAACAAACATCAGATTCAGTCGTTACCCACAACCCCCACACATAACCATGGGTGCAGTAAAATAACGAGATTTGTCAGATCCTATGGTACCATAACCTAATACTGGCGGCTTGATCAATGCTAATGAATGTCATTTGTTATGTAATGTTGGTGCACTACGTCTATTGACTTCGTCTTGTATCATGTAATAGATTAGGATAGGTTAGAATATTTTGTGCACGAGGTTCGAGAAACGAAATGTGATGAATTAGCATTGAGGTCCGCTTTTATGGACATTGTCCATAAAAGCGAACCACTCTCATCATAACAGGTTCGCTTTTAGGACAGGTCACATAAGCGAACCAGAAATACTATAAATAGGTGCATGGTTAGTTCATTTGGCACGGACCTGATTGTGTAACGAAGTGCTGCCAAATTGCTTCCAGGTTGTAAACATTGTCAGAATTAATACAAGAAGCATTATATTTAGTTTGAGCGTCTGATTCATCGATTCCGCCTTTGAATTAGATAAATGACTCTTCTGATCGACTCATTCAGGGTCAACGACGATCCAACAAGTGGTATCAGAGCTCAGGAGGAAGAGTTCAGCTCAAATTTGATCCGTTTTCTGTCTTCTACACCTTCTTTTTCGAATTAGACAAGTTTCCACGGTTAAAATCGAACGAAATTTTCACAGGACATGTATTAGTGGACAATAACAAACCCTTGAAAGTTTCGAGTTAAACTTCGGATTAAATTTGGTCAAAATAACTTTCGAATACAGGTCCGCTCGATCGAAACATGTTAGGTCCGCTTTTGTGACTCTGGTCCGCTCCAAAACAGCCTAGGTCCGCTCGAAAACACGTTGATTCGCTCCAGTGGTCCGCTCGAATGTACTAGGTTTGCTCATTCGGTTCGCGTTTGTGTCACTAGATCCGCTCGAAAAGTGACAGGTCCGCTTGAATGTACAATCCTGGTCCGCTCGTATGAACAATCCTGGTCTGCTCGTATAAACAATTTTTGGTCCGCTCGAATGACACTTTATGGTTCGCTCGAATGACATTTTCTGATCCATTCTTGGTTTGCTCGAACAACATCATCTAGTTCGTTTATTTGGTCCAATTGAGATTCGCTTATTCGGTCAGAGTTATTGGTCCGCTTATTTGACCAATCTGTTTTCGCTCATTCGATCAATCTGATTTTCGCCCAAGTGTCAAGATTATTTCACGACAATCGAGTGTTAGCACATTTCAAATTATTTGATATTGTTTGAACTGATTAAGTTTGTTTGTTTTGCTTCCAGGTTATTGATTGTCAGGTGATCAAAAATGTCGAACAACGGTGAAGAATTCTACAATACATTCTACAATGCGTTCACTTCCGAATCGTCAGATAGAAGATCTGAGTTGAAAGAATATTCAAAAGAGATTTCGGATAATCTGAAGTTCGAAAACATGTACGGAAGCCAACAGAAGCCACCAAAGTTGATGAAAGTCGAAGATTATAATTGGTGGAAAAAACAGGTTTGAAGGGTGGGTGAAAGCTTTCGCTCCTGAGAGCTGGTTAAAGTTAGTAACTGAATATCAAGCACCAGAGAAAGCAGGAGGAGAGTTAATCGAGGAGAAAGATTTTTCAGAAAAAGACGTAAAGAATGTTGTTGCTGAATACAGAATGATAACGTTGATCAAACAGTCAGTGAGAGAGGATATTATTTCATTGCTTGAACAAGAAAAAACGTCAAAGAAATTGTGGGAAGCATTGGAGAGAAAATGTGTTGGGAGTAACGAGATTGTCAAAAACAAGAAGAAATTGTTGCGTAAAGAGTTTGAAGTGTTCAATTGCATGAAAAATGAATCTGTTTGTAAGATGTTAGAGAGATCTGGACATTTGAAAATGGAGTTGGTTAGATATAACATTGACTATTCTGAAGAATTGATGGTGGATAAATTGTTTGATGCATTGCCCAATGATCAAGATTGGCAATATTTTGCTCTTATGCTGAAGAATACAATTAAGCCAGATGATCTAAAGGTTGACTTGCTGATTGAAAGGCTTGAAAGCCATGAATTGGAGTTAAAGAGATCTAAAGTCAACAGTCCAGCGTATCAGCAGAATGTGGAGATTTATTACAGAGGAAATGCACCAAATGCTGGTTCTCCAAAAACAGCATTTTGTGCAGAAAGTTCGAATTCAGTCAACAATGAAAGTCTTCACAGTGGTTTTCACAGTGGTTCTTCTTCAAACACTTCAGATCAATCTATTTCAAAGAATGTATTCCAGTGTAATATCGCGGTTGATTTGAAGAATGGGCAGAACTTCAGCGAAGAATCGGCAAAACAACAGATGGTTTTCTTAGCATCTGTACTGGAATCGTATGAAGGCCTCGTCGCAGGGAAGATTGGAAATACCAATTTGACAAAAGAAGAGTATGATCAAATAGACCCCGAGGAGATGGAACTGATGGATATCAGATGGTGCATGGCCAGTGCAGTTCGTCGAGCACAGCGGTTCATGGAGATTACGGGGAGGAAGTCAATTGGAGGGCCATCTACCAAACTGGGTTTTGATAAATCCAAAGTGACATGTTTCAAATGCAAACAAAAAGGTCACTTCAAGCGCGAGTGCAGAAATTCGTATGTTGCTGATGATTCTGAAAACCCGTTCAACGAAGATTATTACAAGAAAGCTATTTACCATCAAAATAAGTCTGAACCACCAAGGTTGAAACAGCAGGAGGAAAAATCAAGGGCTCTTGCAGTCATTTATGATGATGAAGGTTATGACTGGAGCAAAGAACTTCTTCTAGAACACGATGCTGTTGGTTATGCATTTGTTGCAAAAGATGATCATGATACCTGGTGGAGAAGAGACAGTGCAAGATGGGAGATTGGCAAACTGTATGAACCATTTCAAGAAGCACAGAGAGCCAAGAGATGGAATGAAGAGTTGGAGTGTTACTTGGATCCACAGGGTAATCCAGTGGTAGATCCGTCAAAAGTTGATTTTGATGCTGTAACCAATGTGTTTCCAAGTGAGCGAACTTTCAACACGAAAAGGCTTTCTGATAAAAGCTATCTGTCAGAGTTGATGAACAAGTTGAGAGAAGTTTTTGAAGCAAGTCTACCGAAGGTAGTAGAGATGAAGAAGAGAAAAGAAGAAGAGTTGAAGAAGATGATTGAAGAGGTAAAGACTGTTGCAAAGCTTGCTGGTGAAGAGAATCAAAAAGCTGAGGAAGAACAGAAGCCGAAAGAGATGGAAGAAAAAGTTGAGAAGATACAGGAGACAAAGGCAGCTGAGCACGCCGAGGTGTCAATCACTGAGGTAATAAAATCCTCTGAATTATCAAATGTTGAATTGGTTGTAGAAAAGGAAAACAAGTGCAGGAATTGCATTGAAAAGTGCAAAGCCTGTACTGAAAAAGAAGAAATAATAAAAACAAAAGATAATGAAATGAATAAACTTGAAAATGCTTTAAAATTGAAATGTAAAGAAAGGATTGACACAGAGCAAAGTTTAAAATTAAAAGTTGAGAAACTCAGAAATGTCATGATTTTGAAAAAGAAAATAAGGTTTTGAAAGAAAAATGTGACACAAAATGTGTTGATTGCATTGAGAAAGAATCTAAGTTTCTAGAGTTACAAAAATAGTATGATTCTTTAAAATGGTCAAGTCAGAGAGTACAAGAAGCTTATGATACTTTGAAGAGCCAAGTCAAAAGTTTTGATAAAAGATTGTCTGAAACTTTAACAACCAAAGAAATGTATGAAAGACAGTTTAAAGAAAAGCAAATTGAATTAAACAAGCGTGTTGATGAAATTGCTAATCTTAAACAAGTCTTGGCTAACAAAGAAAAGATTGTTACAAAACTTCAAAGTTATCATAACTCTTCGTACATTCTTGAACGCATTTTCAATATCACACCAGATGACAAAGATACTAATGATTGTAAAAAGGGTATTGGTTCAGAATATCATCAGGTACCACCACCATTGAGAGAAAATTATACTTTTTATGATGAGGAAAAGGTGGCAAAGGGTTTGAACATAGCTGACCAATTACCTGAAAGTATCGATGTGACTTACACCAAATCTGATGATGCTGATGATTCAGAGGTGGTATGTAAGGTGGGTGATAGTGTTTTGAAAGGTAAGTCTGAATCACAGGATGAAGATGAAGGAAATCTTTATGATGGATATCTGAAAGACACAAATTCCGAGAAGAATTTGAATGATGATTCAAAAGGATTGGTTTATACCATGATTGGATCGGACAAACTCTTCTTAGATGTTGTTTTCCCGATTCAGAATGTGATTTCAGAGAAAATTGACAAAGTTTTCAAGATGGTTGAAATTGAGAAGTCTGAAATGTCGAAGTTTGCTAGTAAAGGTTTCAAAGGGTCTTATAACAAACCTGGTTCTAAAAAGAAAAACATGAAGTCTGGTTTGGGGTATAAGAAGAAACATAATCGAAACAGAACTGAAAGGTCCAATTTTCAGACAAAAATGACTTTTGTTCAAGGAAAAAGCTTTACCGAAGAAGAAAAATTCAAAATTGGAAAACAATCTAATGCAGAGTTTGAGGTCATGAAAGAGAAACAACAACAGCCAAAAGATGTGTCAAAGAAAGTTTGTTTTAAATGCGATCAAATTGGACATGTTGCACGAAAGTGTCAAAATCCAAAGTCTGTTGATGTTCAAAAACAGAAATCTGGGAATGAGAAACCAAGGTCAACCAGATTTGATTCGAGAAAAACTTGGAAGTTTAACACAAACAAGTTTGCTTCAAATCAAAATTGGAAATCAAACCCGAACAGGTTTGATTCTAGACAGACCTGGAACTCTCACACACCCAGATTGAGAATGACACAGAGTCAGAGAACATCGGTTGGTGTGACAAAATCTCAAGAGATTTGGAAACCTAAAAATGTTGTTCAGACTCAAAAGGTTCAGAAAGATACAAATTTTTACAAAAGAGGTACTCTGGAAGGTCAAGTGTGGTCGGTTAAGAAACGTGTTGATTTGATAAAAGATGAGAAACAGAAACAAATTTGGAAACCAAAAACTGAAACAATAAGTTCAACTTCTGAGATGAAAACGTCTGAGGATTCAGTTTTGGTTGCCTATGATGCAAATTTTCCACTGCTCAAGGCTGGAAACTTTAAAATTCAGGTTGCTAGAATCAAGGTTACACCTAAGGCTGCTGAGGCCTAGGTGGACACCATGTTTGATTAAGCGGTTGGAATTGTCGGAGCTTCCTTTATCGCGAAGCATGAATCGGCATCTATCTTTATTGATTGAAATTTTTATGTCAAAATGTTTGAGTATTTGATAAAGTTTGAATGTGCAGGTACTAAATGATGATGAAGATTGTGAGAATGTTGCACAGGAAGAGGTTGAAGATCCCTGGTTTTGGTCAGACAGGGAGTTTGTTTGTTGTTTTGTATAAATTTGATTTGTGTTTGATGATTGTTGTTTGTTTGTTGGTTGTTTGTTTGTTTGGTTGATGATTGTGATGTTTGATGTTAGTTTACTTTGAATAAGTGGTGATGGACTACGCCGAAACCCTCACGGCTGAACAAGCATGATTACTGTCACAGGTTGAAGAACGGTTTTCTAACTGTCAAAATCAGTGGGTTGTAAATCATGGGGGTATGTTATATTTTCTGCAAAACAGAGCATGAGATGCAGAAAATGGATGGCGAGACAAAGCTATCAGTATAGGTTTGTCAAATTTCTTTCATGATTTTGCATTTTAGGGGCAGATATATTTGTCAGAAAATACAAAAACATTAGAAAATTTGAAAAAAGCCAAAAACATGATAAAATTCAAAAATTTGAGTTTTGCGTAAAAAGAGGAAATGATAGTACATCAGTAGACAGTTACAGTATGCTAAAGAACTGTAATGATTAAATAGCGTTAAACAGTCTCACTGATGATATGTCGATAGGTTTTTATACACTTAGTAAACTTTTTCGGGATATAAACCTAAAATTCAAACTTGCTTATTTCGTGGGGAACACTACTTGGATATATAGGTAACCCCTGAAATCTCATTTGAAAGGTCCCATATTCTGAGATACTAGGTCTTTATACTCAGTGATATCTGGGGTATTATTCCGGGACTTCTGCTGTATGGAAGTACTGACCTAGTCCCCGAATAATACTTTCTGCAAAATGCTTGAAACACAGCATCGCCCTCAGCAAGCTGATGAAACAATAAAATTGATAGTCGCTGCTGTTGTAATGCTAAAAGATCCTCTAAAGGGGACACACCAAAAGTCGAGCCGTCATCTCTCTGCTGAACGGAAGTTCTGACCTGAGCTCTCACGGTTTCGCATCTAACCCCTTACAGATATCATCTGTGGTATACTCACCTGTAAGACTGAATATTTGGGATTTGGATACGGGAGTATATTCAAGAGGTGGGACACATGAATAAGTTTAAGTTCTTAAAACATCTAAATCGTATCCTGAATCAGTTGAAATTTGTATGAAAATTTAAATGGATCAGTATATCGACAATCTAAGTGAATTGTTTAATTCTTAATGTGTATCTAAGCTCAACGGTACTTGTGACTTGTCAAAAATTGATATGATCCTCTGACGCATACTCAAACAAAAATATTATTTGTAAATATGTTTGTACATATTTCTTTACAGCTTTATATTTTCAGAAAATACAAAAAGATTTTGATTTCTGCTTTATTTTCAACAACCGATGTCTGAGTTGCTGAGTTTCAAAATCTAAGTAAGCTGATTGTGTTTCTGAAAATAAAACAAGTTCATTAATTTGAAACTTGAAATTTCTAGAAAACTTCAAAAACAAATTTGTGATATCTTCAAGGTCATTAACTTGAACTTGAATGATAATTTGTGGGGGAGTTGGATTCTTTATATTGTCAAAATCTGTTAAGATTGTTGATAGGGGAAGTGATATAGAGAATTGGATAGAGCCAGATTACGGTTTCTGGTTAATGGTTTTTAAAATGTTAAATACTTATCATTTGTATGAGCAATTGCAGGAAAAATCCAGACTACGATCCTGAGAGCAGAGACTAAGGGGGAGTCTGAAGACAAGCTGAAAGTGAGGAAAAGCTTGTAGTTGGAAAGCTAGGTGTTGATCCCTAAAAGTACGAAAGCTTGACGAGAGGGGGAGCCAGCTGACGATGAAGATGATCAAAGAGAAAAATTGAAGGATACTTACATTTTTACAATCTGAACAAGATGGCAAGATGATCAAGACTGAAGAGGTGGTATAACGAAAAATGGTCACTGAAGACTTCGTCAATATCCGAGGGGGAGTCTGTTAGTGCACTACGTCTATTGACTTCGTCTTGTATCATGTAATAGATTAGGATAGGTTAGAATATTTTGTGCACGAGGTTCGAGAAACGAAATGTGATGAATTAGCATTGAGGTCCGCTTTTATGGACATTGTCCATAAAAGCGAACCACTCTCATCATAACAGGTTCGCTTTTAGGACAGGTCACATAAGCGAACCAGAAATACTATAAATAGGTGCATGGTTAGTTCATTTGGCACGGACCTGATTGTGTGACGAAGTGCTGCCAAATTGCTTCCAGGTTGTAAACATTGTCAGAATTAATACAAGAAGCATCATATTTAGTTTGAGCGTCTGATTCATCGATTCCGCCTTTGAATTAGATAAACGACTCTTCTGATCGACTCGTTCAGGGTCAACGACGATCCAACATGTAACTACAACCAACAAGTTTGTTCACTTTATTGAAATCGTTATTAGTTTTATATAAACCATCTTAATTGTTTTTGAAAAACCATTGTTTAAACCTTGAAAATCATTTGTACATATGAAACAACGCAAAACAATTGAAAATAGTAAAATAGGGGAACTATGTACTCATGCAAAGTATCCTCAATCAATAGAACTCAAGCAAACTAAAGCAAATCAGAGAAATTAAGCAGCACCTAGTAGTCGAACCACTAGTCAAACGATAGACGCCTAAATCGGACGATCAGATAGAATGAGGTCTTGTAAACCAAATGAGTGTTGGAACTCATGCGATATGGTTTATCAAAGCCTACATCCTAAAATGAAACCTAACCTAAGTGCTCTCGACCCATTGCGACCTATTAAGGCAGCTTACGCTACTTTAACGTGTCTTGCGCGCAATTGCGTGTTTGAGACGTCTAACTAGTCCTGTGACAAGTATTATATGCCCAAATGTGTTTAGATATGTTACATAATTAGTTACGTGACAAAAGTTTGGGTTACATATGTTTAATTACCAATTATGCATGAAAAGGGTATTTTGGTAATTTATCTATGGCATATAAACTACTTATCATACAACTACCTAAACTAGGTGACCATAAGGTATAACCTCGGAAGGTTATTCCCTATACAACTATAGTCACTAAACATGTTTGGTCGGATCCTAATGATCGACCAAACGGGTCGTGGTCGAAAGTCTAAGCGGGTGTTTAGTCCGCTTGACTTACGACTCTACACAAGCACTAAACTAAAAAGTGACGAGCTAAACATGCTAGATCATGTTTAGTTAAGTTAGAAAACAGGTTTTGATATCAAAACAAACGGTTTTGATACCCTAGAGTAGTTTGGTTACAAAATACGCGAGAAAACGCATTTTGGCCGAAACTACGACTCGTCACTGAGCCTAGATAACGTGGTAATCAGTAGGTATAGTCACTAGGGACTATAACCATCGTGATTACGCTCACGTTATGAAGTTCAAAGGAACTTCACGTTGACCATAAACAGGTCAAAGCAGAAAGTCAAACGCAGTTTCACTTTAACGATAAAAACGAATGAAAAGAACGAAAGAATACTTACAGAAGGTCCCCGCAAGCTCTTGATCCGATTTACTCTCAGGTATGAAGCATAAACTTCAACTTAGAGAGCCAAAATCAGATTCAAGTGTGCTTTGGGAGGAAGTGAGGGTGGGTATTTATAGGAATTCAAGAACCGTTAAGATCGTTCATCGAAAACTGAGCTTTGATCTGGACCTTACATGTGTGCCCATGGTTTTCTAAAACCATGGGAGCCCCTAATATGAGTCATAATGGACTAGGTTCATTGAATACCAGCCCATGGTTTTGCAAAACCATGGGTTAAAACCATCAACACTTCAAAATGGACTAGGTTTATTGAATCTGGTTAGAAATTTCAAAAATGGTCCCTGCACTTGTAAAACTTGATTTTTTTGCACTTTTAAGCCCCGTTAACCCCATTTCCAGGATCTAAAATAAAGTTAAAGTATAGGGAATTCACAACATGCTCAAAAATATCTCAGATGTCAGTTCGTTTGGTCGTACAGTTGCGTTATTGGCTTAATTACGACGGAAGTCGTAACAAACGCAAAAACGATCCAAATTAAGCGACGAATGGAATTTTATCATGCCAAACACTAAAATAAAATATTTTAATGCTTACATAAATTTTTGGATGTCCGGATACATTCAGAACATAAAATATGCGTGAAAATGCAAACTTGTGCACTTTTTGACGCTTTTAGTCCCTATTGATCAATAAAGTTTATTTTAGCATACCGAACCCCTCAAAGCCTATTTCTAAGCTATTTAAAGGTTATTTAGCGTATGCATAACTTATGATCAAGTTACGAAATGTTCGTTACAATACAAATCGGTATAGTTTCGCAGTTTGACGCAAATAGTCCCTGCGATCGAACAAACTTGATTTCAACACACCAAACCATCCGAAACTTATTTTAAGCCTATGTCACTATCTCGAAGTGTTTTTCGCGTTATACTGACTGCGTTCACGCATCAGTTTGCGTATAACCTTCCAGAAAGCGATTTAAAGCTTGAAATTGGAATCTAATTAAATTGAAAAATCACCAATCACAAATACACACATAATAACACCAAAACACATATAATAACACCAAATCACATTGTTTTATTGATAACCAACATTGTTTTATATTGAACCACGACTATAGAACACAGTTGTCACAAACTGAGGGATCTATAGCTCTTAGTGTTTCAAGTTTCTTATAATGCTCTTTGATTGTTGGCTAATCCCATTGTGCTATTGACTGCATGGACCCAAAGTTTATAGCAACCATCTCCACCTTCATTCTTTTTAACTCAACTTCTTTTTGACCATCAGGTTTTCTACATGCAGCTCAGTTGGGAGGAGTGGGCTTGATATCTAGAATTAGCTTTAACATCTCAATCCTTGTAATTTCTTCCAAAACGGCTTCTGTAGTCCAACCAGAATATTGAGCTCTCGGGGCTCTATAAGGCTTATTTTTCATAATGAACTCCAGATAGTCTTCCCTTAGTTTCTTTTTTAGGTCAGGGTTGCTTACTGGTCCTTGAGAAGCCATTTGACAACATTGTTTGTAAAATCTTCAAGTCCATTCACCTTTGTGAATTCTGCAGACATGATTTGCTGAGCCTCCGTATGACTTTTCCCTTTGCTTTTGAAAGCAGCTATCTTTTCAGCCTGTTTGACTTTCAGTTACAGGTACTCTTGTACATTTTTAGGCTTTTGATAACTTTTGAGTGATGGAAAGGTAAGTTAGCTGATGTCATTTTTTGAGTAGAAAAACTGTATCTCTTTTGATACATTTTCTAACTTCAGCGGGTCAAGTATGGCTGGTGGTTTTGTAAGTGGTGAAGTAATGGTGAGTGTTGTGGTTGTGATAGTGGATGGTTGAGATGTGATAGATGAGGTTGTGGTGGTTGTGGTTTTGATAGGAGATGCATAAGGAGTTTCTTCATCACCATCTTGGACAATGAATTTTGTTCTCCTGGATCTGGTTTGGAGTGTTGGTGTTTTTTATGGTGGTTGTGGAAGTGATGTTGTTGGTTTTCTTTTGTGGATAAGAAGTCCTTAAGGAGACTTTTGTTTTTGTGGTGGTGGTAGTGTAGTTGTAACCTCTGTTGTCACTTTTGTAGTTCCAACATATGTTTGGACAATGAAAGCAGTGGTTTGAGAGGTGGGTGTTTGGATAGATGTGGCAGTGGTTTGGATAGTTGCAGCAGTTCTTTCTGTAACATCTATTGAAGAAACTTGGTTGTCTTGAATTTTCTTTCTTTCAATGTGTAAGTCCCAAAATCGGATCTAACAACGATATCACAACTAGTTTGATTGGTGGTGGAATCACACAATCAAACTTGATTCAATAGCAAACACAAGAGAATAAGATGAATAGAATGATTAACACTAAAAGCTTAACTTGCATACAATTGATAATTGTCTAATACAAGTTTGCTACAAAACACCAAGAATCGACAACCTAAACAATGAAAATTAAACATGTATTTATAGGAGAGTTGAGCCCACAATTCCCCCTAAACCCTAAGCCCAAATCACCCCCACCAAGCCCACATACAAGCCCAAAATCAATTAACCAACATCTAGCCCAATCTACTAAATAGTTACTAATGTATAAACCTTTAATGGCCCAACAATCTCCCCCTAGGTTTATAACATTAGTGCTCTTCAGCTTGATGCTCCACCAGTTGTACATGCTTCTGGTTAATGAGCTACGTCCACGTATAACTTTGAGCTAAGCACATTTGCCACCGCACCCGTCCAAGACTTTGCACATATTTCATATTTCTTGTTAGTGCGTATCTGGTTCTTGCTCAAAACATTCAGAACTTCCTCATGAAAACTGATTAGATCTAAAGTGCCAGCTAAACGGTATGGAGCTTCTTTAGTTACGATTACAGCCTCACCCATTTCCGGGTTGTATGCCCAGAATTTGATGTTCTTTAATACTCCTTTTGGAAATTTCAGAGTAGCTGGAATAATCTTTTCCTTCCCAGTTGGAGGCCAGATTACCATCTTCACAGTTCTTCCAGTAAAAGCATCATGAACACCACGATTCCTTTTCATGGATGAGTGAGCATATTTCATATTAGGAAAATCATTCTTGACTTCTCTTTCAAGCTTTGATAAAAATGCCCAACCTCTTCCACGCTGGTTAGGATCAGAATCATGATAAGGAGCTCTCAGCAAATTCTTCAGATCAATCTTCGTCCAAGATTCAAACTGAGATTCCTTTGACTAATATTCCCTGTGTCCACTTTCTCTAATCACTAACCACATGTTCTTGTCGTGATCATACCTCTAACTGGTAATTCCTGACTTGTTTCCCACCTTATCATAATGACCCTTTCCCAACTCCATCACATATCGATCAGATGTTTTAGTTGGATCCTTAGGTTGAAAGTTTTCATCCAGAGGATTTACATATTGATTCTTCATTATCAGAATCTACTTGTTACTTTGTTTTCTTGGATGGTAACTTCCTTTTCTTTTGTTGAGCAGTTTCTAGATACTTGTTCAAAGCAACTTCTTGTTCAGCATCCTTAGCTTCCTTTTCAGCAACAGTTCTATCTCTTCTTTCAATGTTTGTTGGATCATCATCTTGATCAGTAAACTCACGTCTAAATTTCTTTTCTAACTTCGCCTTTTGCTCAAACACCATAGCCATTAACAAATTCACATCACTCTGCAACTGATTGATAGTTTGATCTTTGCGGGACCCTGATCTTGTAAGGACGAGATATAAGCGTCTCAGAATAGAATCTTGTTCTAGCACAACCACTCTCGTTTGTAACTTCACCACATCTACATCCATATCATCATCATCATCACTATCAGAATCTTCAAAGAACTTCATTTTCTCAGCTGCTTATAAAGGATTTTCTTCATGTTCAGACATACCACCACTCGAACTTCCACTAACATCAAAACGTAAACCACTTGAACTTTCAGGTTCTGCTCTGGTAGTAGTCTCTGGAAATGCAGACTAAAAGAAATCCGGTATAACATCATCTTGGGCTACGGTCGGTTCAACTTCTGGCTCGGTTCTAATAACAGGATTGGTTTCAGCAACATGGCTTACATGATCAGTAATGCTTGGTTCAGAGTCAATTCTCTGTCTTTTGTGTGATACTAAGTCAGTATCTTCAGCAACGTCATCTTGAATTTGCTCTTTTAGCGTAGGGCCAGCCATAGGAGGAGGATTCCCAAGGCTTTCCTTTAGTGACTCGATTAACGCAGCAAGATTCTCATAATTCATCACAGGTAGTTCTCTAACATGTAATTCAGCTTGTGTCGATTCCATCAGCTCCATATCACTCTCAATGCCTTCATCATCAGTTACTAAATCCTCTGTCTCAATATCTGGTTTAACCCCAACTCCCACAAATTGTACATCGTGTTCTTTAGCAACTGTGGCATTTAGTGGCGTTGGAGCTGGTAGTTGTCCTACAATCGGTCTAAACTTTCCATGTTTTTCTAACGCATACTTTCCTAGAAATTGATGCCTCTTCGCAGTTTCTCAATTTCTTTTCATTGTATCAAAACAATTAGGCCCCAACAGCTTCAAGTTCAACACATTTGCGCTTTTAACCAGATCTGGATACTTCTCATCAAAAATCATCTGAATGAACCATGGATAAAGCATAAAGATCTTCTTCTTCGGATTCTCCAACATACTCTTCATGTTATCAAAAACAAAAGCAGAGAAATTATAATCCCAGTAATTTACAAGAGCAACCAAGGTACAAGTTTGTACTTGATTTAACTGGTCCAATCCACCCTTGGTCTCGTATATGTAAAGCAAAAACACATGCACAAACAATCCCCAGTATGACGGAAATAACTTCTTCAAAACAGTAGGATCCTCGCCTTCATAACTCATTCTTCGTAAAGCCTTTACTACTCTATCCCTTCCGAAAGATGTCGGATGATCAGTTTGATCGTCAAACTTCAACACTTCACGTATCACTGCTTCCGCAATAACAATTTCTTTCTCTTGAATCTTGGCTTCTATCAAACCTGCACCTTCTGCTCCACTCCTATTAACCTTTGCAGACAACCAAAAATCTCTAATCATGTCACTGCAAATTACGAGATTGGTTTTCAGGGCGTGTGTAATCCGACATGAGTTTAATCCGAAAATTATAGAATTGAATTCTTCATAATGCTCTGCTGGAGGATTTGATAGATATCTTGTTTGTTTGTGTGAAACTTCTACATCTAACTTTAGTTGATCAGCCATTTTCTTCACAAAACTAACCAAGTTAGATAAATGTCAAAATCCAGTTGACTAGTCAACATAAGTCAATAGGTCAACAAGTTAACCAGTCAACCAAGTCAACAAGTCAAACAGGTCAGTTCAAATTTGAACTGTCATGAGAGTTTTCAAAAAGTCCAGTTTCAAAAGGTTCAAGAATTAAATTTGAATGGATAAAAGGTCCAAAATTAGAATTCGAATGGACAAAGGTTTAAGACATTGTTTCGAAAACTAGAAGGTTCAAATTAATGACCTTTTCCAGATTGTTCAAAAACTTTCTGACATTTCAAATAATCATGTCAGTTTTTCGAAAAACTCATGTTTTGAAGAATGATTATCCGAAATGCTTGATTTATTTGAAACTTGAAGATTCATTCGAAATGCATTGAACTATTATCCAAAATGCTTGATGATTTATCCACAATGCATGATGACCTATCCGAAATGCATCCGAAACCCGCAAATACCTTAAAGATTCAAATAAGTCCTTTGAATGTTGAGAGAGAATTCGAAAAAGTTAAAAGTGATTATTGTTTAATGCATTTTCCGAAACAGTAAACTAGTTTTAAATACTGTTTTGAAATGGGCCTAGTCCAAACCAAAACCCAATTTAGAATAGTGTCCTTTGAAAACAATTGGGCCTTTCATGTGTAGGCTCAGTTGGAACAGTAACACGTTTGAAAACATGTTATAGCCTTTTCTAAAAACAAATTGGGCCCGAACTTGGTCTGAACTTCGAATCAACCCAATTCAAAAACTGTTTTGGGCTATGTCCAAAAGTTAGGGCTTCTTGTAGTTTAGCTCAATTAATTTTGTGTTGACAGAAAAAGTCATCTTTTGTGAATTTACGATCTAACCAACTGAGCATTCTTGTGAAAACACATAAACACACACACACACACACACACACACACACACACACACACACACACACACACCATATCAAACAAATACTTACAACGGGATCAAATCATTCTTAGGCTAACTAAGGAACACTTTTCAGTATATGCCTACTCAGACTGGTCTATGTGATTGCCAATATGTTTGTCCTCTTTAACCTAGCGCTCAACTTTCAATTTTCAACATCGTGATACATTAATGTAATATTATGATGTAATAACCTGTGTCCCATTCCATGACATACCCCCGATATCAAGGTAAGCACAACAATTCATTGTAGCAGGTGAGTATACTAAGTTCATCATTTTGATTTTACAACGTCGGACTATTGGTGAACAGATCAGTACAACCGTACAACAAAGTGACCAATATTTATGTCCAATGAGGGTTATGCAAATACCTTTTGTGTAACGCCCCAAAATCCCTTTATTGACCCAAGTGGGTGTTTAAATAATTTAACATGATGTTGGATAACTAGGAACAAATAACCTAGTTAAATGCAATGTTAACTTTTAAGAGTAAGGAAGAAAGTTATGGGAGAAGAGATAAGATGGCAAACTAGAGGGACTAAATTGTAACACGGGAAAACCTATGTTTTATAAAACATGAATTTAACACACAACACACACATCATGTGTGTGTGTCTGGAATGTTCAGCAGAACACAAAGGGAGCCAAACCTTAGTTATGAATGATCTTCAAATTGAACGGTGAATCGAAGCTTAAACCTATAAATGGACATGAATTAATGATCACCTACACAAGGGGATCATGAGGTATGTCTTGAAACTTAGATTGATGATCTTGTATGAAGTGGGTTATGTTTAATCCACAAATTAGTATGAAATTGATCATGTATAGGTGTTAGAATCATCATACAGAACATGAATTATGCATGATTTTTCTTAATTTATTGTTTTAAGGTGAAACTCAATTGTTAAGGTGAAGATGGTGACATGGATATATCATCCATGTCCAATTCTTGTTCAATATTGATGTATCATGTTATGTATGATGGATTCTTGTTAGGTGAACTGAAAGAAATTGGTGTTTAATATGTTTGATGTCTATGTGTGAATGATACTTATTGATTAGTAAGAAGATTTGATGAACTAAGTAAGAGCTTAGAAGATTATGCATGAATTAGTTGTACATTGTGCTAAGATAGTAGTGTGCACACCAGGTGTATGATGAAATGTCTAAGTGAAGTTAGGATTCGAAATTGTATGGAACGGCTTGATATATATATATATATATATATATATATATATATATATATATATATATATATATATATATATATATATATATATATATATGATAACGATGCTGAGATTATGTTAAATTACTAGTTTGAATGTGGTTGTAAGCACATTTGCGTCATGAATATGAAATGTATATAGTGTCATTTCTATAGCCTATTATGATGTCACGGATGTATGAGGTTAAGTCGAAAGTGTCACACCCCGACCACGTAAAACAATAAAACGTGGCGGAAACGTCGGGGAGTGTTGTAACAGAATCATTGTTTCACAACCATGGAATAAATAATTTCTTTTTATTGAATTATGGAACTCATTGTTTTATTACAAATCAGAGAAATACAACTATTATCTTTCAAGTTTTAAAGTCGCTAAGGCACGAGTCCATCCTATGTATAGCATGCATCAACAATCATCATATAACAGCACCTGAAACATGTGTAAAAATAGGTACGTCAGCATAAAGATGCCTGTGAGATAGATAGGTTTTATTGTAATTAGGATTGATGACTTATAAGTTTAAAGAAAATGTTTTAATAAAAGTAGTCATGATTCTTGTAAAAGGTTTTCTTTTATAAATCATACTAAAATTTATTAGAAATCAGGTGATATAAAATAATAATACATAGGTAATTTAAATAACTAAATAAAAATGAATTTGTATAAAGTATATTGTTTATAAAAAAATATTTTGATAAAAAGGTTTATAGTATATATATAAAAATATACTTTGGTTTTAAGAAAGTCGAATAAGTAATATATTAAAATATATTTCAGTTCCAAAATTGTTAACCCAAGTGTACTAAATAACGCCACAGTATGTAATGTGATGAAAACACTTATATATAAGAAGTACCAGCGGCGTATCTATCATGTTTTCATCACATTACACCCGTCCCGTTATCTAAACACTAACCCAAACCCAATCGTTAAACAAATAGTATATTAAATATACTTTAGTTGTTAAAAATAATAATTTTCAGTAGTATATCAAAAGTATACTTCGGATTTATAAATAACATATTAAACTATGCTTTGGTTTTGAAAATAACATATTAAACTATGCTTTAGTTTTGAAAATAACATATTAAACTATGCTTTGAATTTTGAAAATAACATATTAAATTATGTTTTGGTTTTATAAATAACATATTAAACTATGCTTTGGATTTTGAAAATAACATATTAAACTATGTTTTGGTTTTATAAATAACATATTAAACTATGTCTTGATTATTAACAAAATATATGTTGGTTTTGTACAATATCACATATGAGAGCATATCAAACTATACTTTTGGGAGTATAACTAAATATACAAAAATAATGTGATTTAAGAATTCATTCAGACCTAGTGCATCAAACTACACCTTTGAGACTATAGGAATACCACAAAGGCAATCCCTATTTGGATAAAAATAAATTGGTTTCAGACATTCAATGACAATAGGAATGGGGTGTCAAATCCTATAGCGCTATATCATACTACCAATCGGTCCGGTGAACATAAAATAAGTACTATCCAACAATTTAATTTTATAATCTTTAAGAAAATTTGAGTTTAGACTATAAATAATCATTCGGTTTGTAAAAAGATAAGTACTAACATGTATAATCAATTATACTTTGAAATCATGAAAATAACAAATAGGTACACATGCTTCACCCCAAAACATTGAAAATAGTAGAAGAAGGGACTATGTACTCACTTGAGAGTGCTTAGAAGGCTTGAACAACTACCAAGCAGGCTAGAGGGAGCACGGAATCAAACCACACCTAATATCGGTAACTATGTAAATAAACCGGACCTAAATCGGGAGATCGGATAGGATGAGGTCTCGTAAACCAAATGAGTGTGGGGACCCATATGATATGTGTCACGGCCCCCGACCCGGTTTTACCCGTTTCAGGAGCCGCGGGACAGAAATCCCGTGATATTTAATTATGTGAATTTTATTTAGCAGCGGAAGTTTATTGTCAGGATCGTTGTAAAGCTAAAAACTTTTCCCGATTATTTTTATTTTACAATTCGGGATAAAACCCCGATAATTTACAATACATAAGTTTTAGTGATAAATCCTTATTTCGAAACATATCTCTTTATTTTATAATGAGCCACTATTTTAAGCCTTGAAATGCTCCTCAGCACTTTTCCTGATTTACAGTAGATCACCTGAAACATGTTTGAAAAAGGTTTTGTCAGCGGGGAAATACTGAGTGAATCATTCTATTTACTAAAACGACACTTTTGTTATAATTCATAGTATTAAGAGTTTTTACATATGTTTATTATCAACCAACTTTCAAGAATAGGTATTTGTCACACGACCAGCTCTGTGACTGTGGTCATATCACCATTGGCTGTCCCAATGAGTGACGCATATCACTTATTTTTAGGCTCGCCCACCTAATGTGATTAAAACAATAGTAATGTGCACAATACCCCACATACCGGCTGTAATTTGGTGATTACATAAACTTAATCACTGTAATTATAATTCTGAAAATAATTTGGAGTATTGTAAAACATTTGATAAAAAGAGAGAATGACTCACATTGCAGATTTAGTAATGCACACAAAACAGGGTTAGTGATCAATACAGCAGTTACGATAACTCACGAGATCAAATTCTCACAATGAACGACAAAGTGCAATACTTAAACATTCATCGATTCAACGACGAACGACAAAGTACAACCCTAATGTGGGCGGCACTTAAACATTCTTTGGATATATTGATCTCG
This sequence comes from Helianthus annuus, assembly GCF_002127325.2. Taxonomy (NCBI): domain Eukaryota; kingdom Viridiplantae; phylum Streptophyta; class Magnoliopsida; order Asterales; family Asteraceae; genus Helianthus; species Helianthus annuus. The sequence continues at coordinate 52,689,246 of NC_035436.2, forward strand.
GAAAATGAATCATAATAACGATCGAGTAATTACCCTGTTCCGCGGCAGCGATTCGAATACAGTGTGTGTTTAATTATGATGTACTGAGCTAATTCGACGTGCACAGAGCGTATCAACGTCGTTTTCATTCCAAAATTCAAGTCCCAATGTCGGCTATTTATAGCCAGAAAATAGTCATGCTTACGGACCGTATGACTTAACCCTTACGGTCCGTAAGGAAACCGGTAGGCTTACGGTCCGTAAGGACTTACCCTTACGGTCCGTAAAGGGTGCAGTGTATTTACCTAGCCTAGCTGGTTTCGGGACTAGCTTGGGTGACTCAACATTTTTCTTAAACGAATTTTAGACAGCAAATTGAATAGATAAATATCAATTAGGGTTTATCCCCCCTGAGTTTTAGGGGCCCTGATCCTAATTCCGATTGTTCTGAAAATTTTAGGGTTAATGCGGAATTACTTGGGTGTCTCAATTAGGGTTTCCTTATTGACTAATTATCATTCTAATTATTAATTTTAATGAGAGTTGTTACATCCTCCCCACCTTAGGAAAAATCTCGTCCTCGAGATTCATTGAAACAGCTGAGGGTATTTCTGCTTCATTTTTTACTCCAGTTCCCAAGTGTATTCCGGTCCTCTCTTTGAATTCCATTTGACTTTCACCAATTCCAGTCGCTTGTGTTTGAGAAACTTAACTTTTCGGTCTTCTATTTGTAAAGGTTTCTCTTTGAATTTCAGTTTTTCGTTTACCTCTACATCTTGAAGAGGTACTATCAGGGATTCGTTTGATAGACATTTCTTGAGATTGGATACATGAAATACATCATGTACTCCAGCTAGTTCTTCTGGTAGTTGTAAGCGATAAGCAACTGGCCCTATTCATTGAATCACTGGAAATGGTCCAACATATCTGGGACTCAGTTTTCCTTTCTTACCGAATCGTACTACTCCTTTCCAAGGAGATACTTTCAACAGTACTTTGTCTCCTATTTGGAATTCAAGTGGCTTGCGACGATTGTCTGCATAGCTTTTCTGGCGATCTCTGGCTGTTTTCAATCTTTCCTTGATTTGAGTTATCTTGTCAGTGGTTTCTTGCACGATTTCTGGACCTGATAATTGACTTTCTCCTATTTCTGCCCAACATACTGGAGTTCTGCACTTGCGTCCATACAGTGCTTCGAATGGAGCGGCATCAATGCTTGAGTGATAACTATTGTTATAGGAGAATTCAATTAATGGTAAATGGTTATCCCAATTACCTCCAAAGTCAATTACACATGCTCGGAGCATGTCTTCTAGAGTTTGGATCGTCCTTTCACTTTGTCCGTCTGTCTGTGGATGATATGCAGTACTTAGATTGAGTCGGGTTCCCATTGATTCTTGGAAACTTGTCCAGAAACGGGAAGTGAAACGACTATCTCTATCCGATACAATGGAGAGTGGAACTCCATGTAAGGATACTATTTCATCTACATACAACTTGGCTAACCTTTCCATGCTAAAGGTTTCCTTTATTGGTAGAAATGAGCTGCTTTGGTTAATCGGTCCACGATTACCCAAATGGCATCATTACCTTTTCGGGTTTTGGGTAACTTAGTAATAAAGTCCATTGTTATGAGTTCCCATTTCCATACAGGCATTTCTAACTGTTGTAGTAGACCTGAGGGTTTCTGATGTTCGGCTTTAACTTGTGAACAAGTTAAACACTTAGATACGTATTCGGCTATATCCTTTTTCATTCCTATCCACCAAAAATTACTTCTTAAATCTTGGTACATCTTATTGTTTCCTGGGTGAATGGTATACCTAGATTTATGAGCTTCCTCTAAAATCTTTGATCTTAAATTTCCTTGTTTAGGTACCCAAATTCTGCTTTTGTGGAATTTCCAAATTCCATCGTTTCCTTGTTCTAATTCTTTTAGGTATCCTTTCATTCCTTCGGCATCGTCCTTGATTGCCGTTTCCAGAATTTCCTTCAATTGTTCCATTAAATCTACTTGTAGATTTATTCTAAGAGCACGGACTCGCTTTTGCTTTTCATGGAACTTACGACTTAAGGCATCTGCGACTACGTTTGCCTTTCCTTCGTGATATTGAATATCACAATCGTAATCACTCAGGATTCCCATCCATCTTCTTTGCCTCATGTTTAACTCTTTTTGCCCAAATATATATCTTAAACTCTTATGATCTGTATAAACAGTAAACTTACTTCCATACAGATAATGTCTCCATATCTTAAGGGCAAAAACTATAGCTCCTAATTCTAAATCATGAGTCGTATAGTTTTCCTCGTGCTTCTTCAATTGTCTGGAAGCATACGCAATTACCTTTTTGCGTTGCATCAACACACATCCGTATCCTAATTTTGAAGCATCACAATATACCTCAAAATCTTCTGTTCCTTCTGGTAAGGCTAAGATTGGAGCATTGGTCAATTTCTGCTTTAAGATTCTGAAGGCTTCTTCTTGTTTAGATCCCCACTCAAACTTAGTGGCTTTACAAGTTAGCTTAGTTAATGGTACAGCTATCTTGGAAAAATCCTTAATAAACCGTCTATAATAACCGGCTAAACCTATAAAACTTCTAATTTCCATTGCAGTTTGCGGAACCTTCCAATTGGTAATTGCTTCTATCTTAGCAGGATCTACGTGAATACCTTCGTGATTCACCATGTGTCCTAAGAATTGCACTTCTTGTAGCCAAAATTCACACTTTGAGAATTTAGCGTACAACTTTTCTTTTCTTAACAAAGTTAAGAGTGCATGCAAGTGCTGACAATGTTCGACCTGACTTTTTGAATAAATAAGTATATCGTCTATGAAAACAATTACAAATTTATCCAAATATGGTTTACAGATTCTGTTCATCATGTCCATAAATGTTGCGGGTGCATTAGTTAATCCAAAGGGCATGACTGTAAACTCATAATGTCCATACCTAGTCCTAAATGCAGTTTTAGGTATGTCTTCTTCTTGAACCTTCAATTGATGATATCCGGAGCGCAAGTCTATCTTAGAAAAATATTTAGCGCCTTGTAATTGATCGAAAAGATCATCAATCCTAGGTAATGGGTATCGATTCTTAATTGTAACCTTATTCAACTCTCTATAATCGATACACATTCTCATCGATCCATCTTTCTTTTTCACAAACAACACCGGTGCACCCCAAGGGGATGAACTAGGTTGTATAATTCCTTTGCTTAGTAATTCATCTAATTTCTTTTTCAATTCTTGCATTTCGGTAGGAGCTAATCGATAGGGTGCCTTGGCTATCGGTGTAGTTCCTGGAATTAGATGAATCCTAAATTCTACCTCTCTATCTGGTGGTAGTCCAGGTAAATCTACTGGAAAAACATCTGGGTATTCTGAGACTACAGGAATTTCCTTAAGTTCTTTTCCTTTAGTACAAATGATTACTGAAATCATATATACTATTCCTTATTCCCGTTCATAATTAGCAACTTTCATTACTGATATGAACTTTAGTGGCTTCCGAGGTTTATCTCCTGAAATCTTAATTACTTCTCCAGTAGGTGTTTGAATTTCTATAGAGTTTCTATCACAAATGATTTGAGCATGGTTGGCTATTAACCAATCCATTCCTAACACAACATCAAACTCGGCTAATTTCATAGGCAATAGGTTTGCAGTAAATTTATGACCTAAGAGTTCTATTTCTACTTTTTGCAAAACCTGATTGATTTTGACTGAATTCCCATCTGCAGTTTCGACTGTAAAAATCTGCCTAATGGTAGTTAAAGGTAACTTAAGAGTTTGACAGAATGAAGTATTTATAAAACTTTGGTTTGCACCAGAGTCAAATAATACTTTTGCATAAATGTTGTGAACTAAAAACGTACCGGCTATCACATCCGGGATGAGTTCTGCTTCTTGAGTAGTTAGCTGGAATGCTCTTGCATTCTTCTTAGTAGCTCCTTCAGCTGCCTTGGGTTTGTTGTCTACTGGGTTAACTAACTTAGGACATTCTGGTTTGATATGTCCGGCTTCCCCACAATTGTAACAAATTATGGATTTCTTTCTGCAGTTTTCTTCCCGATGTCCTATTGTCTTGCAAAAAATGCAAAGTTTGTTACATTTTCCAAAATGTTTCTTTTTGCAAATTTTGCAGAATGGCACAGTTGAAGATTGTCCTGTTCCTCTCTTTTTGAAACTACTACTATTACCCACCCTAAATCCTTGGGTAATTTTCTGAGCTAATTCCTTCCTCCTATCTTCATCTCTTGTGCGTATCAGTTCATCAGTTAAGGTGTTAGCTAATTCTACTGCATCGTCAATAGTGCGAGGTCTCGCAGCCTTAACGATATTGCGAATTTCGCTAATTAATCCCCAAATATAGCGAGAAATGAGTACCGGTTCTGGCGAAGCCAAGTTAGGTACTACTCTAGCATATTCAAAGAATGTCGAAGTATAACCACGACAATCCACACCTAACATCCGACGGTTTAGGAACTTATTTGCCATTTGTTCCTTTTCATACTTAGGACAGAATTTTCTTTCTACCAGACTCTTGAATTCTTCCCAAGTCATAGCATAAGCCCTATTTCTTCCTTTAGCTTGTAACACAGTGTTCCACCATTCCAGTGCTCCTTCTTTAAACAGATTTGAGGCGTACATGACTTGATCATCTTTGGCACACTTGCTTATTGCAATCACTGCTTCGGTTTTCTCTAACCAACGCAGCGATGCAGTTGCCCCTTCATTGCCTGCAAATTCAGTGGGTTTACAAGCAAGAAATTCTTTGAAAGTGCAACCAGGTGTTGCAGCCTTTCGCTTTTTAGGGAGCGACGTGTGCTGGGTTTCATTATCATGATTAGCATGATTATTACCCCCGTTTATACTATTACTGAAGTTATCCTCAATAGTATGTTTACTAGGAATAATTTGTTGCGGTTCGATTGGATTTTTCACAGCGGCAACAAATGCTGGAATAGCATTAGCTATCCCTTGAGCAACAATATTTTCAATATCTTGTCTAGTCATATATTGATCTCCTGGATGTTGCTCTGACTGATTAGCTTCATTTACCAGTTCATTACCACTATTGGCCATCTGATAATATATGACAAATTTTTTTATTAGTATTTTGATAAATAACAATTTATACACAAACAATCAGACAATTCATAATGCACATAAAGTTAAAACTATCGATTTCTCGATTCCATTTCATATCCGTTATAGTATGCATCACTACACACAGATATTTTACAAAGTTTTATTTGGAGTTATGTTACAGACTGATTTCACTATTTACTATACTATTACACAACTATAGTTTTACCACCTTTCTATCCCTCATCATTTGTTGTTCTAAAAACGCATCTCCCTTTCATCATACTTCCAAGCAATCTGTCCCCCTATCTCCCTAATTCTATTCCCTGCATCCATCAACTCTTCACCGAAATGGCGAAGTTCAGCCATATTCTCAGTGCTCATTGGTGGATTAGGTAGGGGTTCTGGATCGAATTGCGGAAGGAAGGAATAAGGGTCGTTGACAATATTTTGAAATTGCCAATCATTTGTCCACCATTCTTCCATTTCGATAGGTTGAGCGTGGACTATTGGTTCTGGGATTGCTGGTGCAAAATTCATAGGGATTGGATTTTCACTAGGATAGGTAAAAACATTCGTATTGACAGGCTGAATAGTTTCACAGTTTGCCAATAGAAAATCTATTTCATCCTGAAAAGTTATTCCCTGGTTTTGGTTTTGATTGGAGCTCTCTCTGATTTCTATCTGAGTTGGTCTAGAACCTTGTCCTACTTCCATTTCTATATCTTTAGAATATTCCTCAAACTGTATCTCCATTTGCCTAGAATCTTTCTCGACTTCAGTTTCCATTTCCGGCTGTTTACCAGTGTCTTTTGCTATTTCTAAAGGATTGTTTATTTTAGGAAGTTTCGGAACTGGCTTTTTCCTACGGATACGATGTCCCCACACGTAATTCTTCTTTTTCTTTCGTTTTGGTTTTGTCAAAGGTGGAGCATGGAATTCTACAGGTTGGTCCACATCAGCAAAGTATCCAGTAAATTCTTGGGAAATTTCTATATTCACTGGGTACAGATTGAGGTTCTGAAAAGCTTCAGATATCTCGCTCATGCTGTGTAGCATATATGCAAAATGCACAGAAATGCTAAGTTAAAACTTTGGAACAAAGTTTAACAAACACCGAAGTTTTATTGCACATTATTTGTACAAAATAACAGGAAAGAACACACTCAGATTTATTTATTTATTTACTGAGAAGTGTTATTACTAGACTTAGGGTATTTAAAGATTTGCATGTTTTGCTACAGTGGCTAACATATACAAATTTGCCCATTTCTCATCTAGCTTGTCTTCCCAAGGTGATTTATTAATTAACTCCTGAGTTTCCTTTTTAATTCTCTTTTCCTGTATTTGCTCCTTACTTTTCTTAATAATCATACTCCTTTTTCTAGGAGAAAGCGGTTTCTCATATTGTGCTTTTCGCACAAATATTCCTTCTTCAGGAATTGTAGGGAGCTTTGAAAATTTAGTTTTGGATGAACTTCCCTCTTCATAGACTGACCTATCTAATTTAAGATAGATATCTTGCAACTTTTGCTTACCCATACTGTAACTAACAAATAGTCAGTTTAATAAAACACATAATCACATAATAGTAATCAGGAAAATTAAGTATCTGTTATATACTTAATTAGCTTAACTCAGTGGCTCTGATACCACCTCATTTCTGTCACGGCCCCCGACCCGGTTTTACCCGTTTCAGGAGCCGCGGGACAGAAATCCCGTGATATTTAATTATGTGAATTTTATTTAGCAGCGGAAGTTTATTGTCAGGATCGTTGTAAAGCTAAAAACTTTTCCCGATTATTTTTATTTTACAATTCGGGATAAAACCCCGATAATTTACAATACATAAGTTTTAGTGATAAATCCTTATTTCGAAACATATCTCTTTATTTTATAATGAGCCACTATTTTAAGCCTTGAAATGCTCCTCAGCACTTTTCCTGATTTACAGTAGATCACCTGAAACATGTTTGAAAAAGGTTTTGTCAGCGGGGAAATACTGAGCGAATCATTCTATTTACTAAAACGACACTTTTGTTATAATTCACAGTATTAAGAGTTTTTACATATGTTTATTATCAACCAACTTTCAAGAATAGGTATTTGTCACACGACCAGCTCTGTGACTGTGGTCATATCACCATTGGCTGTCCACGTATATCACTTATTTTTAGGCTCGCCCACCTAATGTGATTAAAACAATAGTAATGTGCACAATACCCCACATACCGGCTGTAATTTGGTGATTACATAAACATAATCACTGTAATTATAATTCTGAAAATAATTTGGAGTATTGTAAAACATTTGATAAAAAGAGAGAATGACTCACATTGCAGATTTAGTATGGATAGAATATGATTTAGCCCTGTTATCCTAATTTCAACAATAATGCACACAAAACAGGGTTAGTGATCAATACAGCAGTTACGATAACTCACGAGATCAAATTCTCACAATGAACGACAAAGTGCAATACTTAAACATTCATCGATTTAACGACGAACGAAAAAGTGTAACCCTAATGTGGGCGGCACTTAAACATTCTTTGGATATATTGATCTCGGAAAATGAATCGTAATAGCGATCGAGTAATTACCCTGTTCCGCGGCAGCGATTCGAATACAGTGTGTGTTTAATTATGATGTACTGAGCTAATTCGACGTGCACAGAGCGTATCAACGTCGTTTTCATTCCAAAATTCAAGTCCCAATGTCGGCTATTTATAGCCAGAAAATAGTCATGCTTACGGACCGTATGACTTAACCCTTACGGTCCATAAGGAAACCGGTAGGCTTACGGTCCGTAAGGACTTACCCTTACGGTCCGTAAAGGGTGCAGTCTATTTACCTAGCCTAGCTGGTTTCGGGACTAGCTTGGGTGACTCAACATTTTTCTTAAACGAATTTTAGACAGCAAATTGAATAGAGAAATATCAATTAGGGTTTACCCTCCTTGAGTTTTAGGGGCCCTGATCCTAATTCCGATTGTTCTGAAAATTTTAGGGTTAATGCGGAATTACTTGGGTGTCTCAATTAGGGTTTCCTTATTGACTAATTATCATTCTAATTATTAATTTTAATGAGAGTTGTTACAATATGGTTTAACAAGGCCTACATACTAAAATGAAACCTAACTTAAGTGCTTACGACCCATTACGACCCGTTTAGGTAGCTTACGCTACTTTAACGCGTCGTTTGCGTAAAACGCGTTCGGACCGCCTAACTAGTCCTATGACAAGTAATATATGCCTTAACATGTCTAGTAATGTTACCTAATCAGTTTAGATGTCAAAATTTAGGTTACATATGCTTAAAATGAATTTATGCGTAAAAAGGGTATTTTGGTAATTTTCCTAAGGCATATAAACTACCTATCATACGACTAACTAAACGAAGTGACCATAAGGTATATCCTCGGAAGGTTATTCCCTATACAACTATGGTCACCTAATGTGCTTGGTCGGAACCTAATGATCAACCTTCGAAAGTATAAGTGATTGTTTAGATCGCTTACCTTTTCGACCCTATATAAGCACAAATCTAAAAGTGACGAGTTAAACATGATAAAACATGTTTAACGAGGTTTGAAAACAGGTTTGGTATCAAGACAAAGGGTCTTGATACCCAAAAGTAGTTTGGTTACAAAATACACAAGAATACGAATTTTGGTCGAAACTACGACTCGTCACTGAGCCTAGATAACGTGGTAATCAGTAGGTATATTCACTAGGGACTATAACCATCATGATTATGCTCATGTTATGAATTTCAAATGAACTTTGCGTTGACTATAAACTGGTCAATGCAGAAAGTCAAACAAAGTTTGACCTTTAAGCTAAAAACGTAAAAGAACGAAAGAATACTTACAACGGGTCCAAGAACGGAAGTTTTTATCCGATTACTGTTAGGTATGAAATAAATACTTCAACTTAGAGAGATGAAATCAGATCAATGTGGGTTGCAACAAATGAATGGGGGGGGGTATTTATAAATTTCTTAGGACCGTTAAGATCGTTCCTTGTAAAACGAGCTTTGATCTCATCCGTACACATGTGCCCATGGTTTTGTGAAACCATGGGAGCCCATAGTTTCATTAAAATCATGTGAAAATGAGGGGAACAGCAGGAACGAGCTGGAATTTTGATTTTTCATTTTGGTCCCTTCCTAAGATAACTATGGCAGAATGTCAATTTTGGTCCCTGAATGTGCAAAACATGGTTTTTGATGCATTTTTGACAAGTTTAAGTCCCGTTAATCCCATTTCAAGGCTATAAAATGAAGTTAAAGTATAGGGAACATGAAACATGCTCAAAAATATCTCGGATGTCGGTTCGTTTGGTCGTACGGTTGCGTTGTTCGGTTAATTACGACGAAACACGAACGAATGCGAAAATCTATCCAAATTACGCGACGAATGGAATTTTATCATGACAATCACTAAAATAAAGTATTTTAATGATTACATAAAGTTTTGGATGTCCGGATGTATTCAGAACGTAAGATATGCGCGAAAATGCAAACTTATGCACTTTTTGACGCTTTTAGTGTCACACCCTGGCTTTTGCGGAAGCGTGGGTTTATTTGGCGTGACTTCTTAATACCATAACAACAATCATAACAATGCTATATGATAAAAAACATGAGATATTCATCCATTAATAAAGTTTAGAAAAATCCCATTTTCAACAATCACAAAATAAGTTACAAACCTTAACTTGATTTAATTGAGTTTGTAAAGACTTAGCAAAAGACTTTAAACAATACTAGGTTTGGAGGTATGTAACCCGTCCAGAAAGAGGTTACACCTTCTAAACCCTGGATGACCTATTTATTCAAACGTAGCTTGAAAATATGTGCATACCGTGACAGATCCATTAGTTCCCTGAAATACATGTAGTCTGAAAAATCAACATAAAGTTGAGCGAGTTCATGTGTAAGTGGGTATGTATAACCCGTTGTAAAAATGTCTGTATAAAAATCACTGGTATGTAGCAAATAAGGAAAAAGAGATCACCATTGGGTTGCAAAGCCAATGATATATGTGAAGTGCAGTAGGAAGACTCAAACCTAGCAGATTTTTGCATCGGGTACCAAGTCACCACCTGGTTCATTCAGCGAACTCAGGGGTTGGGCTCGCTACACCCAGATAGATCTACCGCTAAAGACCCTCGGTCCTATAATGAGGATTAATGGCCTCCAGTTCCCGCCTACCCACTCACATGATCTAAGTAGTAACCCTCCTTACGCTAACCATACCATGTAAAAAGTATTCGTAATCATAGTAACATGTATTTCACCGCCGCAGTTTAGAAAACTAAAAATATGTTAAGAGAAAATGGGGACATGAACTCACTGAAGTGCGTCTCGAAATAGTATCTCCCAGTCAACCTGCTGCGTAACGACCTACACGTACTAACTTCTATTAGACGGACGGCCGTGCCTTAGCTTAAGGTTAAATGTCTTTGGGAAATAGTTAGACAACTATTTCGTGTGTACACTTCTTAATTATGCGTTAATTATATTCCTTCCCAAGGATGGGGTTTTAATACATGCGCGTTTATATAATTCCATGAATATATTGTTAAGTCCCACTTAATAATATATTTTATTTCATTCGTTTAAAACATTCTATCTCCAAAATATAAATATTTTTCCCAAAAATATTATATTTTATTCCACATAATTTCCAAAATAATACTTTTATCAAAATACGCATTTAAGAGTATTTTTCCGAAAATACGTAAGTTACATTTAAAGTTCGGGTGGTATTAATAATACCGGTGTAACTTAAATATTTATTGTGAAGGCGTTGGTATTATTTTGGAGTCGTTATTATTCAGTATGTTCCAGTAATATTATTTTTACTCTAAAAATAATATTTATGTAGTTCACAAAATAATCATAAAATTCACACAAGTGCTATTATGAAAAATATATATTCTAAATATATATTTTAGCAAGTTTTATTTATGAAAATCTCACCTCCGACACTTGGAAGTTTTGTAATAAAAATCCATGGCCAATTTTTATTTGGAAAAACAAGTTAAAAATATATTCATAACACTTGTTGTAAAAAAAATTATATTTTCCAAGTGTTATAATTCTGGAAAAATTTCGCCAGAGTTTCCTCTGTAACTGGAGGTGGCCATGCTTATTAGTGTATCATTTTCTTTTCAAAATTCAATCAACAATTTTCCCATTATCAACAAACAATATTCAACCACTAAACTAGTCAAAACAAGTATAAATCACAAACACATGAACTTGTAAGTTATGTAAAAGATGTAGAAATCTTCCAATATTTTTAGTGGATCTTTTTACCTTTATGAATAAAATCGGCATCTTGAAATCTTTATTTTTAAAGAAAATGCATCTTTACAACTTCTTGGTCAAAAATTACAAAAATATTTCTTTGTTAAATCCTTTCGTTACACAAGTGTCTACACACTTGTTTGTTCATAAAAATGCCTTTGTTTCAAGAAAGATCCGGCTTTTAAACATGGTTTGCATCTTACACTTGGTTCTTCGAAAATAACACTTGTAGATCTTTAGATCTACTAGTTTAGAACTCCATTTTACAAGAAAAATCACTTTTACACAAGTTCATCTTCATAAGTAGTAGAGTTCATCATCTTACCATTTTCACACTTTAACATAACACTAGTTCATGTTTCATGAACATGACCTAGCCTGGTTAGATGACGATCCGATCTACTACTAGCATCAACCAACATAAAGTAACCATAACTAAACAAGATTCATGAGTCTTACACCACTAGTTTCTTTTTATCCATCAAGTTCGTCATTCTAACAAGACTTTAAGCTTTGATCTTTAGTGTTTATGAATTTTATCCGTTAAACTTCTTATTAACTACTTCAAACATGAACAAGAGAGTGATTAGAAGCACTTACAACTAGCTCAAGGCTAGGGAAGAAATCAAGCGAAAACAAGGTGGTTAATAGCGTTGTAGAGAGGTCCTTGTGATTCCGTAAGCACCGGGTCTCCTCGTATGGACTCTAGCACCTTGGGTTGTATGTAAAATTGCAATATCAAAATTTGAAAGTGAGGGTGGGTGTGGGTGTGCTCTCGGCGATTTCAAGAGAGGAGGGGAGAGTAGTTTTTTTTAAGTGTTTGTGAGAATGAAAGGATTAACCTCCATGCCTTCTTATAATTCACCAACTACTAATACCCATTGTATATAATGTCTTGATGATATTAGACAAGCCATGAATAAAATAATCACATTTGTAAGAATGTGTCCCCTCATGGGGACCGATCGGTTATAGGGGGGGTTTGGTTTGTTTTGAACTTGATAGTTATAGCTTAGTTAGTTTAATTAGAAGGTTAATTAGTGTATTATGTGTGTTGTAATTTATAACGGGTGTTAGGGTATTCGGGGACCCTAACTGGCTCAGAAAAGGAAAAATAGTGTCATTGACAATATTTTTATGTTCCGGATAAAGTCCGGTTGTTCGGTTGGATACTGATCTGTTAAAGTGCTTAATAAGCCTTTAAAGTGTCTTTAATATTATTTTTAGTGACACAAAGAATTCCCGACACTTTGGAAAGTGTCTAGTATTATTTTTCCATGTTTTTGCACTTTACTAGTTAGCTTAAATGCTGAATTTTGTTTTAAAGTGCAGGATTTTGTGTTTAGAACATGTTTTAGGCACATCCGGTCACTATAACTAATACCTAGTGACGCAGTTCTACAATCCTCTCTTCCCCACACTTCCTACTAGTGTAGTAAACTATTCCCGGCTCATAATGGCCTTAGAGACAGTGTCTGTCTGGTGCTGGCTATGTCAGCACGTTTACTAGGTTATCCGTTCATTGTGCTACTGTGCCTTTGTGCATCAAGTTTGTCACTATAGTTCTTTGTAAATAATGGAGTGACAGTAAATAAAGTATGATGCATGTATGTGTATGTATCAGAATTCAAGTAGCAGTATATCCACAATTGTAAGCAAGCACAGTAATTAAGCATCAATTAAATATTAATTAATTCGTACGGATACCTGGTTTGGTGAGGGTTGTCACATTCTCCCCCCGTTAGAAAAATTTCGTCCTCGAAATTTGTACTACCTTAACCCCCTTATGGTTTCGTCACACGTGTATGTATATGAATAATATCAAGGTAGATAATCTTCAATCCGAATCAAACCTTACCCATATTTGGTGAGTCCAAGAATATATATCAACCCGAATCCTAGGGTTAAAAAGGTGTGTGCTCATAGCAGTTGATGTCAGAGGTACGAGACGTACTTGACGTATAGCCTAGTGTAATCCAGCTAGTAGGGGGGTTCCCCAAAGAGGAGCCTTGACTAATAAGACTCTCAAACGATCGATCGCAATATGCACGCGAGTTTTCACGAAACATAGCACCCGCTATATAAATTTAAAAATCAACAACTCTAATGAAATAGTAAAATGATTTGTCAACTCCCGAGTGGACGAATGGTAAGATTCAGTGTGTTAAACGTTTTGAATGGCGAGAATACGCTGAGTGAACACAAGCGAATCTGGTGTATCCTTGCTTTGATTTGTAGTTGCATCAGGAATGTCTAAATGACAAGTCAACAAAAGTTTATGTATTTTTGCGTGAAACGGTTGACCATGATTAGCACAAGCTACAAGTCTGTAATGACACCACAAGGTGTCGCAATGACATAATTCCATGATAGCGGTGATTGAACAAGTTCACCGTGTTTGAGATCAGATGAAAGTGTACCGAAACAAGCCTGGAGAATTGATTTTCACAATGCCATAAAGTTTTTGGTTGAATATGGAACATCGAAGTATCACTGTTTTGATCGAAGATGAAAAAGTCTCAAGTGTTGTAAGGCATTTGATTGACAACGAAAGAATCGTCAGGAGGTACATGGTGCTTACGAAATGAATATGTGTACCATTGTCTTAACACACAATGGTGTTAAGACTGCTTCGATCGTGGATATCAAAATAGATTGTTAACAAATAAATAGGCAATTAAATCCGTGTATGCAATGAGTAACCCAATTAGCGCAAGCTTCAATTTTGTGGAAGTATCCCATAAGGTGTCGAAATCAATCAACGGTTCAGTGGAGTTATAGACCAAACAAGTCTACTACGACTCGAAACAAAAGAATCTTTGCCAAAGTATTAGAATATGATGCTCTCAATGCATCATATGGCGTCTCAAATCAAACTTGTGAACTGGATAAGTTCAAGCAATCGAACTTGGTTTCAACGTAACCCGACAAGAAACGTACGTATCAACAAGGAAATCTTGGCATGGTAGCAAAAATAAACCTTAAATGTAGCTTGAAAGAAAGCGGTTTCAAGAAAGTGTGTTGACTTGATAACAAAAGAGTCAATAATAACAGTAATGTAGGTCGTTCGAATCACGAATCAGCAATTAGTCTTAGCAAGGTAATATTTAAATTTCAATGAAGTGTTTGTTTGAAACAAAACCACATGCGTAGCAAATGATGCATGTGTGTCATGAAAGTTTCCGAGTATTGAAACAATGAGTACTTGCTAAAATGAAGGAATGACCAAGTATCGAAACAGGTGTGTGTCCGTTTTTAGCGAAGAAAATTAACGTGATGCAACTACTTTGCGGGGAGTAGAGATGCAATATCTACTCGTTAGAAGTAAAAGTGAAGACTTCAACAGAAGCAAATTTAAGTACTTTCGGTTTTGTTGATCAAAGTGACAAGTTTGTCAAGTTGACAGATATGGTTTCTAAGTAAACCCCTTACGAGTTTGGTCCTGGGTTCCCAAAGGTCCTAGATATAAATTTTCTAGATTCTCCAGATTTCGTATCCCCTGTGGATCCGGTTTGTACATTGTGTAGGAAGCACTATCCTTGTGTATGTTAAAACAAGTTATTGTCCCACAATTTCCCTTGGAATATTTTCTTTCTGAACTTGCCGCCAATGGCACCCGATTCGTCGATCAGTCGTGTAGTAGTCGGATCCTCACAGTTAGTCAAACAAATAATTCGTCAATCCTTAGCAAGAGCCACCGACTCTGGTTGGCTAGCTCGTCCGACTCCCGGTCAGTTGAAAGTCATCGTCCTTTCTTTTGACGAGCAGAACTGAGGTTATCCAGAACGGAAATTTTGGTCTGTTATCTTCCTTCTCTATCAACTGCTAAAACTTCACTGTCAATCCTTGCATTTCCAAGGGTGTAAGTCGCTCAGGGTGCATTGACTGCAGGCGCGACGCCCGGAATCAAATCAATGAAAAAATTCGACTTGTCGTTGAGGAGATAGTTCTGGCTAGTCTTCGAGGAAGACTCCAGGATATTCTCTGATCACGGGGGTATCTTTAAGTTTTAGTTCTTCGGCTCCCTTGTCCCCGACATGAGCCAGAAAACAACACATCCTTTCCGCAACAACCTTCGTGCCCTCAAGCAATTCGTGATCTGTAGAGGCGTATCCTGCTTCGTGAGTCACAATCATTCCTTCATTCGTCATCGAGGTGTGGATATCAACCTCCGCTCGACCGCTTGCCAACTAATTCATCCAATTACCACGTTGAAGCTTCCCAACTCCACTAGCAATAGATCTAGCGTAAATTTACGCTCTCCGGGTTCTATCTTGCCGATTCCAGTTATTGCGTTGGCTTCCACTAGCTTCCCCTAAGCTAGTTCTAATGGGTACTGGAATATCTACTTACTCGCTACTTATACTCTCGAACTCTAGAGGTGCGAATCGTAAAAATTGCAACAGTATTTGGCAATACAGATGCATAACATTAAGTAATTCGGGACGTACCGATATCCATACTTGAATCCCTGGCGTGTCTCCCTAGCTCCGGTGGGGAGCTTTCATTCTTGTGCCTGATTGTTTTTGGACAATATTTTCTGAAATGCTTTTTACTTCCACGGTTAAAACATCCTTGAGCACGTTTCGGTTTATCGCTCATCCTGCCTTGACAATTGTCATTGTCGTTGTCCCCTTCGTGATTCTCACTGCCGTCGTGGCCCCCATTACCGCGTTCAGTATCTTGCCAACAAGTTTCTTTAGGGTGCCCCCTTTTTCCACAGTTAGCACATTTTCCATATCTACATCGCCCAACATGATAACGTAAACAATTGTCGCACTTAGGTAGGATACCCATGTAGTCTTTTCCCTTTTTGGCCTTCTTCTTGCCACTTCCCAGAGTAACCATCTTGAAATTTGTTAGCTTTCTCTTGTTACCCCCAGATGCCTCTATAGCAGTCTCCTTTTTCTCCTCCGCAGTGGAAAATTCCCCTCGTCTAACTGCTTCTTCCGTGAGCGCCACACTTATGCTGATAGCCTCGGTGATCGTTGAAGGTTTAGATATTTGTTACCAGGCTTAGAATCTGGGGTGCCAATCCCCTTATGAACTGTTCAATTCTCTTAAACTCTGGTCCCCCCAGGAGTAAATCAACTTGTGATAATTTGTTAAATCTCTGCACATACTCCGCTATCTTTGGTCCTTCCATTTTCAAATTCCACAGTTCTGTCTCCAACTTCTGGACTTCTGCCCTCGAGCAATATCTCTTACGCATCAGATCTTTTAGTTCGTCCCACGTCATAGCATACGCAGCGGCCTCGCCCATTGTCCGAAATTGATGATTCCACCATGACAGAGCCTCATCCACCAATAGTCCAGCTATATACGTGACCTGATGTTCGGGGTCACATTTGCTCAATCATAAAACAGAATCTGCCTTTTCAACCTAGCGCACGAAGGCTAAGGCACCCCCGGTGCCGTCGAACTCTCGAGGTTTGTGGTCCAAGAACTGCTTGTAGGTGCAGCCTGCGATGTAAGCAACATTATTCGCGTAAGGCCTTAGCAAGGCACTTGTGGAAATGTCCAAATGTTTTGTAATGTGTCTTAAAGGACTAGACAATACCGTTGGAGGGGTTATTTCCTGAGGTATCTCTGCTGCAATCGGAGCGATGGGCCTCATACCGTGCGATGGCCTGTAAGAGGCGCTCTCGCATTTCCGCCTCTGTTGTCGGTAGAGGGTTGTTGGTATGGGTGTTCCTTTGAGTCGACATCTTCCTAGAAGAAAGTCGGTTAGGTCTGGTCTTGTGAAGGACGCGAGCATACAAGTCTCTTATTCAACGAATAAGGCCTCAGAGGTGTATTACATATACGTATATACGCGATCGTTATAACATTCAATCGCATATTATCTCATGTATTGCATATCTTGTAAATAGGAATGTAGCATGTAAGCATGTAGCATTATAGCTATAGCACAAATATGTAGATCAACAACGTGCTTAGTGGGGACATAGCGACAGAGTTTTTCGTTAGTCATTGGTCGTAAGTATTGTCGCGTGTTTTAAGCTGATTGGGCTTTCATTATCCTCCGGCCACAATCACTATGTCCTACAAAGTGCATCACATCAGAAGGGACACAGGGTCACCCTACCCTTGTCCAACAAGTATATTAGTGCATCAAAATTACGTAGTCAGAAGTGGTCCTCAAAAGTCTCCGCAATCCCGGCTTATCATTAGTGTTTTTACCCAAGTGTAATGCAATCCGCATAATCCAGAAACTAACTATACTGGTGACTGAGGTGGAGGAGGAAAGAAAAGTAAGTTGTTAACATGCGTGAGTCCCTCCTTGTGCTTGTATATATGTTGAAGTAATTATCTGCTCTGTCGCTCGATAGTAAAGAAATGAGCATCAGAATCCCAGGAATGGTGAAATAGCAAAGGTCAAGAGTACCAAGGAATCTGGATGTATGTGGCGGATCAAAACATGCTGGTGATAGACAGGGTGGAGGACGTGGTGTTTCACATAAACTTTTCAGACAATATGTTGTCTTGTGATGTAGACACTCAAATCATGTTTGCGGTTATGTAACGTTTTGCGTTTAAAGTTGCCAATTGTGGCGTCAGCTCAAGCTCCAACATTCTGCGACTCATATCTTTAAACTGTAGTTGATGTTACAGGAGCACTCAGCCTGTGTACAGCCTCCATAATGAGAGGGATGGCAAGGGTCTAAAATCAGTATAGCGTGTTGTAAGATCCATCAAAGTGGCTCGTCCGGTGTTGTAGAGGTGAATGTAGCAAATGGTGCGACCTGTGCAGTTGGGAAAATGTTGTTGCAGCAGATGAATCGTTATGCAGGTGCTGACTTGAAGTACCTTCCCGGGGCGCAGTTATTTTCTGAAAGAAAGCTATAGGCACCTTGACGCAATGGAAGTCGGTCTTCATAGGGGAAAGGAGCAATGTCAGCGGTTGCGGGTGTAAAAACAACCATCTCACCAAATGAGGAGATTGTCCGCTGCAGGTAGATGTAAGGGGTGCAATGTCTGGCCGGTCAAAAAGAAACAGGATCGTGGTCATGTAAAGGTGTAGGTTCAGCAGGCGCAACATCAAGCTGACCCAAAAGGTGTAGAAGCTAGCTCAAGAGTGGACTCTGGGTCGTGTAACGGTGTGGTGTCTCGAGCAGGTGATAGAGCAGCAGCCATGTCATCATCGTCTTGTATAAGTAGTAGAATGCTGTAATCCAGCTGTTTGTAAGGTTGCAGGTATCACAGACTCAAAGGAGTCTGAATGCATGCTAGAATCAGAGGATGGCTTGTTAACAGGGGTCTTATGAAGTGAAGTTAGTAACAGTGTTCTCGTCTAATTTTCTATCATCATGGGCGTCAGTAGGAGGACCATCGATAAGCATGCCAACGTAGTCATATAATGTTCATCGAGTAGCCAACCTTCAGTAGACATGTCCGCAGGAGGTGCATCATCGAGGATTGGAGCCATGGTGTGTCCATTATCGGAATGACCAGTGATGGAGTGGTCATGGATTGAAACAAGGGTGACAGAAAGACTCTTGTCAGAGAAACCATCAGCTAAGATGAAGTATCACCAAAATCTGGTAGCACGGACTGTTAGGAGTCGTCCTCGTCCTTAGCATATCAGGATCACTCTCAGTATCTAACGTAATTGTCTCTGGCGCAGATGTAGTCTCACTATCTGTGGCGGTGGTCGTAGGGTTATCAATGTCTGATAACTCGTGACATGTGTGCCGGTGCGTAGCATGTATATCCATAGTAACTAATAATTAGTATATGCGAACAGTTATCACATATGCACGTTCATCAACCTTAAATCAAATAAGCATGTAAGTCTCAGTTAATGCAAGTAAGTAATCATCCTAGTCTTCCCCAGACTATCCTCCCAGCCTCTCAGACTGAGCCTCCTAGTCTCTCAGACTATCCTCCCAGCCTCTCAGACTGAATCTCCTGGTCCTTCAGACTATCCTCCCAGCCTCTTAGACTGATCCTCCTAGTCCCACTAGATTACCTTCCAAGCCTCTTAGACTGAACTTCCTAGTCCCACTAGATCGACCTCCCAACCTCTCAGACTGAACTCTCTAGTCCCACTAGACTAACCTCCCAGCCTCCCAGACTGAACTCTCTAGTCCCACTAGGCGAACTTCCCAGCCTCCCAGACTGAACTCTCTAGTCCCACTAGACTAACTTCCCAGCCTCCCAGACTGAACTCCCTTGTCCCACTAGACTAACTTCCCAGCCTCCCAGACTGAATTATAAATTTAAATTTGGGAATGTGTATTTGTGCCTTTTTGTTTGTAAAAAGGTTTGTTCCCTGGATCTGGACGTATAGTGTATGCAATATAAAAGTGTTTGAAAACGTTTTCGTGAGAGCCCTGATGATCGTAGTCTAGACTCGAGAAAGAATCCTAGTTTGCTATGATCGAGGCTCTGATACCAAGTTGTCACACCCTGGCTTTTGCGGAAGCGCGGGTTTATTTAGTGTGACTTCTTAATACCATAACAACAATCATAACAATGCTATATGATAAAAAAAACATGAGATATTCATCCATTAATAAAGTTTAGAAAAATCCCATTTTCAACAATCACAAAATAAGTTACAAACCTTAACTTGATTTAATTAAGTTCGTAAAGACTTAGCAAAAGACTTTAAACAATACTAGGTTTGGAGGTATGTAACCCGTCCAGGAAGAGGTTACACCATCTAAACCCTGGATGACTTCTTTATTCAAACGTAGCTTGAAAATATGTGCATACCGTGCTAGATCCATTAGTTCCCTGAAATACATGTAGTTTGAAAAATCAACATAAAGTTGAGCGAGTTCATGTGTAAGTGGGTATGTATAACCCGTTGTAAAAATGTCTGTATAAAAATCCCTGGTATGTAGCAAATAAGGAAAAAGAGATCACCACTGGGTTGCAGAGCCAATGATATGTGTGAAGTGCAGTAGGAAGACTCAAACCTAGCAGATTTTTGCGTCGGGTACCAAGTCACCACCTGGTTCATTCAGCGAACTCAGGGGTTGGGCTCGCTACACCCAGATAGATCTACCACTAAAGACCCTCGGTCCTATAATGAGGATTAATGGCCTCCAGTTCCCGCCTACCCACTCACATGATCTAATTAGTAACCCTCCTTACGCTAACCATCCCATGTAAAAAGTATTTGTAATCATAGTAACATGTATATCACCCCCACAGTTTAGAAAACTGAAAACAATTAAGAGAAAAGGGGGACATGGATTCAATGAAGTGCGTCTTGAAATAGTATCTCCCAGTCAACACCTGCTGCGTAACGACCTATACGTACTAACTTCTATTAGACGGACGGTCGTGCCTTAGCTTAAGGTTAAATGTCTTTGGGAAATAGTTAGACAACTATTTCGTGTGTACACTTCTTAATCATGTGTTAATTATATTTCTTCTCAAGGATGGGGTTTTAATACATGCGCGTTTATATAATTCCATGAATATATTGTTAAGTCCCACTTAATAATATATTTTAATTCATTCGTTTAAAACATTCTATCTCCAAAATATAAATATTTTTTCCCAAAAATATTATATTTTATTCCACATAATTTCCAAAATAATACTTTTATCAAAATACGCATTTAAGAGTATTTTTCTGAAAATACATAAGTTACATTTAAAGTTCGGGTGGTAATAATAATACCGGTGTAACTTAAATATTTATTGTGAAGGCATTGGTATTATTTTGGAGTCGTTATTATTCAGTATGTTCCAGTAATATTATTTTTACTCTAAAAATAATATTTATGTAGTTCACAAAATAATCATAAAATTCACACAAGTGCTATTATGAAAAATATATATTCTAAATATATATTTTAGCAAGTTTTATTTACGAAAATCCCACCTCCGACACTTGGAAGTTTTGTAATAAAAATCCATGGCGAATTCTATTTGGAAAACCAAGTTAAAAATATATTCATAACACTTGTTGTAAAAAAAATATATATTTTCCAAGTGTTATAATTCTGGAAAAATTTCGCCAGAGTTTCCTCTGTAACTGGAGGTGGCCACGCTTATTAGCGTATCATTTTCTTTTCAAAATTCAATCAACAATTTTCCCGTTATCAACAAACAATATTCAACCAGTAAACTAGTCAAAACAAGGATAAATCGCAAACACATGAACTTGTAAGTTATGTAAAAGGATGTAGAAATCTTCCAATATTTTTAGTGGATCTTTTTACCTTTATGAATAAAATCGGTTTCTTGAAATCTTTATTTTTAAAGAAAATGCATCTTTACAACTTCTTGGTCAAAAATTACAAAAATAATTTCTTTGTTAAATCCTTTCGTTACACAAGTGTGTAATATTCGGTAAATTAGAAAATAAATAAACTATTGATATAATTAAGCTATCAGAGATATTCATACGTGAGTAAGCTATCAGAGATATTCATACGTGATATTATTCGATTGCATGGAACACCATCTTCTATAGTATGTGATAGGGATCCACGATACACATCACGATTCTAGAAAGGTTTCCAAAATGCTTGGGATACCAAGATACGGTTTAGCACTGCATTCCATCCACAAACTGACGGGCAGTCTGAGCGTACTATTCAGACCTTGGAAGACATGCTTAGGGCATGTGCATTGGAGTGGACTGGCAATTGGGATGAGTACTTATGCTTGGTAGAGTTTGCTTACAACAATAGTTGGCAAGCTAGTATCGACATGGCACCGTTTGAGTTATTATATGGGCGTAAGTGTCGAGCTCCCATATGTTGGGAGGAAGTTGGTGAAAAATTGATTGAAGGGCCCGAACTGGTGCAGATCACAAATGAAAAGGTTGCTATTGCTCGTGAAAAACTCAAGGAAGCTCAGAGTAGACAGAAAAGCTATGCAGATCGTCACCGACGAACTTTGGAATTTAATGTTGGTGAAAAAGTGTTTCTGAAAGTATCGCCATGCAGAGGTGTTCGACGTCTTGGCATAAGAGGGAAATTGAGTCCTCGTTTTATCGGGCCATTTGAGATATTGGAGAAAATCGGTGAAGTTTCATATCGATTAGCTCTACCTCCACAGTTATCTAACGTGCATAATGTTTTTCATGTATCGTTGTTACGCGGGTATAATTACCATCCTCTTCATGTTGTGAACTATCCTCTACATGAGATTCATGAGGACTTATCGTACGAAGAGGAACCCGAGGCTATTTTGGATCGACAAGAACGTGTTATGCGTAAGAAATCTATACCGTTTGTGAAAATCTTATGGAAAAATCATCCGGAACGCGAAGCCACATGGGAATCGGAGGATGCAATCCGTTCTCAATATCCTAGGCTATTCGAAACATAGGTCATTCATCTATATTGAACTCCTATCCCTACTGTCTTATGGTACGTATTTGATTCTCGGTTATTGACTTATTGGTATTGTTTATACAATATGTTTACATCCCGTGTCTATAGCCTTCAAATTTCGAGGACGAAATTATTTTAAGGGGTAGAGGGTTGAAATACCCGTAAAGTTAGTGTCAAATGTTTTGTAACAGTAATTTTGAGTCAAATGTTTTGTAATAGTAATTTCGAGGACGAAATTTTCTTTAAGAGAGGTAGAATTGTAATATTCGGTAAATTAGAAAATAAATAAACTATTGATATAATTAATTAGGTTGGTAAAAATCTATACTATATATGCTACTTCTAAATAGTTATGATTACAATCGGAATCCCAGTTGAATCCCAGTTCAAATGAGATGAAACAATATCCAAGATTTAATTTGATTAAATTACATCTAATATATTTATTTATAAACAACTAATAACATAACAGAAATAATATTAAGCTAAACTAAAACCTTGACTTTTGTACCCATCGTTCAAATCCTTATCGCCACATTCCATATCATGTTCAACTATCTAGCTATAGAATCGGTGGTTTATTCGTTTTAACCACCCCAAATTCTCATTCGGTTATCACAGATTCATAGAAACACCATCACACAACCCGCATACCTCCATTCCTGTTTAAGTTATAGTATACGTTCTGGCAGTCGGCGAGTCGCCACCGTTGCAGCATCAGTTGGAATCTACGGCGCGCCTTCAAGTTCGGTCTTTCGATCACTTTGATTGTCTCTATTTGATCACTCGCAAGCTCAAAATCATTTGTTCGATCACCTCTGTTTGACGATAAAGGTATAAAGTCGAAACCTATTAGAATTCGGATATAGCTGTTTAGTTCGTCTTTCTGATTATTATTCCGGCGATGTTGGCAGCCACCGTACACCCGCGGTTTGATCCGTCGCTGTGGTTCTTTCTCATCTTAGTGCGTAACCCAGGTATAAAAATCATCATTTTCTTTGACTGGTCATGCTCATAGGAAGTTAAATTCATCATGATTGAGTTGTCTTTATTGATACACGTAGCCACCGTTGTCTACTTGGACGTTCAACCCGCTCCGATACACCAAGGTCTCTACACCATCCTTGATTCGGTTCAGTTTACTTGCATTCTTCACACGGGGTACTGATACTCACCTTTGCCTTTATGTTCTTGTTTTTCTTAATAAGTAATCATAAAATAAAATGAATGTATGTAGGCTTACTTCTGCAAATTGACGAAGAAGATTAAGTAAAAGTGATATATTGTTTAATAAGTGTGGGGCACCACCACATTTGCTCATTAGTTTGTTTTCTTTTAGTTGATTAATTAAATCCACTAAATATGGCCATATGAAGTATATAGTATTTAAATAGTGAGAGCATTCATGGTCATTAAATATAAATTTTAATGCTAAAATATGAACAGTTGATGTAAGTCTCACAATCTGGACGTGTAGTGTGGTGGTGATATAAAATTCAATTGACTAATTAATGCAATACAATGAGCTTAAAAATATTTACATGTCTCCCGAACCACAAAAACTTTTCTTTTCAATGTTTAAGTTTTATTTTATTACTCACAACATAAATTCAACGCCTACATATATATTCATGAACTAATTTTATTATAAATGAGTACGGGAATGTAACAGTAGTAATCAAATACATCCATAACAAAATAAGTCCTATATTTAAATAATGATATCCTAAATAAACAAGTTAAATAATTAAAGTAGCAACTGTACAACAAATCTAATTTAAAATGTAATGGTTATGTAGGCTTTGGTGATAGTTAAGGACGTCGTTGAGTTTTGTGCTATTATCGTATAAGCTAAGGTACGGATTCTGTGGTCTTTTCTCTTAGCGTTTTATATCGTTATTTTAGTGTCTAGTTATCGGACCGTTATCGTTGTTTCCTCAAGTATTGAATTGAATTATTTCCATTGATTCACATGCGATAGATTAATTCCTTAAGCTCATTATCGTATGTTCCTATTAATCATTGATCATTGCCATAGAAGTCATTATTGTACTAGTTGACTTAACTGTACCGTTTTATTGACCTCAATACCCGAGCACATCCACCTATGGGGACATAGGGCATCATCATCGGCACCGATGACGTGCACCATCCGTGACGGTGCGATTAGTTCACGGCGTCTCTATATTAGTATTTATTGTTTATGGATTATTGAGAGGCGTATGGATCGATCCTAGGATATTATTGTTACTTATTGGTATTGGGATAGGTGTGTGTGCCCACATCCCCTCTACATATTGGTGCATTGGAACTGCAGCTAATGTACACATTGCTTATTGTTTATTGTCATTGGCTCACATGGGTATTTCCACATAGATTCGTTTCGTATTGATTGACCATTGATTAGTGTTGACTATACCGTTACATTGTTATTGTTATAGTATCGTTTCACCCTTTATCGAATACCGTATTGATCGTTACCGTTATTGCTATTGTTTTTCCGTTACTGGGCAATTTTTGGCTCAGCCGTGTTTCTTTTGTTGTTTTCTCTTGTTTCTTAAACACGTACTCAGGGGAACATGGGGAAAAGTGCGAAGAGAGAAAACTAAATGGCTAGATTTGGAAATAAGGAGTATAAATAAATTGCTATTTAAATTTTAGACATTTTTATTTTCATTAAAATACGTTGTGTGGTTTTAAATTTTTTAAACCTTTGGAGTTAATGTTTTATTTGAGTTAAGTTTTAAAAGTCTCTGATTACTGTATTGGGTGACACGTTAGCCCTATTCGGGCCAGGGTGTTACAGTTATGGTATCAGAGCTTTAGGCTCTTTCCTGTTGAAAATTTAAACTAAATAACTAAAGACAAGTGAGATTGGGTAGACGTTGGGTTAGGTATTTTCCTTATGTGCTAAGTTCGTTTTATTTGCTTATTGTTTCTATCTAAATTCTTAACGTGTTTTTCTAGATGCCTCCTCGTCGTCAGCCACGCAACTCGAATCGTCAAAATGATGGAGGACCAAACGAGCCAGATCCAGCCGTTGTAGCTGCTATGACTCAGGCTCTTACTGCCGTACTGCCAACTCTGGTTCAGGCAATACGTAATCCAAACCCAAATCCTAATCCGAATCCAAACCCAAATCCCAATCCGAACCCTAATCCAAATCCGAACCCGAATCCCAACCCGAATCCTAACCCAAACCCGAACAATACGGGTGGCAATATGGGAATACAAGATTGGCTAGCTCATTTCGTGAAGCACAAACCGAGAACGTTTACTAAGGCATCTACACCAGCAGTGGCAAAAGATTGGATTTCTCACATTGAGAAGATTTTCACTGTACTTAGGGTTGACGAGCAATACAGGGCTAGTTTAGCAGCTTATAAGTTGGAAGAAGATGCGCATGTTTGGTGGGAGTCTGTTTTAAGAGAAAGAGGTGGTCCAGCGTTTGTAGAGACTCTAACTTGGAATGGCTTTTGTGATCTTTTCTTTGAGAAGTACTTTACTGTGGTGGATAAAGGAGCGTATCGCCGTGAGTATCATATACCCCTTTTAACCGCCCCATTGCAGCACTCCAACCCCAATGACCCAAGCCTCAATCATCAATAAATTTCAGGCCCTTTTAATTTTGGGCCTTGGCATTCGCCCGGACTGCCCAGCCTAATAACCAGGCCTGACGCTATAGAAGGTTAGAGGACTTATAATATGTCTAAAAATGCTTATTTGCTGTCTATATAGCATTAGATAATTATATCAAATTCTCTATAGATCTATTAATTTATAAGATAAGACGATGGGGTGTGGACTTGGCTAACGAATCGGACGGGAACACCTTCCCCTACCCCCCGAAGACAGAACAGTGTTGTTGGTGATTTACTCCCGAACGTCCCGAAGCCATGTCTCTCTCTTCCTTCTCTCTATCTCTCTCCTTATTCTCTCTCTCGATGTTTGTTTTTTTGTTTATTTACTCTATTTCTTTTTTTTTTTTTTTTGCAGGTTGAAGATGAAGAATGTTGAAGATGAAGAATGTGGATATTTTCAAAAAGGCCCTCTCAAGTTTAGTTTTAGTTTTAAAAAGGCTCTCTCAACTTTAGTTGTAATTTTTTTTAATAATTTTACTACAAAAGTTAGATATGTTTAAGTTTTTTATTAGTTTTTGTTTAACGCATTTTTTCGGATTTGGTTGTCGTTTGGCTGCTACTTAGCACGTTGTTTGGTGGTCACCATAAGTTAATGTGCCAAAAACCTTGCAAGTATAATACAAAATTGTCCTTATACAAATACCATTGAAAACCCTTTGACTCTTACCCCCATTCAACCAAACCCAACTTATGGTGTCTTTTTACACGTGTCGTGGGGGATTAGGAATGACCAAAAATTTTCTTCGAACGGGTTGCAAAAATTTTCTGAAGACTGTTGTCCATCGCGTGTTGTGGAAGTGAGACTGACCAAAAATTTTCCTCGTTCTTCACGTGTTGCAAAGAACTTAAGCAGCTTCCTCAGGTGGCGTGAGTAAAGGTTTTCCACATAAAAGTATTTGGGTTTTTACTTAATTTTTTCCATCAAATCCCATTTGTTCCCAAATACCTCTAAAAACGTTCCAACTATAAATTAAGTGCAAACATACCTGGAACTTTATTTTTTTGATAATTTTCCTCACCGAAACAGTTACGAATACCTGAAAAACAAAAACATACAAAACAATCAAAAACTTATACGAACTCTACAACGTGGGCTAGATCCCAAAATCACACATCGGGGGGGGGGGGGGGTCGCCTTACGGTCCTTGACGATATTACTAATCGGGTTTTCCTCAGTTTGCCCCAGACATTCTACATTTCTTCTATTCGTCCCTAACCAATCCACCAATCACAAATGTTCTTTTTCTACCATTTGCGCACATCTAACATCTTCGCTGTTCTTATTTCCTACAATTCATAATCTAGGTGCACGTCAATTGCATCTACACCTCAAACAATCCCTCGTATTAAGAACAAGTAACTTCAAAAACCACTTCTTCATCCCCCACACGCAACTTCAGTTTCCCATCACCCATATCCACAAGTACTTTTGAGGTGACAAGGAATAGGCGCCCAAAAATGATTGGGACGTTGTCGTCCTCCTGCATGTCAAACACAACAAAATCAACTGGAAACACGAACTTATCCACTTTCACTAGCAAATTTTCAATGCTGCCCCTCGAGTATTTTGTGGATTTTTCCGCCAACTGTATGCAAATTCATGTAGGCTTCAACTTTCCCTAAGTCCAGCTTTTTGAACATGGAGTAGGTGATGTGTGCGGTGTGGTATATAATTTTGTATATATTTTTAGCCCTTTTTAACACTTTAGTCAAGTTTTAAATTTATAAAACACGATATTTTACTAACACTAAACACACATATGGGCAAGTGCACCCATCGTGAGTGTAGTATAGCGTTGGTAAGATACCAAGGTCGTCCAAGGACACAAGAGCTTTTAATACCGATTTATCTTCAACGTCTAATCAAATCAAAAATTTAGAAAAAGCTTTTAAACATGAAAATAAAAACTAAAAATGCTGAAAATAAAAATAAAATAAAAACATATAGACAAGATGAATCACTTGGATCTGACTCGCCTTTAGTGTAACCTTTGATGCTTTCCGCACTTTTTCACTTTTTAAGAGATTATCTTAGTTATAGTAGTAGGCCCTTCTTTTGAAGGTGACGTTACCCTCAACCCAGTAGTTTGAGTCAGCAAGGATACAATCCTAAAGGGTTGAATTATTGAAAGATAATTAATTAAGTTATTAATGCGTAATGTGGTAGGCCCCTTTTTTGAAGGTGACGTTACCCTCGGCTAAGTGGTTTGGGTCAGCAGGGATACAATCCCAAGTAGCCGGGTTAATGTATTAATAGTAGTTTACATATGAGGGGATCAAGCCATTCGCACCCCCGCTATCCAATACCAGTGGGTATTGAAGGAGGTCCTAGTAAGCTTGACCCAGGTTCTTGCAGGATCTATACACTGAACAAGGCAAGAACCTTACCAAACCATTTCCTTAACCCCCAACCAGGTAGCCAACATATCTCTATATAGACCGTAGAAATATGAATGGTGTAAATCTTTTATTTTATATAGACACTAAAATAACGCCAAGACACCACGGACAAATGATAAGGAAGTTTCACCTTCAACATAAGAAACTAGTTATTAAATTCATTAATACAAAACCAAATAAAAAGTGCGAAAAGATTAAAAAACAAAAGTATTACACTAAATGCTTGTCTTCACCAAGTGATGTAAGAGACTTAGGCAAACATGGCCTTTGATTGTCAAGAACTCTTACTATCAATCTTGGATCCCGAGACTACTACACACACTCTATGATGGATGATGGATGATGGTCGTGGATGAGGGTGTTGTGATGGTGGTGGAGTGTGGGTGAAGTGGGATAGAGGTGGTTTGCCAAGGGATGCCTTTGAAGTGAACCAAGCACCTCTATTTATAGCCTGCATTAATTGCAATTTGTCTGCATTAGCTCCACACGCCCTCGTGTCCGCTGGGCACGGCCCCGTGTGCAGAAGCGTATCTGTACTATTAAGATTTGCTTGGATTCTGCGAATCTTAGAGTTGACCATGGCCGTGTTGAGCTGGGCACGCCCCCGTGTTGGGAAATAGAAGCTTCTACAACCTTGTCTTTTCTGCAGACACTTGAGCACGCCCCCGTGTCTGCTGGGCATGGGGTGTGTTCAGCCTTCTGATCTCTTGTTTTTGCTTAGGAAGATGCTGTTAAGGGGTCGGGCATGCCACGTTTATTCCTTTTCTTGTAGTTATGTTAGATTTTGCTGCATATTTGCTTCTTTTGTTCATTTACGCTCATTTAATCCTGAAAATACAAAAGGAAGACAAAAGCACACTTTTTCCAACATTAGTACTAAAAAAGGTTAGTTTTATGCTTCATTTGATGTAATTTATATGTTTCATTTTACACACATCAGTAGGGCATCAGATTTATGTTAGCATCTAAATCTGTGAGGGCGTTCTTAACTGTCAAACTACTGATTTGACAAGGGATAGTGAAGCTCACAGGATCAGTCATATTCTTGGGTAGTTTATTTAGAACAATGGCCGAGAACTCCTTGCTAAGAGTGACATGGGATAGTTATTTTAATTCTCCTTGTTGGACAATAAGTCCTTCAAGAACTTTCCATACTTAGGCATAATTTTTGGAAGATCGATGAATAGAATATTTACTTTAAGTTGTTTGATACGATCAATGAATTGCGTATACTACTCCAAATATTCACCTCGTAACAATCTTCCTAGAGAGGGTGGTGATGGATTATATGAATCAGGAGATACGAAAACTTTCGCGGGCTCCTCCTCATGTTGCTTCCACTTCAACACTTCCTTCGGCTGTGAAGTACTTACTGTCACACCCCAACCGATGGCGGAAACATCGGAGCGAGACGAAAACAAGATTGTAACAGACTTTATAATGACTATTTGTGACAAGTATTTAATAATCAAAATTTTATTTCATTACTAAAGCAAAAGTACAATGTTTGGAAGCAAAATACAACAACTTGTAACATGGGAAACAAAATACAATACATGAACTAAAATTTAAAGTGCGTTTCTAGCCATCCTACTAGATTTCTTTCAACTTGACATCATCAAGATCCTGCAATACATAATAAAGTACATGTCAACACAAAAGAGCGTTGGCGAGCATACAAGATTGAATTTCTAGTATAAATATAAAACAGTTTAAACAAATCCACATGGCATAATCATATACTAAGGCATATCATAACAATATTAGCATGCATCACATAATTGTCAACCCAAAGATTCCACTAGCGTAATCTTGTTGTTGCAACGACAAGTCTGTTTTTGTATAACTCAACATGACCACAAGAATACGGGCAGTGTGCTACTCCTATAGCGTTATACATGTTAAGGTAGACTTGTACGAAGTTAATGATAAGAATAGTGCAAGAATGGCTTATAGCATGTATGAGTTTCTAAGCATCACAAATTAAGCATGTATAAAGGATTATTTGTTTGTTTCAAGCATGTTTGTATGTTAATTTAATAAGTCATATGTATTGCTCCCCAAAAGTGTCTAAAAATAAAGGGGGGGGGGGGAGTCATCTACACTCATGGTTTGCAAAGCTTCCAAATGTTGCATGAGTAAAGAATCTGAGTTGTTAGAACACCGAAGTTACCCTAAAGGGAAACGAAGATGTGTGAGTTGCGGTTTTTGTTCGACGGTTTGGTTTAGGAATTTAGGATGTATAACATAATCTAAAGTAAAGTAAGGCGCCACGAAAGTGGTCATGCAAGGAGGTAGGATGATGAACATCCATTAAACCTCATTATATGAGTCACCAAAGAACAAAGTCACCATCATAGTTGATGGCTCGGTTGGTCATGAATAAAAAGTATAATTAACTAAGCTTGCTAAGTAGCCAAGTAAGAACAACCCAGGGGTGTCATACCCAACATGGCAAATGTTGGAGGCGAGGTGGGGTTGACTTACTTTTATTCTTGGAAGCTACTTAGTATTTGTCTAAGTCACTTAAACAACCAAGTGAGCTAGCTAGATGCGTTCATCCCAAGCATGGAAAGTGTTTGGGGACGTGATGTAGCCTTGTTCACTTTATGTCTAGGAAGTTGTTTTAGTGACTTATTGGTAAAAAGA
This sequence comes from Helianthus annuus, assembly GCF_002127325.2. Classification (NCBI taxonomy): domain Eukaryota; kingdom Viridiplantae; phylum Streptophyta; class Magnoliopsida; order Asterales; family Asteraceae; genus Helianthus; species Helianthus annuus. Next base: position 52,720,633 of record NC_035436.2, read on the forward strand.
CAAGTAACAAATCAACAAGTGAGGTAGTGGAACTAGGTTGGAAAGCCAAGTCTTCCATGGTTCACACCTTCACCAAAACACAAGTTTCACTATATTGAAGATGATGAATCTTGGATGGTCTCAACACTTGTAAGCTATTTAAAACCTTATCAAAACAGAATGTTTAGAGGGTGTTTGCACCTCTAAACTTATAGAAATCAACCCTACACAAGCTCCATAACCATAGGTTTGGCTAGAAGCAAGGTAGGTGCAAGATTGAGTAAGTTTGAACATGTTTATGGAACTCTAAGTAAAATTTTCTTCAAAACAGAAAGTTTGGGTCTCAAAATGGTGATGTTCCACCTTAGTTACCATGGTAAACTTGTGGAAACACTCCTATAGGTATTCCAAGCTTTTAAGAAAAAGGAAAGATGAAGAAATCTGGAAGAAAGTAAGGTGAAGGCTCACTTTTGTACTTAGAGAATTCTGCCTCCAACTTATGATTTCAGCTGATTAGAGAGTGTGTTGAGAGTGTTTGAAGGTTTGGAAAAGTGAAATGGAGGTGTAGGAGGCTTGGTTTTATAATGGTGGATTAGGGTTTGTGGTTAAATGAAGTTGTAAGGTGATTGGGTGAAGAAGGAGGTGGGTAAAAATGGCCAACCAAGGAGCTGAAATAACTTTATGAGGATCGAGCCTTCTCACCACCTGCGAGGAAAAGAGGGAAACTTCTCGCCACCAGCGAGAAGTGTATTTTCAAGTTTTAGTTTTTGTAATTTGGCCCCTGAACTTGTACTTATGTTATGTCGTTTTTCTTGTATTTTAGCCCATTTCTAGGTATTTAAAGTGTAACAAGGTATTGTACGAGTATAATGCATGTATGGTTTTCATATAAATGAGAATCAAAGATAAGCCTCAGTTTGCACAAAACATGTATCCAAAGATTGATTGCGTATAAGTCTAAGTATAACAAGTGTAAGTATAAAAGATGAATTTCATTATGATCGAAGACTCAGATTACAAGCTTGTAAGTGAATTAAGAATACAATACGATTACAAGTTTCCAAAAATAGAAATACGATTTCAAACAAGATTTCAGGGGTTACCTATATATCCAAGTTTGTGTTAACCCACAGAACAAGCAAGTTTGAAATTTAGTTTATATCTCGTCACAATCTACTAAATGTGCGAAAACCTACTGGCATATCCGCAGTGAGATTGTTTATCACATTTTATCTTTACATTTCTTTAGCATGTTGTGACAGCCTAGTGATGTACTATCATTTCCTCTTTTCACAACAAAACTCATTTTTGAATTTTATCATGTTTTTGTCTTTTTCAAATTTTCAAATGTTTTTGGATTTTCTGAAATTTCCCTACTCCCCCTAAAATGCAAACACATTTCAAAGGAAATTTGAAAACTACTAGACTCTTGACCCACTTGAAAACTAAAAAGTAAAACAAACTATACAGAAACTTGACAACTGACATAGAATCACATCAAATCGCCACTCACTCGGCAAAAACAATCTGAACTCCCCCTTTCAACAAACCATTTTCTCATTTAGATCTCAAAACACTTAAGTCCGTTTTAATCGAAATGATTTTTCCGGAAAATGAGTTTGTTTTTACCACTTTTAAGTTTACCACTTGTGAAGCATGGGGATATGGTTCATCATCTTGTTTATCAATCTCATATGTATAGTAAATAAAGTACAACTTAATGTCCCTGATTTACCATTTTCAGTTCAGAAACCTCTGTATCACTAGAAAACATAATCTCTTCAAAGTATAACCAACAAAAACCACTTGTAAGTAAACCAAATAATACCACTTGTAGGTTTTCCTGTAGGAATGAGACATCTACAGAAACCTCTTTACCACTTGTCAAATTAGTCAGAAAGATGCCGATTCCTGCTTCTCAATTACCAACCTGGAAGCTCCGGCGTAGTCCTTCAACCTGTAAAATTCAAACACTATTCAAAATCTTTCAAACAAACTTTTCAAACACTAGAATGATGCCGATTCCTGATCCACGATATAAACTTGGGATCTCCGGCATAGTCCTAAGACTTCATGGAAAACAAACTTCCATCCAAGTCTTTTCAGACTTGATGGCTTTCAACTCTTGCACAGTGGGGTTGTATGTTGCCTTTTTAGTCGCATAAAAATCTTTAACCCCCTTTGCTTTTCCATTCAACATTTTCCCAAAAATTTTCTTTACACTTCCATTAAATGTTTTCTCGACATCAAAATCTTTTTTTTTTCATTGTAAAACTGATTTGAAATCTCAGTTTTACCAACTTTCTTTTTAATTTCCTCAAATTTCAGCGATGGAAAATCATCATCATTCACTGAAATTTTCTCCTCAACCTGTGGCTCTTCTGGCTTTATGGAACCAGATTCATCGCCAACATTTTCATCATTCTTTTTAACAACCCACACTTGGTTGTCTTTTTCTTTCTTTTTGTAAAAATTCTTCTTCAAACACTCACCAACCTCATATTTTGAATTTTCAAAAATTTTAAGTCTATTGGTTGGTGGTTCAACATCAACAACTTTGTCTTTTAATTTCTGAGAAACTCCCTGTTTTGTTTTTGCATTTGTCGAACAGTTCCATGCAATGTGACGAGCTTCATTGCATTTGTAACAGGTTCGAGTCTCTCTTTGATAAAACACTCCAGTTCCATTCTTCTTTCTTTCAGCAAGAAACTCTTGATTTGACTGTCTCCAGAATGGTTTCTTCTGTTCATCTTCTGAGCTTCCACCTGACACAAATTCTGTTTTTGTTTTAGAATTTTTATCATTTTTATAGTTTTCTGGTGGAACAAAGCCTAATCCTTTCTTTTTGTAGCTACGATTTTGGTTAGGTTTCTTTTGAAAACCAGAACCAGAATTGTAACCCTTTTTCTTGTTTAGACGTTGTTGAACTCTTGAAGTGTACTTTTTAGGTTTTTCAAGAATGTTTTAAATCTTTTATTTCAGAAATATTGATTTCTGTCATTTTGAAAACCTTTTTGATCATGTCAAAGCGAACACTTCTTATTGGAAACTTTTTGTTGTAATATAATTTGTCAGAATCATTTAAAGTGTATACAACTTCAAATGTTTCATCATCCAAATTTGCTTTCGATAATAAAAATTCTTTACTGTAAGACCGTTTAATCGACGAATTTTGACTGTTGACTGACGAATTTGACCCTCCAGACTCAGATTTTGACTCGGACTCCTCATCAGTATCCAACACCTGATCGACCACCTTTTTAATTAACTCAGACTCATGATCGGTATCGGACGAGGTAAATGTGACATCAATGTTATCTGGTAAAACGTCAGTTGTGTCGGTTTTTAGCTTTATATTGACTGCTTTCTCAAGTTGCTCCTCGTTTGGTTTTCTAGGAGAATACCCTTCCCAAATTGGAGGCGGACACTTGTTATAGCTAATAGTCGGTTTCTTACCACAATCTTTCTTCTTCTTTTGCTTCTCGTCTTGAAAAGCTTCCATTCCTGCAACAGTTGGGTAAATACGATCAATGAGATAATCAGAACTAGAATAGCTTTGTAACAAACGTCTAATTCTCTCATTCTCGATCTTCTCTGTCTCCAACTCTTGCTTCCATTTAGCACTTTCTTCGATGTAAAAATTGATGGCTTTCTGCTTTGTCATCATCACAGCATTCATCATCGTTAGTGCTTGTTCTCTCTCTGAGTTTGTCTTTTGGAGACCAGTTACTGTTTTGTTCAAGACATCATATGATTCTTTTACATAGTTGAGATTGAACAGTAATTGCTCCTTCTTCTTCTCATACTCAGCAATAATGTCTTCTTTTGCTGCACATTCCTTGCAACCTTGCAAACATTTCATGCAAGGCTTGACAACTTCAACAATCTTCTCAACCTCGATTGTTTTCACAACTTAAATCACCTTTTCTTCTTCTTTCACCTTCTCAGCTTCAATTACTTTCTCAACTTTAGTAATCTTCTCAGCAACACTTTCAACATTTTGAACATCATCTTCAGATTTCTTTTGTTGTTCTTTAGCAGCTCTTTTCTCCTTCAGTTTCTCCAGGCGTTCGCAAAATAGAAATGAAAACTTTCAGGAGAAAGATGAGATTTAGCAACATTAATATGTTTCTCTTCCTCATCATCACTGCTACTATCAACTGGTGATTGATCAAATTGTACAGATTTTTCAGAATCAACATCTGATACACTAGAATCAAACGGTGTTTGATCAAATATAACTTCCTTTTCTGAAGTAACATCATTCTGTGCACTCTTATCCAAACTCTGTAGACCTTCATCAGCACTTCTGAGCTTTCTTCAGATGTAATAGACTGCTCCTCCACACTTTTCACTATCTCTCCAATAGACTTCATCCAGGTAGCAAACATGTCTGGCTCTCTGACAATCTTGGCAATGAAGGCTTTATACTCTCCTTTTTCATCAACGAACATATCCCAGCTGAATCCTTCAGGCAGTCTTTCATGATCTTGATCAACTATACAAGCTTTGCTGTCAGATGATATGTAGTTGCTCTAGCTGAAATCTACTAAACATGCTCTCTTTGAATCCTCAATCTTCCTACCATGAGCCGTCTGTGAATCTTGTGATTGACCAACCTGCTGATAAATGGCTTTCCGGTAGTAATCATCTTTACCAAATGGATTCTGAGCACCGCTAGCTTCTCTATTCTTGCATTCCCGTTTGAAATGGCCTTTCTCCCTGCATCGAAAACAAGTAACTTTAGATTTATCAAAACCTAAAGTAGATACATGAGCATCAAGAAAGTCATTTCTCCCGGTGATTGTTTTGAACTTTTCAGCACGTCGAAGAACACTTGCAAGACACCATTTGATATCCATTAATTCCATCTCTTCGGCGTCTATTTGGTCGTAATCCTCTTTGGTGAGCATAGACAAGCTACTAGGCCCTCATAAGATAACAATATAGAACCAAGTAGAGCCATATGGTCTTTAGCAGTGTCTTCTGAAAAGCCTTGGCCTTCTGGAAGATTTAGCGCAATGTTACACTGAATCACATATCCATTTCCCGTTTTGTGCTTTGTGACTGAAAACTTGTATTTGACTCTTTAGGATTGACACTTGGATATGATGAGAATCCGCTGCTGCTTTTGGTCGAACTCTGATCAGCTTTTTCCGTTGACTCACCAGCACTGAAAGCAGTTTGGATTTTCGGACTTCTCTCAGCTTCAGGAACTGGAATGCTGCCTTTGTAGTACATCTTCACGTCATGTTGACCACTTGGACTGTTCATCCTAGCGATCTTCTGCTGTTCCAGATCCTGACTCTCAATCTTTTCGATAAACTGAGAAATCGTTAACCCATCATAAACACCCGTGTTTTTCAGAATCATCAGATATGTTCCCCACTCTTTCTGTGGTAGTGCATCGGCTAGCTTGTCCACCCACTCTTCACGATCTTTTGTAATACTCAACATCGACATTGATCGTACAAGGTGATAGTATCTCTCAATCAACTTCTTTGTGTCCTCTCCCGGTAAGCTGCTGAACAGATCAAACTTTTTCTTTAGTAATGCCTTTTTGCTTTTTATCATATTCTCGCTTCCCTCGAATTTGACTTTAAGTGCATCCCAAATTGACTTTGCAGTTTTGTCGTGTTGTAGCAGAATGAATATATCCTCTTTGATTGCTTGTTGTAGCTGACTGATCATCATCTTCTCGGCTTTGTACATCACCCATTCTTGGTCTGTAAACTCTGAAAGCTCTTTGAGAACCTGCAACTCCGTTCTAGGCAACACATACTTCTTCAGTATACATTCCCATGATCTGAGATGATTTGCCTAAACCCAATTCTCAAATCGATCTTTCCACCCGTAGTATTCTTCTATACTCATCAATTTCGGGGGTTTCTGGGTGGTTCCCGTCTCGTTCTCTAAATTCATGGCCTGAGCAATCACAGCTGGAGTAGACGGTGTTGCAAATGCGTTGTAGAACTCGGTATCCATGTTTCACACCTGTATCACCTGATATACACAAACAAACAAAACACAATCAGTTTAAAAAAAACTTATCAAACCAACTGAATCAAACTGATACTCCGTGCGAACTGAATCACTCGGACTGATGAATATTCTGTGCGGATTGAAGTTTGACACACTGTGCAGACTGCTATGACCCGGATCAAATTCAAACAACTTTGACAAAATGACACGACCTGAGACTGAACCACCTCTTGTGAACTGGGATCAAATTCAAACCGTGTGACACAGAATTCACTTTCAGACTACCTTGACCCTTTCATGTGACTTCCCCAACTGAATCAAACCGTGTAAAACAGAGTTCACTTCGTGTGAACTAATCAAGTATCAAGCCACCTTAAAAATTCACAAGATATTCACACTTCAAACAATTCAAGCTGCGTACTTGGGCCGTAACCACTTAACACATACTTGCTTTTAATAATAACAATTAATGGCAACAGACAACTCAAATTTTTATTGGGCCGATAAAAGAAATAGGCCACATGTACTTTTAAGCTAAACAACTGACTGGACCAAATTCTTTGATGGACACAATTAATAAAGGCCGGTGAATTATCTTTTTGATGGCAGACAACTACCCTTAGTATTATTGGACCGACAACAATATATGGATCTTGACTCAACTTTCATGTGACTATTTTATCAACAACAAAGATAATTGGGCCTCTTATACAACTCCTTTCTGATTGTACCATTTAACTGTCTTGTGACTTTCAAAAAATGCCGACAACTCTGATGTAATACAAAAAAAAAACTATTGGGCCGCCCACTTTAAAATAAGCACATGGGCTATCTTTGTCGTTCAGTATGTGACAACACTTTTAATCACATTAACCTCTTTATTTCATAGGGCCGCAATTAAATGACAACACGTTATTGGGCCGCAAATTTCACTTGATCTGACAACTTTTAGCAATTGAGTATTCTTATTGGACCGATATATATCACTTGCACTGATTTTAATTTGACCGACTTTACTACTAAAATTGTTTAATTCCCATTAAAAGAATTCCCATTGGACCAAAACTTGATTGTGGCCGACACCTTTAATATTTTGCATGTTTTCATTGGACCAAGTATCATACAAGCGGACCTTAGGAGCGGACTTGAATTTTGTCAGAAAAGCGGACCAGATTAACCTTTAAAGCGAACTTGATGATTTGATAAATAAGCGAACTTCAATGATCTTATAAGTGGACTTATTGATCTGACTTTTGAAGCGAACCTATGAAGAAATTTGGAGCGGGCCAGATTTTTGAAGCGGACCTGTTATGAAACTTGGAGCGGAGCTGTGATGAAATTTGGAGCGGACCAGATTTTTGAAGCGAACCTATGATGAAATTTGGAGCGGACCAGATTTTTAAAGCGGACCTATGATGAAATTTGGAGCGGACCTACTACTTGTTTGAAAAAGCGTACCTACTTCCGAAGATGATTTCACCCATTTTTCATCTGAATTTCAAACTCAAACTTTCAAGGGTTTATCTATGAACAATTACCTACAACCTATGAAATTTTGAGCTGATTCCGACCGTTAAATCTCGTTCTGATGAAGAAAGAAGGTGTTGAAGTGAGAAACGATGATGAACTTCTAGCTACTTTCTGTAGAGAACCTCCTCCCAAGCTCTGATACCACTCGTAGGATCGTGTTTTGACCCGAACGAGTCGTTCAGAGGCGTTCTCCTATGTTTCAGGTGCGGAATAACAAGAAACGTAGGTAGAAATAGCTTGTTCTTCACTTTAATCTTCTGTTTTATTGATTTGACAATGTTTACATTCAATTCTTCACACCGGCAGCACTTCGGTATGGAATTTGACAAAGTTACAAATGAGATCCGCTTATGAGGTATATATAGTGTTGGTAGGTCCCCACATACGGACATGTTCGTATAAGCGGACCTAGTAGGTTCCCACATACGACATGTACGTATAAGCGGACCTAGTAGGTTCCCACATACGACATGTACGTATAAGCGGACCTAGTAGGTTCCCACATACGACATGTACGTATAAGCAGACCTAGTAGCTAAAACACCTATCTCTCCAGTTTTCTCGTAAAACGCGCCCTAATCTATACAATACAATGCATAACATGATCCAAGACGAAATCAACAGATGTAGTGCACCAACAGTTCAAGAACTTACATTCCAAGAATTAGCATGATACAGTCTGACAAGAAAATACCCTTCAAGTTTCAACGAAGGCAGTTTCCAATATCCGTATGCTTTGCGATAACTATTAACAAAAGTCAAGGACAATCTCTATCAAGAGTCGATCTTTACTTGAGAGACCCTGTATTTTCGCATGGCCAGTTATATGTTGTATTGTTAAGAGTAAAGACTAAAGATGGCATCAAGCTTTTAATATTTAACAAGAGTGGGAGGCCGACAAATCAAACGCCGAACGTTGTTTACAAAGAGATCTTAGGGAATTTGTAGTTTTACATTTTGAATTATTTTAGAACTTTAAAGACTTTTAGTGTTTTTTTTATATTAACTTCATTGGATTTGCTATTTTGTTTTGTTATAATTATATTAGAACTTCAAAGATTTGTAGTGTTTTGTTATTTATCCTGATTTTGTTTATTGTTTATAAATATTTATAAGTTATGTAATCCGAAATTTTTATAAGCAATATTTAAATATCTAAAATTCTAATCTAATTTTGGAACAACATTGTATCCAATTAATGATAATATTGTATAGAATTTTTAATAGAACGGTAATCAAAAATTTAGATTCTGAATATATGATATCATGCTTATTTTTGGCAATACTACATGTTAACAATATTACATTTTATTTTAAAAGATTCATGATAAATAACATAATAAAAATGTTATTAAAATATAAGACCTAATCAATTTATGGATACTCTTAAATCCTTTCAAAAACCAAGTTGTAAAATTTCTTTTCTTTGTAAATAAAACGATTTTTTTTAATTATAGATTTGTACTTAAATTTCGGAAACTATTTTCAATAACACTGTTATGGAAACTATTAAATAGATAGTCAATTTACATATATGTTGGGTATGTTTGGCATGGAGCTTTTAGGAGCTTCTAGCTTTAAGCTTTTAAGAAAAAACTCATACTTAATAAAAAGTCTTGTTTGGTTGAAGGAGCTTTAAGCTTTTAGGTTAGGAGCTTGAAGTTTTTGGTTGAACGCTACTACTAGTAGCGATAAGAAGGAGCTACAAGCTTTTAGGGAAAAATGACTATTTTAACCTCTCAAAATAAGGAACTTTTTTATGCACCGACTTTCTAAATTTTTAGTTATGTCCATTTTGGTCCTTTTATACATTTTATTAAAAGCTCCAGCTACTCTACCAAACACCAAATATATCTAAAAAGCTACAGCTACTAGCTACCAGCTTCCAGCCATCAGCTATCAGCTTCCAGCTTTCAGCTACCTGCCACCAGCTACTTTTGCCAAACATACCCGTTCTTAATAAAATTGTTTTTAAAATATACAATATAATTAATTTATGGAAACTATTAAATACATTTAATAAAAAATCTATAAAATATTTTATGTTTATAAACAATCCGAAATATATACATATATATATATATACCCTTAAAATCATGTAATAAAATATATAGCCCTATTATTTTTTTAACATATTTACAATACATAAGACAATAAATATTGCTTTTAAGTTAAAAATATAAACGGAAATTGTATATTATATCATTTATTACGAATGTAATAAATTTATTTAATTACAATTTTGTAAATTATCTATTTTAGTATAATATCTTCTTTTTTACAATCATGTTATTTGTGCAAACAATAAACAATTACTTGGTCCACAATTCAGAGCTCTTACTGTAACCTAAATAATTTTGTCTTATAAATATACATAATACCTCATCATCTTCGTCCAATTCAAAATTCATATAGCATTGAAGATGTTTAATTGTTATTTTACGTTATCTATCAAACAACAAGATGAATTCTTAGGTATTTGTATGTTATTATCAACTTTCTTTCTATATTATACTAGTTTAAGAACCCGCGAGCTTCGCGGTTTGGTAAAAGAAAATTTCTTCATTAATACCGCATTAATACCGCTGACATTAAATATTTTGATTTTATACACGGTAAAAGACAACTGAATATATTAGATTACAACCACAAATTGAAATACATGAATATGCAACGATCACAATTCGTTGAAAATCTCTTTATAAACCACGTTAGTTGTTTTATCTGTAGGTTTCCCGTCGTTGTCAAGTATTAATAGTTTAACCTCATCTCGTGTTTTCACCCTTGTTGTAGGAAAGTTATCCACATTTTAGTTTTAACATAACGGTAAATAAAAAAAATAGATACCTCAGTAAGAAAAAACATTGCTAATACACCTAAACCAACATTCACTCCCTCAGTTTTTTGTTCTTCAACATTCATGGTGCTACAATTATGTTTGCTATTCAGCAAATCAATTTGATTCTGATCACCATATTGGTCTTGCTATAACTAATAATGCACGTCCAAAATAAACACAACCATAATCAAACTCCTATACCAGTTTTAACTTTAGATCCATATTAGAAAGCAAACATCCTTATCCTACTACTTGATTTCTAAATGAGAGTAACGGAATGATAAACGAAGTTGGCTTTAACATTGGAACGGGTGTAATATTCAAATCATAACACTTTGAACCAAAGTTTAGCTATTCTAATTCCAAACGTACAATGCTCAACCATTCTTTTCTTCCTGCAACTCAACCACTGATTGTAGAAAAGTAGCACAAAAACACTTGAAAGCGAAGTACAACTTTAAGAAATTCATATAATAACTTTATAAATAGGTTGTAACATAAATAAATTTACATATAAAAAGGTGGTGTGCAGGTGTACTTCTTTCATCTACAAAAATTGTAATTGTTTTGAGAACTTGGTGAAAGTAGCAAACTTAATGAAGCACATCTATACAACCTGTTGCGTTGATGCTTCTGGAAAAGAAGCAAAAAGATGGGAAAAAAGAATATTTAGGGATTAGGAGCCCAATACTCTGTTGTGAAGGAAAATTACTTATTTCTCATTGTCATTCATAAAGTTAACCATAAATGCTTAAAATGCTATATCATAGGACCATTTATCTATAGCAACGTGATTTTTTTAACGACAAACAAACTTTTTATTCATCACCCAAGGAATACACAATTTGCAAAGTACCAGCAAGTTACTTGTATAGAGCAAAGGCTCACCCCAAGCAAAACCAAAATACATATTAGGAAAAACTAAAAGACACCCACTTTTCCCATGCCAAGCCGCAGTCCCTAGAACAACGCTTGATCCATAAGAAGCTCAAGGTTTGAAGCTCTACAAACATCGCGTCTACATTGGCTCTTCTCCCGACAAATATTGTGTCATTTCGTGCTTTCCAAATGACCCAACATGAGGTCAAGAAGATCAACTACAATCAATTTATTTTTGTCATAGAAAACAATTAAGCCACTTGGATAGAACATACCTGGGTCGTGCTGACGTACATCTTGGGACCCAAAAAAATAAACTGAAGCCGAGAGCATGAGGTTTTCTTTCTTTGATGCCTAAGAGTCGAGTCACAAAATCATAGGGCCCACTGTAAAGGAACTTGAAACTCCAAGAAATATTGTAAGTCTTCTGCACCAGGCTTGTGTGCACGATTGAGAGAAAAAAAAGGTCCTGTCACCATAAACTCGAGCTACAAAAATTATTATGTTTGAAAAACTTACAACGTCATAACCACTTCCATGGACCCCACTAAGAAGATAAGTAATTGGTACAAACTTGAAAAGCATTGCTTCAGGATCAGTGCCAACCGTTTGAAGTCACTTTGAATAATTGTCTGAAAATACATCCCCTCCTCTTTTACACTCAATAACTGTAATGCCATGTTCCAATGTTAACCATACATAAGCTTTTTTACACATTTTCCTAACTTTTTATGTGTAACTTAGTGCGCCAAATAGCGGCCAGTAGCTAGTACTTTGCTATTGGGTGAGCAATGAATATGACATGTTCCCTTTTAACTTAATTTCTTGATTTGACTCGTTTAAGATAAAAGCAGCCACCTCTAGTTATAACTTATAACGCTATAACGATAATATTGTAAGATCATTACCAGCAGTGTTATAAGCATATAGCATTGTTGTATATGCAACAACATCTAGACCACCACGTGTCATCTTCATTTTCGAAGAACAAAGATTCTGCTTTGTAATTTTTTCCTTAAAATGAGACTAATGTCATTTTGCTTATGATAAAAATGTGAAATAAAGACGCAATTTTTAACGCACGTGTAAAAAATACGTAAAAGAATTTAAGTTGAAATCACATGTTAAACTATAAAGTGAATGTATAATAAAGTTATGCTAAAGCATAAAAGAATAAACCTAACTGGACATAGTTATATTCAACTCCACCATTTCTATAAAAAAAAGCCCTTGGAGCTTCAGCGTATATTATATTAACATCTGATATAAAGCTAATTGTTATCACATTCCCTATGCTCATATAGCTCCCACAAAACTCTGTCACTTATAAAAGATATATGCGAACTAACCTAAAATAGTGCAAAATTCTGACCCAAAACAATGCAGAACTTCAACCACAACAGTTCATAGTTTTGACCCATAGTATAAAATGTTTGAGCTATGTCTGAATACATAATACTAATATATTTAATAACATATATTTATTACATCCAACACACTAAAATCTAGGATTTACATCAACATTCTTTGTATATATATAAGTCTCACATTTATCACTTCTTAGCGGGTCTAGAGAACGGGTGGGTCAAAACATTCTTTGTATAATATCTATCTGTTAAACCTCATCATTTTCTTATATAGTAGACAACTCACTAAGTATCAATTATTATATTTCAAATCTCTTTTTATTAACTTTTGTATCTCATATCTTGTCACACCTCATTGTGATTATAGAATAGATATATAAACCAGTCTATTACCCCCAACCTTTCATGACCCACAACGACCCTAACCAACTACAACATGTTTATCCAGCTATCTATAATTTCTGTATTAGTCAATTTCGTTGAACCTTAGGATGTTTTAGAATGGTTTGTTTTTACTCGAACAGAGTTTGGTTGAAACTAATTATGACCGAACTTGTCACACCCCCAAAATACCACCTAGGGGGTGTCCCTGTTAGGCGTGTGACAAACCAATAACGAGCCACCAATCATATTGAACTCACTATAAGTTTGTGAATAAAATACCAATCATTAAAGAATTGTATCAACAATAAGTTTATTAAATCCCAATAAGTTCAGCGGAAGCAAAATAGAAAACTAAAGTCAAACAGTATCGATAAACCAAGTTATAATAATAACATCTCATGAATCTCTTCAGTCGACCCATGACCACTCCAGCTTCCTCAGACAGCAAGTTCCTCAATCCAGAATACCTAACGACCTGCGAGCATGCAACAAGTGTATCAGAAAAAGCTAGCGAGTTCACAGTTTTAATAAAACGTTAGTTACCAAGTATTTAGCTCAGTTTGTTTAACAAATACGAAAGCAATGTGGATAATATCTCGATACTGAACAAGACGGCTCCTGATGTATGTTTTGCCCGTTCCCCGGTGCTCCTATCAAAGCACTGGGCCTGACTGGGTCATTAGTTCACACCCGCCCTCTCTTAGGTGTCACACCCCCAAAATCCACCTGCGGAGTATCACCGCTTGGGAGCGTGACTAACCAGAATCAAGCCACCAATCATATAGAAAAATATATATATATAGTAAAAGTATTTGCCATTAAACCAAACCAAATCCATATGAAAGGTGTTCCAAAACATAAGTAAGTTATCATTGTATAGCGGAAGCGTATAAATAAAACCCATCATAATAAAGTATCAAATGTCATAAGTGTTTAACAAGACAACCACGATCCAAGCCCACAACGACCAGCTCCTCCCTGTGCAAGCTCCATGTATCTAACAACCTGCAAGGCATATAACAGAGGATCAACAACTAGTTGAGCGAGTTCACAGAAAGTAAATGCGTAATAGTATATTCGTTTGTAACATGTGGCTCTACTGAGCCGATAGTACGTTCTATTGGTGGGGGCTTCCCATGTTGTATAACCACTAGACTATTCGTAACCATAAGTATCCTTCACAACCGAGGATAGTAGTAAGTATAAATACACGTAGGTTTTACGTGAGTATCCTTCACAACCGAGGATAGTAGTAAGTATAAGTCTACGTAGATTGTAAGTATGTGTCCTGCACAACCGAGGACAGCGAATAGCATAAGTATGTGTCCTGCACAACCGAGGACAGTGAGTAGCATAAGTATGTGTCCTGCACAACCGAGGACAATGAGTAGCAGAAGTATGTGTCCTGCACAACCGAGGACAGTGAATAGCTTAAGTATGTGTCCTGCACAACCGAGGACATTGGTATGGTAGTCTAGTAACAGTGTAAGTACAGTTCTATTCAATCTCAATCCTTCAATCCCAATTCCCGTGCCCTGGGAATCCCATGCCTTAGTAAGAGTGTGAACTCACCTTGGTTTGCTCGGTATGTTAAACTATGTGCTCACGAATGCTCAATCACGTCCTATAGTATGCATGTATACATAATCAGTTAAGTTCTCACGGATTTCGCATGCAACATATGTCACGAAGTGTCTTTAAGCAATCAACATCATGTAACGCATAACAGTTATATTTCACGCTCATCGGTCAATTCTAACGTAGTTAATCAATAACACACTTTATGGATCATCAGGCTAAACAATAGTTGCATGCTTTACAATCTGACGAATATAACACAGTCAACACCTAACAGGTTCAATCATGTAATAGCTAATATCATACTTTCAGCTTCACTTAAACATCATACAAAGTTAAACAGGGCCTTGCCCTATTCAAAACTCGGACAGACAAGTGTGGGGGAGGGGGTTTCCCCTGTTTAAAAGTCGGATCAAGTGGCAAGGGGTTAAAAGTCGGACATTATCCCACCCCTTATGAAACTCGGACCAATGTGACTTATAAAACTCAGACATCCATGTTAGGTATATGAAATTCGGACCAAGGGGCTTCCCCTCATAAAACTTCGGACCCCCTAGGCTTTCTCTTATATAATTCGGACAAAGGGGAGGGGTTTCCTTCACAAAAAAAAAAACTCGGACATCACATTAAGGCATAAGGTCGGACAAGTTACATGCTTAAAAGTCGGACCCCTAGTGTCTTAATAAAAGTCGGACATGTTTGTCCTTGACCAAACTCGGACACTTAACAACTTGTAAAACTCGGACTCCCCTTAACATCATATTAAAAGTCGGATTACACAAACAAGCAAGAACTCGGACAACCACATTGCTATGAAACTCGGACTTATGTGATTGTATCAAAAAGATCGGACCACCATCATTGATGATAAACTCGGACCTAAGGTTGTGTGTAAGAAGTCGGACTTTATTAACATTTTAAGAGTTCGGATCTTATAAAGTAATAACAAAGTCGGACACTATGTGTCCCTTATGAAACTCGGACAGTAGCATGCATACAAAACTCGGATCTGGGATAAGCATGAAATCAAAACTCTGACAAACACTTAATCATACGTTCATTGCAATTGAAGCAGTTACGTTTTATGTTCAACAGTTTCATTCATCGATCTAATAACCCTAGTTTCATACACTGGCAACCATTTTAGTTCAATTTTCAATCATCAGTCAATCATTCTAACATGCCTTGTATCCTAACATCATGCAAATGATCATTCACTAATCAACATCATTATCATAATACTCAGAATCCAAAAACAACAATCACCGAACATCACATGAAAGCTAGGGTTTACAAGTATTCCAATAATCAAGAATTGATACCATTAAACAATCAATAAACAGTAATCATTTACCTTGTGTTGATTCTAGAGAAAATGTGAAATCGAAAGTGATGAATAGCCTGCCAATGATGATGGTGATGATTGCTAGAGAGAACCCAAGAAGTGAAAGTACGTGCTTTGTTTCGTGTGCCAAATGATTAGTGAAAAGGGATTAGGGTTAAGTATCTCTAGAATTTCACTAATTACCCTCTACCTCCCTAAGTATCATATTTTACACATGTACACCATCTCATAACCATTTCATAGTTTCACCACCAAGTTCATATATTTACCAAGTCTTTCACAATTAACAAACAACCATGCACAATCACACAATGCGATTCATTGCATCAAAACATATATAATCCCATAGCAATTAATTGTGCAAATAATCAACTAAACAATACAAGAACGTGCAATAAATGCGAAATAGAAATCTTGGAAATTCGAGTTGTCACATTATCCCCAACTTAAAAGAAATTTCGTCCCGAAATTTGGTACGCACTCACTGAGGAAGCTAGGTAAGTTGTATCGTTTACTGATTTTCCTGGGGTGTCACATCATCCCCTCGTTGATTTGGAATTTCGTCCCGAAATTCCGCAGTAGTAGCTTCAGTCTCAGTAGTGGTTGCACGGTTTTCGAATAACTGGGGGTACTTTTCTTTCATTTGATCTTCGCGTTCCCAGGTGTACTCTGGGCCACGTCGGGAGTTCCAACGAACTCGAACAAGAGGGATTCTCTTGCTTTTGCGGACCTTAACATCCCGGTCCGTGATTTCAACTGGTTCCTCGACGAACTGCAACCGCTCGTCGATAGTGAGTTCCTTAAAAGGAACAATGAGGGTCTCATCTGACAGGCACTTCTTCAGATTCGACACGTGAAATACATTGTGAACTGCACCGACTTCAGCTGGTAGGTTTAGCTTGTAGGCCACTTTGCCTATTTTCTCTATGATCTCGAACGGTCCAACATACCGCGGATTTAATTTGCCCGTTTGCCAAAACGAACCACACCCTTCCAGGGTGAGACTTTTAGTAAAACCCGGTCCCCGACCTGAAATTCCAACGGTTTCCTACGCTTATCCGCGTATGCCTTCTGACGGTCGCGTGCTGCCGCCATGCGTTGTCGTATTTGTGCAATCTTTTCTGTGGCGTCCACTACAATCTCTGGACCCGTGATCTGACTATCCCCCACCTCTGCCCAACAGAGAGGTGACCGACATTTACGCCCGTACAATGCCTCGAATGGAGCGGCTTGTATGCTGGTGTGGTAACTGTTATTGTACGAAAACTCCACTAAAGGGAGATGCTTTTCCCAGCCGTTGCCGAAATCAATAACACATGCCCGAAGCATGTCTTCGAGAGTCTGGATCGTTCGCTCAGACTGCCCATCCGTCTGAGGATGATATGCTGTGCTCATGTCTAACCGTGAGCCGAAAGATTTGTGCATCGCTTGCCATAGTTCTGATGTGAATCGTGCATCCCGATCCGAAATGATGGAGGTGGGCACCCCGTGCCTCGAAACAACTTCTTTAAGATAAATGTCTGCGAGAGTGGAGAACTTATCCGTTTCCTTTATAGCCAGGAAGTGTGCAGACTTGGTGAGTCGATCCACGATCACCCATATAGTATCATTCCCATGCTGGGATCTGGGTAGGCCTGTAACAAAATCCATGGAAATTTCTTCCCATTTCCATTGCGGTATCTTGGGCTGCTGAAGTAGGCCCGCTGGTTTCTGATACTCCACTTTGACCTTTGCACATGTCAAACACTTGCCGACGTAAGTAGCGATGTGGGCTTTCATGCTAGGACACCAGTATGTAGTTCTGATGTCGTGATACATTTTATCCGAACCTGGATGTATCGAGTAGCGAGACTTATGAGCTTCATCCATCACAAGTTCTCGTAAACCGCCGTATAGTGGGACCCAAATACGCCCCGTTACATAATAGGCACCGTCTTCCTTTTGTTCCAATCGTTTCCTTGAGCCGTGTAAAGCTTCAGCCTTTACGTTTTCTGTTTTCAATGCTTCCACCTGAGCATCTCGTATCTGTGCAGGAAGACTGGACTGGATAGTGAGCTGCAAGGCTCGTACGCGTCTAGGTAGAGTGCCCTTTCGACTGAGAGCGTCAGCCACAACATTGGCTTTGCCTGGATGATACTTAATAGCGCATTCGTAATCATTAAGCAGTTCGACCCATCGTCGTTGACGCATGTTCAATTCCTTCTGCTTGAAAATATGCTCGAGACTCCTATGATCGGTGTAAATAGTGCACTTGGTACCGTACAGGTAGTGTCGCCATATCTTAAGCGCGAAAACAACAGCTCCCAGCTCTAAATCGTGCTTCGTGTAGTTCCGTTCATGAACCTTAAGTTGACGAGAGGCGTAGGCAATAACTTTATCCCGCTGCATCAATACACAACCAAGCCCCTGTATCGATGCGTCGCAATAAACTACAAAATCATCTGTGCCCTCTGGCAATGAGAGAATAGGTGCGCTGCAAAGCCTATCCTTTAAGTACTGAAAGGCCGTTTCTTATGTATTACCCCAACGATAGGTAACACCTTTCTGTGTCAACATAGTGAGCGGCTGAGCGATCTTAGAGAAGTCCTTGATGAATCGTCTGTAGTAGCCCGCCAAACCCAAGAATTGGCGTATTTCCGTCGGTGTACGCGGTGCAGGCCAGTTCCTGATCGAATCTACTTTGGATGGATCGACATGAATCCCATCCCTGTTCACCACATGGCCTAGAAAGTGGACTTCACGAAGCCAGAAGTCGCATTTAGAAAACTTGGCGTACAGTTGCTCCTTTCGAAGGAGTTCCAAGATAAGACGTAAGTGCTGCTCGTGTTCCTCCTGACTCTTGGAGTAGATCAGAATGTCGTCGATGAAAACGATGATGAACTTGTCTAGATAGGGTTTGCACACCCTGTTCATAAGATCCATAAAAACTGCAGGCGCGTTCGTAAGCCCAAATGGCATGACTAGAAACTCGTAGTGACCGTAGCGAGTTCTGAATGCGGTTTTGGAGACATCCTCATCCCGGACTCTCAGCTGATGATACCCTGACCTCAGATCAATCTTGGAGTAGTAACTCGACCCTTGCAACTGGTCGAATAAGTCGTCAATACGAGGAAGAGGATAGCGGTTCTTCACTGTCACCTTGTTCAGTTCTCGGTAATCAATGCACATCCTGAAAGTGCCATGCTTGTTTTTCACGAATAGTACTGGAACTCCCCAAGGCGAAGAGCTTGGACGAATGAAGCCCTTTTCCAAGAGCTCTTGTAGTTCCTTTGACAGTTCCTCCAGTTCAGTTGGAGCTAAACGATATGGTGCGCGGGCTATTGGTGCTGCTCCTGGAGCTAGTTCAACTTGAAACTCGACCTGGCGATGAGGCGGTAGACCAGGTAAATCTTCAGGAAACACTTGAGGAAATTCGCGTATAACTGGATGGTCTTCCAACTTCTTTTCTTTCGTTGATGCGTCTGTAACTAATGCCAGAATAGCAGTGTGCCCCTTTTCGTAAACATTTCTGTGCCTTCAAGAAAGAGATGATGCCAACCACAGCACCACTCTTGTCGCCCTGAACTTCGAGAGGTTCTTGACCAGAACGGGGAATACAAACAATCTTGCTCTTTGCATAGGATCTCCGTTTGCTGTTGGGATAACCAATCCATCCCAATGACGATGTCGAAACTACCCAAGACTGGGGAATAAGGTTGATGGAGAGTGTCTGACCAACTAAGACGAGGTTACAACCCTTGACTACCAGAAGATTGCTGACCCGTGCTCTGATAGTCATCGATCTTTCGCTGCCGTGCCTGAGCCTGAACTGAAGTTGAACCCTTGCTGAAGGTTCCATCCCACCTTCTCTTGTTGTCATTGGGAATAGCAGAAGTAGTAGTAGTATTACCAATGCGTCTAGGCAGCTTGTTCCGTTCCACTGCCTGATCTCTGAGGCGATGAGCAAGATGAGTAACATCCTGGATAGTAGCAAGGTTGGCCGATGTCACATAACTTTGAATCTCCGAGGCTAGACCCTTAAGGTACAATTTGATACGCTTGATCGGAGGGTCCACCATGGTTGGACACAAGATGGCCAGTTCGTTCGACCGTTTCGTATAAGCTTCAATTTCTGACCCTGTCATTTTCAAATGGTAAAGCTCCACTTCTAACTTGTGGATGTCATCACGCGTGCAGTATCCCCTTTTAATGCGTTCTTTGAATTCGTTCCAGGGAGTGGCATTAGCAGCTGCCAACCCTAGTATCTGTACTTGCGCGTTCCACCAGGTTAGCGCGATTCCTTCCAAAGTACCAGTGGCGTACTTGACCCTGCGAGTCTCAGGGCATTCACACATCTCGAAAACTGACTCGAGCTTCCCAAACCAATGGAGTAGTCCCACTGCTCCTTCTATGCCACTGAGTGTGCTTGGACGACAGTCCATGAAGTTCTTGAATGTGCAGACAGGTTGTTGTGCGTTCTGACCCGTTGCGCGAGAAAGATAGGTCAAGATTAAGCGCGAGAGTTGGGTCACGAGAGTAAGATCTAACATCCTAGGATAGGTTTGGAATAGCAGGTTATACCTCCTGCTTGTGCGGCTGCAAGCGCCGCAGCAACTTGTTCGTTAATGAGAGCCGTCAACTGGGCTTGAGTAATGTTAACACGTCTAGACATGATCTTCATAGTAAAGGTAGCGTAAGTGAGAATGGATTCGCGAGTAGTGCGATGACAGAAGAGTGTAAGCACACAAGTGTTTTCAAGCAATAACAAGTAGTGAGCAATGGAATCTAAGCATACTACGAGCAAAGTTCTATGCAATTCTAACATGCAGGCAATAAACATAAACCTTATTACCTAGGATGTCGAGTCTTGCACGTGGAGCGAAGCGTCGTTGTGGATCGTCGAGAGCACTGTTCTGGTTATAGTCTGGTTTTAATAAAAACGTTTTCCCCGTATTAAAACCAAGTTCTCTATAACCAATGGCTCTGATACCAATCTGTCATACCCCCAAAATCCACCTGCGGAGTATCACCGCTTGGGAGCGTGACTGACCAGGATCAAGCCACCAATCATATAGAACAATATATATATAGTAAAAGTATTTGCCATTAAACCAAACCAAATCCATATGAAAGGTGTTCCAAAACATAAGTAAGTTATCATTGTATAGCGGAAGCGTATAAATAAAACCCATCATAATAAAGTATCAAATGTCATAAGTGTTTAACAAGACAACCACGATCCAAGCCCACAACGACCAGCTCCTCCCTGTGCAAGCTCCATGTATCTAACAACCTGCAAGGCATGTAACAGAGGATCAACAACTAGTTGAGCGAGTTCACAGAAAGTAAATGCGTAATAGTATATTCGTTTGTAACATGTGGCTCTACTGGGCCGATAGTACGTTCTATTGGTGGGGGCTTCCCATGTTGTATAACCACTAGACTATTCGTAACCATAAGTATCCTTCACAACCGAGGATAGTAGTAAGTATAAATACACGTAGGTTTTACGTGAGTATCCTTCACAACCGAGGATAGTAGTAAGTATAAGTCTACGTAGATTGTAAGTATGTGTCCTGCACAACCGAGGACAGCGAATAGCATAAGTATGTGTCCTGCACAACCGAGGACAGTGAGTAGCATAAGTATGTGTCCTGCACAACCGAGGACAATGAGTAGCAGAAGTATGTGTCCTGCACAACCGAGGACAGTGAATAGCTTAAGTATGTGTCCTGCACAACCGAGGACATTGGTATGGTAGTCTAGTAACAGTGTAAGTACAGTTCTATTCAATCTCAATCCTTCAATCCCAATTCCCGTGCCCTGGGAATCCCATGCCTTAGTAAGAGTGTGAACTCACCTTGGTTTGCTCGGTATGTTAAACTATGTGCTCACGAATGCTCAATCACGTCCTATAGTATGCATGTATACATAATCAGTTAAGTTCTCACGGATTTCGCATGCAACATATGTCACGAAGTGTCTTTAAGCAATTATCATCATGTAACGCATAACAGTTATATTTCACGCTCATCGGTCAATTCTAACGTAGTTAATCAATAACACACTTTATGGATCATCAGGCTAAACAATAGTTGCATGCTTTACAATCTGATGAATATAACACAGTCAACACCTAACAGGTTCAATCATGTAATAGCTAATATCATACTTTCAGCTTCACTTAAACATCATACAAAGTTAAACGGGGCCTTGCCCTATTCAAAACTCGGACAGACAAGTGTGGGGGAGGGGGTTTCCCCTGTTTAAAAGTCGGATCAAGTGGCAAGGGGTTAAAAGTCGGACATTATCCCACCCCTTATGAAACTCGGACCAATGTGACTTATAAAACTCAGACATCCATGTTAGGTATATGAAATTCGGACCAAGGGGCTTCCCCTCTTAAAACTTCGAACCCCCTAGGCTTTCTCTTATATAATTCGGACAAAGGGGAGGGGTTTCCTTCACAAAAAAAAAAAACTCGGACATCACATTAAGGCATAAGGTCGGACAAGTTACATGCTTAAAAGTCGGACCCCTAGTGTCTTAATAAAAGTCGGACATGTTTGTCCTTGACCAAACTCGGACACTTAACAACTTGTAAAACTCGGACTCCCCTTAACATCATATTAAAAGTCGGATTACACAAACAAGCAAGAACTCGGACAACCACATTGCTATGAAACTCGGACTTATGTGATTGTATCAAAAAGATCGGACCACCATCATTGATGATAAACTCGGACCTAAGGTTGTGTGTAAGAAGTCGGACTTTATTAGCATTTTAAGAGTTCGGATCTTATAAAGTAATAACAAAGTCGGACACTATGTGTCCCTTATGAAACTCGGACAGTGGCATGCATACAAAACTCGGATCTGGGATAAGCATGAAATCAAAACTCTGACAAACACTTAATTATACGTTCATTGCAATTGAAGCAGTTACGTTTTATGTTCAACAGTTTCATTCATCGATCTAATAACCCTAGTTTCATACACTGGCAACCATTTTAGTTCAATTTTCAATCATCAGTCAATCATTCTAACATGCCTTGTATCCTAACATCATGCAAATGATCATTCACTAATCAACATCATTATCATAATACTCAGAATCCAAAAACAACAATCACAGAACATCACATGAAAGCTAGGGTTTACAAGTATTCCAATAATCAAGAATTGATACCATCAAACAATCAATAAACAGTAATCATTTACCTTGTGTTGATTCTAGAGAAAATGTGAAATCGAAAGTGATGAATAACCTGCCAATGATGATGGTGATGATTGCTAGAGAGAACCCAAGAAGTGAAAGTACGTGCTTTGTTTCGTGTGCCAAATGATTAGTGAAAAGGGATTAGGGTTAAGTATCTCTAGAATTTCACTAATTACCCTCTACCTCCCTAAGTATCATATTTTACACATGTACACCATCTCATAACCATTTCATAGTTTCACCACCAAGTTCGTATATTTACCAAGTCTTTCACAATTAACAAACAACCATGCACAATCACACAATGCGATTCATTGCATCAAAACATATATAATCCCATAGCAATTAATTGTGCAAATAATCAACTAAACAATACAAGAACGTGCAATAAATGCGAAATAGAAATCTTGGAAATTCGAGTTGTCACATTAGGAACGGGGTGAGGGTGCCAAACCTAAGTAGCGCTACCAACTAATACCCCGCTACCACCCACGATAGCAAAAGATGGGACTTAAAAGATAGAGAGTGAGAATATTATCCAATCAGTTTTACCCAAAAGATTTATCCCTCCCCGGGATACCCACTGACTGTCCCAACCACCGGGACGCATGAACTCACCTTCGGTTTGCTCGGTTAGACTTAGTGCTTGTTTAACAGTTAACCAATCGAATCCTACCGGGTTTACAGAGGCAGTTAGTTCCATGTATTCACGTATTTGTTCACATGTAAAATTCAAACGTATTCATGTAACACATATTGACACACACAACATGCAAGTACTCTGATCATAGTCTATTCATAATGCAAATTAATGTATCACACTCACTTCACATTCGGATCTTAAGTGTTCCACGTTGCCATTTTTTCGAATAACACACAATGTGTTATATAGATTCGGTCCATCATATAGCTCCCAAGTCATCCGGCCCAGCCGTTAAACCCGTTCGGTTGGGCCGTTCCATTCATTTAACCCAACTGGTGCACCCGGCCCATTAACCCAATTCAACAGATTCACCAATTAACTTGAATTGGGCCCGAAAACCAACCTACCAGACTTCGTGTGATTAATTATATATGATACAATTTCATGCGGCCCAACTAGCACCCTTACCCATTGTTTTTAATTGATCCAATAACAACCAAGACTCAATCAACACAATTTAATGTGATAATTATTTGTATGACTTATCTTATTATCATAACCTCAATTAAGGCAACGTGTCAGACTGTTTCACATCCTATAAATCAGTTCCTTGACTTTTATAACAATCACCGCTAACAATATTTAATCATATGTAAATCGAATATTGTGGATGTTCCAAATCAAGGTATCAATTCATCAACATATTCTTATTAATATAATCTGAATTCCATGTACAATCATCAATTAACAGCATCCAACATTCAAACTCTCAATATACATTAGCACACTTGACCAAGATTATCATATGAGGATTAATATGAACATGCTTACACCAAATCGTAACCCTTCTTACAGCATTATTGCATTAACAGTGGTTATTTAATCAAGATCAATCATGACTTAGTTTGTTTCATATCATTCAACTAACATAAAGAACCATCATTATTCACATTACTCTTAATACTTATAAACCACACAATAATTCATAACCTGATCAGCCAACCTACCATTTACCGGATCATGTCCATCGCAATATACGCTACTCGGATCACAAAGATCCTCGCAGCCTAGCACTCGATTCATGTGACTATTGATCAAAATAATGCTAATCATGTACATGGTTCTTGATCGTACAGTATATGTTATATTGCACAAAGATTTCACTTAAACACACATTCATTAAAACAACCAACCTACTTAAACAATCGTAAGGAATACTAACCAGAAGATAGATGAGAATATGGTGATGAAGATCACGACAGGGGGGGGGGGGTTCTGCCACCGAAACCGTGCAACTAGGGAAGTCTAGGGTTTATTTTTTTAATATGATGCGTTGAATGATAATGGGGACCCAAAGATGTTACGTACATTTAGTTATAAAGCCACTAACAAGTGTGCCGGTCCAAATAATACACATAATGGTTGGGCTATCATGTTATGCAACACAAGGTGGGCCGAGATCTAGTTCAACAAAATGAGAACAAGCAAAAGTGTAATGGGTTCGGGCGGCCCGTGCCGGTTTTAATGTGTAAGTGTGTGGCCCTAAAGATGTGCGGCCCAACAACACAATTATCAAGTTGTCATATTTGTAAGTTCAAAGGAGTTATATATAACAATAAAAAATTGAAATTTAGTATCATGAAATTAAACGTCGCTAACCTTGAGAATGCGGGTTGTCACATCATCCCCAACTTGAAAGGAATTTCGTCCCGAAATTTAACAAGTACGCACAAAGGAATGAAGGATAGTAGGAGGAAATTTTGCGTATCCCTCTCCCTAGTAGAGGCTTGTCGTCTGTCTAAAGCATCAGAGTGGTATAAAGGTTGATATCATTTCAGTGATGAAAGCCCAGGAGTGTCTACGGAGGGATTACCCCGCTATGTTGGCAACCGTTACTGATGTTAAGGCTAAGGAAAAGGGGATCGAGGATCCACCAATTGTTCATGACTTCTCTTGGTATGCTACCCCGAGGAACTTTCAGGGTTACTGGCGGAATCTCAGTTTGATCTCACGTCAGAGGCAACCCTAATTACTCGTACTCTTACAGTCTTGCACCAGGAGGGTTGCAAGGGCTGTCTAATCAACTACAGGAACTGTTGAATAGAAGTTTGACGGACCTAGCTTTTCTCTTTGGGGAGGCCCAGTTATATCTGTGAAGATGAGCCTTTTCGTATGTGTACTGATTATCGAGAACTCAACAAGGTGACAGTCAAGAACCGTTTGCCTTGACCATGTATTGACAACCTGTTAACCAGTTGCGAGGGTCAAGCTCCTATTTGAGGGTTGACTAACGAACGAACTATCTTCAGATGGAAGTCCAAGGGGAGAAGGTTCCTAAAACGGCATATCGAATGCAGTACGGCCATTGCGACCTTGTATTCCATGACCTTTGGGTTAATCAACACACCAACAACTTTATGGATCACATGAATCGACCATGTTTATTCAGGACGTTTTGAATCATTACCAGGAGAAAGAAACAACATGGGTCGACTGGAAGGATTCATGTGATTAATTTCTTGATACTATACATTGGTTTAGAAACCGTTTAATCTTGGTTTACTATTTGCTTCCGCTGAACATGTTCGTTTTCATTTAAACTCGTTGATGGTACTTTTCATTAATAATTGAGGATTTTATTTGAAACTTTTATGGGTTCAATGTAATTAGTGGCTCGTTGTTGGTACGTTACACGCGTAACAGGGACATTCCCTGGGTGGTAATTTGGGGGTGTGACAGAACTCATATATAGTTGCCCCTTCTGAACAGATCCTTGGAAATGACTTGAGGGTTGTTCCATTAACCAAATCTACTATATTAGCCAGAAAAAATTAAACTATACGCACACTTTTAGTGACTACAGTCTATAATTAGAAGTTAAGCTACATAAGATAATTGTACTCACCATAAAACAACTTCATTGCTTTCCCATAGACTTGTCCTGTGCTGGACCCATCATAATTCCACTTTAGGAGCTTATTTGAATTGTCCACTGGACCTGCAAGAGTAGCCCACAAAAAATCTAAACACTTGTTTTAATCAAATTCAAATTCCATTTTAGTTACCGGTTGAGCAGAAGGTTCCCTCTCAACCTTAGCCAAATTCTTGAAATACGGATCCGAAAGTGCCTGATACAATTATGCAAAATAAGTACCTTTTAAAAAAATGAAATCTATCGCTAAAATTTTTAAAAATATCATATTTACCCAACAATAAAATTAAATATCAAATACACCCATTTCACTAAATCCGATTTTTATAATATTAACATAAAGTAAGGGTATATATGTGATGTCATAATTATAAAAGTCAATATATTTAATATTATAACTTTGTGTTGGGTATATGTGATATTAAAAAATAAAGTAAAGATATTACCTCCTCAACAGTAGGACGATCTTTAGGCTCAAGCGCAAGCATTCTTTCTAGTAAACGAAGAGCAAGAGGAACTACATTCGGAAACTTCCGTGAAAAAGGGATCGGTTTTTTCTTCCTCATGCTGCTTAAGTATCTCCGGACTTCCTCATTTCTTATCTGATCGGATTACATCAACATTAATAACGCAAAAATAAATATAATATATCTATGTATGTGTATTGTAAGGCAAACAAACAGACCCTGGCTATCGCTTCAGGTAATGGGGTCCCCAAAAGATCAGTTATGAGGTCCAATTAATTCACCACATTTTTCCCCGGAAAAAGTGGCTTTCCGGTTAAAAGTTCCACAAAAATACAACCAATACTCCACATATCTATAGCCGGTGTGTACTGCACAAAAACGATCAATTTAATCCAAGTGTTTCTAGCCGGGAACCAATACCGAATCAACAGTATCACCAAAATCGATAAAATTTAAAGAAAAAATACAACATTACATACTGCCTCGTTTACCTTAGAGAAAACGGGTCAAACATACACTTAATTGGTCATTGCTTTCAACTTTCAAATGCATGTGTTGACACCCATAAAGAGGCCCAAACTAAGTCCCTAACAGAAAAACCATTCAAAACAGATTATAACCTAAACACAACTCACAAATCGTGTTATTCAACCACTTGGATTATTTATAATCCGATATTTATTTGTAGCTATGTCGATCGACCAAGCTAGCCCTGTATTGAGTTTGACACAAACATATGTCAACTCGTTACCCAACCCCCAAAACCAAGCTTAACCTCACCTTTACCTGAATCGAGCTCAACTCATGAACAACCCGAGTTCAAAAACTAAAAGTATTAATCAGTTGATACGCGAAGTGTCAAATAACCTAATAAGCAAAACATACCGATATGTATTGAGCTGATTTCAGAAAATACCCGACCAGTTCCCCTAAAAGAAAAAAAAACACTTTATTTTTAAGCTTTAAGTCGACGTGAACATTTAAGGTATGAATAACGTTCCTAACCAGTTCCCCTGATAAAAAAAAGTTACACCTTATGTCAAACATAACCTGACTCGACCCATTTGTAACAAAATGGGTCACTATTATTGTTTATTGAAACTGAAGTTACTTTGTAAATTAGCATAATAAATAAAAGAGTTAATTACTGTTTTCGTCCCTGAGGTTTGTTAAAAATAACGGTTTCAGTCCATTAGTTTAAAAATTGCGATTTCAGTCCATTAGTTTCATTTTCGTAACCATTTCAGTCCACTAACTTAACTCCATCCATTTATTTTGTTAACTTTGAGTTAACTAACTAATTCAGGGACGGTTTGCGTCAGTTTTAGAAACACAGGGACCTAAGTGTAAACTCTAAAACATTAAAACAAAAAAAATAGTAAATTCCAAAAAATCAAAAAAATTCCAAAAAACCAAACAAATTCCAAAAAATTCTAAAAAATAATAAAAATTCTAAAAACTTCTAAAAAATCCAAAAAATCCGTTTCAGCGCGAACTGTTTCGAACCCGAACCGTTTCGAGCTGAACCGTTTCGACGCGAACCGTTTCGACCCGTACCATTTCGACCCGAACCGTTTCGAGCTGAACCGTTTCAAGCTGAACCGTCCGAACCGTTTCGACGCGAACCGTTTCGACCCGTACCGTTTCGAGCCGAACCGTTTCGACCCGTGCCGTTTCGAAGCCGAACCGTTTCGAGCTGAACCGTTTCGAACCGAACTGTTTCGACCCGTACCGTTTCGAAGCCGAACCGTTTCAAGCCGTACCGTTTCGAACCGAACCCTTTCGAGCTGAACCGTTTCGAACCGAACCGTGCCGTATCGAACCGAACCGTTTCGAGCTGAACCGTTTCGAACTGAACCGTTTCGAGCTATACCGTTTCGAACCGTACCGTTTCGATGTGAACCGTTTCGAACCGAACCCTTTGGACGCGAACCGTTTCGACGCGAACCATTTCGACGCGAACTGTTTCGAGGCCGAATCGGTACGGTTCGATACGGCACGGTTCGATACGGCACGGTTCGATACGGCACGGTTCACGTCAAAACGGTACAGCTCGAAACGGTTCGGTTCGAAACGGTTCCGCTCGAAACGGTTCGGTTCGATACGGCACGGTTCGGTTCGAAACAGTTCAGCTCGAAAGGGTTCGGTTCGAAACGGCACGGTTCGGTTCGAAACGGTACGGCTTCGAAACAGTACGGGTCGAAACGGTTCGGTTCGAAACGGTTCAGCTTGAAACAGTTCGGCTTAGAAACGGTACGGGTCGAAACGGTTCGGCTCGAAACGGTACTGGTCGAAACGGTTCGCGTCGAAACGGTTCAGCTCGAAACGGTTCGGGTCGAAACGGTACGGACGGTTCAGCTCGAAACGGTTCGGCTTCGAAACGGTACGGGTCGAAACGGTTCGGCTCGAAACGGTACTGGTCGAAACGGTTCGCGTCGAAACGGTTCAGCTCGAAACGGTTCGGGTCGAAACGGTACGGACGGTTCAGCTGGAAACGGTTCGGGTCGAAACAGTTCGCGCCGAAACGGATTTTTTGGATTTTTTAGAATTTTTATGATTTTTTAGAATTTTTATTATTTTTTAGAATTTTTTGGAATTTGTTTGATTTTTTGGAATTTACTATTTTTTTTGTTTTAATGTTTTAGAGTTTACACTTAAGTCCCTGTGTTTCTAAAACTGACGCAAACCGTCCCTGAATTAGTTAGTTAACTCAAAGTTAACAAAATAAATGGATGGAGTTAAGTTAGTGGACTGAAATGGTTACGAAAATGAAACTAATGGACTGAAATCGCAATTTTTAAACTAATGGACTGAAACCGTTATTTTTGACAAACCTCAAGGACGAAAACAGTAATTAACTCTAAATAAAATCACAAAAATCTTAAAATTTGAGAGAAGTCAAAGTTTGAATTCTATATGAATGAATTTTGATTGGTTGGTTCACAAATGATGGAAATTATGTACCATATTCTTTTTCTTTAGCTTTAGCTTTGGGTGGCTATGAAAGTAACAGATACACTTGACTCCTGTGATGGGCAACATTTAATAGAAAACAATCTTCTTGAGGGCTTGTCTAACAGGTTTATAGACTGCTTAGTGGGTTTGGTATAATTTTAATATATGATTAGAAATATTAGTTGGTGATCTTTTGTCTTGTATATGAATAAGGTGTGATTTTTTTATTAATTATTAGTTATGCTATATTTTTCATAGTACTCTTCAGAAACAATCCGAATAAGGCGAGTTACTGTCTTAACAAAAATATTTGGTCAAACTTTACTAACTTCCCACTTAGTGTAGTCAAACACCATACTCATCAACATATTACATACCAAAAAGCAATGCAAAAAATTTATCCAAACCTCGAGATGTTGTGAGCGATGTTGTGAGCTTCTGAACTCAAACCAACAGTAGTTGCATCTAAGCCAGTCAACCATCCCTACAAACAAAAAACATCCAATCACAAACAACGCAAATAAAATCTCACCACTATTCTCGCTATACCTTGCGCTGATTCGCTTGAGGCGAGTAAGTATATTCGTGAGTCAACAAATTAATCATAGCAGTAATCTTATCATGATCTCCAGTCATTGTCAAATTCTTCACAATTCCTTCAACCTAACCAAATACCACAAAACTCACCAACACCATCCAAAACTAAACAATAACTAATAAAACGAACACATCATACAGCAAATCCAATCAAAACAACCAAAAATGACCCCTAACCTCAATATGATGTAAGTTCAACCAATAATATGATGCAAAGCCATTGAAACTGTGATCATCAAAGAATACATACCTAGCACAATACTGGTACAATACCGGCTATGATCATCGACCTTCCCGCCATCTAGCTGTGAATAAGATGTGTAAAAAACGGTAAATATATATTTTTTTTACTTTCTAGTTATGTAAAAAAAACAAAAACACAATGTAAAAAATCAAAACATCTTGCTTCAAAGATTAACAATAGTTGCACTGAACATTGGAGAAGAAACTGTCATCACATGTAAATTGGGTCATTCAATACCTCTAAATTCATACACATCAAAATAAACCTAGATCTAATCTCTTTAATTAACATAACCAGATCTAAAAAAATGAACAGATCTAAAAAACAATAGTAGCATGCTGTTAGCATCTTTATTGACCAAAAGCAAGAAAATTAAAACATAGCAATTGACCACTATAAAGGATCACAGAGGGTCCGAGAATTCATGCTCATAACTTACATAAACATTCAAAAACCAAAATTCTATAATCTTTGACTTTTTGATTCAAGTCACAAACAAATACAAAAATGTAAGAGTGTAAGTTATAGAAATCAGTGAATAGATATGCATAATCCGAAAGGATTGTAGTGGTGGATGATTAGCAACGAAACTATCATTAAAGAAGGTATCCGATAATTTAACCCTATTCTAGAATATATATCAAGGAGCCACCTTCAAGTCCGGTTTCAAATCAAATCAACCAAATCCGGATTAGGGTTACAGTTCATTTTAGTCCATCAAATCCAACATGTAAATAAACGCGATAAATCAAAACCGGATTCAAAGAGCAACGTTTAGTTTTACACCCTAATCTGGGACTACAGATCTATGAATGAAACATGAACTTCAAAAACTTACCAGTATGAGATTAATCAAATCCGGATTCAAATCGAAAGGATTGTAGCGGTGGATGATTAGCAACGAAAGAGAATCTGCTCGAAGAAGATGGCAAAATTTGAAGATTGGGTGTTCTGAAATTCGCGTGTTGTAATAAGGAGAATAAGGAGAATAAGGAGAAAGAGGGGAAAACAAATTGCCACCCATGTACCAATTCTCTGCTCAAAGAGACATGCCACATCAATAAATGATTGCTTAAGAAAAGGACATGTGGCATTAAGTGTATTTTTTTAGTATAATAGGTAGATGTTTTCTATTAATTTTCATTGTGTATACAGATTTTACCGAGGAGTTAGCACAATTGGGTAGTTGATTATAAGTTAGCTCCTGATGGTATGGTTCGAATCATTACAATGGATGGAAGAGTTTTTACTGTCAAAATTAGGAAAATAGGTTCTTCATTCTTTTTCCACGATGGATGGTTCAATATGGTTCAATATGATTTAGTCCTTAGTTTTACCAAAGGATCCATTGCTTTTGTTTTCGTATGAAGGTAGTCTAACTTTTAGATTGATATACTTTTATCAAGATTTGACACTTGCTCAAGGTGATTTCTTATATTGTCAAACCTCTCAGTTATCTGAATATAAAGATTATTTGGTAATTATATTATCTGTTTTTTTAGTATGTACTATATTAGTATAGTATTTAACAAATTATGTAAAACTTTCTTTAATATGAAATACTTTTTTTTTACTTGCAGTTTATCGATAGATTTTTCGTTCATCATAAGATATAAGATGATGAAGAATATAATACCTACGAAACATATTACTATAACCGCTTTTCCTAACCATACATGGCAAGTTGTTATTGAAAAATATGGTCAAAATTTTTATATGACTACCGGATGGAATCGCATCAAAGAAAATTCAAGATGAACACTTTATTGTCTTCGACATGATTTCCGAGTCAAAGTTTGATATGATGCTTTTTAAAGGGACGAAAGCTTTGGTCCGTATTCCTGAACGATGTCTTGCACGTGTTAAAGAAGAAGTTACCGCTTAAGTTATTTAATATTATTTTAGCTATGATATAATGAATTATAAAGCAACTTTATTTTTCTCAGTATTACATTTTATAACTGTTTAATTTTACATACCTTGTTATCATTGATTAATCTACCTTATTCCTCATGCAATTTTCATTTATTAATATATATATATATATATACTAGTCACTTACCCGCGCGATGCGGCGGGAGTGGCGATTTACAATAGGATACTCGTTTACCGTTAGTTTATCCGTCGTCTCGTGATATATCGTATAGTACTTAAGTTAGTTTTCTTATTCTTCATATGTTGGCACTCGTTTTTCTGTTAGTTTATCAATTCTTTGGCGATATACCTTTGTTTATTTTTTAGTCGTAGGTTCGGCGTGATCTATCTACGCCTTGAATGCTTTTGGAATTTTTGAAGTGAGTACGAAGAAAATTTAAGGTTGTTAGATACGTTTAGCCAATTTGTTAATTATGACTAACCATGTAAAATGGAAAACTTATTTTTTTTTCTAAATACTTAAACGGGTTAATGGGTCACACAGCCCCCTTTTCTAAACGTGTCATGTAAGTCGACCAAAGACGTGTTTCGTTCGTGTTGTGTCAAGCATTCTCGCCCCTAGTTACGACTGATGTCTTTAGCACAAATAAAATATATGAGTCATGTTCGTGTTTAACGATTCAACCCAAGATGATTGACACCCCTAAATTCTTATCAGCCTAGCAGGAAACCCGCACGATGCGACGACAACGACAATTTACAACACAGTACTCATTTTCCATTAGTTTATCAATCGGCTCGTGATATATTGCATAGTAGTTAAGTTAGTTTTCTTATTTATGTAATATGTTACAACTCAATTGAGTTCACTTATCAATAAATGTGCGTATTTATTCTTATATAAATCTAAAATTAACAAATAAATAGGCGTTCATTTTTATCAAGCAATATAAGGAATACTCTTCCTTCACCAGCGACCAAACATATGAGACATGAATAGTCTCCTTTATATTATTATTATGTTTATTTACGTAGTATGTTACATGAAATCACTACAAAATTGAAGACTCTCAAATGCTATGGTTACTTGTGAGATGGAGTAATTGGATGGATAGACGATTGATCTATGGGTTTTGTTATATTTTTTTTGCGTACACATGAGTACGTTACTGTGATATTGGGCTAGGCACAAATAAAGAAGCATTGTTTGGTGTTTAAGAATTCTCTTTTTTCATTAGTTCTTTTTGCTTAAATCAACCATACACATCAATTTTAAGGATTACATTGACCAAGAATCACTAACTTCAAACATTCAAGGCAATGAACAAATATAATAAAAAAGGTACACCAGTAACAGTAAAATATGTTGTCTATTGAAATTTTCACATTTGTTTCACTAAAAGGAGATGAAACATTCAAAGCAATAAACAAATATAAAATCCTTCTAATAATTTAAATCATTTAAAGGGTCCAAGATGATGATATGTAGTTCCGTGACCTTTCTACCCTGCACTTCTTCGTTGGATCTCCTGCATTTAATAACATGAAAGTCCATAATTACATAAGAATGTTATAAGTGCCCTTGAATCAAGATTAACAATCAAGGTTTATTATTTTATCAACGGACTTGTTTACAGTATCATGTCATTGCATAGAAGTCATGTACCACGCGGCCGCCTCTTTCTTCACAAAGTCCTCACAATCTTCTGGTCTGATATCACCACAACAAAGTGTGACAGCCTTCACCAGTGTACCGGGGTTGTTGCCGGCAGCTGAGTTGTAGAAACCAATGTTTTAAAAACTGGTTTTTATTCCGTACTGGGCCGGGCTTAGAAGCGGTTCAACCTGGTTTTAAAAACTGTATGCTTTTGTAAATCAACATGTTAACCTTTAAACGATTATACATGCTTTTGAACCGCAAAGATTTCCATTTTTTGTACGGGACATTAACTTACCTGTAGCAATTTGGAAAGAGATTTCTTGTGCGTGACATTCAAATCTAGTAGATACAGGTCCTTCATAGCTTTTATCTATAACCAGAAGAAAAAAGATCCAGGTCATATAGCGCCTATAATTGGAAAAATATTGATATTACCACTCATGGTTTATCAAAAAAATCGTAAAAAAAACATACCCCCCCCCTCTTTATAGTTGCTTCATGCTATTCAATTGGAACAGTAATAACTGCACAAACTTGTATACACTCTTTAACATTTGATCGATATTTCATATTAAAAGAAGCTTGCGAAAAAAGAAGTAAACTTTGGTTTGGAGTAGTGTTGATGAATTTCGTCAACCAAATGCAAATTGAGATGTATAGATTCCCGACTCAAATTCTGGGTCTCCATAACTAAATGTTAACAGAAGTTGTCCTGACAACTGTATGGATATACAAGCAATTTAGAGAACACAAAATACTGACCATGTTGACTTCTTTAGTTAAAACGGGTCATTTTTATGGGTGGGTCCGGTTTTCTTGACCCACAAACAGCTCTAAAACTATTATGATTATAAATTTACTCTATATTTTTTAAAAATGATTTAAGAAGTTGTACTTCGAGAGTCTTTCAACTCTTTTGACCTGTTCAACCCGTTGGATAATACAGCTTACCTGACTTACTGAGCCACGGGATATTAACGGAGCTAAACCGCAAATCAGAGACATGCACAGAAAGATCTTCATCGAGAAGAACATTTGCAGACTTGAAGTTTCTGTGAATAATAGGTGGCTCGCTAAAGTCGTGTAGATATCTAAACCACCACAAGCGAGAAAGAAAATGAAGCGAGACGTTAATATGCAAATTAAACATAAAATAAGTTTATTTTGGTGGTGAATTTATGAATATATAAGTATTCACTTACTCTAAGGCTCTTGCAACTCCAAGTGCCATTCGGATGCGCGCATTCCATGAAAATTTCTTTTTGTAACCGTCATCGGAGTGTAGTGCATCGTGAAGGGTCCTGCTACTACAACATGTTTGACACATTTTATTATATATGTCGTAAAAACATGACCCGAAAAACCAATTGATGAATAAACAGGTCATTATTACCTTCATTAAAACACATTAACCGACTTGGCTTGCCAAGATAATTAATGAACCATTTAGATGCTTCATCTCCCTCATCCCAAGCCAATCCTGACCATTCCCAAATTGAGACACCCTCACATATTTGAGATGGTCTGCACAATGAAACCTTCAGCTCATCCATCCCCGATGCTCTTAATACTAATTATTGTGTTAAAGATCAATTACTCAACATTAAACTCATTAAACAATAAGAAAGTATCGGAAAATGATGTCAACTTGAGTTGGGCTTCGGTAAGCTTCGCCTATTGAGCTAATCTGACAGAGATGAAGATTGACAGAGATGCTTCTGAGCCCGAGATGCCCCTGCAGGATTTTATTGGATATATGAAGATTGATGGGGTTTAAAGAAAACTGAAAAGAAAAATGAGTAACCAGAGTAGTTTAAAAAGTACATGTGCATCTGTTGCTGCTTCCTCAGCTTCTCTCAACCTAACAAGAACTTCACCAGCTGCCAACGACTTCGAAAACCGATTCCCATGACCTTTCGTTCTGGCTTTAGCCGCAACCCGTTTCACCTCCGCTATCCATTCAAGAATCAACCGGTGTTTCTCCACCAGTTCATTATACTTCTTCCTGCAAATCAGCATAATGTTCCACCATTCTACCATGACCATTAATCGACCTCATGAGTGCGTCATCTAACTCCTCTGTGCATTTCTTCTCCAATCTTAATTCCATTTCCATCTTCTCACAACAAAACTCATTCAAGAAATTAACACCACAGAAAATTGATTCAAGAAATCTGAGTTCAAACTGAGACATAAAATCGAACCTGTTCCAGGTCTGGGGGCTGAAAGAACTGCAATACCACCCTCCTAGAAATTCTAACTTCATTCATTTGCATGTAGAAGTATCACATCACCCTTCAGTTCTCTTTTTATCTTTTAAAAATTGTTATAAAAATAATTTTATTTGTTTATAAAAATTAAACGGGCTAAACATGTCACCCACGAACCTGTTAAGTGCACCCAAAACAACACGTTAAGCGAGTTAGTTGGTTTATTCATTAAAGACATAATTTGGACGACTCCCGTTCCACTTGACCTGTTAGAGTGAGACTTGACATTACCTTTCTATAATTGTGATAAGACATAACACATACCATAGCCTGACCGTAGCTGTTCCCGGATATCAATTGCTGAAATAGAACCGAGCCTTCACAACATCCACATTAGGTAGTTACCAAAGCTGATTTCACTGCGAAAAGTACATAATCAAATTATGTTACTTATTGAAAACCTTTTTAAATTTGTTGAACTAAATTTGACCTATAAGTCTATATCTCAAGCGAAATTCTAGGCGACGAACCAACAGGAATTGAGTTAGAAGTGGCATAATGAGTAACGGGTCAAGTGGAGCTGTTAGGCTTGGTTGACTATACCAAAACATTTTTTGTCTGTCTTATTTAGCATGTCAAATATGAGTCGAGAAGCATAAATTTCAATGATAAAACTAATTATTAAAAACGCTTTGGATGACTTTAACCATTTTCCCCAACCTTCATCACATAATTTCTACACTAAAAAATAAATCTAGTCAGAAAGATTGAGCAAAATTTCCATATAAAAGAGGATATAAGGTCATAAAATGAAAGAGATACCTATTTATTTACAAGATGATGTCAACTATCGAATAACTATAATTACAAACTTACAGACAGTTGTGTGGGGAGAATGTACCTAAAGACCTTTTTGGTAACCAATAGCCGAATAAAACCCCAAACCATTGAAATCGAGATGGAATCCAAGAAACCAAATAGCAATGCCTTCAAAAAATCCTTTCGAATGAGCTGATGTACCCTAAAAATGTTACCTTTTTTCTGTAAAATCCAAGTAAAAGATTGGGTTTTTAGGGAACAAAAGTCAACCCACTTCGTGAAATGACCAATTTACATCAAAAATAGTGAAATCCAGATAGAATCAAAGAACAAAATCACAGTGTCTTCAAGAAACCAATTTACCACTAACTAACCTTGGTTATGTGTGGTTTATGTCTGCAATGATTATCGGCTGTTGGAAGCACTACCCTCATCCTGGATTTGCTCGATGTCGCCGGATTAGAATGTGAAGATGAAGACACAATTTTATATACCCACTTTATCATTTGTGACACTTTATTCATCATAGCATCAAAAACAAATCCATGTTTATCATCATATTCAGTCAAATTGACCTGCAAAAGTAATATATTTGAGTCTCTATACTTTAAATTAGTTACACTAAAGCCAACTAAATTCAATACAACAGTTATTTATTATGATACCATAACATGAAGATTCAATCCAAACAAAATGAGAACATAATATCACGCAACAATGTGACTCCACTAAGAACTTACCCTAACTTTTTATTCATAAAAAGTATGTGAGCAGCAGCTGGAATGACTCCGCCTTTACAGCATAAACACCTCGCTTTCTTTCCGATTACAACTTCGAGATGCATATTCCGGCAGATCCATGGCAGTCGCCGAGCTCAAGTCTTTGAAATTCTCCACAACGGGCGGTCATGAAACCCTAGATCGCCGAGAAGAGAGAGAGAAGAGAGAGAGAAGAGAGAGAGAAGATCTGATGTTGTTTTGTGAGATGTGTGAGCATTGAGAGAGAAAGCAATTGGTGATCCGTGTGAAGTCAAATGGACGGTCCAGATCTTGATCCGTGTGAGAAAGTTACAAAATTGGACGGCAGATGTAGAACCTTGTAAAGGGTAAATGGTTTTGTGTTTTCTTGTGCCTTAATAGTTGTACATTGTGCATTAAGTGTTTTTTCAACACCTTGTTCAATTACCATCTTGTCCTTCACATATCCTTATTAAAGTAGTATAGATAAGTTCAATACAACAGTTATTTATTATGATACCATAACATGAAGATTCAATCCAAACAAAATGAGAACATAATATCACGCAACAATGTGACTCCACTAAGAACTTACCCTAACTTTTTATTCATAAAAAGTATGTGAGCAGCAGCTGGAATGACTCCGCCTTTACAGCACAAACACCTCGCTTTCTTTCCGATTACAACTTCGAGATGCATATTCCGGCAGATCCATGGCAGTCGCCGAGCTCAAGTCTTTGAAATTCTCCACAACGGGCGGTCATGAAACCCTAGATCGCCGAGAAGAGAGAGAGAGAAGAGAGAGAGAAGAGAGAGAGAAGATCTGATGTTGTTTTGTGAGATGTGTGAGCATTGAGAGAGAAAGCAATTGGTGATCCGTGTGAAGTCAAATGGACGGTCCAGATCTTGATCCGTGTGAGAAAGTTACAAAATTGGACGGCAGATGTAGAACCTTGTAAAGGGTAAATGGTTTTGTGTTTTCTTGTGCCTTAATAGTTGTACATTGTGCATTAAGTGTTTTTTCAACACCTTGTTCAATTACCATCTTGTCCTTCACATATCCTTATTAAAGTAGTATATATATATATATATATATATATATATATATATATATATATATATATATATATATATATATATATATATATATATATATATATATATATATATATATATATTGTTAGATAAAATGATTCACAACCCGTGAGTATTCACGGGTGATAACCTAGTATCTTTATATACAAGACCATTTCAGATGTTTTCCTTATTGGTATTGGATATTGGCCAAAAATTTTGATCATCACTCATTTGTATTACATTGTATGTTATAACATATGTTAATTGGAAGATTCTCGAGATATTATTACTTAAAAGAACACAGGGGCAAAAGTGAATAATTTAACATTATTAGTGTAATTAAGTAGGAGCAAGTTTTGCCGTTAAAAAACACGTTTAGCAATAGAATATGAGATTATATATGCTTATTATAAAGAACTTAACGTTTCAAGCTCTATCATTTATTATTACACCTGGACTGCATGTTTATTCATATATTATACTTATAAGTTATTGACCAAAGGACAATACAAATCAAATACTTCACTAGTAAGGAGGTTGGCCAATGATGTTTCCTCGGGGAGAATAGTTACAGATAATGAACCACCAACCATTGGCACACTGAACACTAGCACACCCGAGTTGTATAGAATTACGCCACACCACTTGAGTATAGTGTTCACAAACCCTTCCACTAGCACATGTATTGGTTCCACGATCATAATATTGTTTTTCACTTACCCATAAATTCACAGCTGCGGTACCTATGAATGAACCACGACCCTTGGCAAGATTCTCACCATAAGGTCCATTTGAGTCCACGAGATTGCAGTCTTGTATCCTTCGGTTAGCATAGTTCTGAGCAAAGGTGGCTAGAGTCGTGTTCCATACCATGTTTCCAACACCCACTTGGGCACGCGCCGTATTATGAGCATTTAAGTAGTCAGTTTGGGAGTTTTGTGCATGGGTGCTGTGAAAAATGGCAATAATTAAAAACCAAATAAGTGCATACTGAAGTTTGAATGATACCATCACTCTAGTTTATTTGCTAGACTATGTTGGTGTTTAAGGATGGAGATACATGAATCACTAATGCGTATTTATAGAATGTTATGGCTACTTGAATGACAATTTGACATGTGCAAAGGTCAATAAGTTAAGTATTTTGTTACAAGAAAAAACAATTTCTCGTTAGGAGCAATGGTGTCATTGTGGAGCTAGAACAAAGGCACATACCTTTATAGAGGGGGGGGGGAGGGTTTCAAAACTGGACAAAATGAGTAGTTTAGAATAATTGGTGTAAAGTAGAGTATGGCTTTACCAGGAAAGGAATGGATTGAAGGTTTATTGATTTAGAAAAAATGGATTTCTTTTAAGGAAAATTATTAGGGATTTTAGAGGTTTATTGATGTAGAAAAAAGTTGATGTTTTATAAAGAAATTTTGGAATCTAATATGATGCTTAGGTAAAGGTTTTTGGGGGTTTGTTGATGTAGATGATCTTAAGCTAGGGGTGTATATTGAATAACAGATTTTCAAATTTTTATTATTTCACATGAATTCGTATTTGATTCGATTAGTACTTGAAACTTGAATTCGAATAAATTCGATTTAACTCAAATTCATCCTAAACAATAAATTATTTTACTTTTATTTTTAAACTATTAAAAATAATTATATTCAACATAAAATATAATAACATGTAAAACCAATT
This sequence comes from Helianthus annuus, assembly GCF_002127325.2. Taxonomy (NCBI): domain Eukaryota; kingdom Viridiplantae; phylum Streptophyta; class Magnoliopsida; order Asterales; family Asteraceae; genus Helianthus; species Helianthus annuus. The sequence goes on from NC_035436.2 coordinate 52,761,622, forward strand.
AACTATGAATTTATCAAAACACCAAAATTTAAAAGATAGGTTGGTTACTGGTAGTGATTTAAGTTAGATAATAATTTGGAAATAAGTAGTATATGTTAGTTATTAGTAGGTTTGATAATGTTATGAATAATAAACTTATCACTTTTGGAGGTAGTTCATACTTTAGCCAAGTTTAGAAGTTAACTGTGTGTGTGTGTATATATATATATATATATATATATGTTTGTGTGTGTATACATATATTAAAAAATATATATAAATTTAATTCGAATTTCGAATGGAATCGTATTGAAAATCATAAATTCCTATTCGATTCTAATTCGATTACTGGACTCGAATACGAATCAACTCGAATTCGAACCTTTTAAAAATCAACTCGAATTCGAACCTTTTTAATCGAATTCGAATCGAGTCGAATTTCAAATTTTTAGAATCCGAATCGAATTCTGAAACATCCTAATCTTAAGCCGACTTCTAGACATGCTAACGAGAAAGTCATTTAAAAAAAGCGAGAAAGACACTCAAATTAAATAAAATTCACAGAAATATGTGTAGTACATATTTTAAGTGAGAAGAAAATTATTTGTAAGAATCAAAATAATATATTTAAATTAATAAAAATGTTTCTTTTAATATTTGTATTTAATATGTGTAAATTTATTCTAATAAATTAGCTAGTTAAATTAAACTAATAACCCATTTTTAAAATGGGGACAGTGAATATGTGGCTATTATGCATTTAAGTTACTAGAAGGGTGTCTGCGTGATGCGGCGAGAAACACGGGCCCTACCAGGGTGTGCAATGTTCAGTTGATTTGGTTATTGAAACCGAAATGAAAGTTATCGGTTAGTTTATTTTATTAACCAATCAGTTGTTGGTTAATTAGTTTGGTTTATTCGGTTAGATTATTGATGGTTTTTGGTTTGAATTGTTTAATTTTGGTTAATAGCCAAAACCAAAATTGCGCTAAAACTTTTGCTTAGAAATACATGAAATTAAGGTATAAATACATGAAATGGAAGTATAAATACATAAAATAGAGGTGTAGATTATAGAATACATGAATTGAAGGTATAAGAACTATAAATATATGAAAATATTAATGGTTCGGTTTGGTTCGGTTAATTTTAGTTAAATGAGGATACAAAAAAATTGATAAACAATTTTGGTTAATTCGGGTTTCAGTTAATTCAGTTTTTGGCTAATTTTGGGTTTAGTTTTGTCTGTTTTTGGTTCGATTTTTCTTAACGATTCAATTATGTGCTCACCCTTAGACACCGTTAATCATGTAACATATTAATTTTTAATTAAAAAAAACATAGCAATACTATACTCAAATTAAAGAGAATAAAATATTCGTTTATTGGTGTAATTAAAAAAAATATTAACGTACAAAAAAGTTATGAACATCTAAAAATCATCATGAGGATGATTAGTTTTTTTATAAAGGATAAAGTGTAACTATTAACTAATGATCTATAATTGTGTTACAGATGAAGTAATTAAAATGTAATGGGTGTTTGGCTAAGCTTATTTAACTCAAAAAGGACATTTTGTTAAAAGTAATTATTGAGTTATGACTTTTTGAAAAGAAGTTTTTAAAAACGTGTTTGGATTAGCTTATGTGGTGGGAAAAACCAATAAGTCAATTAGTTGTTTTTTAAAAAGTGTTTGTCTTAGCTTATTCATATAAAATGATTAAGGAGGTGTGGAAAAACTTAGCCAAACACCTCCGATTAAAGTATACTTAGTGTTTGAAAGACTAATTTACTCTTATTTTAGATATCTTATGCATTACAATAATAAAATTTCTTAACTTTTAGACATATCGTAACATATTTTTGTCTTATGGATTGGATTATAGGGATAAGTTAAAATGAAAACCACCTTGAGTTGTGAGAATAGTGATAACTAGGTCATCCAAAAAGTTTTTCCGGATTTTTTTTTTCTCAAAAGTCATAAAAATATCACTTGTTTCAGCAATTCTTTTTAAATGCTGCATACCCACATTTATATGAGGCGTAAAAAAACGTATTTACCTTCGTACAAAATTTACATCAGCGCGTGAAAAAAAAAAACTCGAATCAGTCAAAACTACCAACTTCACATTTTTTTTTACTTTTTTTACAGATGTTTTTATAATATTTTCATCTACGTTTGTGTAAAAAAATTGGCCCAACTCGCGTGAAAAAAATGTGTTTATGATTCTCACAATTCGTAATGGTTCTTATTTGAACCGAGCCCATGGATTATATATAGTATAGATATACGAAAGTTATCAAACTACGTGATTCTGCTAAAAAACAACCAAAATTTCTTTCTAACCCTATTTTTCTGCTTCATTAAATTCCTCTCGTCTCCTTTCTAACCCCATTTTTCTGCTTTATTAAATTCCTCTAGTCTCCTTTAATGTCTATGGTCCAGAAAAAAAATCCTAATCCAAATGCATGCTAACCACCAAATAAATCAAAATAAATCAATGCAATTTTTTTTCAACTTAATAAAAAGATAAAATGAAATGATTAGTAAAACTTAAGCATTACACTAATTATAATATAATACTTTAATCCAATTATAAAATGAGTAGATTTTTTGAAAACCCGTTAGTGAAAACAATAACTAATTATTATAGTGGAACAAATATCGGATGAAAAGTTTCCATTTCTAGTTTCAGGCTTGTTGTTGAGCTTGATGTATAACTCACTTTTTTTTACGACGAATTTCTTGCTCCTTTTAAGACTTAAACTTAAAGGCCTCACATTTAGTTTAGTGTATTAAAAGGCTTTGCATTACCACTAGACCACCGGCCCCAATTGTATATATCACTTATGCGATGGCAAACTTTCGATCCAAATACTTCTGTTAATTCAATTTGAAAAAATTGAAGTTATTCATATGTATTTTTTTGAATTCCATTAATTTCATATATATTGTTTAAACTTCCGATCGCAATTCTTGATTGTCATTTTGACCATAGGATGGAGATTAAAATGAGATTTAAATTATCAAAACAACTTAATTTTGATTGGTTTCGCATATAAGTTACATGTGTAAGAGTCTCATATTCATTTTCCCATTCTGAAATATATACTTTCAAAACAAACCTAATTTACGTGAAAGATAAAATTGATATTTGTAGGATAAATTTCAATATTTATAGGATAAAGTGTATGATAAATTTCGATATTAAAAATTAAAATGTTGTAGTAGCCATAATATTAAAAGAAACCTATCATTTTAAAAATTAAATAACTCTTGAAAACTTGGACAACTTCAAATATTTCTAGTGTTTGAATTCGAATGGGTGGTCCCAAGAGTTTTTAAGAAAAAATGGTTTTCCACGTTACTTTTAATGATTAGGCCATACGGTATTGGGGACGGTCTAGGGCGAGCGAGGGTTGGCGCCGCCCCAGCACACCGCCCCCTAGGCCGTCCCCATCTTCATCGTCCTCCACAAGCCGTTCACGTCATGCCTCATCTTCTCACACACATATATATATACAACACACACACATATATAGGTCCATCCTTCACACCTTAGGTACATTCCCTTCCGGCCCATCCTCACACCCGCTTACGTAGACACCTACGTGGTCGTGGCGGAGCATCATTTGAGCACTGTTTTAAAAACCGGTAAATACCGGCCGGTTATACCGGTATTACCGGTTCCGGATGCGAATCCGGTACGAAACATCCCGGTAAATAAGTGAAACGGCATAAGATTCGTACCAGCGGTAAAATCCGGTATACTGGTTTGAACCGTAATACCGGTACCGGCCCATGGTTATTGTGGTTTGGGTTTTTAGTATTCTAGAGTTTCATTGGATACATATACCATCGATCAACCTTCAAAATATTCATCACTTACGGTTCATCGCTTCATCCACAAGATTCAGCTCCATCTTCATCGGTTCATCACTCCATCTTCATCATGCTTCCAGTTCCATCTTCATCAGTAGTTTTACTTATTTCAGTAAAGTAAAATAATCTGAGAGTAAATAGATCCATAAGTGGGTCAGAAAATGAAAGACTTGAAGCAATTCGATGTATCTCTCTCTCTCTCCATATAAATGTATGTATGTATGTATGTCTATACGGGTAAAGCAATGTTATGTGAAAGATTGTATTTTGAAACTTGAAAAAGAAAGAGGACATGATAATAATTATATTATAATTTATTATGTTAGTGAAAAAAAATTAAAACTGATAAGTTATGTCAATATAATTCATGTACGTATGCATCTCTATTAAATTAAAAGTTAACTAGTTCATCTAGTTGAACCACTCGGTACTATAAACAATAGAAGTTTGTATTGAATCAAGGATACATTCTAGTTATTCACAACACAATATATAAAGGTACAATGATTACAAAATAATTACAAGGGCTTGATCTTTGGGAAGAATTATGGATGGTCAAAGGGCTTGATCTTTGGCCAAGAACTATGAATGGTCAATCATCTTGATTGATTGGTTAAATGGAGAGAATAATATTCCATTTAATGGTGACTTAATTAGTGGGTTTGATACGCCCCTGCAAGATGGAGGATCCATTGGAGACTCCAATCTTGGACCGAAAAAGCAGGAAAGGTGCCCGTGGAAGCGGTTTGGTGAGGACATTCGCAAGTTGATCCTTTGAGCTGACGTGAAGGACTTTAAGTTGCCCAGAGTTGACTTGTTCCCGTACAAAGTGATAGTCCAAGGCTATGTGTTTCATGCGTGAGTGATAAACTGGATTTGCACATATATAGGTGGCCCCAATGTTGTCACAGTATAATGAGGGAGTGCTCACAGGTGGTAAGCCCAATTCATGAAGTAAGTTTTTAACCCATAACAGTTCTGCAGCGGCATTAGCAAGGGCTTTGTACTCAGCTTCAGTTGAGGATCTAGAGACCGTTTTTTGTTTTGCAGATTTCCAAGAGATGATATTGGACCCAAGGTATAAAAGATATGCTATGGTTGACCGACCTCTATTTGTAATGCTTCCCCACTCTGAGTCCGAGAAGGCTCGCAGGGTAAGATTAGTGTTGCGTTTCAAGAACAACCCATGATATACCGTTCCTTTCAAGTATCGGAGTACCCGTTTGAGAGCTTGCCAGTGTGATTGTTTGGGTGAGTGCATGAATTGAGATAATTTATTGATGGCAAATGAGATGTCAGGACGGGTGAAAGCAGGGTATTGTAGAGTACCAACTAGTTTCGGTAAGGGGTGGGGTCACGGGAGGAGAGGAGTCATTAGGAGAGAGCGGATCAGACGTGCTCAAAGGAGTGAGAACCTCTTTTGCACCATCCATTTTAAAGGCGGTGAGAACATCTTGAATATGGCGATGTTGAGAAAGAAATAAACCTTGAGGCGTAGGAATGACTTCGATTCCTAGGAAGTGATGGAGAGGGCCTAGGTCTTTGATGGAGAATTGTTTGCTTAGAGCTTGAACGAATGAGTCCATGAAGGAGTTGTGATTTCCTGTAAGGACAATGTCATCTACATACACAAGTAGGTAGCAAGTGATATCTTTGGAATTGTAGACAAAAAGGGAGGAATCAAAGTGACATTTTTTTAAAGCCAAAGCTAACAAGAAAGTTGGTTAGTTCGATGTACCAAGCGCGCGGTGCTTGTTTAAGACCGTAAAGGGATTTTTTTAGTTTGCAAATGTGAAGCGGGAATTCCGTGTTTGTGAACCCGGGAGGTTGTATCATAAAAACATCCTCATGGAGGGTTCCATGAAGAAACGCATTGTTAACATCAAGTTGGCCTAAAGGCCACCCTTTTGAAAGAGCAATGGAGAGTGTTTTGGTCAAAAATTACCTAAGCAATTTAGTGATCAAATTAGTTAAGTGAGGTAGTGTGCTAGGAAGTGTATTGAAAATGTGCTTGTTAAGTTGTTTAGAAAATCAGTATTCAGGATACGGCTCAGGATATAGAGCTGTATCTAAGATCAAACTATGAGCAAAAGTAAAGTAAATGACACGAGATGTACGAGGAAAGCCCTTGATCAATCTAGATCGCCGGCATAAAACCTCGGGAGCTGAAAATCGCAGCTGCCTTGTTCTTCTATTGCTTCAAATATCAGGATACAGTGCAGGATGTGGTGCGGATCGACTAAGTGTTACAACGAAATTTGAATACAAGTGTGTTGTTTGCAATGAGCTAGAAAGTGAAAGTATGCGAGAGTATTAGTGGAGATTGTGTGCCTTAAACTGATCCGCCCCCATCTATTTATAGTAAAAATAACAAACTATCCTAAACTTCCGGGATCCACCGAATATTCCTTCATCGAACGTTGTAGACCTGGTCTTTCGGGCTCAACGTCTCTCCTTCAACAAACTCGTCCGAGTCCTGAGGAGAAGAAGTCCTCTTGACCGTTAGCAAATCTCAGCCTTTAACCTGCACGTGGTTAATTAATAAATCTCAGGATATCGCCCAAGATGTTAGCAATATCCTCTTCCAGCATCCTGGTCACAAATAAACAAACAAAGGCAGGATATTGGTCAGGATATGTATGCTTAGAAAATGAGCCATAACAATTGTCCCCAAATATATCGGTTGGTATACAAATCCAACGGATATATTTCAAAAATCTTATCCCATAACTCAAGGCATTTAAAAGAAGCGACGGTCAAGATCACATCGTAACTTCCAACGCGTTTTTTACTCAATGGAGATCCACGATGCCCCTATATCTTCTATTTTCTTGTTTGAAAAGCAGATATCTTCAACAGAACCCTCAGGTAATTTCTCCATTTCTGATTTTCTTCCTGTCAATTTACTTCACCTTACTAGCAATGGATGCCGAGACCTTCACCCAGCAGAATCTCCTTAAAAATCCCGAAAAGGAGATCTGTGCTTTTGACAACGCAGACATTGCAGCTTTAAGAGCTTCCGACGCTTTCCCTGATAACACGGTCTTCAGACCATTCGATCGGTCAATCCGATCGGATGTTTCTTCCACTGAATGGGTTTGTTTTCCAGCATATCCCTTTTCACTAGGTCTTCGATACCCTTTTCCTGAATTCATGATGCAATTCTTTCGAACCACCGGCATCTCTTTTGCCCAAACCATGCCCATGATTTGGAGAGTACTAATTGTACTTAACCAAATAAAAAATCTCCATTGTTCCGACCTTCGCATCGAGGATTTGCCTATTGCTTATCGCCTCCGATCCCACGGCTCTAGCCGATTCTTGCTCTTCTCGACATCCAGCAAACCCTTGATTCTCAAGGCCACCAAAAACGAAGACGAATGGCAGCGCAAATTTTTCTTTGTCAAACGAGACTCCATTGCTGAGGGTGCCAGCCTTCCGGTGGAGTGGTAAACCACCGGTAGGATCATAAATATCCTCATAGACCATTTAATTGTTATCTTCTATTAATACTCTTCTTTTTTATCTTTATGCAGTGAACTTCAAGGAAGTTGCTCCCCCTACCGCTGAGTCAGAAGAGAGAATCAATATTGTTTACCGGTTACCTGCAATAGACAGGACTTTCACCACACACGTCCCGAGTTCCAGCCAATACTCATCATCCGAGATGTCTGGTAAGAATTTCTTTCAAAATAATTAGTCGCAACAGTATAATGATAAGATAAAGAGTAAAACTTTTCCCTTTATGCAGCACCAGCTAAGATCCCTGAAGTCTTTGATCTTGACGAATTGGACAGCTATTCTGACCAGATCCAGGTCAAGAAAGAACCTAGCCCCAAGACCACAGCTACATCCAAACCCAGCATCTCCAAAGCCATCATCATTCCTAAACCTTCACCGGCTACCAAACCCCGGAGTTCAAGTTCCCGCAAAAGGAAAGAACCTGATTCCCCCGTCATTTCTGACACATTTCCTTACGAGAAGCACGGGTTCATTGAAGCTAGCGGGTTTATGACTTCTTTTCTTAACCAGGTCAGTATTCTCATATCATATTCTGCAATTTACATTATTATCAAAGATTTATCAATATTAATACCTATCGTCTTACCTTTGTAGGGTCTTGAGCGTTTGGTTAACTTATATCAAGAATCCTGCAAGCTCAACAAGACACTTGAATCTAAACTAAAGGAAGCAGAAATCACAATCTCCGACCAAGGTATGATTGCGGCCGCCAAATCTCGTCATTACGAGGAGAAATACAAAGCTATGACCCAAGAACACCAAGTTGCTCTCAACAAAGCTACTCTTCAAGCCCAGGCCGATCTGGAAGCCGCCCATGTGCAGTATGAACGGGATATGGTCAGCTACCGGGAAAGCCTCAAAAGTTCCGTCGTCATTTCTCTCCTGCAAGCCAGGTTGAAGATGGCTCATGAAGCCAAAACATTAGGTTTCGACTGCCCTTCTTGGGATGTTGGTGCTTGGGAGACCAAGCTAAAGAACCTTGGCGGCACCTCTTCCAAATCAACTGTCGATGAACCTTCCAAAAAAACAGTCGAAAAAGCAACCGATGCTGAGAAGGATACTGAGGCGGATCCCAAGACGGATGTTGCTGAAACCACTATGGACCAAGAAGGCACTACCCCCTAGAGCTTATTTCCTTTGAATTATTCGAACAATTTTATGTTTTTATGAACAATTTATATTTCTGTATCTAAACAATTTGATAGCCGAAGGTGGATGGGTCCTGGGTTTCAGGATGAAACCTTCGGTTATCAACCAGTATTGATTGCTTCAAGAATAATTTCATCTTTTTATATTTCTAAGTATAAATCTTAGCTTTGCAAAAATTTCATACTATTATCTTATAAAATATCCTGATCAGTGTGCTCAGCGATATATTGTAAAAACCTTTTATTAGATAGAACTTCCCAACATTCCTTCAACTTCGTAAAAATTTCTTTAGAAAGTGAAAAACAGTCTATCTTTTCAAAACCAAGTTTTGATAATATTTAAAGTTCCAAACTAATACTAACTTCAAACACCTTAATCAAATATTCTGAAAAGGACTTTAAGAATATATCAGGATACTTATCATAATGTTGCTAAAAACTTAGACGATGTTTACAAAGGAAAGATCATACCAGAAATAGGGTATAAACCTATTACCAAACTTCAATCCCTTTGCAACTCTTCCAACAAAGGCGTCCCCTGTGCAAGGTACTTAGTACATTAGTTCTGAGCCTGATCCTTTTAGCTTTACATCATCACCTTGGTAGGAATGTCCCCTGTGTAGAATGCCTTCAAATACTTTAGAAATCTTCTGAATGTCAGTTTCCATTGTATAGGCAATTTTTTACGCCCCAAGGGCAAAACCCAAGGATGTACTGGAGATAAATCCCTTGTATCCTGGGGAAAATCCCAAATTTTCATGTGCTACAGGCGGGAGTGTATAAACTCCAAGACTTAGAAAGGTGAAAACCTTTAAACCTTAGAGAGTATGAAAATACCCTTTCGTGAGAGAGGGTGATCAATCCTCATATACCTTTAGGATTCAGGATATAGCCAACAGTAACGAAATTGTCAGCCACTTTTACATGGACTGGTCCCGCCACCTTGAACTATCCCTGAATAACTTGCGCTCCAGGCGGGGTGTTTAAACCCAATTCGGAAGAAAGGTGAATACCTTTAAACCTGTGAAGGGATCAGTATCCCTTAAACGTGAGAGAGGGGGCCAATCCTCTAATCTTTCGAGTTATCCTGAGTGCATATCCTGGAGCTGTATCCTGAAACATATCTTGCAAAACAATTGTAAACTAAGGTGGGTGTTAGCTTGGCTAACACCCCTCCGATGCTTAAGTCAGTATTGGGTTACAAAGAACAAATTAAACCAAACATATTTAAAAAAGGTAGAATTCATACCATCCTGAGTTAGAAATTAAATTCTAAACTCACTTGAAATAGAGCTTAAGGTGTATAGCATTCCAAGACCTCGGTAGCATATCCCCCTCCATATTCTTGAGTCTGTATGCTCCTTTCCCTGCTTCTGATTCAACTTCGTATGGTCCTTCCCATTTTGGAGCTAACTTGCCATCGGCAGGATTAGTAGTATTCTGAAAAGCCTTTCTTAGCACCCAATCTCCAACCTTAAATCTTCTGGTCCTAATATTCTTGTTATATGCCCGGGATATTCTCTGTTGATATGCTGCCATCCTTAGCCTTGCCGCATCTCTCTTCTCATCTATAGTGTCTAAATCCTGACTCAAGGCTTCAGGATTCTGCTCAGGATCACTTAGGGTAGATCTTGCAGTGGGTATTGTCATTTCCGTCGGAATCATTGCTTCTGCTCCAAATACCAAGGAAAATGGGGTTTGGCCTGTTGCATTCTTTACCATTGTCCTATCAGCCCATAAAACAAAGGGTAATTCTTCTGCCCATCTTCCTTTTTTGGCTCCAAGCCTTTTCTTTAAGTTATTGACAATTATCTTGTTTGAGGATTCTGCTTGTCCATTCGCTTGAGGATGTACTGGAGTAGATGTTACCATTTTGATTCCCCAACTCTTGCAAAAGTCAGTAGTTCTCTTGCTTATAAACTGAGAACCATTGTCACAGATTATTTCGGCTGGTACTCCGAATCTGGTCAGGATATTCCTCTTTATGAAGGATACTACTTCTTGGTCTCTAACTTGAACAAATGCTTCCGCTTCGACCCACTTAGAGAAATAGTCCGTCATTGCTAGCATAAAAACTTTTCCTCCCGGGGCTTTTGGTAGCTTTCCCACTATATCCATACCCCACTTCATAAATGGCCAAGGGGAAACAATAGGATATAATGGTTCAACAGGTTGATGCAGTATGTTACTATGTCTCTGACATGCGTCACATCTTCGAGCATATTCTGCGGAATCTTTTCTCATTGTTGGCCAATAATATCCTGTCCTTAATACTTTTGAGAATAACGACCTGCCCCCAGTATGGTTACCACAATCCCCTTCATGTATATCCTGAAGTACTTCTTTGGCTTCAGGACCCTCCAAGCACCTCAAATACGGCCCTGCAAAAGATTTCTTGTATAAAACATTGTTTATAATAGTGAATCGTGATACCTTCATCCTAAATGCCTTAGGATTTTCATCTCCGGGGATATGTCCTTCCTTGAGATATCTCATGATTGGAGTCGTCCAGGATTTAGGATCCTTTTCAGGATACTCCGCTCCAGGATCCTGAATACCTGCTACTTCTTTTTCCTGAGGATTCGTTGCAGGATACAAGATATGTTATATTGGTATTTGGGTCCCTTCAGGTATCCTGATCGATGATCCCAAATTTGCTAAGGCATCCGCTTCAGCATTATCATCCCTTGGTACCTGTTCAAGTATAAAAACATCGAAATATCCTGCTAATTTTTTGAGAATATCGAGATATTCGATTAATTTCTCACCCTTAACTGCATAGGATCCATTAAAATGGTTAGTAATTAACAAAGAGTCAACATATACTTGCAAATTTTTGATACTCATACTCTTACCCAATTCTAATCCTGCAATTAAAGCTTCATATTCTGCCTCATTGTTAGTAGCAGGAAATTCACACCTAATAGCCTGGGGTAATATGTCCCCCTGTGGCGATTTTAGTAGTATTCCTAATCCTACTCCTCTTACATTAGATGCACCATCAGTATATAATGTCCAGGATCCTGAGGATTCTCCTAACTGTTGAACTTCTAGGTCTACCTCGTCCTGAATGTCACTACTAAAATCAGCCACAAAGTCAGCTAAAGCCTGAGACTTTATAGCATTTCTAGGTTCATATACTAAATCAGAAGCACTCAACTTTACTGACCACTTGGCCATCCTGCCCGACATCTCTGGTTTCCTAAGCACATTTTTGACAGGATAATTTGTCTTAACATGTATCCTATGTGTCTCGAAATAATGTCTAAGCTTCGTTGATGCCATGACCAATGCTAGTATTAATTTTTCTAAGTGAGAGTACCTAGTTTCAGCATCTAATAAACTTTTACTAACATAATAAACAGGATATTGCTGACCTTCATGGTCTTTTATAAGAGCAGCACTTACAGCATTCCCTTATACAGCAAGGTATAGGGATAGTGGTTCACCATTTTCAGGCTTCATCAATAGAGGTGCGGTTGAGAGATATCATTTCAAATCCTGCAGGGCTGCTTCATGCTTCTCCCCCCATTCGAATCTTTTGTTCTTCTTCAGGATATCATAAAAGCCTTTGCATTTCTCTGAGGATCTTGAGATAAACCTGTTTAAAGCTGCTACTCGGCCTGTCAATCTTTGTACGTCTTTCATATTTGAGGGTGATTTTATATCCAGGATAGCTTTGATCTGCTCTGGGCTTGCTTCTATCCCCCTTTTTGTCACCATATATCCAAGAAACTTTCCTGCCCCCACTCCGAAATAGCATTTAGCAGGATTCAGCTTCATGTTGTATTGATCCAGGATATCAAATGCTCCCTTGATATCCTGGAGGTGATCCTCAGCCTTTTTAGATTTCACCACCATATCATCGATATATACCTCCATGGTGTCCCCCAGTTTGTCTTTGAACATCATGTTTACCAATCATTGGTATATTGCACCTGCATTTTTCAAACCAAAAGGCATAGCTGTATAACAATAAATACCTGTGGGTGTCATGAAGGCAGTATCCTCCTGGTCAGAAGGTTCCATTTGGATCTGTTGAAATCCTGAAGATGCGTCCATGAAAGTCAGCATTTCATGCCCGGCAGTGGCATCTACCGTTGCATCAATGTGGGGAAGAGGAAGTGGGTCTTTAGGACAGGCTTTGTTCAAGTCTGTGTAATCTACACAAACTCTCCATTTCCCATTTTTCTTATGTACTACAACCACGTTTGCTAGCCATCTTGGGAACTTAACCTCTCTGATCATTCTGGACTTTAATAGTCTTTCAACTTCCTCCTGGATAATAGTGTTCCGCTCAGGAGCAAACTTCCTTCTTTTTTGTTGCACAGGCTTGAATGATTTATCAATTCCAAGCTTGTGAGTGATAATATCTTTGGATATGCCTGTCATATCCTCATGCTTCCATGCAAACGTTGACATCCTGCATTTCAAAAAGTTAATTAATTGTTCTTCAATATCCTGAGGGATATTGGTTCCCACGAGCACCGAAATATCGGGATTATCCTGGTCTAGGATAATTTTCTTCACATCCTGCTCCGGATCCTCCACGATATCCTGGGCCCGCGTCTTTAATTGCTATGCTGCACTAGGTTTGGTTGAGGATTTCATCGAGGATGAGTAGCATTCTTTCGCCTCCTGCTGATCACTATCAACTTTGACAACTCCCCAAGGGGTAGGTATCTTGATGCATTGGTGATATGTTGATGGCACGACCTTCATATCGTGAATCCACGGTCTTCCCAGTATGATGTTATAGCAGGATAGAGAATCCATCACACAGAAACGTTGTATCGAGTTGACTCCTTCAACGTATACTGGCAACTTTATCTCTCCCACTGTGTTTCTAGCCTCTCCACTGAACCCAACAAGCACGGTAGACTTTGAAGTGATATCCATTGGAGATACATTCATTCTCTTCAGAGTTTCTAGTTGGATTATGTTGACGGAGCTGCCATTATCAACCAGTATCCTGCGTACAAAATGGTTAGCCACATATAACGTTATTACCAGAGCATCATGGTGAGGATCCTGGACAGTATCTCTGTCATCTACATCAAAAGTGATCACTTTGTCAGTTGTGAGGGTAGTCATCCTGACAGGTTTGTCTCCCCTTTCGGCCTTAGCTTCCTTTGCATGTCTCTTTGCTGCCGAATACGAAGTCCCACAAATGTCGGATCCTCCCGAAATGAAGCTGATTATCTTGGCATCCGCGGGAGGTGATGCTGCTCGCTCAGGATCCTTCTCAGTATCCTGACCTTTATTCTTCTTTCTTCCTAAGAGATCTTTCAGATATCCCTTGCTTACAAGATAGCTTATTTCTTTCCTTAGAGCAATGCAATCCTCAGTTACATGTCCGAAATCTTCGTGGAAAGCACACCATTTTGACTTATCTTTCCAGTCAGCCTTTTGTTGATTCTTTCGAGGCCACCTAGCCTTGTCTCCTAGACCCTGCATGGCATACATCAATTCGGGAATGTTAACAGAAAAGCAATATTCAGACAACTCAGGATACTCTTCAGGATCCTCATCTTCGACAGCATTCACTCTCTTGTTTTCATTTATACCATATGGCTTAGGCCGATATGACTTGAATGAGGATTCTGACTTCCTGTTAGTTGACTCATAAGTGTTAGATGAGTTCATCCTTTCTTGCATCTTCCTGTCATCCTCCAGACGGGTATATCTCAAAGCCCTGTTACGAGCTTCGTCGAGATTCCTGCAGGGATTCATTACAAGATCCTGATAAAACCGAGAATCCTTTTGTAATCCCATCTTGAAAGCTTGCACAGCTGTTGCAACATCAAGATGTGGGATATCCAAGGATTCTCGACTGAATTTGTTCACATAATCCCTCAAGGATTCCTGAGGCCCTTGAGTTATCCTGTAAAGATCACTGGTTAGTTTCTCAAAACTCCGAATACAAGAAAATTGACTGTTAAATAAATTAACCAAATGAGCAAACGAAGTAATTGAGTGAGGAGGAACGTTTAACAACCATTTTAAGGCTGATCCTGTTAGAGTAGAACCAAATCCCTTGCACAAGCACGCTTCCTTGAGTTCCGGAGGGATAGGGTTAATCTCCATTCTTTCCCTATACTGAGCAATATGCTCCTCAGGATCCGTAGTTCTGTCGTAAAGCTTCATGTTGGGGGTTTGAAATCTCTTTGGGATCTCAGCATCGCAGATAGGATGTGCAAAACGAGATATCTTATGGATGTCTTGGGACACTTCTGGGATCGGCTGGACCACCCCAGGTACACTGGATATCATGTCCTTCAACTTTTGAAGTTCCCTAGTAAGTGCTGAAGTCACACCTGTATCCTGCAAAGATCCACTACTGTTAGTAGCATGAGTATTATTATTATTTGACACGTTACCCGTTGGAGGATATTGCCCATATCCTGAAGCATATCCTGAGCTCCTCATGGTTGACATCCTGACCGAGGAGGGTATTTCAGGAGTATCATTCTAAGGAAGACTAGGCACAATATTCCCCCTGTTATCCTTAGTATACACAGCTGAACTAAAGTTGAACGCTCTGGGGTGTAATGGAGTGACATTATCCTTAGCAGATCTGCTCGAGCCAGACTTCAGGAGTTGTATTTCCCTTAAAAGCATTTGGTTTGTTTCCTGTTGCTGCCTCATTTGTTCCTGCACACTTCCAAATAAAGTAAGAATTTCATCATTAGAAGCTAGAACGGGAGCAGGTTCCTGAACACTGCGGGTAGGGATAATATCCTGAGGTCGTGAAGAGGCTGGCGTCCTTGGAGGAGGTGGTGGAAGCACCGAACCAGTAGTAGCAGAAGTCATAGCAGACACAGTAGAGGAACTCATGTTTGATCTTGAGGCCATTATGGACAATGTGGCAAAAAGTTTTGAAAATAGAAAACTGATTAGCGATTTGACAAAAAAATTTTAGTAAAGAGAGCACCACTTGCCCCACGGTGGGCGCCAAATTGTTTTGGTCAAAAATTACCTAAGCAATTTAGTGATCAAATTAGTTAAGTGAGGTAGTGTGCTAGGAAGTGTATTGAAAATGTGCTTGTTAAGTTGTTTAGAAAATCAGTATTCAGGATACGGCTCAGGATATAGAGCTGTATCTAAGATCAAACTATGAGCAAAAGTAAAGTAAATGACACGAGATGTACGAGGAAAGCCCTTGATCAATCTAGATCGCCGGCATAAAACCTCGGGAGCTGACAATCGCAGCTGCCTTGTTCTTCTATTGCTTCAAATATCAGGATACAGTGCAGGATGTGGTGAGGATCGACTAAGTGTTACAACGAAATTTGAATACAAGTGTGTTGTTTGCAATGAGCTAGAAAGTGAAAGTATGCGAGAGTGTTAGTGGAGATTGTGTGCCTTAAACTGATCCGCCCCCATCTATTTATAGTAAAAATAACAAACTATCCTAAACTTCCGGGATCCACCGAATATTCCTTCATCGAACGTTGTAGACCTGGTCTTTCGGGCTCAACGTCTCTCCTTCAACAAACTCGTCCGAGTCCTGAGGAGAAGAAGTCCTCTTGACCGTTAGCAAATCTCAGCCTTTAACCTGCACGTGGTTAATTAATAAACCTCAGGATATCGCCCAAGATGTTAGCAATATCCTCTTCCAGCATCCTGGTCACAAATAAACAAACAAAGGCAGGATATTGGTTAGGATATGTATGCTTAGAAAATGAGCCATAACAGAGAGGATGGTGCGAATGGTAACGGGTTTAGTAACCAGGATAAAGGTTTCATGGTAGTCATTGCCAAATTGTTGGTGAAACCCTTTTGCCACTAGACGCGCTTTGTATTTGTCGATAGTGCCATCGGGTTTACATTTGATGCGGAACACCCATTTGCAACCAATGGGAGTTTGGGTGGTGTGAGGTACAAGTTCCCATGTGTTGTTTTGGATGAGAGCATTATATTCAAGATCCATGGCGGAACGCCAATCCGGGTCATTCACGGCTTGAGTATAGGTGGATGGTTCAAGGGACATGGGTAATGGATGAATGGTGGTGGAGTTGACAAAGTTAGAGTTGTAGTATTTGGGGTTGGGTTTGGGTTGTCGACGAGGCGGTGGAGTTTGGGTGTTTGGAGGGTCGGGTTGATGATATTGTAAGTTAGGTGAGTTGATTGGTGCAGAGGTGGTGGAACCAGTGGGTGGAGTAGGCTGGTCATTGGGCTCGGGCATTGGGCCGAGAGGGGAGACGGTGGAAGTGGATGGTGGTGTATGGGCCGGGGAGGTTGGAGATGGGTTGTGGAGTTGTAAGGGAGATGATACTGGGTCGTGGGAAGTTTGGTGAGATGGGGTGGTTGGTTGGGCTTCGGTTGGTGCGTATTGTTGGGATTCGGGTGATGGAGTTGGTTGGGTAGAGTGGGAAGTGTGAACAGTGGGTGGAGAGTTTTGGGCAGGAGATGTAGGCGGTTGGGAGGGAATGGGAACCGAGGGTGTCGGGTTTAAAAAGGTGTCGAAGGACATTTGTAGAGGGTTAGAGTTGGTGGTTTGGGATGGAAAGATGTGGGGAATGAATTGAACATGTCGAGAGTGATAAAGTTTTTGATTAAGAGGGTCATAGCATTTGAATGCCGCCTTAGGGAAGGAGTATCCAAGAAAGATGCATGCCGTGGACCGTGATTGTAGTTTTGAAGTGGCATATGGTTTTAGCCACGGGTAACAAAGGCAACTAAAAGGTTTAAGTTTGGAATAGGTAGGGTCGGTTTTGAACAACACATCATAGGGTGATTTGTTGTGGAGAATGGGTGTAGGTTAACGGTTTATGAGGTGAATAGCGGTTTGAAAAGCATGAGACCAAAAATGTTGTGGTAAGTGGGAGTAGTGGAGTAATGCGAGGCCGGTTTCAACAACGTGTCGGTGACGGCGTTCGGCAATACCGTTTTGTTCCGGTGTGTGAGGTGGTGTCGTGTAATGGGAGATACCTTGAGAGGCAAGATATGGTGAGAGACCCACATATTCACCCCCATTATCAGTGAATAATGCAACAATGTTGGTTTTAAAAATTTTTCAACAAGAGATTTAAATTGTGGAAAAAGAATTTTGACATCAGATTTTCGTTTGATTGGGTATAACCAAATGTATTTGGAAAAATAGTCAACAAAAATGACATAGTATTTAAAGCCATCTATTGACGTTTTTACGGGACCCCATACGTCGGAGTAGAGAAGTTGTAGTGGTTGATTAGCAACAAAAGAATTTTTGCCAAAAGGTAGTTTGTGGCTTTTATTTAGTGAACATGAAGCACAATGAAAAGACTCATGGGTTACCTTATTACTATGAAGTCCTAATCTAGAAATTAAAGACTTAAATACTTGAAGCGATGGATGTCCAAGTATGTGGTGCCACATGAGAAGAGAGTTTGTTTGGATGTTGTTGACTTGAGGGGACAAGGAGATTGTAGGAACTTGTGTGACCCGAATGAGTCGATCAGAAGAATGCTCAGACAGAATCAGAGGCGGAATTCATTGATTTTGTCTTTGTTTAGCTTGTAAAACACTGAAAATACTATATACTGTCTCTTGTATTGAACACTGAATGATTACAGATGCGGAGACACTTCGACGAAGCTTCGCCATCGGAATTCTAAACTGTTCCAACTGATTACGCTTGTAGGGTATATATAGGCATGTGATTCCACTTGAAACAGCTTCAAGCGGAATCACATCTCAAGCGGAATCACCATAAATGCTACAACTCCTGATTTCGCTTGACATGTAACATTTGATTTCGCTTGAAATGACTCCGTGTCGTTTCAAGCGGAATTACCTATAATAACCCATTTTTCGTTTTGCGTGCACTATACAATCAGTTCTAATCTAAGACTCGAACGAAGACGTAGACAACAGACAACTGCACCAACAGACTCCCCCTTGAATGTTGACGGAGTCTTCAGTGAGAGTCTTCAACATGACAATTCTTTAGTCTTGATCGGTCTTTTTGAATGATGTTCCAGGATCCATCTCTTTGGTTCTAACCTCGTCAGACTCCCCCTTTCATCAAGCTGGGATCGCTGTCTGGAATTAGCTATCACTTTGAGATCAAATCCTGGCTTTTTCTCAGTTTCAGCTCTTTACAGGATCTAAAACATCTCCTGGCTCTTCGTAGCAACAGGATCAGAAACCTTTCTTTTACCTACACACATCTCATACACTCATGAGATAAATGAATTTGACGTTTAAGAACTTCAAAATTTGAAACATTTTAACTTCTGATTCAAATTATAGAATCATCTAAACATTTCAAAATTTTACTTCAAACATTCTTATCCAAATCATCAGTTCATCATGTTTAGCCTTTTGAATGTTAAAAATCAGCTCTTCATCATCAGTTGTCGAAAATCTTTTTGGATTTTTTACAAAAAGAAACATAAATGCAAAAACAAATATAAATGCAGAAATGAGATACACAAACAATATTTTTGTGAGTTTTGTGCTAGGGGATCATATCAGCCATTTGATAAGTTACAAGTACCGTTAAGCTTTGATTTCATTGTTAGAATTAAACAATTTGCTTAGATTGCTAATATACTGATTCTCTTAAATTTTCACACAAATTTCAATTTGTTCAGGATATGAATATAGTATTTTAAGATCTCGACTTATACGTGTGTACCATCTCAGAATATACTCCGACCACTATATTCAGTCTTACAGGTGAGTGCACACTAATGATATCTGTTAAGGGGTAGATGCGAAACCGTGAGAGCTCAGGTCAGAACTTCCGTTCGTGCAAAGAGATGACGGTTCGACTTTGGGTGTATCCCCTTTAGGAGATCTTTTATTTCAATAGTACATGATTAGCATTTTTCAATGGTTCATCATTTTTGTACTGAGGGCGAGCTTTAAGTTTAAAGCTTTTTGCAAAGTATTATACAAGAACTAGGCTATTGCTTCCGCAAAATCAGAAGTTCAAGTATAATACCCCAGATATCATCACGTACAAAGACCTAGTATGTCAGAAATAGAGTCCTTCAAACAGGATTTCAGGGGTTACCTATATATCCGAGAGATGTTCCCCACGAAATAAGCAAGTTTAATGATATATGTTTATATCCCGATCAAATTTACTAAATGAGTAAAAACCTATCGGCACATCATCAGCAAGACTGCTTAACTCTTTTTAATCTATACAAATCTTTAGCGTACCAAACTGTCTAGCTGATGTACTATCATTTTCCCTTTTTACAACAAAAACTCATTTTGAAATTTTATCATGTTTTTGTCTTTTTTAAATTTCTAATTTTTTTTAAAAATTTTTACTCCCCCTAAAATCAAAATATGTCTCAATTTTGATTTTCTAGGAAAATTTGAAAAACAGTACAAACGTGACAACATGATGAGAATCACTTCAATTCTCCATTCTTCGTGACTAAAACAATCAGAACTCCCCCTCACAACAAACTATTTTCCCATTATGATTTCAAAACACTTAAGTTTGTTTTAATAAAAATGGTTTTTTTTTTAAATTAGTTTGTTTTCCAATCACTTGTAGGAACGGGGTTACTTCATCACATTTTCTTTTTTAACCACATGTAAAGATTTATCACATTCTGATTTAAACAACAATTACTTTTGTAGAAAATCAAGTACAACTTAATGTCCATGATTAACCACTTGTAGGTCGAAATATCACCGAGGTGAATTTCTCAAGAAATGTGCCGATACCTGTTCCACGCTTACCAACCTGGGAACTCCGGCAAGTCAGGTTTTTCATTTGAACAGATTCACCCAAGCCTGACAGTCCTTGGGTGATTTTGAATTCTTGTTCAACAATGGTGGAAAATTTGCATCATCCATTGTTAAACTAGAATTCTCAATTTTTACCTCAACAACTGGCTCTTCTGGCTTTGACGAACCAGAATCATTGCCTGAGTGTGGCTTGTCTGACTTTGATGAGCCAGATTCATCGCCGACAACTTTCTTTTTCTCCTTTTTCTCTTCAGTCCTCAGATTTGTATCTGATGAATTCGTTTTGCTTGATTTGTCGTTCTTTGAAGAGCAAGACGATTTATCAGAACTTTTATCTGCTTTTCTTGTTGTATCCGAGGACAAAATCCTTTCGAGATACTCTCTCGCTTTCTTTCTTTTTTTCCTCAGTCTGTCTTTCTGCCCCTGTGAAAGTTTCACTTTCTGTTCGTGAACTTTCTTTTCTTGAACTCTAGATTCTTGAACTTTCTGTTCTTTGGGCTTGACATTGACTGATTTCTTTGCCACTTTCTGAGATTCAGCCCTCGATCTTCTCTTTGATCTCATTGGGCAATCTCTGACAATGTGACCTTTGATATTACATTCAAAGCATCTTCTTGTCTCAATTCTCCACCTCTGGCAGTTAATAGCAATGTGTCCTTGATAACCACAATTGTAACACACTCTGTTATCGTACCAATCACCACTTTCAGTCCAAACATTCAGATCATAGAATTGTTTGGCTTGGTGATAATCATTTCTTTTCCTGAAAGCTAGATTTGTCTTTTGAGCCCTGTGGTTAAACCTGCACAACTTCTTATCAACATTTTCTGAGTTTTGATCACTTGTAACAAAATCATGATTGGATGAGTGAACTAATGAGATTTTCTTTTTGTTTTGAACTTTCTCAGAAACTTTTTCAGAAATCTTTGCAGTTTGCTTCTGTTTTACATTCTTCTTCAAAGGTTTCTGTGATGAACATTCACCCTTTTCTGAAGTATGCAAATTAGTTTCTTGAAATTTTTCTTTTAATTTAAAAAATATTACTCTTTTCTCAGCCTCATCATCAGTTTTCTCATCACAATCTTAAATTTTGACTTTGTCAAAATTTGTGACATTGTCCCTAAGTGGAACAGAATTGATCGGTTTTGGACACAGCTGATCTAGCAATGCTGATGATGTCACAAAACTTTTCAATTTCTCTTCTAAATCTTTGATTTTCTTTCGATCACATTCTACTTCCTTTTTAAGTCGAATTATTGTCTGAAGATGGGTATTTATCATCTTTTGTTTTTCAATGTTATTCTTCCTAAAAACAGATCTCCCATCTTCAAGAATTTTAATTTAACTTTGAAATTCTTTTTCAATCTTTAATTTTTCATTTTCAAAACTTTTGATTTTATCTTCAAAGTTTCTCTCATTTTCTTTCAACCTTTTGTTTTCAAGCTTTATCCAGAAATCTTCATTTTCAGAATATTTCATTTTGCTTTCAAACGCTTTTTCTTTCTCTTTCAACACCTTGTTTTCTAATGTCAAACTGTTCAAGTCATTCAATAGTTTTGCATTTTCTGATTTCACCTTCGTACAATTTTCCTTGATTTCAAGAATCTGTTTATTAGCAAATTTCTTTTCATCCTTCATATTCTTGATTTCCAATGTCAAACTCTCCACATCCTTCAAGAGTTTGGCACTGTCTGAATCAAGTTTATCACATTTAGTGCACACTGATTCAGAACTTGAAGATCCAACATTCACAGATTCTTCATTCTTTGAAATTTCCTTTATCTCTGTCTTGAATGATCCTGCACAAAAAATTTTAACGAAATCAAGAGGATTTGCATTCTCATCAATATAATAACCCCTCTTGTTATCGTATTTCATAACATTTTTTGCTCTAATACATTCAACAATCCTTTTGTTCATTTCTTCAATCACATCTAAATTTATGTCCACTAGATGCTTTTCAAATTCATTTATCAATTCTTTCTTTTTCTTTACATTTTCATATTCATGAGATTTAAGTTTGTTGATGAAACCTTGAAAGTGTAATTTTGAAAAGCTTGAATCCTTTCTCAAATTTTTCAAAAATTCAATCCATTCAACAGGTAATGCATCTGCAAACTTTGTTATTTTTTCAGCGTCTGACAAGAATATCTCATGATCTTTTAGATAACCAAGTAAAACATTATATCGGTTTACTAGATCATCCAATGTTTCATTTTTCAACCACACAAAATATTTAAACCTTTTCGCCCAACCATCCTTACTCACATTTTTATAACTATCATCTAAAAACCCTCGATGCCAATCATTAAATCTCACAAAATAATAGTTTTCTTTTTCATCAAACATCTCTGCCATAATACAAACAATCTCGACAAATTTATACACAAAAACAGACTTTCAAGCGAAATAAGGTATTCAAGCGAAATACCTTTTTAAGCAACACAACTGATTTCGCTTGAAATGGTCCAAGCGAAATTAGTTTTCAGGAAAAGACACTTCAAGCGAAATAACAACTTGAAGCGAAATCTGGTGCAAGTTCAAGCGAGATTATATTTTCAAGCGAAATCAGGCAGACTTAAAGCGAAATAACAGATTTTGCTGAGTTTTCACTCTTTTTAACAACAACTTGTGGCTCTTCTGATTTTGTGGAATCAGATTCATCGCCAGATTTCACATCAGATTTCTTAACAACCCACTTTTGGTTGTTAAGTTTAACACTTCTTTTGTAAAACCTCTTTGAACATTCACCAACTTCATATGTAGAATTCTTGAACACTTTAAATTTCTCAGTTGGTGGTTCAGTTTTATCAACAATGAGGACTAGGTCAGAACTTCCGTTCAGCAGAAGTCCAAATATAATATCCCAGATATCATCACGTACAAAGACCTAGTATGTCAGAAATAGAAAATCTTTCAAACAAGATTTCAGGGGTTACCCATATATCTAAGAAGTTGTTACCCACATAATAAGCAAGTTTGAATTTTATGTTTATATTTCGTCACAATCTACTAAATGTGTAAAAAACCCTACTGACACATCCACAGTGAGACTGTTTATCACTTTATACATTCCATAACTTTAGCATGTTGTGACAGTCCACTGATGTACTATCATTTCCTCTTTTAAACAACAAAAACTCATTTTTGAAATTATTATGTTTTTGACTTTTTCAAATTTTCTAATGTTTTTGGATTTTCTGAGAAATTCAAGTGGGATTCTTTTTGTGTAATTCCAAAAAGATTCTTTGTTCCACTAGGTTCCTGATTTTTGCATTCTCTTTTAAAGTGACCTTTCTTCCTGCATTTAAAATAAGTAACTTTAGATTTATCAAAACCTAAAGCTGAAAGATGAGCATCCAAAAAGTCATTTCGTCCTGTAATCATTTTAAATTTTTCAGCTCTTCTCAGGACACTAGCTAGACACCATTTGATGTCCATGAGCTCCAATTCTTCTGCATCTATCTGGTCATAATCTTCTTTGGTTAGCATCGGATTTCCAATTTTTCTAGCAATCAGTCCTTCGTAAGATTCCAATGCAGTAACCAGTAGTCCCATATGATTCTTCACCACTTCTTCTGAAAAATTTTGACCGTTTTGAAGATGTAATGCCACATTGCACTAAATCATATGACCATTTCCAACATTTGCACTCTGAACACTTGGAGGATTAACATTTGAAAACCCACTAGTGTTAACTGAACTTTGACTGCCTGTTCCAGATTGATTTCCTGCACTAAACGCGGTTTGGATCTTTGGAATTGCTTCAGTAGTTTGAATATTTCCTTTGTAATACAATTTGATGTCTTGTTGATTGCTTGAACTGTTCATTCTTTGAACTGCACTACAAGGTATTTCATTTTTCAAACACACAAAATATTTAAACCTTTTCGCCCAACCATCCTTACTCACATTTTTATAACTATCATCTAAAAACCCTCGATGCCAATCATTAAATCTCACAAAATAATAGTTTTCTTTTTCATCAAACATCTCTGCCATAATACAAACAATCGCGACAAATTTTTACACAAAACAGACTTTCAAGCAAAATAAGGTATTCAAGCGAAATACCTTTTTAAGCAACACAACTGATTTCGCTTGAAATGGTTCAAGCGAAATTAGTTTTCAGGAAAAGACACTTCAAGCGAAATAACAACTTGAAGCGAAATCTGGTGCAAATTCAAGCGAGATTATATTTTCAAGCGAAATCAGGCAGACTTTAAAGCGAAATAACAGATTTCGCTTGAGATTTCAAGCGAAATTACAATCTTGAAGCGAAAATAATGATTTCGCTTGAATCTTTCAAGCGAAATAATAACTCTGAAGCGAAATCAGATCTTGTTCGTTCAAGCGGAATAAGGTTGTCAGTTAATTTTTGTCTGTTTTAAGCCGGATTTTGATCTCAAACTTTCAAGGGTTTGTTAAAATACTATTTCGCACAATATGTGAAAAATTTGTCCGATTTTAACCGTGAAATCAAATTCAAATTAGAAAAGAAGGTGTAGAATTCAGAATTTTCCAGCGAAAACGAGCTAAACGGTAAGAACTATTCCTCCTGAGCTCTGATACCACATGTAGGAACTTGTGTGACCAGAATGAGTCGATCAGAAGAGTGCTCAGACAGAATCAGAGGCGGAATTCATTGATTCTGTCTTTGTTTAGCTTGTAAAACACTGAAAATACTATATAATGTCTCTTATATTGAACACTGAATGATTACAGACGCGGAGACACTTTGACGGAGCTTCGCCGTCGGAATTCTGAACTGTTCCAACTGATTACGCTTGTAGGGTATATACAAGCATGTGATTCCGCTTGAAACAGCTTCAAGCGGAATCACATCTCAAGCGGAATCACATCTCAAGCGGAATCACCATAAATGCTACAACTCCTGATTTCGCTTGACATGTAACACTTGATTTCGCTTGAAATGACTCCGTGTCATTTCAAGCGGAATTACCTATAATAACCCATTTTTCGTTTTGCATGCACTATACAATCAGTTCTAATCTAAGACTCGAACGAAGACGTAGACGACAGACAACTGCACCAACAGAGATTGGTCCATAGTAGACATCATTAATGTTCACTCCCCGCATGAGACGCGCCCCCGTGCGTAGATCTTTGACAAAAAAATGATAGGGAAAAAATTCAACAGAAACACGATTAGTACGACAAACTTTGGCAACGGAAATAAGATTATTTCGAAGATTAGGAGCAATTAAAATGTTATTTAAAAGAAGTGGGCGAGATTTTGTTGGAATAGTTGTTTGAGCAATATGAGTTATAGGGAGAGTTTTACCATCACCTAGCACGATCTTATCGGGTCCTCCGTATTCGGAAAGAACGGGAAATTGTTGGTTGTTGTTCACGGTGTTGTTGGACGCACCGGTGTCCCACATCCAAGATGGGGTTGTAGCCGTTGGGTGAGGGGTGGTGTAGTTAACCACCGGGGTGTTGTTATTTTGAGGCGAGACATTGTGTTCTCGTAGGAAGCGACTAAGTTTGCGACAATCTTTGGTGTCATGTCCGGGAATGTTACAATAGTAGCAATAGGTGTTGTTGTTGCGAGTCGAGCGAGTGTTGGTATTGGTAGTTCTAGATGGCCATTGGTTTCGGGTTGTGGGTGGATTTGGGTTGCGTGTTGGGAAATTGTCGTAAGTAGTGGGTTGATGGTTGTGGATGATTGGTTTGGCCATGGTGGATCGAAAGAAAAGAAAAGGGAAGCGGACAGAAGGTGTCTGTCGAGTTTTGGATCGAAGATGGCTCAAGGGAGCGTTTAGGCTCTTGATACCATATAAACAATAGAAGTTTGTATTGAATCAAGGATACATTCTAGTTATTCACAACACAATATATAGAGGTACGATGATTACAAAATAATTACAAGGGCTTGATCTTTAGGCAAGAATTATGGATGGTCAATCATCTTGATTGATTGGTTAAATGGAGAGAATAATATTATGGTAACTTAATTAGTGGGTTTGATAGATACAACCCGATTCTACCGGTTGAACTATTTTTAAGGCCATCCCGGTATGATTTAAAAACCGGTTTTTAAAACATTGCATTTGAAAACTACCCTCCTCTATACTGATTAGCGTTATTGAGTTCAACTCCTTTTGATGGTTCTTCAGATTGACTTTAGATATTTTGCGGTTTAAAAGCTGCAAAACAACTTTTGAGCCACGACTTACAAAAAATGTACCTTCTCAAATGTTTAGGGTAACAAAATTTTAAGTTCTAGAAAGAGTTATTAAACACTTTTTCTTACGTCACTCAACTTTGTTAATGTGCCATAAGTTACTTTCAAAAGATTATATATAATAGACCATGCGTAGTGGTTTGAGCAATAATGCCTTCACTCATGGGCGTTTTGCGTCATGTGGCAGTCCAGTCAGCATGGGAGCATTATTGGGCGTTATTGCAAAAGTGGCGTAGTGGGAATAATGCCCAATAACACCCCTTCTAATCATTAAACAATTATTTTTTTAATTAAAAACCTAAAATACTTCGTTAAATTAAAAAAAAAATACAATAATAGAAATAGAAAAAATAAAATCCGACTAAATTAAAAAAAATACATTAGTTTTCGTCTTCGCTTTCTTCACCCTCGCCAACTTCGTCTTCGTCGTCCTCCGTTTCTTCTTCACCCTCAGGTGGTACATACCGAACCGACCATACGTGTTGTACCAAATCAACCGTTAACGCGGAATGGTACGGTTCGTAACGCAACTCTCGCGCATTATTCACTCTTTCGTCCATTGACGCCTGTGGATGCTTCTCTTGAACGGCTTCTTGCACATAATTCTGGCATATCGCCTTTCCTTCGTCTTCCAAAATCATATTGTGCATGATTATACAAGCGTACATAGCATCTCTCATTTTTTTCTTGGACCCTGCACGAAAAGGATTTCTAAAATATTGCCAGCGTTGTTTAAGAACCCCAAAGCATATCTCAATGTCTTTTCGTGAAAACTCTTGAACCTTTTTAAAGTATGCTCTTTTTTCATCAATAGGATCACTAAACGTCTCTACGAAAATCGAATACCTAGGATAAATTCCGTCACACAAATAATATCCATGAGGGTAGTAGTTTCCATTTGCATAAAACGACGCTTTTGGAGCTTTGCCAGAAATCCACTCCTCTAACAACGGAGATTGTTCAAAAACATTTATATCATTGCATGACCCGACCACGCCAAAGTAAGTCGACCAAACCCAAAGGTCCTGTGAGGCAACCGCCTGAAGAATAACAGTGGGTCCTTTTTGGTCACCCCGTGTGTGTTGGCCTCGCCATGCGGTCGGGCAGTTATCCCAACGCCAATGCATGCAATCCAAGCTCCCGATCATACCAGGCAAATCAGGCTCCGCCGAATGTACCTCGTAGATCTTTTGAATGTCGTCCCATGTGGGCGTTCTAAGATAACGCGCACCATACAAATCAATAATACCTTTATAAAAAAACATACACAAACATAAGCTTCAAAAAAATTGTAAACATTATAGTAAAGTATAGGAATTGGACCGCGACAAAAATTCTCTAAGGTGTCTCGCGTTGTTTTCTCGCCCATTTTTAAATACTCGTCGTAGATGTCGGTTGTGTTTCCATAAGCAAGGATTCGTAGCGCCGACGTACACTTTTGGATACAGGTAAATCCAAGTGCCCCTCTCGCATCCGTTTTTTGTTTAAAATAATCGTAGTTGGCTTCCAAGTCGTCGACTATGCGCAGAAACAACCGCTTACTCATTCGGAAACGACGCCTAAAAATCTGGTTCGAAAATGTCGGCGCCTCATCAAAATAATCATTCATCAAACAATCGTGTGCCGCACGTCGTTCTCGTTCGATATAGCCTCTTTTTTTAATTTCTGGTTCGGGGCGGCGACAATGCTTCACATATCTCACCGCTAGTTGACAAGCACTCGTAACCCTCTCTTGCTCGACCTCCTCATCGGTGAAATCATCGCCATCCGCAAAAAACTCTTTGTAGTCAAAATTTACCATGGATAAAGAACTAGGGGAATTCATCAGTTTTTATAAAATGGTAGTGTTTTTAAAAGAGTTTTTAAGAGAGTTTTGGTTAAATTTGAAGGAGTTTATATATATATATATATATATATATATATATATATATATATATATATATATATATATATATATATATATATATATATATATAGGTAAAAGGTTTAAAAAAAATCAAAGTAGCCGTTAACTAGCCGTTGCTAGTTTGTGATTGGGCAGTCAACATCCATCGCAGCGTGTTTCAAAGAGCGCCAAATCAAATTTTGCCGAAGAAAACGCCGAAACACGCCCCAGTGTAATGGCTAGTCAGCGTTTACGGGCGTTTTTTTTTTCGAATTTTTTTTTACAAATCACGCCCCATTACGGGCGGTCTTATACTATTAATGCATTGTGAAGTCCAAAAAAGAGTTCTCGGTTCATTAGTTTCTTAAATTTGAGTTATGAGACCAAGACCGCTTGAACCATCATTTTTTTGGCTTGCTTGAATTATCATTTGCTTCGCTAGGACTGGTTCACATGTCATTTTTGTCAGGATCACTTCAGATACTTGTTCCTGCAACTCTTAATTGATTAACGCATGTATGCACCAGAAGTCCTCATAAGTTGGTCAATTGGTTAATCATTTGGTTTTTCTCTTTAAGGTCACAAGTTCAACTCCTACTAACAGTGGCGGACCCAGGATTTTTTTCCAATGGGATCCAGTTTTTTCGATACTTGGATTTTTTACACCCAAACGATAGAATTTTCGGGTCGGTCGTCGTTTGGGTCGGGTCGGGGTGATTTATTGAGCTTGGAACCTTTAAAAAAAGATAAATAAATAACAAAACAACACATGTCTAAGCACAAAGGCATAAATTGAGTAAATTTTCATTCATTTTAACATTTTAAAAGTGTATTTTGACAAAAAATCGGCTGGTATTAGACTTGAACCCATGACCTCTTTGTTAGCAAACAAGGGATTAACCACCACAACAGCTTTGCTTTTGATACTATGGGGTCCAACTAAATATTTTTATGGGGTCCTTACAATAATTAATATACCGAATCTACTAATTTTTTAAAAAAGATTGGGGTCCGTGGACCCCGACCCACTCAATGTGGGTCCGCCCCTGCCTACTAACATCATTTTGGATGACATTAGTGGTGGCAATGAAGTTTAGAACCAGTCCTCTCTGGAGGTCGCCAGTTCCAAACCGAGCGGACCTGGTTTTACCGCAGTGGGCCTTCAGGCTGGTGTGTTTTCCCCGGAACAGATGACTTGATGACTCGAGTATGCATCCAACTCTTATCCGTGATTTAGTTGGTTGTTCCAAAAAAAAAAAAAATACATTATTTGTTTAAATGATTAATTAAGGTCTAGGACTTCTTCAAAGATCACTTAATGTAAGGGGTCAACGAGATACTGTTCTGCATCCTAAATTTATTAAAACTAGCAATAAGACTCGCGTGTGTTGCGGTACGGGTATATCACAAACATCGTATTGATTAGTCTAAACGTTGTGTGATTCGTTAACTATATAAAAACGTGCATTTTGACATATCTGATCGAACTCAATGTAACCTATATAAGCATTGCGATTAGATCAAAACATAAAGTAAATCAAATTTATACAATACAATCATAACGTATTATATGGGTTCCGACTCATACATAGTAAACGTAACGGGTATAACGAAAAAGCTGACACGTATAATCAAAGGAGATTAATTAAAACTTTTGAAAAAATGAAAAAAAAAACTACATTTGACTCCACTCGGTTCGAAACAGAATTAAGTCATTAACCAAACATTCATAAAAACACGGTAACATATTATATTTGACCCCACTCATTTCCCAAAAAAGTTTACGTTGAAACATATACCAACTCGAATTTATACCGAAACGTATATTTTATATATGCACATAAAAGATGTTTTTTTAAACAATAGTATTACATTTGATCTGACTCATTTCCAGAAAAAAGTTTACATTGAAACGTAGAGCAAATCGAATTCATACCGACACGTACATAAAAAATATGCACGTAAAAATAGGGTTTTTTTAAGTAAAGGAGGTATAGGGGTAAGGTCAAAACAAATTATATTTAATAAAAAGGTTAATATGTTAAATACGTTTGTAAAATCGTGGCAAGTAGCCCCAATGCCACACAACCAACAACAGAAGATCTTGTAAAATAAAATAAAAAAAAGAAAAAATGTAAAAAAAAAAAGAAAATATAACACTGAACGAAAAACATACGTAAAATGGTTGAATCACGCACACCGGTTGCGTGTGTTAATGCGAATAAATTAGACGAAACGTAAAACGTAGAAAGAAAAAAACTAAGTCGATTTAGGACCCCGCGCATTGGAACGAACTTGTGAAACAGAGAATAATAGATGTGTTGTGACGGGCCTGTCAAATGGGAAAAATAGACAAAAAAATTTGAACCACACAGACACACACGTTGCGGCGTGTTAACTCACAACTTTGGATGACGTGAAAAATATAAATAGATCATTAACTTTGGATGACGTGAAAAATATAAATAGATCTATTTGGGTTAACACCCCCACCCGTGGTTAGTCGTTCTAACCTTAATAGGTGACCAGACTGTTGGATCAGTTCTTTTTAAACATTATGGAAAACATGAATAACATACCTGTTACAGCGGACAGGCCAGCAGAGAATCCAGTCAGAGATGCAGCCATTGAGTTCGACATACTTGTCAGGATGATCTGGTTCCTCCTTAGGGTGTAAAGTTATGATGGTGATGAAACCGAGACTAGGGAAGAATCGGTTAGGGAGAGAGAGCCGATTTGATGTTATGAGGGTTGTGTGAATTGTGTAATTGTCTAACCCTTAAACTCTCTAATAATCTCATTATATATACACCCAAGAGAAAACCTAATTAGTTAATAAGGGTAATATGGTCCATCAATAATTACCAACTAATTATTAATAGCTTATTAATATATTTTGATCTAATATAATATAAATGATTATAATGGCTAAAAAATTATATATTATATTAGTAATATATTTAATCTCACACAGACAATATTTCAATGTTTAGCTATAACACATTAATTGGGGGTAGGATATGAAACAAAGTCGAGTCTTGATTGTAGAGCTCATGGTAATCAAACACGTTAAATGCTATTGACTTCTAGAGCACTACTTGAAACTTTTGTTGATCAAGAAACTAGACACATATTTTGAAACTCATGCGTTTACGAAACGTGTATTTTTAAAACGCATAAGTCTCTGAACCTATCAAAATTTATGTTGACATTTTTAAACATGTTTTTCTCGGGTATTAGTTTTAAACACGGATTGAACCCTAGAAGCTTGAGACCTTGTTTCGATCAAGATAGGCTTTTTAGACTGGGCATTATCTTAGAGATGCATTAGTTGGAAAGGTGTTCAACATTTTATAAGTCTTAACTTAATTTCCGCTATGCTATATTAATAACAATCATCTCGCCCCATCGTGGTACGGGTGTGACAACAAGTTGGTCAAATTGCATCTGACGAAGGTGGGACTTATTTATAAGAGAATTTTCGTTAAATAGTTTCATCAACTTGCAATGTGGGATCCATAATCTATTACCCTATACAAATTAGTTTGAAGACCAAATCACGCATGCGCTAAGAAAACTGATACTAAATCTTAAAGAACACGTATTTGAAAAGATTTCACAAAAATAAACCTTGTAACTAGGGTTGTAAACGAGCCGGGCTGAGCCAAAGCTTGACTAGGCTTGAGCTCGGCTCTTCATATAGTTATGAAGCTCGAGCTCAGCTTGGTTCGAGCCTACTTATTTGAGCTCGAGCTATTTTTGGGAACAACCTCGAACGAGCTAAAAACTCGGCTCGAGCTCACTTCAATATCGCTTAAATAAGTCAAATTTCGGCTCGAGATCGGCTCGCCAATGTTATCATCATTATTATTATAATATGTATATACAAAACTAAAGTTTTGTTTGGTCTTGTGAGCCGAAACAAGCTTTGTATTTTAGGCTCGATAACTAAACGAGCTTTGTTCGGACTCGAGCTTGGGCTCAGGCTTGTTAAGGCTCGGTTTATTCGAGCTTTTAATCAAGCCGATAACGAGTAGCTCTAAAACCTCTAGGCTTGTTTGCAACCCAACTTGTAACCTTTTGCATTTACATACATGAATGAAACTTGTATTGAATATGCAATGGAGGGATTGATGGTCACATCTTATATTACAATGTACATGTGCAGCTCATGAAGTTTTAACATCTGGCATAAATTTGAAGAAAATCTGTAAATGGTTATGACATCGTAAAGCTTGATATGATGTATTTATACATAACTATTTAACTAGCTCCCTAGCATGTTAGTGTATTAACCGAAAACAGAACCGACCCAATGTTTATAACCGACTAACTAAAACCGAAATAATCAAAACCAATAAATTTTTGAAATACCTTAACCGAAAATTTGGTTTTACTTATGATTATGACTCAAAACCGAACCAAACTATCTCGTGCACACCCCTAAGATCACTGATCCA
Organism: Helianthus annuus; assembly: GCF_002127325.2. Taxonomy (NCBI): domain Eukaryota; kingdom Viridiplantae; phylum Streptophyta; class Magnoliopsida; order Asterales; family Asteraceae; genus Helianthus; species Helianthus annuus. Next base: position 52,794,407 of record NC_035436.2, read on the forward strand.
AGTGTTATGTTCCCTAACGTATCATACAGGCACCCCACTAGTGTGTGTATGTAATTTATATGAGTGTAAAAATATTCTGCCTTTTTATTCTCCAGTTTTCAATCCATAACATAAAAATTCAATAGAATTAGAAAGGTCCCCTCCAAACTATTTAAGCCATGCCACTCTTACCAAAGGTCCAAAAACAGCTTCTAAAGAATGTAGTTTTTTTTTTTCTTTTAATTTTAATTTTTTTTCAGTGAGTAATCGTTGCATTCTCTAAATCTACTCTATAACGAGAACAGAACCTTCTGCCGTTTAAAAAGAAATCTTTTACTAAATACTTTGATACTATTAGGGTAAAAGCACTTTGATCCTAAGATTGTAGTTGAGTGGTGGTTGTTAAAATAACACATGTTAATATATATAATGTTGGAAATTTGTGGAAAAAGTATTTTTCACAAATATAGGAAAAAGATTTTTTCCTATTTTGAACTAGAAATAAATATAATAAAATAAGCGGGTTTTATATATTTATTTGTGGGTTTGTGTTCTATGTCGGAAGAGCTTCGCAACGAACTAAACCACGTCCAAAACGGAGCTAAGATGAATGAGATATCGATGCTCAAAGATTGGTGTTTGAAACTTGAATGCTGAAAAAAGTGGGAAAGTGTCACCTTGTCCCACATCGGATGAGAGATGGAACTTAAAGTGGTATTTAAGTGGGAACTCTCCATCCTTATTGTTTCATGGAAGCACTCACTAGTGTACTCGCGAAGGCACCCTAACTCGCACACGCGCGCACGCGTGACGTGGGCGATGAGGCGCAATGTGGCGCTTTGATGGTGCACTTTGCACTTCGCGAACTGGATATCGGAGATAAGGGATCTCAGATCCACAAGTGGTTACGTGTTTACACTTGCTGGCGCAGCTATAGCTTGGAAGTCTTCCAAGCAAATGCGCCAGCTTGGAAGTCTTCCAAGCAAACGGTTATAGCTAGATCCACGATGGAACCCGAATTCGTCGCTTTAGATAAAAGTTGGGAAGAGGCGGAGTAGCTACGTTAATTTGTGGAAGATATTCTAAAATGGCCAAAGCCGTTGATGGCGATCTGCATACATTGTGACAATCAGTCTGCTCTTGCTAGAGCACAAAGTATGATGTACAATGGCAGATCAAGGCACATTCGACGTAGACACAACACGGTATGACAACTTATCTCAACGGGTGTTATCTCAGTTGACTATGTGAGGTCAAAGGAGAACATTGCGGACCCGTTAACAAAAGGCTTAAGCACAGATAAAGTGTATAGGTTGTCAAGAGGAATGGGACTAAAGCCCATAGATGAAAGGAATATGAGGGAAACCTAAACTAGTTGACTGGAGATCCCAAGATCTAGGTTCAATAGGCAAACTTAATCATAAACCCAACGGGAGTCACTGTGGGGGGGGGGGGGGGTGCCCCAAAATCAATAAAGGGTGTTGTATACTTCCTAGTCCATTCCAATCAGTGACGTGAATGAAAGGTTAAGCATGTTGAGGTTAAGGATTTTGAGTAAATCCAAATTAACCATGATGCTTTTAATGATTCAGAGGAATCACCTATGTTAGAGAGAATTGGGGTCGCTTCGAATGGATTTGTGGGGAGGCGCAAATCTTAGAGCTCTCGCAGAACCAGTAACGTGTTCCATGACCATTAACGGACACAACCATGAGGACTTGACTCGACTAGGGAGAGTATTGTGTGAATGTATATTGTCGCCTACATAAATGGGGGATTGTTCAAAGACACCGCGTCTACAAGACCCTAGGAGGCTAAGTATGCTTCACAAAAGAAGGTTCAAAGGTTACACCTACCTATCTTGCAATACTCAACTGTGAACGTGTATCGTTGAAACTTGATAGATCGATTTCTATTCATGTGGGGGATTGTTGGAAATTTGTGGAAAAAAGTATTTTTCACAAATATAGGAAAATGATTTTTTCCTATTTTGGACTAGCAATAAATATAATAAATGACCGGGTTTTATATATTTATTTGTGGGTTTGTGTTCTATGTCGGAAAAGCTTCGCAACGAACTAAACCACGTCCAAAACGGAGCTAAGATGAATGAGATATCGATGCTCAAAGATTGGTGTTTGAAACTTGAATGCTGAAAAAAAGTGGGAAAGTGGCACCTTGTCCCACATCGGATGAGAGATGGAACTTATAGGGGTATTTAAGTGGGAACTCTCCATCCTTATTATTTCAATGAAGCACTCAATAGTGTACTCGCGAAAGGTGCGGAGCACCCTAACACGCACTCGCACACGCGCGCGCGTGGCGTGGGTGATGAGACGCAATGTGGCGCTTTGATGGCGCACTTTGCACTTCGCGAACTGGATATCGGATATAAAGGATCACAGATCCACAAGTGGTTACGTGTTTACACTTGCTGGCGCAGCTATAGCTTGGAAGTCTTCCAAAAAAACGGTTATAGCTAGATCCACGATGGAATCCGAATTCGTCGCTTTAGATAAAAGCGGGGAAGAGGCGGAGTGGTTATGTCAATTTGTGGAAGATATTCCAAGATGGCCAATCGAGGAGGTGAATATGTTGCACCGTTTGCGGATTTATGCGCAAAAAGTGGCATTATACATGAGTGTAAAATGCCACTCACTAGTGTACTCTCAAAGGGTGCGGAGCACCCTAACTCGCACTCACTAGTGTACTCGCGAAGGGTGCGGAGCACCCTAACTCGCACTCGCACTCGCACACGCGCGCGCACGTGGCGTGGGCGATGAGGCGCAATGTGTCGCTTTGATGGCGCACTTTGCACTTCGCACGCTCGCATCGCCGCGAGCCGCTTGAGAGCCGCCTTTGTATTTTTGACCGCATGTGCGTGGTGGAGCACAAGGGTGCAAGGACCAAGTGGTTGGTGATGTGGCATGCAGGCGCATGACCCTGGTGGGTCCGTGCGCCGTGGCGCATGACGTGGCAGTCATGCGCGTACGCGCGCGAGTACATATGGCGCGCACTGGCGCATGGTGCATGGGCACTGAGGTGACGTGCGCGGCGCACCAAAGTGAGCCAAAACGGCGCGACTGTGTGGCTTGCTCGTAGAGGCTTACAGGTGACGTGGCGCAGGTGCAAATGGGACTGAGGCGCACGCGCGCATGGCAGTGAGCCAAATGGACGCACCGCGCATGAGGGTGCAGACCTGCGCGCGTGCACGCAGAAGCTTCCAGCAACAGTTAATGTTGTGCAGTTACGTTTCAGCATTCGAAACTGACAAAGTTAATGTTGTAGGTCCCCCGGAGGTCGAGGTTAAACCTTATCCTTGTTATGTTTAACACACTAGCAAGTGCGGAATCCAAGCTAGAATGCAAACCGGTAGTTTATATGAGAACACAAGCTACAAAGAGAAAGGTAGACACACAAAATATCAAAGTTTTCTCTTGTATTTCAGTGGACACGGTTACAGCCCTTGACCAAACTGAAAATGCTCTCTACAAGACTTAGTTCACTCACATGCACACACTTTCTGTCTTTCTGTCTAACTGTGAAGTGAACCCATTACAAGACTATATATACTCATAACAGATTGTCTGGTCGAAGGATCAGAAAGACTGATCGAAGGATCATCTATCGACCAGACACCTACCGAAGGATCCACATATACCTCGAAGGATGGTATATCCTTCGAGGTCCATCTACATCCATCGAAGGTTATCCTTCGAGCTCATCGAAGGATATAAACAATCCTTTGATGACTCATCCTTCGACACAAACAACTTACAAACCATGTGTTAACTGTTTGGCCAAGTCAAACCAGGAGGATGGTTGACTTTGTCAAACTTACATCAAAACACATATACAAACCAACAAAAGACGTAAACAAGACTAACAAAAGACATCGTTTTATATCATTACAAAATACAGACAAAGTACAGACACAAGTGCACCAACAAACTCCCCCTTGGCTGTAGCTTTGTCTCGATCTTCGTGTCTTCACGTCTCTGACGTCCTTTCAACCGTTAAGTGATGCGTTGACCATGCACTTCCTGCATTCACAAGTAGATTGAAACAATACAAAGCCATCTTCTGAAACTTCATTGCTTGTTCACGATCCCTAACCAAGTAGTTGATCTCGTGATCCTTAAGGACAATAATATCCGACCTGGACATGTTAGTAATCCACATCGGATCTATCATTCGAAAGTTCTCCTGACTGTCTTGGAATAAGATCACCGCTTCTCCAGTATCTGCATCATAAACCCAGCAACGAAAGTTACCCAGAAAATCTGTCTTCATCTTCAACAACGGTATCTTCTTCATCAACTTTGGAGGATCATAAACCAAACGATAACGAGCAGTATTTGTGTCTGGATCAAGCGTAAACTTGATCTGCTCGTATCGAGAAAACTGCGGCTTGTATAGCGGATCCTTCCAACCCTTCTTCATTCCAACCTGATCTTCTTGGCGAACAGATCCACCATCTTGTCTTCGACTCGATTAATAACCTTCAGCTGAGCCAAAACCGCAACATCATAATAAGGAAGTGAAAGAATGCTGAGAAGAGTCCTGAAGTACTGAAGGCCGCATTCTCGCTTCACACCCATGCAGTGAAGCTCCTTGATAAACATCCAGCTGATAATACGACCCCGAGCCGGATTCTTTTCCAGATTCATGTAGTTGGCCTGATCCAACGGAGGGAGCGGAGGAGGATTCCTAGCTAGGAAATCCGCTCGCCATTCGTTCACGGTCTTCTCACGGCTTTCTTGAGCTGTAGGAGAATCTGAAGCCAGATTAGCAAATTCTGCTGTCTTCGCCGCCACAAACTCATCATCAAGAGCATTAAACTCCGCATTATCTTGACCAACATAAACAGGACGTTCCGGATCCGAACCGATGAAGATTTCATCAATCGTAGTGAAATCGGTTTCGTCCGGAACTAACGGAGTAGCATCAATCATCTTCAAATCAACTTCATCCAATTCCTTCAGAGCTAATACACGTTCATCAGACATCTCTGTAACATGTTCTCCCTCTTCTAATAATTCACCCGTGACTGGATGATACTGTTGAACAATTGAGGATTCAGGGAGATCGGCAAACGCTTCCGGTTCAAGACTAACATGTTCAAGCCCTGCCGAAGCTTCCAACGATTCAGTCTGTTCAGACGGACCAGTAGTAGCTGTTGGAGGAGCAGTAGGAGCATCTTGAGATGTACCAGACCCACCTGCAGCACCGGATGCAGTTGCACCGGAACCTGAGGCAGCTGGTTGATCAGGATTTGCTGCATCATCATCTTTGTCATCGCCACGCTTTGAGGGAACGATGCCTAATGCTTTGCACCTTTCATTCCAAAGCGTGCCTACTTTGTGATCAATTTTCTTGAAGTTTGCATGAACAGGCTTGAAGGCTTCTATTAAGCGATCATCACGATTTTTATAGCGCTCCGACAGCTCTTCATGCTTCTGCTTTCACACTTTTGCCTCATGCTCTAACACATCACTCCGCCCTTTCATTATCTCAGCTTCCCTATCACGAGCCCTGTTTGCTTCTTTTAGCCTTTCAATCTCTAGAGCTTATTCTTTTATCTTAAGATTCTGTGCACTAACAATTGAGACTAACTTGTTGTGTGCCTCCACATCCTGAGTTCGCTGTACATGATACTCTTCAATCTTTCTAGTATTCCGAACGACTAAGTTACCCAATTCACTGATTTGTTCGATCAGGAAGTGAATTTTCTCAGCTTCAGACAAACTAGACAATGTTTCTGCTAGAGTTGGCCGTGAAGGCTCAGGTCCTGAGGAACCAGACTGAACAGATGGACCGGAAGTACCTGTTGGACCAGTAATAACAAGAGGAGGACGTACATGTGTACCTGAGACGGGAGTTGCAGGCGGCTGTTGATCAACAGTCGCCGTGCGTGTCCCAGAAGACGTCTGAGGAGAAGAGACCAGCGCTAGCATCTCTGATGTAGTTAATTGATCACTGACAGGAGGTAGCTGATGCTCTGGAGGCGTTGAATGCTGGATCGAATCAGGTATAGGGGCATCACCAGCAGTTTCACCCATTGACCCTGATCCGTCCTTTGATTTCTTTGAAGTATGAGTACCCTGTCTTCTTGCTTTCCTCTTTCTAATCAAACCAGGAGCAGCAGGGATATAATCATCATCTTTGTCAGATTCTGCGGTTCTAACCGGTTTCTCTATACGTTCAAAGCCACGAAAATTCCCGCGCTGATCATAAACCTTTTGCATCCCTAGTGGAGGAGGATTATCATCTTCAGAAGACGAATCATCATTACCAGAACCTCCTTCATCATCAGAAGATGAACTGCTTTCATCCACCAACTTCCTCGGCTCGTCCACCTTACCTTTACCTTTGTCGGTCGTATCATCGCCTGACCGACTTGCAGTACCACCATCACCACCTGCACTACCACCTGTATCTCCAACTACAGTACCACCAATATCACTACGGACATCAGATTCGATGAACACTCCTTGAACTTCTTCCACAGCAACATTTACATCAACTTCAACATGTGTTGCAGCACTGGAACTTCCAGCAGACTTCTTGCTCGATGCTTTAATTTCGTGCTTAGCCCCGAGTTGTGTGTTAGCTAACACGATTAAACTGGGCTCTTCGTCATCAGAATCACTTGCATCTCGACGCCACTTGTTGTTTTGTGGTGCCTCGTAGGTTGGAACCTCGAGGTGACCAATAAGCTTCCTGACTGGATCGGATTCCTTATACTTAGACATAGACTTGAAGATCAGCAATGTACGCTCGTTCATCGGATTAACTGGTAGAACATCTGCTTCAACTTTGGGAAGATCCGGAATCTTATCATCTATCATCATTTGCAAGAATCTTGGATATAACTAAAACTTGGTTGACGTCCGTTGATTTGCTGACGGAAGTGGCCTGCGGGCATTCTCTTTCAGATTGTCAAAGATGTAACGTGATATGTTGAACGGCTTGTTCAGAATTAAAGCCGTAAACAATCCCGTCAATTCAATAGGCGACAAGTCGTATCTAGACCGTTTATTGCTCAGACAGTGAATAAGAATATGCAATAAGAACTTGTATCGTAACGGCATAAACCCTTTGTTTATCTGATTTGCTAGCACATTATCGCTGTAACGTATCCTCATCAATAAACCACACTGACACTGTAAATCAATAGAAGTCGAATCTTCTGGTGATCTCCCAATTGCAAACGCGCTCTGATGGTGTTCTCGGTGATCATCACGGGTTTCTCAGTAACGAATCCTCTAATCACTTCTTGATTATTCACTGTCTCAACCACAGCAGAATTCCAGAATTCCTTGATCTGGGACTGGTAAGCGGTGTGTTGTGTAGTAATTGCATGGTTGATTCGTGCTCAATGAAGATACTCCATTATCCCCTTGTATTCTGGACTAACTTTGTCTACCGGTTGCAGATACGCGGCCATGTTGTGTCTTGGCTCGGACATTGATTCAACCTCGGACTTTTCTTTCTAAGTTGGTTTTGCCCGTTCCTTCTTCACTTTCGGTGCCATTTCTGTTCATGAAAAACAAGAACATGTAATGGGAAAATTGTCAAACAGTCAACAAGGATTTCACACTTAGAAGGATTTCAGTTTCTTGAAAATTTCTAAGTGTTGATTCCTCAAAGGATTCCATTTAGACATCGAAGGATTGTCACTTGACTCGAAGGATGACAATATTGATTGAAAGATGTTATTTTCCTCGAAGGATGAAATGCCTTATCGAAGGATCAACTTACGAAAGATCAGTAATTTTGAAAGATATCTTGGTCAATCGAAAGATCTGATCAATCGAAGGATGAATCCTTCGAAAAGCTTAGTATCCTTCGAGTCTCAGTTCGAAGGATATTTTGCAGTCCATCTTTCGAGGTTAAGAATCATCATCCTTCGTGTTGTTTTCCGGCGGCACTGTTCATCGGATTATTTTCCGGTGATTGTTTTAAGTTTGTTTTAAGTGTGTTTCAAATCTTTTAAACATCAACATTAAACCATTTAACAACATCAACCTCAAAACCAACCCCGGACACTAATCCTCACCCGGATACTAAACACAAACACAGGTGCCGATTAACCCCAAGAACACACAAGACCATTAAGATTCAACCCAAACCTCTGTAACACAAACATCAGTCAAGATGAAATTCTTATGACCATCAAAACCTACCACTAACACATTTACACCATATTCACATTACATATAACACATTTCATCCATCATTTTTATAAGAATGAGAACAAGAACAATAAGATCGCATGATCAGATGAGGTGTTATGTGTATTAGGATTACCCTACCGTGATTTTTGATGAAATCCTGATAACCTAACTTTAGTTTCGATTTTGGTAGAGTTTTGGTAGGATTAGAGGTTTTGAGATGAAATTTGAACTGTTATGTTGAAATGAAGAAGAAGGACCCCTTTTATACTCTGTCCTCGAAATGTGAACCGCCTCGAAGGATCAATGACCTTTCGAAAGATGAAAAAGTGTTTCGAAAGATTAGACTTTGGGTCGAAGGATCCAGATCTGGATCGAAAGATACCAGATATTTGTGGATCTGGATCGAAAGATACCAGATATTTGTGGGAATCCTCGAAGGATATCTTTCGACCTGATCCATCTTTCGAAAAGTCTGATCAGCTCGAAGGATCTAATTGGTCAAATCCTTCGTTGACCAATTCATCTTTCGACCATGAGGATTGACTTTCATTGACCATCTGATCTTTCGAGGGCCATTGCTTCCTCGAAGGATCAGATTTTCACCAACACTTTGGATTTAGGGAATTTGCAATTCAAACCCTTCAAATTCTTAAAAGTTTTCAGAAACGACCGTTTTGAAAAATTGCCCGTTATGAAGTTCTGCAAAGGTCAGTTTTATGAAGTATTTCGGCTTGCCAGGTATCGGATCGAGCACCAACATCAGTTAATCAAAAATAAGATTAAATTGAAAATCTTTTTGGATTTTGATAAAATAAAAGACAACAATTTTAATATCCTTTGAATGTTATCAAACGACATCACCGCTAATGTCGTGCTGATATACACCAAACGACAAAACTGTTTAAAATAAGACAATAAAAATTAAGCAGTAAATAAATATGTACAAACACAACAATATTTTTGCGAGTTTCTGGCGAAGAGAATCATATCAGTTCGCGGTCTTTTGTCAAAACACATTTTCTTTTAAGATTCTTTTACAGAAGCGGATAAATATTCTACCACAATTACCGATATTGTTATCCACTTAAACTCAGCGATCAAGTGTAATATCATTTTCCCTTATGTTACCAAGAAACTCATTTTTGTTTTTCTATTGTTTTTGTGTTTTTCTGAATTTTCTCCCCCTTAAATGCAGAAAGTAAATAAGTAAAGACATATTTTTGTATTTTTGTGGTTTTTCAATGTTTTTGTATTTTTCTTGAAACTTTCTCCCCCTAAAATTCAAAAATAAAATAAAGTAAAAACATATTTTTGGATTTTTGGTTTTAGAAAAATATTTACAAAAACGATTTCCCGATGTCGGTTACTCTTGCTTCACCTTTATGCCGTTTACCAAAAGTAAATAATCGAATCTTGATTTATCAAATGCTTTGGTAAAAAGGTCGGCACGTTGGTGATCGGTATGAATGTGAACCACATCGATAAGTCTCTTTTCAAAGCAATCACGTATGAAGTGATATTTAATATCGATGTGCTTCGTTTTTGAGTGCTGTACAGGATTTCTAGTGATCTGTAAAGCAGCTTCATTATCAACATAAATAGGACTAGTTAGGAATTCAAAACCGTAGTCCCGCATCTGTTGTTGGATCCATAGAACCTGGGAGCAGCAACTAGACGCAGCAATGTATTCCGCTTCACATGTAGACGTAGCCACACATGTCTGCTTCTTGCACTGCCAAGTGACTAGGCGATTGCCTAAAAACTGACATCCTGCTGTAGTTGATTTGCCATCTTTCTTGCAGCCGCCGAAATCAGAATCACTGTAAGCCTTGAGATCGAAGTTATCATCCTTAGGGTACCATAATCCGGTGTCAGGGCAACCTTTCAGATAACGAAAAATCCTTTTGACAGCAGCATAGTGAGAGACCTTCGGATTTGCTTGGTATCTAGCGAGAAGGCACGTTGGATACATAATGTCGGGTCTTGATGCGGTGAGATACATTAAGGATCCAATCATAGCACGATAAAGTGAAGAGTCCACAGCTTCCCCTTTTTCATCCGGAGTAATCCCGTGATTCTACGGAAGAGGAGTAGAAATTGGCTTCGAATCGGACATCTGGAACCGGCTCAAGATGTCTCCGACGTACTTGGTTTGATGGATAAAAATTCCAGATTCGGACTGATTAACTTGCAAACCCAAGAAGAACGTCATTTCACCCATCGCACTCATCTCGAATCGATCTTGCATCACCTTCTCAAATTCCTTACATAACTTATCATCAGTAGAACCAAAGATAATGTCATCGACATACACTTGTACCAACAGAAGATCTTCACCTTTTTCCTTGATGAAGAGGGTACAATCGATCAAACCCCGTCTAAACCCGTTGTTCAGCAGGTAGGTAGACAGTGTCTCATACCAGGCTCGGGGTGCTTGATGAAGACCATATAACGCCTTGTTAAGTAGTAAAACTCTGTCAGGATGTAATGGATCTTCAAACCTCGGTGGTTGCTCGACATATACTTCCTCTTCGACTACTCCGTGAAGAAATGCACTTTTAACATCCATCTGGTACACCTTGAATTTCTTGAAGGATGCGTAGGCTAGAAAGATTCTAATAGCCTCCAGATGTGCAACAGGTGCATACACTTCATTGTAGTCAATACCTTCTATCTGACTGAAGCCTTGAACAACTAACCTTGCTTTGTTTCGGACAACAATCCCACGGTCGTCCTTTTTGCACTTAAACACCCAACGAGTTCCGATCTTCTTGTAGTGGTCGGGCCTATCAACCAATTTCCATACGCCCAACTTCTCGAACTGCTGAAGTTCTTCTTGCATGGCTTCCACCCAGGAATCATCTTTCAATGCCTCCTTCCAAGATCTAGGCTCTTCTTGGCTAACATAGCAGGCGAAAGACCAATCATTTTGTTGTCCCGATTCCCGTATCTCAGTATACAAGCCAGCATTTTTGTTGTTTCTGATTTGATTCCTTGTCCTTACACCACTGAGAACATCACCTATAATATTCTGCTGAGGATGAATGTTATGAATTCAGGTTTCAGGAACTAGAGGAATTTCAACATTGGTCCTCAAGTTATTGATATTTAAGTTCCCGATATCATTCTGAAGCTATTGAGTTGTAGAAGATGATGCATTTTCTTCTTGGACAATTGGCGCATACACTGGATCCGTTGCTTCTGAAGTACCTTGAACCGGACGCAGTGCTTCACCATCATTTGCATCAACATACTCCTCATCTTCCGATGACAAATTGTCGTCGACAGCATCATTAAACACCTCATTTGAAACGAGATTGTTGACAGAAGAAGCTGCTTGTGAGTCAACAATGATTGGGCGAGCTAACTGAGAGCCAGTCGCATTCTCGCTTTCAGACAACATTTGAGCAATTGCATTGTCATCATCAAATGTCGGCAGATTAAATGAGTCGAAAAGACCATCATAATCGAACATCCATGGATCTCCAGAAGGCTTCGGTGGATTAGAATATCTTTGAACTCTTACTTCACCCCATTCTTCAATCTTCTTGGTAGTCAGGTTCCATACTCGCAGATTAGGAGTAGCATACCCAAGGAAGTAACCTTCGATAGCTTTGGCACCAAACTTCCCGTCAGGCTCAATCATGGTACATGGTGCACCAAAAGGTTCTAGATATTCCAAGTCAGGAGTCTTCTTGTGTAGGAGTTCGAAGCACGTTTTGCCATGTCTTTTCACTGTGAGAACCCTGTTTAACGTGTAGCAAGCCGAGGCAACAGCTTCAGTCCAGAATCGAACTGGAAGCTGAGACTCAACCAACATGGTTCTTGCAGTCTCAATTAAGGTTCTGTTCTTTCTTTCAGCGACTCCGTTTTGTTGTGGTGTGTACCGAGAGCTGTATTCATGAAGGATTCCTTTTGCAGTGCAAAATTCATCCATAACCCTGTTTTTGAACTCGGTTCCGTTGTCGCTTCGAATTCGCCTCACCTTTAGATTATAAAGATTTTCCAACAAGGTGATCAAATTCTTTAGAATTTCTGGAGTCTCGCTCTTGTGAACCATGAAGTCAACCCATGAAAATCTTGAATAGTCATCAGTGACTACCAAGCAGAAAACCTCCCCGTGCACACTCTTGTGTTTGACTGGGCCGAAAAGGTCCATATGCAGACGTTCGAGTGGCATGTTTACAGTGTTAACCTTCTTCAATGGATGTGATTTCTTGATCTGCTTCCCTTTCTGACACGGCACACAGACATCTTGAAGTTGAAAATTCTTCACATTGACACCTCTCACCAGATTGTTTTTGACAAGGTGATTCATTTTTCTGAGGTGAATATGACCCATCCGTCTGTGCCAAGAGATCGTCTCCTTTTCAGTGGCTTTTGAAATAAAGCAAGTAACTTGTTTGGACTTAGTTATTGCTTGGCTCATATCGAGGACATACAAATCATTAATTCTTGGTGCTGATAAGAGAATCCATTCTTCGGGAATCTTGAATCCTGGCTTCAGCACATAACAACCGGCATCATCAAAATGCACGGTGAACTTCTTGTCACAGATCTGAGAAACACTCAGGAGATTGTGATCCAACTGTTGCACATAATTGATTTTGTCGAAACTCACAACTCCATTTGAGATCATTCCCTCGCTGGTGATATACCCTCCTTTGTCTCCAGCAAACGCGACATAACCTCCTCTTATACTTCGCACATCGAAAAGAAGACGATAGTCGCCCGTCATGTGCCTTGAAGCCCCACTATCAACAATCCAATGACTATTAATAGTTCCTCCTGGAGCCGCCTGCACATGCAACTAACTTATCAGTTTGAGAGGGGGACCCAAGCCTTTGTGGACTTGGGTCGTCCTTGATCATCAAGGAAGGTGATTTCAATCACTTGATGATTAGGAAAAAGAACCTGTGGTGCTCCCCCTGATTGAATTACCTGCTTTTGCTTCCAAGCTGTTTGTCTTTTACCAGTATTTGAATTTATTGTTTTAGCATTTACTGGTTTTACAGTTTCAGGTTTTGCTTGTATAGGTTTTTCTTCTTTGACCTCTGATTTTAAGGCCTTTTCAATTACCTTTTGATTCTTTTGCTTTAACTTCTTTTCCCTTTCTTTCAAGATACGTGGGTCTTGTTTCGGGGAAACTGGTCGTTTTTGGTAATTGATTTCTTGGGGAGCACTCGTTTTTGACTTCAGCTTTTGCAGGTATGGGCAATATCTTACAATATGCCCAACTGTGCCACATTCAAAACATGTTCTCCGCTCTACAAACTTCGGAGAAACATGTTGATGACCAGACGGAGAACCAGACAATGAACTTTGTGATCTAGACGTGCTTGGACCTAAATCACATCCGTTGGTGTGTTGGGTGTAATTATTCTGATCATTTCGTTTTAAAATTCTAACTTGTTTTACAAAATCAACGTTAGATTTATCCTGAAATGTTTCAAGTTTGTCTGAACCCGTGGATCCAACAAAGTTCATTTTCTGTTCTCGTTTCTTAACAGGAGCTCTTTTGTTTTGCACTTTTTGTTGTTGAACCTTAGGTTGCTCAACCTTTGATTGTTGAATTTTAGGTTGTGCAGCCTTAGGTTCAGTAGCCTTAGACTGTTCAACTTTAGGTTGTTGAACCTTTGGTTGTTCAGTCTTAGGCTGCTGAACTTTAGGTGCTTGAACATTCTTGTTCTGAGCCTTCTTTCCCTGTACCTTACCCTTTCCGGAGTTGACTTGTTGTTTTCGCTCAATTGGTAGTTTTTGGTTTCCGTATTGTTTTCTAATTTGTTCACACGGAATTGGATCACATTGAGTGACGGTAACTTTGCCACTTTTGTTCCCCAAAAACTTATCAGTGCATCCTTCAAAAATTTGCTCAATTAAATCTTGATTTACATTTTTAATTGGAAAATCTTTGTTAGAGTAGATTTTGCTATCTCCTTTGAGCGTATACAACAAGTTATTCCCTTCAGGGCTAACTACAAGGGACTCCATTGCTTTTGACATTTCAGTCTTACTCGGTTTCACTGGTGGATCACACAGAATGTGATTCTCGATAGAATATCTGTTGTAACCGAGTTAGACTGTTGTTTCACAATTTCTTCGGATTCATCGTCCGAAGAATCAGCATCCTCAATAATGGGAGGACTCTGTTCCTTATCACACGATGAATCTGTCATATTCTCAGATTCTGATTGACCCGAGGATGATGTACCAGTTGTGAACCCGAGGCCTGCTGCAAAGTCATCTAGACCAAGTGGCACAGTAGGTTCAAAACGGGGCATATCCTCGTCATCAGGCAATTTGGAGTAATTGTGATTCATTGGGGGAGGGCATGATTTGAATCCAATACATTTTGTATCCCCCTTTTTCTTTTGAACATCAATGATGTGATCCAATACATAGCGGGAATTGGAATAGCTTTCCAGTTTCTGCATAATTGTCTCATATTCACAACGAGCTGTTGCTAACTCTTCCATTTGCTTTTCAGTTGTGTCAATAAGATTATTGTTAGCATGTTGTTTTCGCAAAACAGCCTTTTGTAATTCTGAAACATCATGTCTTAATGACGCAATTGTTGCTTTAAATTCCTTTTCATTTCTGGTTAAAAACAAATTAGCTTCGGTTGCTTTAGAAAGATCTACAATCAATTCTTGATTGTGTTTGTGTGTGATTTCAAATTGACTCTCCCTTTCAGCATATTTTAAACACTTTGCACATTCAATAGGAACAGAAATAGAGTCAGAATTAGTATCACATACCTGAGAAGTCTGACCTTCTACGTGAGCCATAAAGGCTGTATGAAAAGAAAAAGATCCATCTTCAGAGAAAAACTGAGCAAGCTTCTCGGAAGTTCCAGCAGATTTCTGGCAGAGAATAGATCTCTTCTTTCATAATGCTTCAGCTTCAGCCAAAAACTCATCAACTTCCAAATCTAAAGCATCACCTGATAAATCACCAGCATCAAGTGATTCCCCATCCATGCTCCCACTATAACCCGAACTATCTTCATCTTCTGAAGATTCACCAGCAGACACGGGTTCTATAACCTTCTCAATCACTTTAGCATAACATGCTGTTCCACCATTTCCTCCTTCTCCGAGCTGAAGGTTCCAGTTGCAGATTTCATCAGCTTGAACGACCAATCCTCTGTGGGGATTAGTGTTTGTGGATCCAGATGCATTTCCTCTAACAGGAACTATTGATCTGACAGAATTGTTGTTCTGTTGCTGTTGTGGCTGTCCTTGATTCCTGAAGGGATTCTGATTTCCTTGCTTAGGTGGCTTCTGACACTCCCGCTTGAAGTGACCCTTTTCACCACAATTAAAGCAAGTGACAGCATTCTTATCAAAACCATACTTGGTGTTGTTGTTGCTTTCCAAGTTGGTTCTCCCCGTCCTTTCCATAATCTCCTTTGCTCTTCGAATTGCACTAGCAAGAGCCCATTTGATATCCATCATTTCAAACTCTTCTTTATCCACTTGCTGATAATCTTCATTGGTTAGATTGATATTCCCAATCTGACCTGCGACTAATCCACAATAAGCACTAACCAAGGTATTCAACATCTCCATATGCTCCTTGGCTATTTCGACAATGACTTTGGAAAAGTTGGAAGTGTCTAATCTGACTGTGTTCGGATTGGAAGTGGCTTGAAAGTTTGAAGAGCTTCCATAAAACCCTTGTTGTTGCGGTTGTTGCTGCTGAGCTCTGCTTGGGTCTAAGAAAGGCGGTGGTGTGAATTGCTGAGCTGTCGGTTGCACATACTGTTGTTGAGAAGAAGAATCTGGTCTTGAATACATCATCGTGTATGCTGAAGGATCAAACTGATTTGTTGTGGAAGGTCCGGTGTTTGAGATGAAAGCTGTTTGAAGCTTCGCGTGTTGAGAGGCTGGTTTTTCTCCACTGATACCTCCTGCAATCCCATAGTACATCTCTGGATTTTGAGGAGTTAGTGTTCTTTTTGCTTTAAGCTTTTCTTCTACATCCTTGTTCTCCAATTTTTGAATTAACTCATAAACGGTGATTGTGTCTAGAACACCATTTTCTTTGAGAATTTCAAGAAAACTGCTCCACTTTGATGGTAAGCTATCAGCGAATCTTTTCACCATTTCTTGTGGAGTGGCATTGACTCTAAAGGCAAACATCTCGCTCAACAAGTGATGGAACCTTGTAGATAACTCTGCCAAAGTCTCATTCTCCATACACGTAAACCCTTCAAACTCTTTCTTCAGTAATTCTTGCTTGATCTTTCTAGATTGAGCATTTCCTTCACATCGTAACGTGAGCATATCCCACAAGCTTTTAGTAGTCGTGCAGTAAACAAACTGGTGGTAAATGTCTCTGTGAAGAGCTTGTGTGACAATCATGAATGCTTTCTTTTCTAACTCAAATTTCTTCTTATCATCATCAGACATAGTGCTGTAAGTTTCTGGATTAGATCCTGCAACTTCCAAATCATTGTCAAATGCGGTGAAAAAGCACATCCATAGATCTTGACCTTGCCCCTGAACATAAGTTCTCAGCCTTTCTTTCCACCATCCCCAATCATTGATGTGATTTAGCTTTGGCGGTTTTGTGCTTGTACCAGTTTCACTGTCGTTCTGCATCATTGCTTGAATGCTGCTGCTTTGATTTGTGACCAATGCCCATTGATTTGCAGTTATCATTGCAGCTTGAGGTGGGGCAATAGCCTGCATCCATGCAGTTTTGTTGAAATCTGACGCAGATTGCCTGGCTGATGATTTCGTAGCTGATGATTGTGGAGTCAAAGTTGTTTGAGTCCATGCGGTTGGATCCCACTGACCATTTGTTCCCATTTTATAACAATTAATATATTAAGTGAAAATTGATTTAAAATTTGAAAAACAAGTTTTTCCCTTTTTTTTTATTTTAAAATTTAATTTTCACAAACTATGTTAATATCTTGAATGAGAACAGACAGCCGAAAGATCCTTGATCGAAAGACCTGAAAAACACAAACTTGTTAAACTCAAACAGACTAGGATCGAAAGATCAATACTTGTTCGAAGGATCAACAGTGTTCGAAAGATCACTGTTGAATTTCGAACAATGATTTTGAAAGATTCTCCAAAACGAAGGATCCTTATCTTTCGAATAAGAACTGTAGATCGAACAATATATCCTTCGAAAAGATTCCTTGGATCGAAAGATAAGTCACAGACTTCGAAGGATGTTCGAAGGATGATTATCTGTCGAACCTCCTTTGATCGAAAGATAATCTTTCGACTTCGAAGGATATCCTTCGATCTGTACGAACACAGCAGACAAAAGGTGACAGGTTGGTGAAAAGGTGATTGGTTGGTAGAGAACTTTCGGCAGAAGGTATGTTCAGACCATACTTTCTACCAACTCAGATTTGACCAATAAAATATTGCCTAAAAAAGAAGGTTCTTATCCAGAAAACCGGTCACCGGGGTAAGCCGGAATTTTGGCCGGAAATTACCAAACTTCTTAAAAACAAGTTTTTAAGTTACCCAACCCGTCCTTCAACACACCCGGTTAGTTTAGAACACGTTTTTACGTCTAGAAATGTGAGAAAAACACTAAAAACGGGTGCTAAACCATGTGAGTTTTGTCCAAACACTCCAAAGTCTTGTATAAACTCGGTTTTTAACAAGGAAAAGAGCCAAGGCTCTGATACCACTTGTAGGTCCCCCGGAGGTCGAGGTTAAACCTTATCCTTGTTATGTTTAACACACTAGCAAGTGCGGAATCCAAGCTAGAATGCAAACCGGTAGTTTATATGAGAACACAAGCTACAAAGAGAAAGTTAGACACACAAAATATCAAAGTTTTCTCTTGTATTTCAGTGGACACGGTTACAGCCCTTGACCAAACTGAAAATGCTCTCTACAAGACTTAGTTCACTCACATGCACACACTTTCTGTCTTTCTGTCTAACTGTGAAGTGAACCCATTACAAGACTATATATACTCATAACAGATTGTCTGGTCGAAGGATCAGAAAGACTGATCGAAGGATCATCTATCGACCAGACACCTACCGAAGGATCCACATATACCTCGAAGGATGGTATATCCTTCGAGGTCCATCTACATCCATCGAAGGTTATCCTTCGAGCTCATCGAAGGATATAAACAATCCTTCGATGACTCATCCTTCGACATAAACAACTTACAAACCATGTGTTAACTGTTTGGCCAAGTCAAACCAGGAGGATGGTTGACTTGGTCAAACTTACATCAAAACACATATACAAACCAACAAAAGACGTAAACAAGACTAACAAAAGACATCGTTTTATATCATTACAAAATACAGACAAAGTACAGACACAAGTGCACCAACAAATGCATTTGACTGAGAATTAAGTGACGAATTAAAGTGCATTAATGACGTATAATGCAGTTTAATTTTCCATTTAATTCATTTTTTCAGTTTCGTCTAGACCTGCAACTATAAATAGGGTGCTACCCTATTGCAGAAAATACACCGAAAAACCAACAACAATACAATCTTAAAACAAATTTTTTAAAACACCGTTCGTGTAGAATCACAAACATTTTCTGCTGTGAATTTGAACCAGTTTTGAATTCATATAGTTGTGTTTTAAAAAACAGATTTTTGTTTTCTCTGTTTTGATTCACAGGAGCGACTTTGTCAAAACAGAACTCTGTTCTTCTACTCCTTCTTCGTCTTCGGGTTCTAAGATCTTCTCTTGTAGTCTTCAAAGTTGGACTTAGAAGCTACGAGGCTGATTTTGTTACTCATCGATTTTCTTAGTAAAATAATAAATCAACACATTTATTATTCTAACAAATAAATTTATTAACTTGGTTTTGTGGAATTTTTCAGAATGTCGACTGAAAATACCAACGTCAACGTTGTTGTTGGTACCCCTGCCAACACTGTGGGAGCGTCCACAGTGGCGAATCATGCTGAACGACCCGAGAAGTTCTCGGGTCTCCACTACAAAAGGTGGCAACAGAAGATGTTTTTCTATTTGACCACCATGAACCTTGCGAGGTTCTTGACTGAAACCGCTCCCCAACCTGCGGAAGGGGAGACCGAGGCTCAGGCTCTGAGTGCGGTAGAGGCATGGAAGCACTCGGATATCATATGTCAAGGCTATGTAATCAACGGTCTCTCGGATGCACTGTATAATGTGTAGTATAATATCAAGACTTCCAAACAATTATGGGAGTCCTTGGATAAAAAGTACAAAACGGAGGATGCGGGAACAAAGAAATTTGTTGTCGCCCATTTCTTGGACTTCAAAATGGTTGATAATAAGACTGTTATGAACCAAGTCCAAGAGTTGCAAATTATACTACGTGACATCCATACTGAGGGTATGGTACTTAGCGAGACGTTTCAAGTGGCAGCCATGATTGAGAAATTACTCCTGCTTGGTTGGATTTTAAGAATTTTCTTAAACACAAGCGGAAGGAAATGACGATTGAGGAACTTGTCGTCCGTCTTCGTATAGAAGAGGACAACAGGGTGGCCCAAAAAAGGCACCATTTTGCAAGCTTCGGCTAAGGCAAACATGGTGGAAGTTGGGGAGTCCTCAAAGGGCAAGAAAGGCAAGGGTAATAAGGACAACAAGGGGAAAGCAAAGGTTAACAACCTTGGATTGAAAAAGGGGGCTGTGAAAAAGAAGTCTGCGCCTTTCCAAGGTACTTGTTACAACTGTAACGAGACGGGGCACCGTGCATACCAATGCAAGAAACCTAAGCGTGAGCGTGCGCATATGGTTGATGAGGATGGTATGCCTCTGATTGCAATGATAATCGAGGAAGCGGCTATGATTGAAGAAGTCAACGCGATGGGTGAAAACCCAAAAGGATGGTTCATTGACACGGGTGCAACCCGCCATGTTTGTGGAGACAAGGCTCTTTTCTCTACATTCAAGGAAGCGTCGGGTGAAGAAAAGCTTTATATGGGAAATAAAGCTACCGCAAGCATCAAAGGGGAAGGCACAGTCATCCTGAAGATGACTTCTGGCAAGAGTTGACCTTGACCAAAGTGCTTTATGTTCTAGAGATACGAAAGAATCTCGTATCAGGATGGATGCTCAACAAGTTTGGATTTCTTCTAGTGTTTGAATCGGACAATTTTGTCTTGTCTAGACGTGGAACTTTTATTGGAAAGGGCTATGCCCTTAATGGAATGTTTAAAATGAATGTTTCAGTTGTAAACGAAAACAAAAGTATGAATGAAATTTCTACTTCTACTTACATGGTTGAGTCTTCTAATGTTTGGCATGGTAGACTAGGACATGTAAATTTTAATTCATTATGACGTTTAATTAAATTAAATTTAATACCAACATTCCATATCGAGTCCGATCACAAATGCGAGACATGTGTCGAATCCAAACTTACGAGATCATCGTTTAAATCGGTTGAACGAATAACCGAACCCCTTGATTTAATTCATACCGATGTGTGTGATTTAAAAGCGGTTCCCACGCGTGGAGGAAATAAGTACTTCATCACGTTTATTGATGATTATACGAAATATTTCTATGTGTATTTACTTAAGAGTAAAGACGAAGCAATAGAGAAGTTTATCTTGTACAAAAATGAAGTTGAGAATCAACTTAAAAAGAAGATAAAAGCTTTGAGAAGCGATCGAGGAGGTGAATATGTTGCACCTTTTGTGGATTTATGCGCAAAAAGTGGCATTGTACATGAGTGTACACCTCCTTATTCTCCACAATCAAATGGCGTTGCGGAACGTAAGAACCGCACATTGAAAGAAATGATGAACGCCATGTTGATAAGCTCGGGAGTGAACCGAGAAATGTGGGGAGACGCCATTCTCTCAGCAAACTATCTTTTGAACAAGATACCTTTGAAAAATAGGGACGAAACTCCATATGAGTTATGGAGAAAAAGGAAGCCTTCGTACAAATACTTGAAAGTGTGGGGGTGCCTAGCTAAGGTGATTGTACCACCTCCTAAGGCTCTTAGGATAGGACCCAAAACTGTTGATTGCATTTTCATTGGATATGCACATCAAAGTAGTGCACATCGTTTTCTTGTATATGAATCCAAGAATCCCGATGTACATAAACACACTATCATGGAGGCTAATCCTAACATTATCTCATATTTTGAAAATGTGTTTCCTATGTTAGGACAAACACATGCGACCTCATCAAGAGCGGTTGATGAAGCAGGTCCAAGTTCGTCTACATGGTTAGATGAAGCAGGACCAAGTTCATCTACGAGGATAGATAAAAGACATGAACGGTGAGCTTAGACGAAGTAAATGACAAAGGGTTGAAAACTTTTTTGGTCCAGACTTCATGAGCTATATGGTTGAGGGTGAGCCCAATACCTACCACGAAGCGGTTACCTCCGCGGAAGGACCTCGATGGCAAGAAGCAATTAAGAATGAAATTGATTCTATATTGCAAAATCATACTTGGGAGTTAGTTGATCTTCCACCTGGTTGTAAATCACTTGGATATCGTTGGATATTCAAAAGGAAGATGAAAGCTGACGGAAGTATTGATAAATACAAGGCAAGGTTAGTGATCAAAGGATTTAGACAAAAGGAGGGTCTAGACTACCTTGATACTTACTCGCAAGTAACGCGAATAACCTCTATACGATTGGTTCTTGCAATTGCGGCTCTAAGAAATTTGGAAGTTCACCAAATGGATGTAAAGACCGCATTTCTAAATGGTTATTTAGAAGAAGAAATTTACATGGAACAACCCGAGGGTTTTTCCGCCCCAGGAAACGAGGGCAAAGTATGTAAATTGGTCAAGTCTTTGTATGGCTTGAAGCAAGCTCCAAAACAATGGCACCAAAAGTTTGATCATGTCATGATTGACAATGGTTTTAAAATAAATGAGTGTGACAAGTGTGTTTATTTTAAAGACACACCAAGAGGTTATGTGATTTTATGTCTTTATGTAGATGATATGCTTATCATTGGAAGTGATGATAAAATGATCAACTTTGAAAGACATGTTGAAAGCGAGGTTTGACATGGATCTCGCGGATGTGATTCTTGGAGTTAAAATCACTAGAACCCAAAATGGTCTTCTGTTGAGTCAATCTCACTATGTGGACAAGATCCTTGGGAAATTCAATTCGGATGATACGAGTATAGCTCGCACTCCAATTGATAATACCCAACGCCTAAGGAAGAATAGAGGCGAGAGTGTTTCTCAGTTAGAATACTCAAGGATCATTGGTAATCTCATGTTTCTAATGACATGTACTAGACCCGATTTAGCATATGCTGTGAGCAGGCTAAGTAGATACACCAGTAATCCGAGCGAGATCATTGGAAAGCTATCACGAGGGTGCTTAGATACATAAGATACACAAGAGACTATGGATTGCATTATACCCGTGATCCAGCAGTGATCGAAGGATACACTGACGCGAACTGGATATCAGATATAAAGGATCACAGATCCACAAGTGGTTACGTGTTTACACTTGCTGGCACAGCTATAGCTTAGAAGTCTTCCTAGCAAACGGTTATAGCTAGATCCACGATGGAATCCGAATACGTCGCTTTAGATAAAAGTGGGGAAGAGGCGGAGTGGCTACGTCAATTTGGGGAAGATATTCCAAGATGGCCAAAGCCGTTGACGGCGATCTACATACATTGTGACAATCAGTCTGCTCTTGCTAGAGCACAAAGCATGATGTACAATGGCAAATCAATGCACATTCGACGTAGACACAACACGGTACGACAACTTATCTCAACGGGTGTTATCTCAGTTGACTATGTGAGGTCAAAGGAGAACATTGCAGACCCGTTAACAAAAGGCTTAAGCACAGATAAAGTGTATAGGTTGTCAAGAGGAATGGGACTAAAGCCCATAGATGAAGGGAATATGAGGGAAACCTAAACTAGTTGACTGGAGATCCCAAGATCTAGGTTTAATAGGCAAACTTAATCATAAACCCAAAGGGAGTCACTGTGGGGGGTGCCCCAAAATCAATAAAGCGTGTTGTATACTTCCTAGTCCATTCCAATCAGTGACGTGAATGAAAGGTTAAGCATGTTGAGGTTAAGGATTTTAAGTAAATCCAAATTAACCATTATGCTTTTAATGATTCAGAGGAATCACCTATGTTAGAGAGAAGTGGGGTCGATTCGAATGGATTTGTGGGGAGGCACAAATCCTAGAGCTCTCGCAGAACCAGGAACGTATTCCATGACCATTAACGGACACAACGATGAGGACTTGACTCGACTAGGGAGAGTATTGTGTGAATGTATATCGTCGCCTACATAAATGGGGGATTGTTCAAAGACACCGCGTCTACAAGACCCTAAGAGGCTAAATATGCTTCACAAAAGAAGGTTCAAAGGTTACACCTACCTATCTTGCAATACTCAACTGTTGAACGTGTATCGTTGAAACTTGATAGATCGATTTCTATTCATGTGGGGATTGTTGGAAATTTGTGGAAAAAGTATTTTTCAAAAATATAGGAAAATGATTTTTTCCTATTTTGGACTAGAAATAAATATAATAAAATGAGCGGGTTTTATATATTTATTTGTGGGTTTGTGTTCTATGTCGGAAGAGCTTCGCAACGAACTAAACCCCGTCCAAAACGGAGCTAAGATGAATGAGATATCGATGCTCAAAGATTGGTGTTTGAAACTTGAATGCTGAAAAAAGTGGGAAAGTGGCACCTTGTCCCACATCGGATGAGAGATGGAAGTTAAAGGGGTATTTAAGTGGGAACTCTCCATCCTTATTGTTTCATGGAAGCACTCACTAGTGTACTCTCGAAGGGTGCGGAGCACCCTAACTCGCACTCGCACACAGGCGCGCGCATGGCGTTGGCTGTCACACCCCAACCGATGGCGAAATCATCGGGACGCGGCACTGAGCGAAATAGATTGTCCAGAAGTTTCCATAACAATTATTATTACTATTCAATTTAAATATTACGTCCCATACCGTATCTCAAACAGTAAATAAATTATTACAGATAAAA
The DNA here is from genome assembly GCF_002127325.2 of Helianthus annuus. Classification (NCBI taxonomy): domain Eukaryota; kingdom Viridiplantae; phylum Streptophyta; class Magnoliopsida; order Asterales; family Asteraceae; genus Helianthus; species Helianthus annuus. The sequence goes on from NC_035436.2 coordinate 52,818,541, forward strand.
TCTAGTCAAATATTTCTGTTCCGACAACTCAGATTTAAAATCAATTAATTATCTACTTCTAGAGACTCTAGCTGCAAGATCTACAGACAGCTATGCTCTAGACGCTTATTGTAGCCTCGCCTTCCTAGCAGGAAAGCATCCTAATTGCCTGTCACATACGTTAAAATGAAAGTCAATACACATAGTGTAAAGGTGAGCATACAAGTTTAATAATAGCATATACAGTTCGAATTCGTTTACGCATAACCAGCACGTACATAGAGGAAAAGAAGCATGTTAATTATCGACACGGATCTATCGACACCAATGACTGCGGGTTGACTGCCCGAGGCAGTTAGCAATACATGATTACCACCGAAATCCGTGCAAGTAATTGTCCTTAACAACCCCCGTGTGAACGGGTGCTGAGTCCAAACTATAGTACTATTGTCATTAAGGCAGGTAGCCAACATTCCATGTGTAAACATAACAACAAGCATTCATTTAGTCACGTATAACATGCAGTAACGGTTAGCGTTTAAAATATTGCATAGTGTGTTCGATGTGATTTTCGTATAAGTAACGTATGTAACACCCAAAAGTGCTGAAAGCAAAAAGGGATCGAGTATACTCACGGCGGTTAATGGATTGAAGGGAGCGCTTGAGAGTAGGGTTAGCCTGAATAGTTCGATAGCATAACGATAACCAACGCGTAACATGAAAACAGTGTTGAAGGATAGGACAACTGGTCGATCGGACGGCTGGCCGTTCGGTTGGCAGTCCGTTCGGACAGTTGTCCGGTCGGACGGGAGTCCGGTCGGATGGTTGTTCGAGTGGATTGTTTCCTCCTTTGAGTAGGATGTGTTTGTGTATGATGGTTTGACTTTCGAAGTTTTTGTTGTAGCATTTGAAAACTTTGAAGTATCTTTACCTTTCAGGTCGGTCGATCGAACGGTCGTTCGATCGGACGGCAGCCCGATCGGTTAGGTACCTCAGCAAACAAGTTCTCAGCAGGGTGTCACCTGATCGGACGGTCGTTCGATCGGATGGCACTCCTAGTGCGTCGAACATGTTTGAAAAATCGACTAAGTGTTGAAGTCAAGTATCTCATGATCCGAAGAGTAATCCGATCGGACGGCAGTCCGATCGAACTACAGTTCGTTCAATACTTAGACTTCAAAAATAGTTAAGTGTGGGACCCTAGTACTAGCCGATCAGCTGGCCAGTCGATTGGCTGACTATTAGATCGGCTGGCTGTCCGTTCGGACAGCAGTCCGATCAGTCAGCAACCTGACCTGGTCGGCCTGTTCGTCTAACACTTGGTTGTTTTAATTTGTCGTTTTATTGAGGTATTTTGACAACGAGTCAAACCACAGAACCCTCGTCTTTACTTGTTTCCCCTGATCGGACAGGAATCACCCAAATCCGGTTAGCGAACGGTTCGAAACGGTGTTTAACGTTTAACTCGGAATCGGTGAACCTCACGGATAGAATCCGGATCTGGGGCCACGCAACCACTGGAATGGTTAGCAAGTTGGCACAAGCTCCGTTTCTATCGGTTTGAAGGTATTGAGTATAAAAGAGTTGAAAGAAGGTTGAAAAACCATCTTTCAATCTCTTTCACCATGAATATGTTTGGATCTATGAGAGATCTTTGTTTGTTTACGTGGAAATCGGTTAGATCCAAGATATTCTTGGTGGATTGAGGCCAAACCATGAAGTTCTTTAAGAACACCATGATGACATCATCCTAGAATACTTGAATCTTGATGATTTCACGGTTAAAAGTTAAGATTTGAAAGATAGAAAGGTGTAGGAGTGCGTGTAGATCAAGAAAGTACAAGATTTAGGACGAGACCTTACCGGGATTGAGAGAAATCGAAGAAAAAGAAAGTTGAGCGTGCTGGTCGGACAGAAGCTTCCAAAAGTGGAAATGATGACAATCACAGGGGTATTTATAGGATGCCAAAAGAGGAAAAAGGCTGGCTGATCGGTCGGGCAGCATGATCGATCAGTTGCCTGATTCGAGTGTTCGGTTTGACGATTTTTGACATTTCGATTTTGATTACGAGCGATGCGAGTGCGATAGAGTTTCCTATTCAAATTACTTTTAATCCCAACTACTATATCTACATACAATCATCCTTATTTCGTATTCAGTTTGCGATTGCGATTCGATTGCGATTGAGTTCGATTGCGATTCGATTGATTACCACACATAACATAAATAAACATGCACAAGTAACACATAAGGCACACACACACGTATATTAACCATCAAAATGCGTATTTCGTGTTGCGAGCGCAATGTTGATTAGATTAGATTGATTAGCGTTTAATTAACTTTATCGCATTGTTACTTCCTGCTATTCAAACAATTCGATTACTTCGATTATTAATAAATACTCCACATAATACAACTAACGTACAAACTCAAAATAGACTAACTACAGTCAAAGAAGTCAAAACAGGAATTGGTCAAGGAGAGACAGATTGCAATTAGCAATCTTTTATTCCTTTGACTTCAATCTTGACTTTGACTTTGACTTTCGAAACACGGGGTGTTACAGCCTCCCCTTGTTTAGGGAATTTTGTCCCGAAATTAGGTCGAAGCCGTAGCAAACAACTGTTGATAGTTTGCCTTCATGTCGCTTTCGAGTTCCCAAGTGAACTCCGCGCCTCGTTTACCTTCCCATCGGACTTTCACAATAGGAATGTGCGAGCGTCTGGGTTGCTTGGTTTGGCGATCCATGATTTCGACAGGCTTCTCCACGAAGTGTAGCGTTTCGTTATTTGGAGGTCGTCGAGGGGTACGATTTAATCATGCTCAGCCAGGCACTTTCGGAGGTTCGACACATGGAAAGTCGGGTGGACATTACTAAGTTCCTCCGGTAGTTCAAGTCTGTATGCGACTTTTCCGATCCTTTCCAGAATCTTAAAAGGTCCAACATATCGAGGCGCTAGTTTCCCTTTCTTGCCGAATCTGACCACACCCTTCCAAGGTGATACCTTTAGGAGTACGTAGTCGCCAACGTCAAATAAAAGGGGCTTGCGTCGTCTATCGGCGTAACTTTTGTGTCTACTTTGAGCTTTCAACAAGTTGTCTCGAATCTGGAGGACTTTGTCAGTCGTTTCTTGCAATAGCTCAGGACCGGTTAATTGCGAGTGGCGGATCTCGTGCCATACAATAGGTGACCGACATCTTCTTCATATAAAGCCTCGAATGGTGCCATTTGGATGCTGGTATGATAATTGTTGTTGTACGATAACGGCAGGTATTTGTTCCAATTACCACCGAAGTCTATGACACACGAACGGAGCATGTCTTCAAGAGTACGGATCATTCTTTCAGTCTGACCGTCGGTTTGAGGGTGGAATGCGGTACTTAAGTTAAGCGTCGTACTGAGAGCTGCTTGAAACGTTTCCCACAATCGCGAGGTAAACCGAGCGTCACGATCAGAGATGACGTCACGAGGCGTCCCATGATTACAAATGATCTCTCGGTGTAGATTCGGGCTAATCGTTCTACCTTGTAGTCTTCTCGTATTGGCAGAAAGTGGGCTAATTTGGTTAAGCGATCAACAATAACCCATATGCTGTCGTGACCTGATGACGTGGGCGGAAGTTTGGTTATGAAGTCCATGGCTATACTTTCCAATTTCCACATAGGGATTGGGGTTGTTCGAGTAAGCCGGAGGGCCTTTGATGTTCAGCCTTGACCATTGCACAAGTCAGGCACTTCCCAACATAGAGAGCGATATCCCTTTTTATACCCAGCCACCAATATTTGTAGCGAAGATCCTGATACATTTTGTCGGCACCGGGATGAATAGACTATCGGGATTTGTGTTCTTCGTCCATCAAAATCTGTCGCAAATTGGTCCGCTTAGGGATCCAAATTTGGTCCAGAAAGTGGAATATTCCATTCGACTTGTTCACCAGTTGAGCTCCATCGTGGTAGATTCTTTCGTTCTTCAGGGTGCGTTCATTGAAAAATGTGTGATGGGCTTCGCGGATGAGAGTTTCGAGATCATATTGGGCTTGGGTATCGCGGATGCTGAGCAGGTAACTTCGCCTACTAAGAGCGTCGGCAACGACATTTGCTTTGCCTGGATGATAACGAATCTCGCAGTCGTAATCACTGAGAAGCTCTACCCATTGGCGTTGACGCATGTTAAGTTCCTTCTGGTTAAAGATATGTTGGAGGCTCCTATGATCAGTGAAGATCGTACACTTTGTACCATACAGGTAGTGTCACCAAATCTTTAATGCAAAGAAAACAACGCCTAGCTCGAGATCATGGGTTGTATGGTTCTTCTCGTGGATTTTGAGCTGACGAGACTTCCGAGTTGCATCGGAATAAGGTCGATGGGAAGATGTGATTGTTGAGCTCAAGAGTACAATCACGAAGAACAGAATTAACGACGACAGTTCTTCCGGTAGCGACTTCAACATCGAATGAGAGGAGAGATAAGAGCGCTTACGACTAAGGAGCTTTTCAAATTCGAACGACACAAAGCAATTATCGGCTCCAGTATCAAACAAACATGATGCGTAAATACCATTCACAAGGAACGTACCATTGACCACGTTGTTGTCGGTCTGGGCTTGGCGCACGTTGATGTTACAAGTTCTGGCGCGTACGGCTTGTTGCTGCTGCTGAGTCTGCTGCTGCTGGTGAGGTTGCTGCTGCTGGGGCTCTTGTTTCGTCACCCTGTTCGAGCACATGTTCACAAAGTGGTTGGGATCACCACATGTGAAGCAGACTCTGGCGTTGATCGCGGGTGCCGGAGCCGTGTGTTGGCCTTGCGGGGCAGGGAGCAGAGCTTGATAAGCAGTGGCAGGGGCTGCGGTGTTACGAGGACCAGTACGGTAGTTGACAATGAAGTGGCCGTACATGTTGCAGTGAGCGCAAAAACGACAGGCAATACCCATCGGATGATGATAAGAGCAGGTTGGGCAAACCGGATGGGGGCCTGTATATGCACTCTTTGCTGGAGGTGCATAAATAGTTGGAGCTGGACGGTGATAGGGCTGATGCTGGGCTGGTACGGCATGGAGAGGAGCAGCAGTGGTAGTGGCAGCGAAGTTCTTGTTGCCGGAGCTGTTGTTGTTGTTCTTCTTGCGGCATGAGGACTTTGATGATTGAGGTGTGGTGGCGGTGGAGTCAGCGGTTGGTGCGGTGGTAGCTTGATGCAAAGACTTCGTGGGTTTATCCCAGACACCGGCCTTAACCCGTTTGTCGTTGATCTCAGCGGCCAGTAGGTAGGTTTCTCGATCGTCTTAGTCTTGGCCGCTTGCACGAAATCGGCGACACAGTCAGGCAGGGCCCGAATGTACTTCTTGATTGCCATGTCAGAAGTTTTCACCTGATCAGGGCAGATGATACTGAGCTGCTTGAATCGAGCAGTGAGAGCAGCGTTTTCTCCATTATTCTACTTGATGTGCCAGAATTCATCATCCAACTTTTGCCGTTCATGAGGAGGGCAGAATTCTTCCAGCATGACCTCCTTGAGTTCGTCCCACGACAGACCGTAGGCTGCATCGTTTCCCCTTTTGTTTCTCTCGGCTGTCCACCAATCTAGTGCGCGGGACTGGAAGACGCCAGTAGCGTTGAGAGTACGAAGGTTGTCGGGGCAACCACTCTGTCGCAGAGTGACCTCGATGGAATCAAACCAGTGGGACAATGTTGTGGGGCCTCCCTCGCCAGTGAATTCCTTTGGACCACAAGCCTTGAATTGTTTGAAACTGAAAGCAGTTTTGGGGGCAGCTTTAGGAGCTTCAGTTCTTGACTCCTCAGATGATTTGCTGATTTGCTGACGTTCTCGTAGACATCACTGATAGCTTTTGCTACCTGCTTAGCGATGATAGCAGCAAGACGTCTGTCTCTCTTTTCTTGGCGAGTAAGTGGCGTTCGGTATCCGGATGACGACATTGTCTACAATAGACATCGTCGCAGGTCTCAGACACATCACAATCGAATCTCACCTCACACGTCTACTACTTACTAAATCTTAAGAAAATAGTCACATAATCGCATAAACACGTAAACTCAAGATCACAGATTCACAGAGAAACACGTAGGAACATAGGCACATAAGCACATAAACACGTAAGGCACAGAAGCACATAAGCATATAAACACGTAATATCACGTAATCCTCCTATCAGCACACAGAAGCAGTCAGAATATAGAAACCTATTTTTCAAAGTTTGCGAGTCGTTCGAGTGTAGCGATTGCGTTTATCGTAGCGATTAATATAGTATAAGCGTATAGTACAGCGAGTGTCGTAGCGTACAGCGTTTCTTATAGTAATAACCATTTGTTAACGTCTTGAGATGGAAGAGCAATACAGGTCGTGTGTGTCGATTGAAATGAGGGCAAAAATCGAATAAGTTCCCAAAAAACGTAAACACATAAACAGGTAAGTACACGTATAAACACATAAAAATGACGAATTATCAGAGTCAGCAGTTGCGGGCTCAGAATCGAAACACATAAAAAATCGAGAGGTGGACTGTCTGCGGCTATTAGACATTGACTACCCAATGCGATTCGACTATTCTCAAGGATCCGCCGTACACATGTTGACTTTCAGGATAGGGCCTCTAACTCGTTTCTTGGGCATCCGGCGCACATCCCTCTGGTCATATTGTGAGTTCAGATCGTTGGAGTCCGTCGAGACTTTGGTGAGAGTTTTGGCAAAAATCCAGGGACAAGTCGTCAAGGTTAGGGTTTCACCCCTGGCTTTACAATCTTCCACCTGATTTTAATAAAATATAGAGGAGATTATTCATCAAAATATGGATTTCACTCCTGGTTTGGTATAATTCCCCTGTTAATAAGCGTTCGTTATTGAAAAAGAACTCGGCTTGTTTGCTTGCATGGAAGGTAAGATTCTGTCATCTTAAGCTTGAAATGAGGAGATCATTGATGGGATCTGTTCCAAGTGGAGATGATAGAGATGATATGAAAATACAGGTTGACCAAGCATATTAGTCGAGAATTTGCGGCTTTCACACCTAATCCCGACTAATTTTGCTTGTCTTTTTAGTTGAAAATCCAAGTGCAGTGATAGTGTAGCGTAGGCGAGAATAGCGAAGGATAGCAATAAGCTCATACATAGTCCCTAATAGATATGCATAAGTCGGTCTATTGGGTCCTAACTATAGACTAGGTCGAGTCTTGCCTAATTCCCTATAGTTATGGCTCTGGTACCAATCTATCACACCCCAACCGATGGCGGAATCATCGGGGCGCGACACTGAGCGAAACAGATTGTCCAGAATTTTCCATAACAATTATCATTGCTATTCAATTTAAATAATACGTCCCATACCGTATCTCAAACAGTAAATAAATTATTACGGATAAAATCTAGTCAAATATTTCTGTTCCGACAACTCATATTTAAATATAATCAATTAATTATCTGCTTCTAGAGACTCTAGCTGCAAGATCTACAGGCAACTATGCTCTAGACGCTTATTCTAGCCTCGCCCTCCTAGCAGGTAAGCATCCTAATTGTCTGTCACATACGTTAAAATAAAAGTCAATACACATAGTGTAAAGGTGAGCATACAAGTTTAATAATAGCATATACAGTTCGAATTCGTTTACGCATAACCAACACGTACACAGAGGAAAACGAAGCATGTTAATTATTGACATGGATCTATCGATACCAATGACTACGGGTTGACTGCCCGAGGCAGTTCGCAATACATGATTACCACCCTAATCCATGCAAGTAATTGTCCTTAACAACCCCCGTGTGAACGGGTGCTGAGTCCAAACTATAGTACTATCGTCGTTAAGGCAGGTAGACAGCATTCCATGTGTAAACATAACAACAAGCATTCATTTAGTCACGTATAACATGCAGTAACGGTTAGCGTTTAAAATGTTGTGTAGTGTGTTCGATGTGATTTTCGTATAAGTAACGTATGTAACACCCAAAAGTGCTGAAAGCAAAAAGGGATCAAGTATACTCACAGCGGTTAATGGATTGAAGGGAGTGCTTTGGAGTAGGGTTAGCTTGAATAGTTCGATAGCATAACGATAAGCAACGCGTAACATGAAAACAGTGTTGAAGGATAGGACAGCTGGTCGATCGAACGGTAGTCCGATCGGACGGCTGGCCGTTCGGTTGGCAGTCCGTTCGGACAGTTGTCCGGTCGGACGGGAGTCCGGTCGGATGGTTGTTCGAGTGGATTGTTTCTTCCTTTGAGTAGGATATGTTTGTGCATGATGGTTTGACTTTCGAAGTTTTTGTTGTAGCATTTGAAAACTTTGAAATATCTTTGCCTTTCAGGTTGGTCGTTCGATCGGACGGCAGCGCGATCGGTTAGGTACCTCAGCAAACAAGTTCTTAGCAGGGTGTCACCTGATCGGACGGCCATTCGATCGGGTGGCACTCGTAGTGCGTCGAACATGTTTGAAAAATCGACTAAGTGTTGAAGTCAATTATCTCATGATCCGAAGAGTAATCCGATCGGACGGCAGTCCGATCGAACAACAGTTCGTTCAATACTTAGACTTCAAAAATAGTTAAGTGTGGGACCCTAGTGCTAGCCGATCGGCTGGCCAGTCGATGGGCTGACTATCCTATTGGCTGGCTGTCCGTTTGGACAGCAGTCCGATCGGTCAGCAACCTGACCTGGTCGACCTGTTCGTCTAACACTTGGTTGTTTTGATTTGTCGTTTTATTGAGGTATTTTGATAACGAGTCAGACCACAGAACCCTCATCTTTACTTTTTTCCCCTGATCGGACAGGAATCACCAAATCCGGTTAGCGAACGTTTCGAGATGGTGTTTAATGTTTAACTCGGAATTGGTGAACCTCACGGATAGAATCCGGATCTGGGGCCACGCAACCACCGGAATGGTTAGCAAGTTGGCACAAGCTCCGTTTCTATCGGTTTTGAAGGTATTGAGTATAAAAGAGTTGAAAGAAGGTTGAAAAACCATATTTCAATCTCTTTCACCGTGAATATGTTTGGATCTATGAAAGATCTTTGTTTGTTTATGTGGAAATCGGTTAGATCCAAGATATTCTTGGTGGATTGAGGCCAAAACATGAAGTTCTTCAAGAACACCATCATGACATCATCCTAGAATACTTGAATCTTGATGATTTCATGGTTAAAAGTTAAGATTTGAAAGATAGAAAGGTGTAGGAGTGCATGTAGATCAAGAAAGTACAAGATTTAGGACAAGACCTTACCAGGATTGAGAGAAATCGAAGAAAAAGCGAGCTGAGCGTGCTGGTCGGACAGAAGTTTCCAAAAGTGGAAATGATGACAATGACAGGGGTATTTATAGGATGCCAAAAGAGGAAAAAGGCTGGCCGATCGGTCGGGCAACATGATCGGACAGCCTGATCGATCAGTTGCCTCATTCGAGTGTTCGGTGCGACGATTTTTGACATTTCGATTTCGATTGTGAGCGATGCGAGTGCGATAGAGTTTCCTATTCAAATTACTTTTAATCACAACTACTATATCTACATACAATCATCCTTATTTCGTATTCAGTTTGCGATTGCGATTGAATTCGATTCCGATTTGATTGATTACCACACATTACATAAAAAAACATGCACAAGTAACACATAAGGCACACACACACGTATATTAACCATCAAAATGCGTATTTCATGTTGCTAGCGTGATGTTGATTAGATTAAATTGATTAGCGTTTAATTAACTTTATCGCATTGTTACTTCCTGCTATTCAAAGTCGTAAAGCGATTCGTATTGATAAACAATTCGATTACTTCGATCATTAATAAATACTCCACATAATACAACTAACGTACAAACTCAAAATAGACTAACTACAGTCAAAGAAGTCAAAACAGGAATTGGTCAAGGAGAGACAGATTGCAATTAGCAATCTTTTCTTCCTTTGACTTCAATCTTGACTTTGACTTTGACTTTCAAAACACGGGGTGTTACATGGGCGATGAGGCGCAATGTGGCGCTTTAATGGCGCACTTTGCACACTCGCATCGCCGCGAGCCGCTTGAGAGCCGCCTTTGTATTTTTGACCGCGTGCGCGTGGTGGAGCACAAGGGTGCAAGGACCAAGTGGTTGGTGATGTGGCATGCAGGCGCATGACCCTGGTGGGTGTGCGCGCAGTGGCGCATGACGTGGCAGTCATGCGCGTACGCACGATGGCGAACACTGGCGCATGGAGCATGGGCACTGAGGTGACGTGCGCGTCGCACCAAAGTGAGCCAAAATGGTGCGACTGTGTGGCGTGCTCGTAGAGGCTTACAGGTGACGTGGCAAATGAATCAAGTGAATGAGGCCCTGCTCGACGCTTAGAGAGACGGGCAGGTGCGCATGGGACTGAGGCGCACGAGCGCATGGCAGTGAACCAAATGGACGCACCGCGCATGAGGGTGCAGACCTGCGCGCGCGCGCGCAGAAGTTTCTAGCAGCAGTTAATGCTGTGCAGTTACGTTTCAGCATTCGAAACTATCAAAGTTAATGCGTTTGACTGAGAATCAAGTGACGAATTAAAGTGCATTAAAGACGTCTAATGCAGTTTAATTCTCCCATTTAATTTATTTTTCAGTTTCGAGTTCAACCTGGTGTATAAATAGGAGGCTCCTTTCACCAGTTTCTACACACCGAAAAAAAACCAATAGCGATTCAATCTCTCTCTGCAGAATCTTCATCTTCTTCAAGCATTCGAGGTACACCTTCGGGTTGGAGTCAAGACCGGCAGTACAACTGCTTGCGGCTGTTGTATCCTGGAAACAAACGTGTTCTCCTGGGAGACACGAAATTTGTTTTAAGGGACCCGTGTCTAACACGATCCTCAGCCAAAGAACAGTTTTTCTGTTCGGATTTCTGTTCTTGTTTTTCCATTCTTTTCAGTTTTATTTGTATTTTTCTTTGTATCATTCTGTAATTGTTTCTGTAAGTCAAGTTAATAAAGTTTTATGTATTCTTACACGAACGGATTCCTATATATAAATATTAGGTGAGGGCTGAGTCCAATTGACAGAAACATTAGAGTTAAGGTGTTACTTTTCTTAGTGGCGATTGGAAAGAACAAATTCACCCTAAGCATGTTTGGAAAGAACAAATTCATCCATTAGAGTTAAGTTGTTTCGAATTCAGCCACGGAAAATATTTAAAGTTGTCCCAGTTTTTCAAGAGTTATTTAATTTTTAAAATGATAGGTTTCTTTTAATACTATGGCTAATACAACATTTTAATTTTTAATATTGAAATTTATCATACACTTTATCCTATGTATATTGAGATTTATCCTACAAATATCAAATTTATCTTTTATGTAAATTAGGTTTGTTTTGAAAGTGTATATTTCGGAAGGGGAAAATGAATATGACATTATTACACATGTCACTTATATAAGAAACCAATCAAAATTAAGTTGTTTTGATAATTTAAATCTCATATGTGTGCTTGTTCTTGGTTGTGATTATTTTTTTGTTATTGATTTTGAAGTGTTTGAAAAGAACAAATTCACCCTAAGCATGTTTTAGTCACTTTTAAGTCGTTTATTCCGGGTTCTTAATCTAGAGTTCGGTTTTAGAGGTAATCCAAGGTAACCAAGTCAATTAGATCAACTAGGTTAAGGTGTGCATCCAATCTTGATGATTTGAATGATAATTTAGGATTGCTAGGTTTGATTTGTGCGTTGTTTGATAGTTTTGGATTACCAATAACTCGGGTTCTTCTATTTATTCGCGTTAAGTGATTACTAGGTTTTAGCGTATCGTTTCCTAGTTAGCTTTTCAGTTAGAATATCATTAGGGTGATATCCTATCAATACTGATAGTTATGGAATTTGGTATCGATAGGTCGAGCCAGTTCATCTAGCACTTCATTCGTTATCTGATTATCCTTTATAGTTCGGTTTCTAGGACCTGGAGAGTGGGGGTCTCGCTCTGATCTAACTAGTTACTATAGGACTTAATCATCCGTAGTGGGAGGTTGGTCGGGTTAGATATTGGATCTTTAGTCGATTGTTAAGTCATAAGTCATGACATGTTCTAAGGGATCCATTGCCTAGGTGGTTTCCTCGTCTGATTGATTTCAAACTTGTGTTCCCGGTCATTTGGCTGTCTAGTCCGCCTTCGTTAAATTTAGGATATTAGTTAATTAATAAATTAAAAACCGTTAAAACAATTAAAACTAGTTAAGTAATTAGTTGAGTCAGAGTATAATTTAACGTCGCTAGTGTCTCGGGGGTTCGATATCCGAACTTTATTAGGCTTTACTATATTCGCTAGGACACTTGCTTGTCACTGTGGTCTAGTATTAGGAGAGTCTATGTTAGGTTTAGTTAAGTAGTTTTAATAGAGCATATTTAGCACATCAAGATCCGTTACAAAATGTCATTAACCTAGGAAGTGTAGGAAACCGGATCAAAGGAACCCCAGTTGAGCTCATTCCGGTAATGTTGGAATCAGCTCGTCGAACTCTAACCAGAAACCATAAGCCCGAATTCTAAACATAAATCTAAACTCTAAGGCTAAACCCTATGTTAAACCCCAAGAGGTAAATCCTAAAAGCAAAAAACTAAGTTAAACCCTAAACCCTAAATAACTAATGCTAACCCCTAAAACTAAATTATTGTCTAAAGCTAAAATGTAAAGTTATTCCTTTAAAGTGATACAAGTATTGTATTGTTTTGTAGAAAATCATGTGTTATATATGTGTAAAACATATGTATATGTTGAGTTTTAAAACAAAAACCGACACGTATAATAAATATAATATTTATTTTTTCATAGTGATGTATAAAAATAATATATTATTTTTACTACGGTTGGTGATGTATTTGAAAAGTATTTTGCCTAAAATAAATATACGATATATATTTATTTATTATTTGTCCAAACAAAACAAAGACACTTAAATATTTAGATCGAACGTACATGACTTTAATGGTATTTTGGGGTAGGATAAAACTTTAGGATTAATAGGTCTTGGGTTCGATTCCCACAAGAGGGGTTTTCTCATTTTTATTTGGTTTCCTCCTGAATAGGTGTATAGGCATTATGCCTAGTAGAGATGGATATGATCGGGTGGTTCCGCTGGTGGCACGATGATATTCCAATGATCCGTCAGTGATCCAAATTTGTCGTTCAAAAAAAATATATATATTTAGATCGAACATGCATTGTACATTATTTATGTATTTAGGGGCTGTTTGTTTACCTCTTAATCATGTATTTAGGGGCTGTTTGTTTACCTCTTAATCAGACTCTTAATGATTCAGCTTACTGGTTCAGCACTTAATGGTTCAGACTGTTTGTTTCACGAGCAGATGTCTGAATGGTTTAGATATTTGCCTCTGAATGGTTAAGATTTATACAGAGCCTGAATGGTTAAGCCCTCTAATCTGAATTGGTCAGACATTTGCATCTGAACGGTTAAGCATTATACAGGCTCTTAATGGTTCAGACCTCTTACTGGTTCAGCACTTAATGGTTCAGACCTCTTACTGGTTCAGCACTTAATGGTTCAGACCTCTTAGTGATTCAGCACTTAACCATTCATATGTTGCCAAACGATCCCTTACTTATATTTATATATCTAAATAAATATATTTGGAAGATCGAGAACACATCACCAACGGTTGTTGGTTAAAAAATATCCAGTCGAATATTTGAAATTACTATATTACATTCTCAAGATACGAGAACAGTGTTTTAAAATGATTGAGTCAAATGGGCGGCTAGGCTAGAGCAATAGTGTCAGGCAGCTGCCTGGCACTCTCCTATTGGCACAACAAATTTACGATTTTATTCCGCTTTAAAATTATGATTTTGTCCCCAGTTTAAAATTATGTTTTCCTCCCAATTAAAAAAATATAATAACCCTTTTGACAGCAGCTAAAATTACAATTTTGCCATCGGTTCTAAAATTACAATTTTACCCTCAGCTTTTTATTTTATACCCGTTTTAAAATTACGGTTTTGCCCCCATTTCAAAATAAAATTATACTTTTGCCCCAGCTCAAAATTACGATTTTTCCCTTGATTCAAAATTACGATTTCACCCTCAATTTAAATTACTTTTTTGCCCCCAGCTAAAAATAAAATTATGGTTTTCCCTACCTTAAAATTACGATTTTACCCTAGGTTCAAAATTATGATTTTTCCCAGTTCAAAATAAAAATATGACTTTACACCCAACTAAACCGAAAATACGATTTCGCCCTCGGTAAAAAAATTACGCTTTTACCCTTAGCCAAAATTATGTTTTCGCCCCAGTTCAAAATAAAATTTTGTTTTTCCTCCGGCTCAAAATTACGATTTTACACCATTTTATTATTTTATACCCATGTTAAAATTACGGTTTTTCCCCAGTTTAAAATTACGTCTTTGCCTCAATTCAAAATACAATTATGATTTTGCCCTCAGCTAAAATTTACGATTTTTCCCTCAGTTAAAAATTACGATATCACCCTCAATTCAAAATTACGTTTTTTTGCCCCCAGTGTAAAATAAAAATATGGTTTTCCCCTAGTTAAAAATTAGGATTTTAGCCTCGAAAAAAATTTTGATTTTTCCCCAAGTAAAAATAAAAATATGACTTTGCCCCCAGCTAAAAATCGTATTAAAGAGCTGCCTAACACTCTTTTTACTTTTTTTTTCTAGCAAAACTATAGTACTATTTTTTTAATTGGTGTAGAATTATTCGGCTATCGCCCCGCAACGCGGGCGGGGCAACACCTAGTTATGAACATATTATAACACATTGAGACAGTTGGGTGAATCAAACACATGTCAAACATATACATCGGGCCAGGGTGGGTGACGGCACAAGGCCCAAACTCGCCCGGGCCTGAAAGGTTATTTTAAATATATATATTAAAGTGTATATATAAATGTTTAGTTTCGTAATTGGTTAACAAAGTGTAGCTTTACATGCTGGCCTTTAATGTGCATGGAAATTGTTTAGTTACATGTCTCAAGTTTGATTCCCTAAAGCTTTTTGAATTCCTTTTTGTTTTTTCCAGCTTTCTTATTTTCTTGTTTTTTTGTTTTTTTTCCTATCTCAATTTTATGTTTTATTTTCTAGTTTAAATATTAAATTACTTTTTTTTATTTTGTTCAAAACTTAAATTTAACAAACAATATTTGAAATGTTTTTTTTATACAAAAGTGATGAAACAAACACGTTTTGGGCATGTTATAACTGTATTTTTTAGGTTTTAACTTTCATTCGCTATAACGAGTGCATCGAAACAAACAAAGTTCCTGTTTGATGCCACGTGCAGGTTTGATCTCATTGGTGTGTGTGTGTATATATATATATGTAGTTTGTATATGTACTTCTTAAAAAGTTAGGGGCCCATTTTTTGCGTTTATTATTATGTTTTCTAGTGTAAATATGTACTAATTCAAATATATTTATATTTTCTTTATAAAATTGAGTTATTGACTTTATATTATAGGGCCCGTTTTTTTATACTCGCTTAGGGCTCAAAAATTTTAAAGCATTTCGAAGATGGCCCTCCATATACATAGAGAAAATAAATTGAACCTTAAAGTTGTCATGTCATACTTTATGGAAGATTAGTTGATGTATCTCTACTGGCGCATTAGTTGCTGTATATCCGCGTGGTTAGACTTTGCTATCGGCTGTTCATTTGCTAGTATATCCAGATGAGTTCCATGGCTCTCCTTTTAAAATGTTTTACCTTTAAATACTCGGGGGGTAAAACATGTTATACACATTCATTTGGAAACGAATGCAAACTGGAAAGCACATGTTAAACGGAGTTGTTGAGGATGACGCGAACTTTGATATGAGATTACATGAGTAGAGACAATTTATCGCTCCTAATTCCCCTCGTGTGTCTATGATCATTAACTTTAGATGACGTGAAAAATATAAATAGATCTATTTGGGCTAACATCCCACCTATGGTTAGTCGTCCTAACCTTAATACGGGATTAGCCAATATTTCAATGTTTAGCTATAAAACATTGATTGGGGGTAGCATATGAAACGAAGTCGAGTCTTGATCGTAGAGCTCATGGTAATCAAACACATTAAATGCTATTGACTTTTAGAGCAATACTTGAAACTTTTGTTGATCATGAAACTAGACACACAATGTATTTTGAAACTCATGTCGTTTACGAAACATGTATGTATTTTGAAACTCGTGTCATTTACGAAAAATGTATATATTTTGAAACTCATGTTGTTTACGAAACATGTATGTTGACAATTTTAAACATGTTTTTCTCAGGTATTAGTTTTGGTAGCGATGCAGTTAGAATATGTGAAATATTTGGATTGAAACCTAGAAGCCCGAGACCTTGTTTCGATCAAGATAATCTTTTTAGACTAGACATTATCTTATAGATGCATTAGTTGGAAAGGTGTTCAACGTTTTATAAGTCTTAATTTAATTTCCGCCATGCTATATTAATAACAATCATCTCGCCCCACCATGGTTGTGCGGGTGTGACAACAAGTTGGTCAAATTGCATCTTACGAATGTGAGACTTATTTATAAGAAAATTTTCGTTATATAGCTTGTTGGAATTTTAAAACTACCATCAGTGGTTCCCTTCAGATGATGGTGAATGGGTCAATCTTGCAGATGATCCAAGGCATTATCTACTTTAGATTTGGTGTTATCAACCACTGCAATAGCTTGTTGAGATTGGTCTTTGGTCGCTAGTAATTTTTGTACTATCTCCAACAAATATTTTTGACCCTCTGCAAGTGCCTGTACACTTGGGTCAATAGAGATTTGACCATTCCCAATAGGATGTGGATGCCTATAAGGATGCACATTTACCCCCTTTTTTGAGGCTGTGGTACATGTTCTATATACCTGTAAGGCAGTCTATTGCAGGTTGATTGTCCATAACCTCTTAACCTCTGGGTAGTACATTTAGTTGTGACACTGTGTTCTGTAGTCGTGGTGCGATGTAAAACAATGTTGATTATTAATAAAACAATGTGCTTTGGTGTTATTACGTGTGTTTTTGTATTATTATGTGTGTATTTGTGTTGGTAAATTTTTCAATTCAAATCGATTCCGATTTCAAGCTTTAAATCGCTTTCTGGAAGGTTATATGCGCACGAATGCATAAATATAACCAGTTTAACACAACAAACACTCCGGAATAGTGAAATAAGCTTAACATACCTTAAATAACCTCCACATAACTTAGAAATAAGTTTTGGATGGTTCGGTGTGTTAAAATCAACCTTGTTCGATCATAGGGACTATTTGTGTCAAACTACGAAACTATACCGATTTGAATAGTAACGAACACTCCGGAACTTGACCATAAGTTAAACATACCCTAAATATCCTTTACATAGCTTAGAAATAGGCTTTGAAGGGTTCGGTATGCTAAAATAAACTTTATTGATCAATAGAGACTAAAAGCGTTAAAAGTGCATAAGTTTGCATTTTTGCGCATATCTTACGTCCTGAATATATCCGGACATCCAAAAATTTATGTAATCATTAAAATATTTTATTTTAGTGATTGGCATGATAAAATTCCATTCGTCGCTTAATTTGGATCGTTTTTGCGTTCGTTACGACTTCCGTCGTAATTAACCGAATAACGCAACCGTACGGCCAAACGAACCGACATCCGTGATGTCTTTGAGCATATTTTAAGTTCCCTATACTTTAATATCATTTTAGAGCCTTGAAATGAGGTTAAAGTGGTTTAAAAGTGCCAAAAAATCAAGTTTTACAAGTGCATGGACCATTTTTGAAAATTCTTGTAGATACATTGAACTTGGTCCATTTTTTTAGGCATCCATGGTATTTCAAAACAATGTGCCACACATGGATGGTTTTGATCCTTGTTTTGCAATACCATTTGATGGTTTTAAGTATTCCCATGTTTTTTAAAACCATGTGCCCACATGTAAGGTCTAGATCAAAGCACATTTTTCGACGAACGATCTTAACGGTACTTGAATTCCTATAAATACCCAAACCCATTTCACTCCCAAAGCACACTTGAATCTGATTTTTGCTCTCTAAGTTGAAGTTTATGCTTCATACCTTAGAGTAAATCGGATCAAGAGCTTGCGGGGACCTTCTGTAAGTATTCTTTCGTTCTTTTCATTTATTTCTATCGTTAAACTCAAACTGTGTTTGACTTTCTGCTTTGACCAGTTTATGGTCAATGCGAAGTTCGTTTGAACTTCATAACGTGAGCGTAATCATAATGGTTATAGTCCGTAGTAACTATACCTACTGATTACCACGTTATCTAGGCTCAGTGGCGAGTCGTAGTTTCGGCCAAAATGCGTTTTCTCGCGTATTTTGTAACCAAACTACTCTAGGATGTCAAAACCGTTTGTTTTGATATCAAAACTTATTTTCTAACTTAACTAAACATGTTTCGACATGTTTAGCTCGTCACTTTTAGATTAGTGCTTGTGTAGAGTCATAAGTCAAGCGGACTAAACACCCGCTTAGACTTTCGAACACGACCCGTTTGGTCGATCATTAGGATCTGACCAAACATGTTTAGTGACCATAGTAGCGTAGGGAATAACCTTCCGAGGTTACACCTTATGGTCACTTAGGTTTGATTAGTCGCATGATAAGTAGTTTATGTGCCTTTGGTAAATTACCAAAATACCCTTTTCATACATAATTGGTAATTAAGCATATGTAACCTAAAATTTTGTCACGTAACTGATTATGTAACATAATTAAACATGTATGGGCATATAATACTTGTCATAGGACTAGTTAGACGTCTCGAACGCGCTTTTGCGTGCACGACGCGTTAAAGTAGCGTAAGCTACCTTAATGGGTCACGATGGGTCGAAAGCACTTAGGTTAGGTTCCGATTTAGGATGTAGGCTTTGTTAAACCATATCACATGAGTTCCAACACTCATTTGGTTTACAAGACCTCATTCTGTCCGATCTTTCGATTTAGGCGTCTATTGTTTGACTAGTGGTTCGATTACTAGGAGCTACTTGATTTCTCTGGTTTGCTCGAGTTTGTTGAAGTTCTATTTGATCGAGGATACTTTGCACTACATGTGAGTACATAGTTCCCCTATTTTAATGTTTTTAAATGTTTTGGGGTGATTCATATGTACGAAATGTTTTCAAAGTTTAAAAGAGGATTTCAAACGATTTTTACTAAACTAAGAACGATTTCGATAAAGTGAACGAACTTGTTGGTTGTAGTTACATAACGAATGACATTCATTAGCATTGATCAAGCCGACCAGTATTAGGTTATGGTACCATAGGATCTGACAAATCCCGTTACTTTACTACACCCATGGTTATGTGTGGGGGTTGTGGGTAGCGATTGAATCTGATGTTTGTTAACTTACCCTTTGGTGGTTTGTTAATACGAGAACGAGTTGAACGATGGACGAGTCACGAAGGTTTGAATGTTGTTAGCGAGATGACCATAAATAGTTTTTCACAATTAAAACGAGGATGATTTAAACGATTTTAAACAAGTTAACGATTTCGAAAGGATTTTAACGAGTTAAACGATTTGGGTAAACGATTGGTTTTTGGTTAGCGTTTAGATAACGGGATGGGTGTAATGTGATGAAAGCATGGTGGATACGCCGCTGGTACTTCCTATATATAAGTGTTTTCATCATATTGCATATCGTGGCGTTATTTAGTTCACTTGGGTAAACGATTTTGAAACGATATCATACAACGATGTTTTACTAAGAGATATAAACTAGACGAGTTTTTAACAAGTTTTTACAAGATGTTTTACAAGTTGGTTTTCTAAAACAAATGTTTTTGGGTTAAGAAGCATGGCTACGAGATTTTATAAAACTATAATCAACTTGATTTTAGTTGGTTAACTATGTTGCAATACATTTTTCAAAACAAGGTTTGTATTTTGACTCTTGTAGTCTAATAAAGTACTGCAACCTATAAACGAGCCATGATTCTGATACTCTTATAAAACCTATGTACTCGCCAGCATTTCTTTGCTGACTAAGTTTTTACATATGTTTCAGGTGTCGATGCTTGATTGATTTCTAGGATGCATGCGTCACATAGGATCTGGACAAGGCCTTAGTGACATAATAACTATGATAGACGATATAAAACTTGTTTGTTCTATGTGTTAAGACAATGTAATGTTTAATATTATCAATAAAACGAAACTATTTTTGAATCCATAGTTGTGAAACAATTATTCTGTTGCAACACTCCCCGACGTTTCCGCCACGGTTGTTGTCCTACGTGGTCGGGGTGTGACATTAGTGATCCAACAGAGGTTTGACCCGATCTCTATGCAAAAGGTTGGTTTGACTTTTGTGGATATATAGTTTGGTTAGGCTCGACTCTTTTAGGAATAGATTGGGTATTCCTGTTACCAGGCCCATCTTCCTTTATGAGGTTCATTTTCTTTTTAGACCTATTCAAATTTACATCAAATGGTTTGAGAAAAGAACATTGCTGAGTCAAATGGTTGAGTTTCCACAAATGGTATACCCCCTTAGGAGTGGACATACAAAAACTGTGTGTTCTGTTAATACCATAAGCTCTTAATTTAAAGCAGTCTTTTGTCATATGATTTATTCTTCCACAGAAATCACACTTCAGTGTTGAATCCCTATCTTTCTTCTTACTGTTATCTCTCTTTTGTTGTACAGATGTTTTAGCATCTGTTTGAGAGTTGGTAAGAAGAATGACTTGTAACTTAGGTGGGCCAATACCATTTGAGTTTGTAAAATCAATGGGTTTGAAATTTTTCTTAACATCACATTCATCTGTCCAAGTAGGTTTTAGCTCATACCTAAGTGTTTCAGCTTGAGTAGAGCTTAGTGGTTTTTCAAGAATTATTTTCTGCCCACTAGGTTCATTGATTTTAATTTCTTCCCTATTGATGTAGTTGGTATAAGCTCCAGCATTTCAGAGTCAATGGAAGTTTGAGTTTCTTGTTTTTGGTCATATTTTCAAAAACCAACCCCAAACTTCAAATTGCTCTTAATCTGTTTATCTAGAAGCATCTCATAACCATGTCAAGATTCTACCCATTTTTCACAGGAGATCTGTGTGGTTTCCAGCTCCTTTTTACATTTTTAGTATTTTTCTATTGTTGATTGGAGTTAGTCCTTGGCTACAGATGCTTAATGTTTAAGGCTACTTAGTTCAAGGTCTTTTTCAACGATTCTTGTTTTAAAATCTTTTTTTCAATTTTTCAAGAATGAGTTCATTGATTTGTACCTTTTCTCTCAAATTCTCATTCACCTCTTTTATGTTAGCAAAGGCAATAATGCACTTTTCTGAACACAACTCATTCAGAGTTAGAGGATATACCTTTGAGGAAGCCAATGCAACTTGATCAGCACAGAGAACATCAGTGGAACTTTTGGGATTGTGTTCATCTATCCTTCCTGCACTCTCCTGGTCACTCACAAGTGCTTGAACTGAGCTTTCAACAGGTTTACCAACAATCTCTTCCCCACCAGTAGTTTGAACTGGATCTACTTCTCCTGAAATATGCTCAGTGACCATAAAACAAAAATTTTCATGTTCCACATTGTCATTTGCTATTAGAGCAAAATTTTCATCTGTTAAATTTTCTGGCAAGCTACTTCAATCAACATAGCCTTGTGTGAATAAGCTATGTTGACTAGGCTTTGTAGTTGCAGGAGCAGGAGTAGTTGGCTGTGTTTGAACATGGGCCATAGGCATTTAAACATACTGAACCTTAGGAATTTTTGGTGAATGAACATAATTTATAGGTACAGGATTCATGGACTGTGCTAAATAGGTTGTGTTTTGCACATTTGGTTCAAGGGTATTTTGGGAATAAATCTGTTGTTGTGTATTTGATTGTATGCTATCATTGGTGCAAAGTTATTTGTTTGACTCTTACATTCCCTAACAAAGTGTCCCAATCTATTACACTTATAGCATTTAGTCTTTGATTTATCCAACCCTACTCTGGACCTTCCATTCAATCCTGGATAAGTCCTCCCAGTCCTTTTATAAAAAATTGTTAGCTCTGAGACTGAGCAGTGCTACCTGGTGCAATATGTCCATCTCCTCTAGGCCAGTTGGGTCTATATGCTTAAGAACATCGAGTACAGAAGATAGATTATTAATGACACGAGTTTCATCACTTATTGTAAAAGCATAGCTCATGGAATGTTGATTAGAGTTAATGCTTGTTGACATATCAATAAAATCATCAAAACTTTGATCATTTCTCCTTCCAGATGATGAGTTTTCTTAACCTAAAAGTGTTGTGTTACCAAAAGTGTAACTATCAGACACTTTTCTAGTTTCTTGGAGTTTTTTTTTTCTTTTGGACAAGCTCCCTCTCAAAGGTTAGGAGCTTTCCATGTAATTGGGTCAGACTCATGTCCTTAAAATCAGGGGATGTCCTCATCACAATTGCAATAGTATCCCATGTATGAAGTAGAGATCTTAGATATCCATGATTTAAAGTGGTTTTTGAAAATTCTTTATTAACAAACATTAGTTCACTAATTAGACAAGAAAACCATTCAAATTGTTGTGTCAGGGTCTCCTCTTTGACATGCGTGAAAGCTTCATACTGGTGGTTAAGGATTTCTCAAGTGTTCTCGGTAACATCCTTTGTCCCACCGAATTGTTCTTTAAGTGAATCCCACAACTCCTTGGCGTTGTTACAATGTAATAGGCCAGCATAGATATCATTTGGCGGTGCCATAGCCACAATACTAAAAGCTTTAGCATCTAACTCGAATTTTTGATAGTCTTGCTCATAATAGTTTTCAGGCTTCTTTAGCTCATATACATTTGGGTTTTCAATACTGGGTACCATTGGGACATGTGGTCCAAAAACCATAGATCTCCAATACCCTGTATTTTGTTGAGATAGCAATGTTGCCAGATATTGTATTCAGATCGGACAAGCATAGGTGGTTTATTGCTGAAGCCTGTGTTGTGGGGATCATTCTGTGCCATTTTCTCAAGTTCTTTTGAGGAAAAACAGAGTCTGTGAGAGATACGTTATTTGTTCTTCACTAAACAACCCTGAGCTACGGACTGAAATTGGATCTTTTAAGAGCTGATCTTTTTGTGTTAAACTGATTGTGAAATCAAGTTTAAACATGACCAAGCTCTAAAACCAATTGTTAGAAACTGAGTTTCTTTGTTTGCAAACAAGTATTGATTATCACAATAATATTCAGAAACTCGGAGTTATCATCAACGAATTGTTTTCATTGAATTATGAATGATTCAAAAGTTTTACAACTCGATTGACTCTACAAACTCCCCCTTAGCTGATCACACAAACAAATCAATTCGTATAAGAGAAAATGTGATGGTGTGTGATAAATAGATCACTAACAGGTATGATCTATTTATACAAGTACGAAAGCTCTGTTATGAGATCAGCTGGCGTCACCCTGATAGTGACATCTAACATTCCTAACAGAAAAGATTATCAGATGAGTAATCTTATCATTTGTTCTAGGCTATACTAAAACACTGATAAAATAATTACTATTACATTGAATAAATGCTATCTAAGCTATCCACTGTTGCAGTAGTCCAAACATCTATTTGGCCTAATAGATGTTTGGCCTTTTTCAATAGACCTTGGCTTGATCAGGGCTTTGGTCTTCAACAGATGCTAGCCTTCAACAGTAGTTGTACTCTTGAACAACGGTTCCAAGTCTTCCTTAGATGTTAGCCATGCTCTTGAACAGATGTTCTGAATAGGTGTTCAAGATTCACTATCTTTGGGGAGAGTTTGGTTAAATCTTTTGCTTATTTCTTGATCAGTGGATCATGTTATGGCTCTTGGATATCATTTGTTCTTTTATAGGTCCAAAATAGAGATAAAAAGACAACTTGAAGAAATCTATTTAGAGCTAAATGGTCTTTCAAGGCAAAAATTTTTAGATAAACAAAGACCAAAAAGAAGCCAAAAGGCAAAATTAAACAGAAAACTTTCTACTTGTAGTTTGGTGAATTCTACAAGATATATAACAGAAACAATCTTACCTACCATATAATAAAATAATCAATCATAGAAAATCATTAGAACATTCATTTTCCTAGGGGGTTATCAAGTTCAGATCTATAGCCATGAGATACACGTATACTTGGTTGTGTATCTGCAATTACCCGTGTATCAACTTAATAGTAGATATATAGATGAATATAAGCAATAGTGTAATTTCGTGTAACACATGGTTTTGTACTATTATGGAACTTGTTCATGCATGAAAATGACTATTTTATGATTTTCCCTATAATATAATCAGAACACCTCCTATATGTGCCATGCATACGCAAATATGATACTATTTTGTATTTTCCATATAATATGTCATTGTTTTGCACAGGGCCAACTCAACCATTGTGGTGGCCTAAGGCGAAGTAAAACTTGAAGCCTTTTTTCCGAAAAAAGAACCACTATTTGAGAAAAATCATCTTTTACCCGGATTCAAAATTACGATATCTATTTGACATAATAAATTTATCACAATTAGTAAAATATACTAGGTATTAAAAAAACGATCAACACAAATTTCAATGCTAACTGCTTAGGGCTTCAAAAACTAGCAAAGTATATCACAAACTTCAACTAGAGAATTAGAACCTAATATCATATAATTCAATTGGGCAATTAGAGAAATAGTAATTAATGTACCTTAACTAGAATCGAAGACCTTCAATTTGGTCACTTGTTCACCACTCAACGGCAACAACGTTAGACTTTCGTCTCAAAATCCTTCAATTTCTGTCACTAGAGCCTTAGAATTTTGAACAAAAAATGAATCATATGAATAAATAGATTAATGAATATGATTCATTGATTTGTAGCAGAACAATGAAAGACTTCGGGGCTGTTTGGCAACATCTGAATGGTTAAGTGCTAAATCAGTAAGAGGTCTGAACCATTAAGTGCTGAATCAGTAAGAGGTCTAAACAGCATGTATAATACTTAACCGTTCAGAGGCAAATGTCTGACCAATTCAGATTAGAGGTCTTAACCATTCAGACTTTGTATAAATCTTAGCCATTCAGTGGCAATTGTCTGAACCATTCAGACATCTGCTCACGACACTACAAGAAATATGGTCAATACTGGCGACACCTTTAGCGGCGACTTTGGAAATGTCGTCGCTAAAGAGTCAATCCGTGTCCAACTTTTTAGAACGAGTCCCTGACCATTGATCTCAAAGCAATCTGATGGTCCAACTTTTATCGTCCTTTAATGGTGATTAAAACCCTAGGCGGGCAACCATTCTCCCATTCCCCCCCAAAATCATCCCCTTGCCTATCCCAAACCCCATGATGCCGCCACCACCAGAACCTGCAGTCACCTCCTTGCCGCTCCACAACCTCCACTGCGCCTGGGTAGTTTCGTCTTCGGGTAGTTTTGTTTTCTATTTATCTGTTGATTGTTTATATATTTCTATTCTACTTGTTTAGGTTGCCGATTTCATGCTTAGTTTATGTTGAATAACCTGCTAATTACATGTTAAAGGTGTTAAGATTTTGATTGAACAAATAAATTGGAACAATTAAGTTTGGACCAGGCATCATCTCTCCAAATCACCTCTTCAGTCGTCGCTAATGCTTTGTTTTCTTGTAGTGGAAACAAACAGTCTGAACCATTAAGTGTTGAACCAGTAAGAGGTCTGAACCATTAAGAGAATCATTAACAGGTGAGCAAACATCCCTTTCATCTTATTTAAAGGTCAAAAGATGATTCTGATAACTTGTGGATGTTGAATGATTAGTGACTCTTTTGGTTTCCTCTGTGTGTGTAAGTGCCATTACAAACGATGATTTTGATTTCTTTCCAAGTCTTGTAATTCGCAATTGCCGCTGATGACGGGGTAGCTCAAACCTTAATAAACTGATTAGAGACACAACAGCTTAAAAGGTTAAAAGGTTCAGAAATGGTCCAACGGTCATGAACAGTAAAAAAGACAAGTCAGAGCCTTGTCACATCACCCTTTGCGTGTGAAACCTCATGCCTAGCCGCAACCAGACCATGTGGGAGAGCACACCATTTTGTCCGCAGGTCCAAACCCTTCAACCCCTAAAAGGGTAAGTCCCTCACTGCAAGCCAGGTTCACTAGTCAAAGGTTTCTCCTTTGAGAAACCTCTTCCCCTATAAATTGCAGCCCATGCCAAGCATATCAAACACTCCAGGACCAGCAGAAAACTATCTCAATTCTCTGATTCTCCTTCTCCCTCTCGAGAACAAGCTTGATGCTTGCTTCTCTTCTTCTTCTCCCATGAGAACTAGCTTCATGCTTACTTCTCTTCTTCACTCTAAATAATTCATCCTCTCCAACGATTACATTCTGGGCTGGTTTCATATCAGTCTAGAATTCAAGGAGAACAACAATAACACTAGTGAACCTTTCTCCACGTCTTGCAAATGTGGGGGGACCCTACGACCTGCGTTAGGCTAACTGAAACCTTGAACCCTTTTACCCGGAGATATCGCTACAGGCCTTGGTCTTGTATTTGTTGTAGCAACAGCCGCCTTGGCACCTAATAAAAAACCTAAAGCTTAATTGGCTACTCAATAAAATTAAATCATTAATCCATCGTAGTCCAACCCAAATACTCTATATAGTTTTTTTCTAAACCTAGAGGACCTCATGATTTGGAGACCTAAAGCCCAAACCTCAAAATACTTGGGCTTGAGCCGGCCCTTATTTTGCACGAGTATAACAGTAACATGTGACTTAAAATATTATTTTAAAGATTACTCTAAATAAAATATCTTAACATTATTTCATAATATACGTTGGGCTTGAGTTTAGCTAGCCCATTAGGTTGGGGAGAATCAAGAAGTAAAATTTGAAGTTATACGAGCCAATACGGGAGTTGGAACATGATGAGTTCCTCAGCAATCTTCTCACCGGCCATGAAGAATCCGAGCTGCCAACGAATAATCACACCACCGGCTTTTGGGGTTAGCAATTCTCTTCATCTTAATGTTTTCGGAAGGTCTTTGCTCATGTTATTTGAATCGATCTGTAGAAGCTCTTGTCTTTGTTGGAGTCTTGGACTCTTGGGGTTTGATTTTAAAGCTTTGGATTTCACATCTTTTTTTCCCTCCTTATTATATGTGTTTTGAGCTTTGAATTTTTTTAAAGTTTTTAACATTATCAGTTAGTTCCTTTCATCCAGGATGCATATGATGTTCGTTTGAGGAGGCATTATCGCAGCATTACTTTTGCTAAACGTGTGGATAAACCATTTAGTTTAATCTACTCTGGTAAATACAAAGTCCCTGACTCAGTTCGTGAAAGTACGCCCAGCAAACTTTCAACATATAGAATAGTTGAACCCGAAATGATTCTTCTCGAGAAATACGTCAGCATCAAGGACTAGGTTTCTCTTTTTACTTGTAAATGTTAATATTGTAGAAACTAGGTTCACGTTTTATTAAAAAATATTAATAAAATAAATTTAATAACGAGACTCTCGTTATTTGTGGGAAATTCGACTAGTACAATACCGGTTACAAAACTAAATAAACGAATATAAAATACAAATAAATTGTACCAATATTGATTCAAAGCCAATGTCTTTGAAAACTTCAACCGCACCTATGAGATCGAAACTCCGCTGCAAGACAAGCAAAATTGTTGACGGTTTTGGTTGAGACACGTGTTCAACACGCTTCCCTTAAAACAGATTTCGCGCCTCCTCTCAGACGGTTCTGTCTCCCAGGGTACAACAACCGGAACAGTATGTGTACTGCCGGATATGGCACTCGTGCACGAGATAGCACCGGGTATCATGGCGTTCTAATTTACATGGGAAAATAACAATAAGTTGGTGATGATGGAAAAATTAGAGAGTACTCCTCTCTAAATTCTATAAACTTTGTGCAAAATTTTCTCTAGTATATTTCTTTCATCTCTTTTTTCTCTATTTCTTTCTTGCTTCTAACAAAGAGTCATAAGTTCCTTTTATACTCAAAACTAAAACTCCATATTTAATTTCTATTGTTTAAAGATAATTATAACCATAAAAACCTTCATTATGAGTCTAATAATTTATTATGAGTCAAAAGGATTAATTTACATTCATGACATGTTAATGTCATATTAAATAAAATAATAAGACAAAGCAAAACTTACATCATGACTCTTGAATAGAGATTAAAAGTCATAAAACCACCAATTTATGACAAAGATGAATTTATACTAGAGTCACCAAAGTTTTAGAAATATTCACTTCAATCACCAACTTCGAGCATCGATATTCTATTCATCTTAGCTCCATTTTGGACATAGTTTGATTCATTATTATGATCCTCTCACCACATAGAACACGAACCCACTAATTATTATTTATACCACACATATATAAATATAATTATTGATGTCCAAAATATTTAGCGAAAACTCATTTTCACTAAATTTCCAATAATCCCCCACATGAATGGAGATCGATTAAAACACACAAAATTCCCCGATGAAACCTCGACAGTCGAGTATTGCAGGATAGGTAGGTTTTGCCTTTGAACCTTCCTTTGTGAAGCATACTTAGCCTACTAGGGTTTTGTTGACGTGATGTCCTTGAACAACCCCCCATTTGTGTAAGCGACAATATACATTCACACAACACTTTCCCTAGCCGGGTCATCCCCTCACTATCGTGTCCTGTTAAGGTCCTGGAACACTTGCCTGGTTCTGCGAGAGCTCTAGGATTGCGGACCCCACAATGCCATTCGAAGCGACCCTACTTCTCTCTCACATAGGTGATTCCTTTGAATCATTAAAAGCATTATGGCTTTCTATGATTTCCACAAATCAATTAGCCATATATTATGCTTAGGCTCACAACAATGTCACTGAATATTATAAGAATGCACTAGGATGTATTTAAACACCCTTTTATAGTTTTAGGGTGATATATGAACACATACACTAGCTTATACATAAACATATATATTAGATATGCCCCCACAGTGACTACCCTTCGGTTCATGATTAAGTTGTCCTATTGAACCTAGATCTTGGGATCTCCAGTCAGCGAGGTTAGGTTTCCCTCATGTCCCTTTTCCATGGGCTTTAGTCTCATTCCACAACTTGATCTCTTATCAACCCACTGGTTGTTCGATCCAAAATTATTTGTTAACTTTGCTAAGTCAACAACAATAATTTTTAGTTTAGATCAGTTGTTCTAACGTGTTCTTGACTCACTAGTCACTTTTTCCTTTTAGTCGATTCATAAGACTTATAACTCGTGATCTCAACCTGGATCCAGTTATGTACCTTGTCTTTAGAATGACATGAAACTCAATTCATGGCTAGACACGTTTTCACCATGCCTTTGGTGTGTTATGACTGACATCTTACTGGATTTTGAATCTAACAAATTGGCATTCGAGTCCAATCTACTCGATTGACTCCATATAACCATTGTGTACTCCACTTGGTCATGCGTTTGCAATATATGCAAGTCACCCCTGTGACACCTGTGTCACTTCAGCCATCAAACAAACACCAAACCAATGAAATATTGTATTTCATACTTGGGATTTGTATAAACATGTGTATCATTTGCACATATCAACTCTTGTTCGATTTCGGGCTTTAGATCGCTTTCTGGAGGGTTATACGCGCACTGATGCGTAAATATAACCAGTTTAATGCAACAAACACTCCGGAATAGTGACATAGGCTTAACATACCTTAAATAACCTTTACATAACTTAGAAATAAGTTTTGGAAGGTTTGATATGCCGAAATCAAGTTTATTCGCTTACAGGGACTAAATTCGACAAACTGCGAAAGAATGTCGATTCGTACTGTAACGAACATTCTGGAACTTGATCATAAGTTAAACATACCCTAAATATCCTTTACATAGCTTAGAAATAGGCTTTGAGGGGTTCGGTATGCGAAAATAAACTTATTTGATCAATAGAGACTAAAAGCGTCAAAAGTGCATAAGTTTGCATTTTCACGCATATCTTTCATCTTGAATATATCCGGACATCCAAAAATTTATGTAATCATTAAAATATTTTATTTTAGTGATTGGCATAATAAAATTCCATTCGTCGCGTAATTTGGATCGTTTTTGCGTTCATTACGATTTCCTTCGTAATTAACCGAACAACGCAACCGTACGACCAAACAAACCGACATCCGTGATGTTTTTGAGCATATTTTAAGTTCCCTATACTTTAACTTTATTTTAGAGCCTTGAAATGGGGTTAACGGGGCTTAAAAGTGCAAAAAAATCAAGTTTTACAAGTGTAGGGACCATTTTTGAAATTTCTGGCAGATACATTGAACCTGGTCCATTTTTGAGATATGATGGTTTGAACCCATGGTTTTAAAATACCATGGGCTGGTATTTAATGGTTTATAAAATACTATGGGCCATTCTAGGGGTGCCCATGGTATTACAAAACCATGGGCACATGTGTACGGTTGAGATTAAATCACGTTTTTCGACGAACGATCTTAACGGCTCAAGGAAATCTATAAATACCCAACCCAACTTCATTCATTTCCCACATTTAATCTGATTCAAAGCTTTCTAAGTGGAAGTATATACTTCCTACCTGAAAGCGAATTGGGTTAAATCTTGCGGGGACCTTCTCTAAGTATTCTTTCGCGTTTTTCATTCGTTTTAGCGTTAAAGTCAAACTGCGTTTGACTTTCTGCATTGACCAGTTTATGGTCAACGCGAAGTTTGTTTGAACTTCATAACGTGAGTGTAATCACGATGGTTATAGTCCCTAGTGACTATACCTACTGATTTCCACGTTATCTAGGCTCAGTGACGAGTCGTAGTTTCGGCCAAAATGCGTTTCCTCGCGTATTTTGTAACCAAACTACTCTAGGGTATCAAAACCATTTGTTTTGATACCAAACCTATTTTCTAACCTTACTAAACATGTTCTAGCATGTTTAGCTCGTCGCTTTTAGATTTGTGCTTGTTTAGGGTTGTAAAGGTAAGCGATCTAATCAATCGCTTATACTTTCGAACCCGACCCATTTGGTCGATCATTAGGATCCGACCAAACACTTTATGTGACCATAGTTGTATATAAAATATCCTTTTAAGGTTATACCTTATGGTCACGTCGTTTAAGTAGTTGTATGATAAGTAATTCTTATGCCTTAGGAAAATTACCAAAATGCCCTTTTTACGCATAAATTCATTTTAAGCATATGTAACCTAAGTTTTGAAATCTAAACTGATTAGACAATAATATTAGACATGTTAAGGCATACATTACTTGTCATAGGACTAGTTAGGCGTTCCGAACGCGTTTTACGCGAACGACGCGTTAAAGTAGCGTAAGCTACCTAAACGGGTCGTAATGGGTCGTAAGCACTTAGGTTAGGTTTCATTTTAGTATGTGGGCTTTGATTAACCATATCATATGAGTTCCAATACTCATTTGGTTTACGAAACCTCATACTATCCAATCCCCCGATTTAGGTCCGGTTATTTATGTAGTTATCTATATAGGGTGCCGTTTGATTCCGTGATCCCTCTAGCTTTGCTTGGTTGTTGTTCAAGACTTCTAAGCACCCTCAAGTGAGAACATAGTCCCCTCTTTTACTGTTTTTCAAACATTTTGGGGTGAAACATATGTGCCTACTTGTTACTTTCATGCTTTCCATGTTTTCATATCATATACTTGCTATGTTCATTAGTACACTATTAGTACATGATTTCATTATGTTTTTGCTATGTATGTCCATTGTGTGCATGCCTAGTACATCGTTTTACATGACATTTTATGCTACGTATGTTCATTTAGCGCATACTTAGTACATTGTTTTACATTACCTTTTTATGCTATGTATGTTCATCATACTTAGTACATTTGTTTTTCATCACATGTTTATATTTTGGGTATGACATTTGGTTTGTTTAAGTGGGACAATATACATTCATTAACTTTGATCACGCCGCTCGTTAGTAGGTAATGGTACCATAGGAATTGACAACTCCCGTTCCTGACATCCTGGGTATGTTTGGATGGAAGGAATGAACGAATTCGATTAAAACATTTAGATAGATAGACCTTTAAATTCGTTTAGGGGTTTATCATTACAGTCACAAGGCTTGAATGTATGCATTTTAACAATACCGCATAAATGTTTGTATTCAGTATAGCATGCATTTCCACAAAACATAACATTGATTTAAACTACGTTTTACTTCAATACATTGTTTTGTGCATTTTTACACATGGTTTAGTGGATACATATTTCACTTGCCATACATGACATTTTGTTTACACATTACATGATTGACATTTGACATAGACATTTTGACATGGTTTTCACAGTGACATTTGACAATTGGTTTAGACATGGGCAATTTACATTGGTGGTTTGTTTGGGTAAGTGACTTAAGTAACGAGACGTGTGTAATGTGATACAAGCATGGTGGATACGCCGCTGGTACTTCCTATATATAAGTGCTTGTACTATATTACATGTCGTAGCGTTATTTAAATCATTTAATTTGGATTTACACATTTTTACACAAATAACATATTTTGCACAAGACATTGTTTTATAAACAACTTATTTTATACAAACTCATTTTTACTTGGTTATTCATTTAACCTTACACTACTCTTTTACATATCATCTATCTTATTATCACTTTTCAAACGTTTTATAAAAGCAAACACTTAAACTGGATTCATGACAAGTTTTCATTAAACATTTTCTTAAACCTAAGTCATGAATCCTATTTTCACAAAACCTATGTACTCGCCGGCATTTTTATGCTGATGTATTTTCACATGTGTTTCAGGTACGATAGTTGATGATATTTGATGATGATATTGACGGATGCTCACATAGGATTGGACAAGGCCTTAGTGACCATAAAAAATGCAAGACTAGTTAAATTTTGTTTTACTTCTTGTTTGTTAAGACATTGTAACTCTTTATATCAATAAAACAACATTTCAATTTTCCATGTGTTATGAAACAATGATTCTGTTACAACACTCCCCGATGATTCCGCCACGTTTTGTTGTTTTACGTGGTCGGGGTGTGACAACCCCCACATTTAAGTGTAATTGGATAGCATCTAAATGGGGCGATGAAAGGTTCTCCGTTTCATTTCGAGTTTGAGAAAACTTCTCAACTTCCATTTCCACATTCAAATGCAAGTCACCCCCACATTTAAGTGTGATTTGGATAGCATCCAAATGGGGTGATGAAAGGTTCTCCCTTTCATTTCGAGTTTGAGAAAACTTCTTAACTACCATTTCTTCATATCCTAAAGGGTTTGTTTCTTAAATGGTTCCTCCCCCCCCCCCACATTGCTTGCATTTTAATTAACTATCCTTTAGGACTAAAATGAAGTTATCTTTATAGTTTTTTTTTAGCACAAAATTCGTTCTTGTGTCATCACATATTTTGAATGTTTAAAGTTAATTTAATCTCCGTCGAGCATATAAATTAACAAGTATTAGTCTAGCATGCTTTAGACCACAATACTCTAGCATGTGAACAGAAGATGCATCATTCTGATTCTTCACAGCCTTAAGAGATAACGCACTATCTTTTCCAAACATTCTTTTCTTAGTTTAGACATAATAATGGAATTTTATTTCACCATTCCAAAACCATCGGTTTTATGAAGGCCTCAAAACCATAGTTAACTCCATCCATTAGGATCATAACTAGTTTGCCTTTTTATCTCCAAGGCTTCACCATTGACTTTCTAAAGACTTAAACATAAGTCTTAATCCAAGTCACTTTAATGAAAAATCTTTGTATAAAATCACTTGAGTCTTGAGATATAGCCAATTAGATTGACTCTCAACAACAAAGCATTCACGTATGCCTATAGTGATATATACATTTACGTTGTTGTTTCATTAATACCATGTATTGAGATACTCTCCCAAATTGAGGACCAATCCTCCACATAGTTTAAACAACATTGATGGTGGTAGAAACATCTACAAGTCCATCACTATTGTAAATTTCCATTAATAAATTTTCTAAATTTATTAAAATCATTTACAATAATAACATATATTTCTTTCATATGTTATATTCTATGAAAAACTCACATATGCATTTTCATGTTGATGCTCTCAACATTAGATGACATATCTCGTTTTCGTGCATTTCATCTCAAACCATTCACCACGTTTCTTACGACGCCGTTATGCATTTAATGTTTGATTTGTGACTTATTACATAAGTCATGATCACAACCCACTCGTTGTGTTTATGTAAATTACTTTTTACACTTTGTACCAAAATGTGTATCCTTTTGACAAATTATTAATAGTCCAAAATAAATATTTATCTTTTATTATAATTAAACCATTTGTTTATTTGAAATAAACGCAAACGATAGTCTACCATTTATAATAAAATAAAAGTGGACAAAAAAATAAAACGGATACACTAAAGATGTCTAAACATCAAATGCCAAAGTGTTATTATCTTCAACACTTTTGACCGAAATAAAC
The DNA here is from genome assembly GCF_002127325.2 of Helianthus annuus. Taxonomy (NCBI): domain Eukaryota; kingdom Viridiplantae; phylum Streptophyta; class Magnoliopsida; order Asterales; family Asteraceae; genus Helianthus; species Helianthus annuus. The sequence goes on from NC_035436.2 coordinate 52,852,986, forward strand.
GCAATTATTTCGTTCGGTGTCATGTTTTGAGGTACTCCCTCATCTTGGAACTCTAAACTTGAATAATCACAAGTTGTCCAAAAATATAAAGTTGTTTACAATTAACTACTCGCAAGTAGTTAAGCAACTTATTATGTCTATAACAACATCGAGTTGTTTTTTCACTAAATAGTCTTTCCGAGACTATTATATGGTTCAAGACGTTATACTTCTCGTGGAAGTATATCGAATCACTTATAATTCGCAAAGACATGTTTTATTCGTTCAAAACATTTCTCGTTTTGCAAGTGTTTTAAAAATAAACTATATATTTATGTTTTGATTAAAAATCAAAACAATAAACCTTATAATAGTTTATTAAATAAAACAATTTCAAACTCGCTTGTTTGAAAATTAAAACGAATACACGTCGTTTTAATAATTGGTTTATCATAATTAAACCATTTCTAACCGCTGTTAGATAATAACGATTACCGATCATTAAAATGAGTGGTTTGTATGATAACCAATTCTAATATGCTAATTAGAATTTAAATGTTTATCAAACATTCAAAATATTCGATTTTTTATAAAGTAAACCGTTTCTAACGCGCTCGTTAGAAATAAAATGAATATATATATATATATATATATATATATATATATTCACTTTTGGTTTATTTAAATGAACATTTTCTAAGACGCTCGTTAGAAAATATATAAACCGGATACAAATCATGTTAAATAATTTATCATGGTTAACCCGGTTCTAACCCACTCATTAGAAATTGACGATTGCAAATCGTTAAAAGGTTTCTAACGCGCTCGTTAGAACTAAACAATTACATAATTTGTTTGGAAGCTTATAAAAAAATATAAACTATTTCTAATACGCTCATTAGAAATAAACAAATACGAAACCGTTTTAACATTTATGTAAGAAACCGTTTCTAACTTATTTGTTAGAAATTTAAAGGTTCAGACGAAACCGTTACAAGGTTAATTATTATCCATAAATTGTTTCCAACTCACTCGTTAATAATTATTTGCAACAAAAATCTTTTCTAACACACTTGTTAGAAAATCTGATCGTCTTTTAAGTAGTTAGGTTTACAAAATCATCGTATCTAACACGCTCATTAGATATAATAGATGATATTAAACCTTATTATTCTATAAAATTCTAACACACTCGTTAGAATTAAACGATCATTTATTTCCATAAGCCGTTTTTGGCCTATATATAAAATAAACGTTTTCTAACCCGCTCGTTAGAAAATTAAAAAATTGCCAAAGTCGTTAAATCATTTCTAGCACGCTCATTAGAAATAACTTATTACAATTTTTGTTTTGAAGTTTATAAAAAACTATTTCTAATACGCTCATTAGAAATAAAAAAATACGAAACCATTTCAAGATTTCTTATTATCCAAAATAATTGTTTCAAACACGCTCGTTTAACAATTATTTGTAATAATAATCTTTTCTAACATGGCCGTTAGAAAACTAAATGTCTTTAAACTATTGTTTCTAACATGCTCGTTAGAACATCCAACCGTCTTTAAAACATTGTTCCTAACACGCTCGTTAGAGCATATAAATGTTTTAAAACTTATTATTATACAAAAAAATGATTTCTAACACGCTTGTTAGAATACATAAAATGTTTTAAAACTTGTAATTTTATAAAAAAAAATTACTTTCTAATACACTCATTAGAAAATATATGTGTTTCAAGAAATTTAAACCAATATTAATATACCAATTAAAGTTTATAACATGCTTGTAATAAATAAATAAAATGTTATAAACATTTTTATATGGAGTTACAAAATATATTTTTCTAATACGCTCATTTGAAAAATTAGTATTTCAAAACATATTGAAATACATATTATTTTGTATATGGTTCGGTTTATCTAAACACGAACAAAAAACCCATGAACTCTAAAACATGAATCAAAACGTTCGTTTTGCAACACGGTATTCGGATTAAAGATTGTACTCCAATCATCAAAACTAATCCGACTCATTGTACTAAACAAAATATTTCCCAAAAATATTTACAAGATTTTAACAAAAATCTCAATTAATATTTTAAAGTTTCGTGAACCTAAATCCTCGTAGAGAAGGGATTTAAGATTGTAGCAACAATCTTCACGAAAGTCTGTTTTAAGATTGTAGGAACTAGGTTCACGTTTTATTAAAAAATATTAATAAAATAAATATAATAATGAGACTCTCGTTATTTGTGGGAAATTCGACTAGTACAATACCGTTTACAAAACTAAATAAACGAATATAAAATACAAATAAATTGTACCAATATTGATTCAAAGCCAATGTCTTTGAAAACTTCAACCGCACCTATGAGATCGAAACTCCGCTGCAAGACAAGCAAAATTGTTGACGGTTTTGGTTGAGGCACGTGTTCACCACGCTTCCCTTAAAACAGATTCCGCGCCTCCTCTCAGACGGTTCTGTCTCCCAGGGTACAATAACCGGAACAGTATGTGTACTGCCGGAGATGGCACTCGCGCCCGAGATAGCACCGGGTATCATGGCATTCTAATTTACGTGGGAAAATAACGATAAGTTGGTGATGATGGAAAAATTAGAGAGTACTCCTCTCTAAATTCTATAAACTTTGTGCAAAATTTTCTCTAGTATATTTCTTTCATCTCTTTTTTCTCTATTTTCTTTCTTGCTTCCAACAAAGAGTCATAAGTTCCTTTTATAATCAAAACTAAAACTCCATATTTAATTTCTATTGTTTAAAGATAATTATAACCATAAAAACCTTCATTATGAGTCTAGTAATTTATTATGAGTCAAAAGGATTAATTTACATTCATGACATGTTAATGTCATATTAAATAAAATAATAAGACAAAGCAAAACTTACATCATGACTCTTGAATAGAGATTAAAAGTCATAAAACCACCAATTTATGACAAAGATGAATTTATACTAGAGTCACCAAAGTTTTAGAAATATTCACTTCAATCACCAACTTCGAGCATCGATATTCTATTCATCTTAGCTCCATTTTGGACATAGTTTGATTCATTATTATGATCCTCTCACCACATAGAACACAAACCCACTAATTATTATTTATACCACACATATATAAATATAATTATTGATGTCTAAAATATTTAGTGAAAACTCATTTTCACTAAATTTCCAACAATCCCCCACATGAATGAAGATCGATTAAAACACATAAAATTCCCCGATGAAACCTCGACAGTCGAGTATTGCAGGATAGGTAGGTTTTGCTTTGAACCTTCCTTTGTGAAGCATACTTAGCCTACTAGGGTTTTGTAGGCGTGGTGTCCTTGAACAACCCCCCATTTGTGTAAGCGACAATATACATTCACACAACACTTTCCCTAGCCGGGTCATCCCCTCACTATCGTGTCCTATTACGGTCCTGGAACACTTGCCTGGTTCTGCGAGAGCTCTAGGATTGCGCACCCCACAATGCCATTCGAAGCGACCCTACTTCTCTCTCACATAGGTGATTCCTTTGAATCATTAAAAGCATTATGGCTTTCTATGATTTCCACAAATCAATTAGCCATATATTATGCTTAGGCTCACAACAATGTCACTGAATATTATAGGAATGGACTAGGATGTATTTAAACACCCTTTTATTGTTTTAGGGGGATAAATGAACACATACACTAGCTTATAGATAAACATATATATTAGCTATCTCCCACAGTGACTACCCTTCGGTTCATGATTAAGTTGTCCTGTTGAACCTAGATCTTGGGATCTCCAGTCAGCTAGGTTAGGTTTCCCTCATGTCCCTTTTCCTTGGGCTTAAGTCTCATTCCACAACTTGATCTCTTATCAACCCACTGGTTGTTCGATCCAAAATTATTTGCTGACTTTGCTAAGTGAACAACAATAATTTTCATAACAACCTTCATTATGAGTCTAGTAATTTATTATGAGTCAAAAGGATTAATTTACATTCATGACATGTTAATATCATATTAAATAAAATAATAAGACAAAGCAAAACTTACATCATGACTCTTGAATAGAGACTAAAAGTTATAAAACCACCAATTTATGACAAAGATGAATTTATACTAGAGTCACCAAAGTTTTTAAAATATTCACTTCAATCATCAACTTCGAGCATCGATATTCTATTCATCTTAGCTCCATTTTGGACATAGTTTGATTCATTATTATGATCCTCTCACCACATAGAACACAAACCCACTAATTATTATTTATACCAGACATATATAAATATAATTATTGATGTCCAAAATATTTAGTGAAAACTCATTTTCACTAAACTTTCAACAAATATACAGTAAGAACAAGAACGTTAACATGTTTATTTATATGTGAAATGATTTATCCATTGCTTACAAGAAAATAATAAAATATAACATAAAAATTAAATGATTTTCATAGTATTATAAAGGAAAATTGTAAAACCGAACGGAATCATTGCTAAAACCAAACAATTTTTAAAAATTGATAACCGATTCGAAACGTGGACGCCTTTTACCTCTTTTTATACACTTACAAATGTTGTTGTAATCTTTCTTATGCTTGTAGATTGATATAATATATGAATGTGAAAAGTGGGCGAAAAGTGGGTTTTTCAATCATTATGATTACCAAAATGGAGCAAAATGTGAAGTAATGAATATGTGTTTTGGTCGAAATTGGGACCCCAACACAGGGTATAAGGAACGTTACAGAAGTGATGGTTCCGAACCACCACCGATTCCATATGAACTTGTTTCATTGGTTAAAGCCGCAGTTCAAGATGCCCAAGCCATTCTAAACGAACTTCCTTCAATGCACCCGGATATTTGTTCAGTCAATTACTATGAATGCGTGTTATCTTTTGCTCAAGTTTGAACATGGAACCTCCCATTTAAGAGATATATATGGCTCTACCAAGTGTGCTAGCCCCACATTGTCCTTAAAATAAGCTCTTTGACACAACTTATATAACCTTTATAGACCCATTTGTAGTTAAATTATCTAAAATTTTGAGTTATGTTTGAACGTAGGACCATGATGAGAGCTCTCATAGTCTGAGACGAGGGTTGCCTGTGGTTTCCATCTCTATTGGTGAGTGTGCAACATTTCTCTATAGCGATACTAGAATTAAAAAGAAGTTAAAAAGGATTTTTTTTGTATTTTGGTGATGTATTGATATTTGGTGGCAAGTCTAGACTTATTTATCATAGGGTGAAGCAAATCGCTCAATACACGTCTCCGGTGCAATTAGTAACAGAATTCGGTCTTAGAAATGACCGTCTATCCCTTACTTTCAGGTAGTTTTAATCATGCTGTCTTTCTAGAACTGCGTTGTTTAGGATTTTTTTTCTCTCTCTTTTCCTTGGGATTACGTTATTAATCTTTATTTGAGTTTCGTAACGTAATTTCGTTGATTAGAATTTCTGGTTTCGTCACTGTTTGCAAGTCGATTCCATAAGGGGTGCCTCCAATGACGTACCTTATATAATTTTGTATGGCACATGCGACCTTTAAGGGGGGCACTTTTCTTATGCCTTACGTCCAGGCGTCACACAAGCCTCGTGAGTCTTCAATGCGTCTTGCGCCTTTGACTACTTAAGTTGTCATAGGTATTCAATGAACACATCTCCATAGGCATCATCATCACTAACGTGTTAATCATCTTCGCCGATTGCCCTAAGGTCAAGTATTTACAAGGGTTCACATGTGAACTCAAGTTTGTATGTGAACTCATCTTTCATCATGACTAGGTGTATTTATGTGTTCATATGTGAACTAATTCCCTTCATATTAGAACATTGGTTTTACATCTTAAAACTAATGGGTCCATCTCAATGTGTTAGTTAGGGCTAACAGGACCAACTACATTTACTGGCCCAGTTCAAGAATTATGTCAATAACATTGATAAATATAATTCTATGATTCTTTTTATATCTAATCATCTTATAGTTCTACTTCTAACAGGGATGATTATATAATTAACCTTTTGGATATCTATAGGGTAGTGAAAAAGCTTAATATTTATATTTTTTGACTCAGTTAATTGTAAATTCAATGTATATTAACATTATTTTCATCCGATGTTAGCCGTGCTGTTGAACAAATGTTCGGAAATAGTTGTTCAAGATTCACTGTCTTTGGGGAGAGTTTGGTTCAATCTTTTGCTTATTTCTTGATCAGTGGATCATGTTATGGCTCTTGAATATCGTTTTTTCTTTTGTAAGTCCAAAACAGAGATAAAAAGATAACCTATAGAAATCTATTTAGAGCTAAATGGTTGTTCAAGACAAAAAAATTTTAGATAAACAAAGACCAAAAAGAAGCCAAAAGGCAAAATTAAACAATAAACTTTCTACTTGTAGTTTGGTGAATTTCTACAAGATATATTACAGAAACAATCTTACCTACCATATAATAAAATAATCAATCATAGAAAATCATTAGAACAGTCATTTTCCTAGGGGAGGTTATCAAGTTCAGATCTATAGCCATGAGATACGCGTATACTTGGTTGCGTATCTGCAATTACTCGTGTATCAATTATCAACTTAACAGTAGATATATAGATGAATATAAGCAACAATGTAATTTCATTTAACACATGGTTTTGTACTATTATTGAACTTGTTCATGCATGAAAATGACTTTTTTATTTTCTCTATAATCAGAACACCTCCTATGCATGCCATGCATACGCAAATATGGTACTATTTTGTATTTTCCATATAATCTGTCATTGTTGTTCATAAGGTCGGCCCAATCATTTTGGTGGGCTAAGGCAAAGTAAAACATGAGGACTTTTTTTCGAAAAAGTAACCACTATTTGAGAAAATCCCTCCTTTACCAGGATTCAAAATTACGATATCTATTTGACATTCTCCTATATATTAATTTCTCAATGAAATGAACAGTAAAAATAAATAAATATTAAAAAGAGTATTGAATGAAAAGTAAATGAATAGTATGGTACCGGTATCAAATTTACCAAACTGGGTGTATTTTCGGTATCCGTTCGGCACTGGTATTCATCGGGTTTTACCCTCATATACCGATGTCATACCAGTACCGACCGTATCAAGCCGTACTGTACCAGGTATATTCGGTAACGGTACCCATTTTTGGGGATTTCGGTAAAGGTATTTTCGGTACCGGTTGGTACCGAGCTCATCAAATCCTGTAGCAACGTACCAATGCAAGTAATTGCACAGTTTAGATTACTTTTCATACACACAGTAAGGAAACTGTATTTCATTTGAATGAGGTTTTATATACACAACAACTTATTTTGCTTTATTTTTTGTCTTTTTACATAATGAATGAATTGTAGCATGTAAAATTAAGTTGGATATTTAGATTATTTATGAGTAAATCGTATCAAATCCTGTAATCAAACCGGTATCGTATCGGTACCAAATTTACTATACCAAATCATTTTCGGTACCAATTTGGTACCCACCTTTTGGCGTTTTCAGAATCGTTACTTTCGGTTCGACACCGGTCTAGCACCATACCTATATTTATTGATTTTTACCTTCAAATACCATACCGTATTGTACGGAGCATTTTCGGTGCCGGTACCTAATTTCGATAATTTTCCGGATCAGACACTTTCGGTGCCGTTACAGGTACCGAGCTCATCCATATTTTAACGTGTTAGCACCCTAATAACTGAACTGAAAACAACCGAATTTTCAACGTGTAGGACGTGTGGGTCCTATTATTATATATTAGGTTATTTAAAATCGTTTTTTTAGGACGGATTGACTATCCTTTTCACGACTTTTTTATTTATGTTTTAATATTCGGTATCTGCTTGCCGTTACTAACACGCGTTTGCAGTCATTGGGTCTCGCCGCAACGCGCGAACGGAAATTTAACTAGTTTACTTAAAGAAAGGGTGGATATGAGGAAAATTTTCCATAATGAATATTGAATAGGATGTGTCTGCATTAAAGAAAAAAAAATAAATGCATATAACCTTTATATACTTCATTATGTTTTTAAATGAAGTTGCACCATAAAATGGATTTAGTACAGTAGTGTGAAGTTTAATGGTTAACATTAAAAAATGGAGAATCGGGAACCTTGTATTTAACATGTTAAATATATCTTAAAGATTCAATTTAAAATGCTAAAAATCATTTTTTTTGAAAGGATTGATGTGCTAGACAGCTAGTTAAATTAAATTTATCACAATTCGTAACATAGGGTGGGGTTCTAGAGTGAACACTAATGTATTTGCAAACTGAGTGAACAAATCATGGCCATTGATCTACACACGTGTATGGCCAGAATCTCATCATCAAACCGTAAAATATACTAGTGTATTTCAACATCAAATCCTGGCCATTCATCTACACACGTGTATGGCCAGGACTAGTTCACTCAGTTCGCAAGCTACACTAGTGTTCACTTTTGAACCTAATCCTAGTAACATATACCAGATATTCACACAAAAAAAAAACAAGCACAACACAAATATCAATTAGAGTAAACTGCCATTTTGGTCCCTGAGGTTTGGTCACTTTTACCACTTTAGTCCAAAACTCAAACTTTTTAAATCTGGGTCCCTGCGGTTTCACTTTTATTGCCATTTTGGTCCAAAAATTAAATCAGCTGATATTTGGCTAATAAAATCCTGTTATTTTGTCCTTTTCCTCAGGGGCAAAACAGTCAATATAATTTTATTATAACACATTATTAATTAAATTAATGAAATCAGCTGATATTTGGCCATTTTGCCACTGAGGAAAAGGACAAAATAACAGGATTTTATTAGTCAAATATTAGCTGATTTTATTTTTGGACCAAAATGGCAATAAAAGTAAAACCACAGGGACCCAGATTTAAAAGGTTTGAGTTTTGGACTAAAGTGGCAAAAGTGACCAAACCTCAGGGACCAAAATGGCAGTTTACTCTATCAATTAATTAAGCGCTAAGGGCTTCAAAAACAAGCAAAGTATTTCACAAACTTCAACTAGGGAATTAGAGCCTAACCATATAATTCAATTGGCTATTAGAGAAATAGTAATTAATATACCTTAATTTTGAATCGAAGACCTTCTATTTGGTCACTTGTTCACCACTCAACACTCAACGGCAACAGCTTTAGAACTTCGTCTCAAACGCCTTTAATTTCTGTCACCAGAAAAGTGTAGATTAGCGATCATCTGCTGAGGCAGAGTACCGGTCGATGTGCAGTGCTTCTTGTGAAGTGTTGTGGTTGGTAAATATTTTAAGAGAGTTGGAAGTTAAGATAGAACTTCCTGTTACTCTAAAATGTGATAATAGTGCAGCTATTGCTATAGCTGATCCTATGTTCCATGATAAAAAAAAGCATTTCGAGGTTGATTATTTTTCTTGCGAGAAAAAATTGCATCTGGTGTTATTAAAACAGTTGGAATTAAATCTGAATCCCAGCTTGCAGACGTGTTTACCAAAGGTTTATTACTAAGAAGTCATGATGAAATGTGTAATTCTTTAGGACATACAAACTTGTTTAAACATTTAATCTGAGGGGGGAATGTTAAAATAAGTAATATTTCAGTTTAAATGTTTTTTTATATTTTTTACTTTTGTTTACTTATAATCTGCCTTTTATGTTTGCGAGATTTGGACTTATAACAATCGCTGGGCTTCCGGGTTGCTGCTGGGCTTTATTGGATGCTTTATTGGATTGCTGGGCTTCCGGATTGTTGTTGGGCTGTGGTTGGGTCCTTTTTATCGCTGCTGATGTCTGATTTAAGAGATATTCCAGTTTTCTCTTGGCTTATCTTTTACGCATTATTGTTCTCTCTCTCTCATAAGTCTGATTCGTGAGTTAGGAATTTGATCTTTCTGTAAAAGATCATCCTGTTGATGATTTTGTTCGTCTAGTATATCTGTCAATCTTTGATGATTGATTAGTTTCGTAGTTGTTCGCTTTGTAAAACTTTCGGTATAAAGTTGCTTTTCACACTTAGAATTTTGAACAAAGAATGAATCATATGAATAAATAGATTAATGTAGATAATTTGTGGAAGAATAATGAAAGACTTCATCTTATTTAAAAGATAAGGTCAAAAGATGATTCAGATAATTTGTGGATGTTGAATGATTAGCGACTCTTTTGGTTCCTTCTCTCTGTCTGTGTGTTAGTGCCATTACAAACAATGATTTTGATTTCTTTCACCGAGTCTTGTAACTCGCAATTTCCGCCTAATAAAGAAAACCTAAAGCTTACTTGGTTACTCAATAACATTAAATCATTATCCATAAATCATTATCTATCGTAGTCCAACCCAAATACTCTATATAATTTTTTTAAACCTAGAGAACCTCGTGATTTGGAGCCCTAAAATCCAAGCCTTAAAATACTTAAGATTGGACGGGGGCCTAATTTTGCACGAGTATAACAGTAACATGAGAGTATGCGACTTAAAATATTATTTTAAAGACTACTCTATAATAAAATATCTTAAACTTTATTTCATAATGTACGTTGGGCTTGAGTTTAGCCCATTAGGTTGGGGAGAATCAGGAAGTAAAATTTGAAATTATACGAGCCAATACGGGAGTTGGAACATGATGAGTTCCTCAACATTCTTTTCACCGGCGATGAAGAATCCGAGCTGCCAACGAATAATCACACCACCGGCTTTTGGGGTTAGCAATTCTTTTCATCATAATGATCATAAAGTTAACTTTTGTTCATGTTGTTTGAAACCGATCTTCGACATCGGTTATTTTTGTTTCTCCACACACCCACTGACGCACAACTTCTACTGATTGATTACCGATTATTTAAAGCTCTGATGTGGTTAATATTTTACTCGGTAATCTTGAAGGTCTTTGTTCATGTTATTTGAATCGATCTGCAGAAGCTCTTGTCTTTGTTGGAGTCTTGGGGTTTGATTTTAAAGCTTTGGATTGCACATCTGTTTTTCCTTCCTTTTTTGTATATGTTTTTTGAGCTTTGAAATTTTTAAGGTTATGAGTTAGCTCCTTTGATCCAGGATGCATTTGATGTTCGTTTGAGGAGGCATATTACTTTTGCTAAACGTGTGGATAAACCATTTAGTTTAATCTACTCTGATAAGTACAAAGGCCCTAACTCAGTTTGTGAAAGTACCCCCAGCAAACTTTCAACTTATAGAATACTTGAACCCGGAATGATTCTTCTCGAGAAATACGTCAGCATCAAGGACCAGGTTTCTCTTTTTACTTGTAAACCTTAATATACAGTAAGAACGTTAACATGTTTATTTATATGTGAAATGATTTATCCATTGCTTACAAGAAAATAATAAAATATAACATAAAAATTAACTGATTTTCATAGTATTATAAAGGAAAATTGTAAAACCGAACGGAATCATTGCTAAAACCGAACAATTTTTAAAAACTGATAACCGATTTGAAACGTGGACGCCTTTTACCTCTTTTTATACACTTACAAATGTTGTTGTTGTAATCTTTCTTATGCTTGTAGATTGATATAATATATGAATGTGAAAAGTGGGCGAAAAGTGGGTTTTTCAATCATTGTGATCACCAAAATGGAGCAAAATGTGAAGTAATGAATATGTGTTTTGGTCGAAATTGGGACCCCAACACAGGGTATAAGGAACGTTATAGAAGTGATGGTTCCGAACCACCACAGATTCCATATGAACTTGTTTCGTTGGTTAAAGCCGCAGTTCAAGATGCCCAAGCCATTCTAAATGATCTTCCTTCAATGCACCCGGATATTTGTTAAGTCAATTACTATCCAGCCAATGGTTTCCTTCACCTTCATCAGGTTAGTTTTAAGTTTTAGTTTTTACGCTCGCACCATAGTCACATGGTTCGCGGTACGCTCCGGTACGGGAACGTGGTACGACATCGCAATTCCCTACGTCCCTAAAATCCGGTACGAAGGGGGTAGGCTCATTTCGGATCGTTTCGGTACGATGTACCGTATCATGCGGCACGATGTACCAATTAAACTAAGTGCTACTATGGATCATATTTTATAAGTAACTTCAAATTTCAAAACAGATTACATAACCAAGTGCTATTATAAGTTTAAGTATAAAATGTAAAGTAGTGAAGATAGAGAGGGTTAAATGTTAAAATACACAAACTAATTTAATTTTACACTTTTTATATAAACTTTACAAGTTTTAGGGATTAAAGGTGAACTAGTAAAAGATAGAGGGACTAAAAGTTAAAACACCTAAACTTATTATATTAAAACCCTAGAAGGCTTAAAACGCAGGAAGCACCGCTGCTATTCCTAGTTTCAGGCAGAAATTGTTTTTTTCTGTCCGACTTTCCATCTTCAGGTTTGGTTCGACGTTCCAACGTATTTGTGTACACGTTCCGAATTCAAGCAAATCGCGATCCCGATAGCACGTAACACGATTGAATTGATGAGTTGGGAACGTCAATTTTAACTTCGAAATCGCGATCCGGGTCGATCCGGGATCGCGAACGTACCGCGATTGGGATCGTTCGAACTGGATCGGAGATCGTGGCTCAACTAGCGAATTATGTGACTATGGCTCGCACACACCGCTATGAATGCGTCTTATCTTTTGCTCAAGTTTGAACATGGAACCTCCCATTTAAGAGATATATATGGCTCTACCAAGTGTGCTAGCCCCACATTGTCCTTAAAATAAGCTCTTTGACACAACTTATATAACCTTTATAGACCCATTTGTAGTTAAATTATCTAAAATTTTGAATTATGTTTGAACGTAGGACCATGATGAGAGCTCTGATAGTCTGAGACGAGGGTTGCCTGTGGTTTCCATCTCTATTGGCGAGTTTGCAACATTTCTGTATGGCGATACTAGAATTAAAAAGAAGTTAAAAAGGATTTTTTTGTATTCTGGTGATGTATTGATATTTGGTGGCAAGTCTAGACTTATTTATCATGGGGTTAAGCAAATCTCTCAATACAGGTCTCCGGTGCCATTAGTAACAGAATTCGGTCTTAGAAATGACCGTCTATCCCTTACTTTCAGACAGTTTTAATCATGCTCTGTCTTTCTAGAATTGCGTTGTTTAGGATTTTTTTTTTCTCTCTTCTCCTTGGGATTATGTTATTAATCTTTATTTGAGTTTCGTAATGTAATTTCGTTGATTAGAATTTCTGGTTTCGTCACTGTTTGCAAGTCGATTCCATAAGGCGTGCCTCCAACGATGTACATTATATAATTTTGTATGGCACATGCGACCTTTAAGGGGGGCACTTTTCCTATGCCTTACGTCCAGGCGTCACACAAGCCTCGTGAGTCTTCAATGCAAGTTGTCATAGGTATTCAATGAACACATCTCCATAGGCATCATCATCACTAACGTGTTAATCATCTTCGCCGATTGCCCTAAGGTCAAGTATTTACAAGGGTTCACATGTGAACTCAAGTTTGTATGTGAACACATCTTTCATCATGACTAGGTGTATTTATGTGTTCATTTGTGAACTCATTCCCTTCATATTAGAACATTGGTTTTACATCTTAAAACTAATGGGTCCCTCTCAATTTGTTAGTTAGGGCTAACAGGACCAACTACATTTATTGGCCCAGTTCAAGAATTATGTCAATAACATTGATAAATATAATTGTATGATTCTTTTTATATCTAATCATCTTATAGTTCTACTTCTAACAGGGATGATTGTATGATTAACCTTTTGGATATCTATAGGGTAGTGAAAAAGCTTAATATTTATTTTTGACTCAGTTAATTGTAAATTCAATGTATATTAACATTATTTGAGAAACTTTACAAGTCCGAGTCTTCATCAGATGTTAGCGGTAGCGGTGCTGTTGAACAAATGTTCTGAAATAGTTGTTCATGATTCAATGTCTTTGGGGAGAGTTTGGTTCAATCTTTTGCTTATTTCTTGATCAGTGGATCATGTTATGGCTCTTGAATATCGTTTGTTCTTTTGTAGGTCCAAAACAGAGATAAAAAGTTAACCTATAGAAATCTATTTAGAGCTAAATGGTTGTTCAAGACAAAAAAAATTTAGATAAACAAAGACCAAAAAGAAGCCAAAAGGCAAAATTAAACAATAAACTTTCTACTTGTAGTTTGATGAATTTCTACAAGATATATAACAGAAACAATCTTACCTACCATATAATAAAATAATAATCATAAAAAATCATTAGAACAGTCATTTTCCTAGGGGAGGTTATCAAGTTCAGATCTATAGCCATGAGATACACATATACTTGGTTGCGTATCTGCAATTACTCGTGTATCAAGTATCAACTTAACAGTAGATATATAGATGAATATAAGCAACAATGTAATTTCATTTAACACATGGTTTTGTACTATTATGTAACTTGTTCATGCATGAAAAATACTTTTTTATTTTCTCTATAATCAGAACACCTCCTATGCGTGCCATGCATACGCAAATATGGTACTATTTTGTATTTTCCATATAATCTCTCATTGTTTTTCACAGGGTCGGCCCAACCATTTTGGTGGCCTAAGGCGAAGTAAAACTTGAGGGCTTTTTTCGAAAAAAGAACCACTATTTGAAAAAAACCCTCCTTTACCCGGATTCAAAATTACGATATCTATTTGACATTAAATTAAATTTATCACAATTAGTAAAATAGGGTGGGGTTCTAGAGTGAACACTAATGTATTTGCAAACTGAGTGAACAAATCCTGACTATTGATCTACACACGTTTATGGCCAGGATCTCATCATCAAATCATAAAATATACTAGTGTATTTCAACATCAAATCCTGGCTATTGATCTACACACGTGTATGGCCAGGATTAGTTCACTCAGTTCGCAAGCTACACTAGTGTTCACTTTTGAACCTAATCCTAAATATCAATTAATGCTAAGCGCTAAGGGCTTCAAAAACTAGCAAAGTATTTCACAAACTTCAACTAGGGAATTAGAGCCTAACCATATAATTCAATTGGCTATTAGAGAAATAGTAATTAATATACCTTAATTTTGAATCGAAGCCCTTCTATTTGGTCACTTGTTCACCACTCAACACTCAACGGCAACAGCTTTAGAACTTCGTCTCTAACGCCTTTAATTTCTGTCACCGTAAAAGTGTAGTTTCGCGATCATCTGCTGAGCCAGAGTACCGGTCTATGTGCAATGCTTCTTGTGAAGTGTTGTGGTTGATAAATATTTTAAGAGAGTTGGAAGTTAAGATAGAACTTCCTGTTACTCTAAAATGTGATAATAGTGCAGCTATTGCTATAGTTGCGAATCGTGTGTTCCATGATAAAACAAAGCATTTCGAGGTTGATTTGTTTTTCTTGCGAGAAAAAATTGCATCTGGTGTTATTAAAACAGTTGGAATTAAATCTGAATCCCAGCTTGCAGACGTGTTTACCAAAGGTTATTACCAAGAAGTCATGATGAAATGTGTAAGTCTTTAGGACTTACAAACTTGTTTAAACATTTAAACTGAGGGGGGATATTAAAATAAGTAATATTTCAGTTTAAATGTTTTTTTTATATTTTTTACTTTTATTTACTTATAATCTGCCTTTTATGTTTGCGAGATTTGGACTTATAACAATCGCTGGGCTTCCGGGTTGCTGCTGGGCTTTATTGGATTGCTGGGCTTCCGGATTGTTGCTGGGCTGTGGTTAGGTCCTTTTTATCACTGTTGATGTCTGATTTAAGAGATATTCCGGTTTTCTCTTGGCTTATCTTTTACGCATTATTGTTCTCTCTCTCTCTCTCTCTCTCTCTCTCTCTCTCTCTCTCATAACTCTGATTCGTGAGTTAGGGTTTTGATCTTTCTGTAAAAGATCATCGTGTTGATGATTTTGTTCGTCTAGTATATCTATCAATCTTTGATGATTGATCAGTTTCGTAGTTGTTCGCTTTGTAAAACTTTCGGTATAAAGTTGCTTTTCGCACATAGAATTTTGAACAAAGAATGAATCATATGAATAAATAGATTAATGTAGATAATTTGTAAAAGAATAATGAAAGACTTCATCTTATTTAAAAGATAATGTCAAAAGATGATTCAGATAATTTGTGGATGTTGAATGATTAGCGACTCTTTTGGTTCCCTCTCCCGTCTGACTGTGTGTTATTGCCATTACAAACGATGATTTTGATTTCTTTCCCCGAGTCTTGTAACTCGCAATTTCCGCCTAATAAAGAAAACCTAAAGCTTACTTGGTTACTCAATAACATTAAATCATTATCCATAAATCATTATCCATCGTAGTCCAACCCAAATACTCTATATAATTTTTTTAAACCTAAAGAACCTCGTGATTTTTGGAGTCCTAAAATCCAAGCCTTAAAATACTTAAGACTGAGTATAACAGTAACATGTGAGTATGTGACTTAAAATATTATTTTAAAGACTACTCTAAAATAAAATATCTTAAACTTTATTTCATAATGTACGTTGGGCTTGAGTTTAGCCCATTAGGTTTGGGAGAATCAGGAAGTAAAATTTGAAGTTATACGAGCCAATACGGGAGTTGGAACATGATGAGTTCCTCAACATTCTTTTCACCGGCGATGAAGAATCTGAGCTGCCAACGAATAATCACACCACCGGCTTTTGGGGTTAGCAATTCTTTTCATCATAATGATCATAAAGTTAACTTTTGTTCATGTTGTTTGAAACCGATCTTCCACATCGGTTATTTTTGTTTCTCCACACACCCACTGACGCACAACTTCTACTGATTGATTACCGATTATTTAAAGCTCTGATGTGGTTAATATTTTACTCGGTAATCTTGAAGGTCTTTGTTCATGTTATTTGAATCGATCTGCAGAAGCTCTTGTCTTTGTTGGAGTCTTGGGGTTTGATTTTAAAGCTTTGGATTGCACATCTGTTTTTCCTTCCTTATTATATGTTTTTTGATGTTTGATATTTTTAAGGTTTTTAACATTATCAGTTAGTTCCTTTGATCCAGGATGCATTTGATGTTCGCTTGAGGAGGCATATTACTTTTGCTAAACGTGTGGATAAACCATTTAGTTTAATCTACTCTGATAAATACAAAGTCCCTAACTCAGTTTGTGAAAGTACCCCCAGCAAACTTTCAACTTATAGAATACTTGAACCCGGAATGATTCTTCTCGAGAAATATGTCAGCATCAAGGACCAGGTTTCTCTTTTTACTTGTAAACGTTAATATACACTAAGAACGTTAACATGTTCATTTATATGCGAAATGATTTATCCATTGCTTACAAGAAAATAATAAAATATAACATAAAAATTAAATGATTTTCATAGTATTATAAAGTAAAATTGTAAAACCGAACGGAATCATTGCTAAAACCGAACAATTTTTAAAAATTGATAACCGATTCGAAACGTGGACGCCTTTTACCTCTTTTTATACACTTACAAATGTTGTTGTAATCTTTCTTATGCTTGTAGATTGATATAATATATGAATGTGAAAAGTGGGCGAAAAGTGGGTTTTTCAATCATTGTGATCACCAAAATGGAGCAAAATGTAAAGTAATGAATATGTGTTTTGGTCGAAATTGGGACCCCAACACAGGGTATAAGGAACGTTACAGAAGTGATGGTTCCGAACCACCACCGATTCCATATGAACTTGTTTCATTGGTTAAAGCCGCAGTTCAAGATGCCCAAGCCATTCTAAAGGATCTTCCTTCAATGCACCCGGATATTTGTTCAGTCAATTACTATCCAGCCAATGGCTTCCTTCACCTTCATCAGGTTAGTTTTAAGTTTTAGTTTTTTACGCTCGCACACACCGCTATGAATGTGTCTTATCTTTTGAGTTCTGACAACGCTGGTCGAGTGGTGAGATGCCGACTCGATTGAAATTTTTGTATGTAGTTTTTGGAAATTTCATTATATATTTTATGTTTCTTAAATTAAAAGAACAAAAAATATCTTTATTTAAAATCATGTTTTATCGCAGTAAAATAAAGTAAGTTCAAGTAAAAGCAAACAATAAAATATAATCATGCGTATGAGTTGAAAAATAGCTGATTTTTGACACAACTTATATAACCTTTATAGACCCATTTGTAGTTAAATTATCTAAAATTTTAAATTATGTTTGAACGTAGGACCGTGATGAGAGCTCTGATAGTCTGAGACGAGGGTTGCCTGTGGTTTCCATCTCTATTGGCGAGTGTGCAACATTTCTGTATGGCGATACTAGAATTAATAAGAAGTTAAAAAGGATTTTTTTGTATT
This sequence comes from Helianthus annuus, assembly GCF_002127325.2. Lineage (NCBI taxonomy): Eukaryota > Viridiplantae > Streptophyta > Magnoliopsida > Asterales > Asteraceae > Helianthus > Helianthus annuus. Next base: position 52,871,187 of record NC_035436.2, read on the forward strand.
CTGGTGATGTATTGATATTTGGTGGCAAGTCTAGACTTATTTATCATAGGGTGAAGCAAATCTCTCAATACACGTCTCCGGTGCAATTAGTAACAGAATTCGGTCTTAGAAACGACCGTCTATCCCTTACTTTCAGGCAGTTTTAATCATGCTGTCTTTCTAGAACTGCGTTGTTTAGGATTTTTTTGCTCTCTCTTTTCCTTGGGATTATGTTATTAATCTTTATTTGAGTTTCGTAATGTAGTTTCGTTGATTAGAATTTCTGGTTTCGTCACTGTTTGTAAGTTGTCATAGGTATTCAAATTATGAACACATTTCCATAGGCATCATCATCACTAACGTGTTAATCATCTTCGCCGATTGCCCTAAGGTTACAAGGGTTCACATGTGAACTCAAGTTTGTATATGAACACATCTTTCATCATTTGCCTTAAGACTAGGTGTATTTATGTCTTCATATGTGAACTGATTCCCTTCATAGTAGAACATTGGTTTTACATCTTAAAACTAATGGGTCCATCTCAATGTGTTAGTTAGGGCTAACAGGACCAACTACTTTTACTGGCCCAGTTCAAGAATTATGTCAATAACATTGATAAATATAATATAATTGTATGATTCTTTTTATATCTAACTATAAAATCTTATAGTTCTACTTCTAACAGGGATGATTATATGATTACCCTTTTGGATATCTATAGGGTAGTGAAAAAGCTTAATATTTATATTTTTTGACTCGGTCGGAGAGAAGAAAAGGGGAAAGGGAAAGGGGTGGGGTGGGTAAAAGGTTAGGTTTTTTTATTAATTATTAAGGGTACTTTTGTAATTTCACATCCACTTAACATAGAAAACAAACTGAAGTTAGACTCAGGGACTATCCGGGAACAAAAAAATGAAAAGTTGGGGACTATTCAGGTAATTTTACAAACTTGGGGACTATAGGTGAAAAAAGGTGAAACCACAGGGACTATCCGGGCATTTTTCTCTTATCGATATTTGAGAAACTTTCCAAGTTCAAATTGCTACAGTAGCATTTGTTTTGAACCCTTTTTGATAAACTGGTACAAAATACTAAATATGTGCCAAATATGTGCCATCGGGAAAGGAATCGCCAAGTACTTAGATTGTGTCACCTGTCACAGTTATGTTCTAGTGACAAACTTGTAAAAGATTCGGCCAAAATAAGGATCCTAACTTTTTGAGGCCTAAAGCGAACTATTTTTACACGCTAATTGGACCCGTGTTTTAAAAAAGAAAGAGAAAATTACGAAAGAGGCCAAGAAAAGCGTTGACTTACGAAAATAGCCATTTCACGCGTCCTTGGAGCAGGTCTTCCCACATCTTATGCGTCCGCCTGTAACGTATTGACACGTGGCAAAAAGTAAGGTGATGCGTCAGCCGCCAGCGCATCATGTCCAAAAAGTATGCTGATGCGTCTGGCTCAGCTGCATCCGGAGGCGCATGTGTGGCTGGCTGTGGCTCGTTGAGTAGCTCGTTTGGAGGAGCCATTGGACGCATCAGGTGGCCTCGGTATGCGTAATTATATACTTTTCTGTTTTTTCACATTATTTTTATCACTTTGTTATGCGTAATTATATATTTTTTAATTGAAATTTAATTTTTTCCCACCTACTATATAATGCAACAAAAATAAGTTTTGTTGAGGGTATTTTTAAACATTTTGTCTGTCTCAATACATGCAACCAGTAAAATAAAATGCTAATTGCAATCTATCCGGCTTTCGATAGTCTTCAAATAGAAATGAAGATGTTTCCATATGTTGAAGATGTTGAAGATGACGTTTTTCTGAGCTTTAGAGGTCCTAGTATTTATGGGTGATGGTACCTGTCACTAGTGACGGAAGTGATCCGTTTTGCCATTTAAGGTAGGTTGTTTAACGAAGAAATTCAAAGAACTCACCTACAACGGGCACATTAGATCACTTTGTGTTATCGGATTTCCCCGTCCACGTCCTCTACTGGTCCTCCTATGCCGCCAAATTGTTCAAAAACAAAGAGGAATTGGAGACCGAGTTTTGTGGAGGAATTGGAGACCGAGCTTTGTGAATCACATTGTGTTATCGCTTAAAAATATCTTGTTTAGTCCATAAATTTTTGTAGGTTTATTTTGTTTTGTTTTTTTTATTTGTTTTAATTGTTGTATATAAAGGTAAATTTTAATAAAAAAGTTGTACGCTTTTCCTTTTTTGTATTAGTTATAAATTTGACATTTCTATCCATATCTCCATCTATATATTTAAAATTTGGTCACTAGTATACCACTACACAAATAATTAGAAGAGATGGGTGGTGGTGAATTTGGACCATCGGGTGATAGAACAGAGAGGCTGATTGCAACCCTCCACCAAAAACCAACGAATCTTGGTTAACCCCTCCAGCAGGCTACCGTGCACCGCCACCAGGCTACCTTGCTTACCAAACACCGGTTATTAGACCTCGACGCTCACCCCGTTTAAATTCTAATTTATTCAACCCGGCGCCTCGGAATACTTATGATGAGTGGGACGGTATCACCGATGAAGAAGCAAGCTTTGCTTACGACTGCGCCATGGCAGAACTCCCGTTTTCCTATTTGCAGTTGGTGTTAGTCAGTCAAACTACATGGATTGTGGGGAGGCCAAGAAAAGTGACCAGCGTTAGGCTTGGTTAATAATTATTATGTTATGTTTATGTTTGTAATTCGTTTAAGCCGTATACTATATAAATATTATGTCTAAATTAAATTTTGTAATGAGTGGTACTACATATTTAATGGTAAAATATATGTTAATAATGTTATCAAAGAAATCCAAATTTTAGGTGAATTAAAAACAAATTTTATATATAATTTAGTAATTTGTTATCAATACACATAAATATATGAATCTGAATGTTAAAAAAAAACAATGCTCTATTTTAGGTGAAATAGTAAAATGTTAATATGTTATTAAAGAAATCCATATTTTAGGTGAAATTAATTTTTTATAAAAGAGAAATGAAAAACAAGTTTTATATAAAATTTAGTAATTTGTAATTATCATTACCCCCCCCCATTATTACCGTTTACTCATAGTTTTTTTACAAATTGTTAATTATACTATTAAAAAAAGTGAGCAAAATTTATATTTAGACTAACTTATTTAGGGATGACCATTTGCTAGTGGGTACTGGTGCTGAACCGGTATCAGTACCGAATTTTTTCATACCGTATATTTAGTGATTTTGTTATTTTTATAGTATTAATTAAATTATAAAGGAATTATTACATAAAGAACACAAAGTAAAACGATCATGAAAGTAAATTAAAAATTCCATATTAAACTACGTTAGGACGTGGTAAACAACGCCAGAAATACAAATTATCTGCCATAAACCTTCTATATGACTTCATTTTTTGTTTGATGTCACCGGTGAGATTTATGGGTTTATCTGTAACGAGATGTTCCATCAACATACATAGATACACAGCTTCGTTTCTAGTCAAGGAGCAGTTTGACACGACATAGTCATCATTCATTTCGAATGAAATGATTTTTTTCTGGTTTTCAGTCTTTTTTCCAACAGTGCAAATTAACTAATACTGCTCCTAAGTATACGCATATTTTTGTCAGCCTAGGGATGACAACCTGTCTGTATTTTTCGCCTGCACAGATGTCTTGACCCGGGAATATTACCAGCTGTTGGGTTGCCAGCTCAAGACATAGCATTAGCCACTCCTTATTTTCTAGCGGGATCGGAAAAAAAAACATAATCAATGTCAAAAAAGGAAGGAAACAGGCTTAATTTACCGTTACAGTAAGTAGCCACGTTTTTCGGAACCGATTCCAATAAACACTCATAAAACTTTGGTAGTAGTATTGTCCAACGTAGATTTAATAAGGGGTCTTTTTGAAGCTTTCTACTTCTCCAATTCATCAGTCTTCCCACCCAGGCTTCGATATGCTGTAAAAATTGTAGTGTTAGTAACATATTTTAACAAATTATAGTTTACATAAAATTGTTGATATAATTTACTGTGTCGTTGAGATAGCCGTTGAAACGAAATCCCAATAAAGTTCCCCAAAAGTTTTTGTCAAGTTGTACGGATCTATTAAAAACAGCTGAATAACAGAATGGCACGTCCCCTCTGTTGTAGAATTCGAGCACATCTTTCGACCAATTTTCTGTTTCATCGTCTGGTATCGCCCATCTACCGCGGTTGTGCTGATGTAGGCTATGTCTATTATGTAGACAGTCTTCTTCTCCCATTTTTGGGGGGTTGGATGATGTTCCGCCTTCTGTTGCATTCACCGGCTTCCTCCATCGATTAAGGATCCAACTTGATGATTTTTTAGCCGGTTGAGAGCAGTATTCTTCACCCGCTAAGTCTTTTCCCCGCCGTTCAGACATGCTTTTTTATTAAATTTAGGGAACCACATATTTTTTACATGTTTTTGCACTTCTAAAAAAAGTTACTTATATAAAAAAAATTACATTAAAAAAATAAAAAAAACCAAGTTAATTGAGATGGGACGTTACCGACACATCCCATGCGTCTATGACTCCTAGAAAAATGGGCCTTGACTCCTAAATTAATGTTCTCATTAATGTGACCCTTTAAACTTTTTGAAGACGCATCCGATGTGGCTACGCATTGTACGAGGAGTCAATAGGCGCTTCCGGGGTTAGACGTCTCCCATTGCAGGGACCACCACATGTGGTGGTTTCAATGTTCCTTTCAACGCTTCCGAAGCGGGTAACAGGGACCACCTTTGACGGAGCTCCGACCCATCTTTCCTCACTAACTAACACTATCCGACTCGATTCGTTTTTGTTAAGGATTCAGTTATTCTCTAACCCGATCCAACCCGTTTTTGTAACGGAAACCCGCACAATGAATCAGAATTTTTGGGAGGATGACCCAATCCCAAACTTTAACATTGAATTCACGGTAGAAGAAACGGCTGCAATGCTGGACAACACTCTTCCGGCTACCACTAAACTAGTAATTCTTTAATTTTAATTATTTTTGGTAGTGTTATTGGTTTTTTAGTTTTTGTTGTAGTGTTTACATTTCATTATCCCACTGATGTAGGCTAAGGCTCCTAGAATTAGAGTTAGAGCAGCTTGGACAGTTCTAGATAAAATCAAGAAGAAAATGATAGGTAATTTAGAACATAGGCTAAGGCAGACGGTCTTTGGTCACTATTTGGATCTTGAGTCTGTGATTTGTTAAAGCCCACTTTTGCTCTGTGTTGCAAAACATCAGGTTCCCACTGCTAATCCTAGCGATGGAATAACTTATGTGTTTGGGAATGATTTTCTTCATTTTACTCCCATTCAGTTTTGTCTTATCACAGGGTTTAGATTTGGACCGTTTACAAATACGATATCTAATGGATGACCTAGTTCGTTCAGATCAAGAATTTTCCCGGGGATACGCGAATTAAGGTTACGTCATGTAGGAGATGCATTTGATTCAGACTGGGCACAACACATTGAAGACGATTGTCTTCATCTCTGTCTGTTGATGTTACTAGAGTTAGGTTTTAAAGGTACCCAACGGTTCGAAACCATTGAAAAATGTTTAGTAATTCAGTTGATGATTTAAAAGCATGGAACAACTTTCCGTGGGGTAGCTATCTTTGGCAGAGCACGTATTTGCATGTATATGATTTGAGTCGTCGACACCAACAGGGTAACGCCGGGTTCTCGTTGCCTGGTTGCGTGTAGCCGTTCAAGGTACAAATTTTGATTTAATCTGATGCAATACATTGCAACCCCTTAATTAAAATAAATTTATGTATATGTGTAGATGTGGATTTATGAAGTGTTTCCAGAATTTAAGGAGTTGGGTTCATTTTTTAAACGCGAAGCAATTCCAAGATTTTTAGGTTGGGGGCCTGGAAAAAGGGTTACAACTACTACCGTTGAACGCATTTTTGAATCGACACAAAAGGTAATTGTTGTACTTTGTTATTTTATTCTCAGTTATATTATATTAGAAGAAATTGATTGATAAAACTTTTCATTATTCATTTATTAGAATGAACATTCCCGTCCGATTCAATCCATATTGCCCACTAGTGAGGAGATGCAGACTGAGTGGTACATATCTAGTTTGCAATTTTTAGAAAGTATTCGTATAGCAAGCGAGATACCCCGTAACATGCAGCCCAATGACGATACGATGCACAGCAGTGGTTTTAAACCAAATGATGGGGTTGGTGATGGGTTTGAAGGTTATGCACCGTCGTCCCCCATGGGCACCCAACAAGCAAGAAAAAGAAGGTCTGCAATTCATGATGGAGGAAAATTTTCAAATACGGATGAATTAGAATCGTCTCTTGTGGAAAAATTTAAATCAATATTGGACGAGAACAATGAGAAGCTAACTCTGCTAATTGAGGAAAAGTTGAGGGTGAAATTAAATAAATGTGTTATATGTAATAGTGATGCTATAATTTAATATGTTTATTTGTTATGCAGCTAATGAGTCTAAATGTTGATCATGGTAGCGTTCATTCAGTCGGAAAGGTAATGTTGTATTGCAAGGATTTAGGCAATTCAATTACATCAAAAATAATATCTATTAATGTTCCTTATCACTTAAACTTATGTATGTAGCCGGAAGTAGACTCGTTTGTGAACTTCAATGATGTTGGTGCTTATCATGTGGCAACAGACAACTAGCAACTGTGTGATGATCTTGTATGTAATAATACAAAACACTTAGTCGATGATGCCTCGACAGCAGCATTGCGGCGATCAGAGAGGTTACTAAAGCCGGGTCCGTCTATGCTATCACCTTTTGTTTTGTAGAAGAAGGTGTCAAAGAGAAACAAGAAAAAAGAAGATAGTACGTGTACGGATATACAGATAAAAAAGATCCCAGATTGGTATATCAATGAACGTTCACTGGTAAGCCATATGGATTCAAGGATGCGGAAGCTTGGAAAAACGATGGCTGGTGAAGTTGGCCCAGAATTTTGGTCGTCGTTGCTAGGTGACAACGGGTCCGGTTGGTTAAGTGATGATGTAAGAAAATTATGAATATTCATGCTTCCAAATTATTTTTATTTTCAAAACTGTTACTTTAAAATTTTTTCAAAGCAACATTTATACGGTTGGATGATTAAGATGTACGAGCAGAGGAACCAAAGCGATCGTTGGAGCATTCTACCGCCCTATTTTCAAATGACCATAGTTGAGTGTGATGCGCTCCGGAGGTTGGAGGGCTATTTCAATGTGTCCTTGATTCTATTCCACCAATTTCCGAAGTTGACGAGGTAAGTTATGTTTGAATGCCGAAATATTTATATATATTACATTTAAAAATTAACTTTTTTTTATGCATGGATAGGTTTATGTTCCGTTGAATATTAGAAACGTGCATTGGCTTTTGGGGGTGTTCCACCTTCGCGATCGGACTCTTACAATTTACGACAGGTTCGTCATATTGTATATATGCCATTGTAGTCTATTGAATCACTTTCTTACAATTTACATATGCCTACGTGTGTAGTCTATTGGAAAGTGAAACCATGGTGAAAGATAGAACGGAAGTCATTTACCACATCAATTTTGCCTTCGACATATGGCTACACATCAACGGATACTATGCAGATGATGAGCCATTAAAGATGTCATTGCCGTTCAAAGTCCTTTACACCAGCCAAGTTCCTCAACAATCAGGGAGTTTAGGAGATTGTAGTGTATGGGTTTGCATTTTCATGGAAAGGTTGATCAACAAGCAACCCGTATATCGAGAAGAAAACAGGCTACGACTGCTTACCAAATGAGGCAAAGGTTGGCAATAATGTTCTATGATAGTCTGTTACTGGAAAACTTTGATCTCATCAGTAGTTGCCAGTCATTTGAAAATAATGTTGATGAACAAGTTGTATAACCGCAAACAACATGACACTTTAGTTTTTATATATTATTGAGGGTTATGTTTTAAAATGTTTATTGTGATAAGATGTATTATCACATTGAACATTTGCATTCATACCATAGCTATACAGGTGGGCAGAAGTAGGTGGCATTGGGTCGACCCAATTCTGATTCGGGTTAATCAGAAGGGGGTGGAGCAACAGGTTTTTGGGGCCCATTTTAATGCAAGTTTTGTATTACATTTTGTTTTTCTTTGCATTACATTTTGTTTTTCTTTGCATCGGGCCGGCCCAATTGTGATTCTGATTTGGGGCCCATTTTAATGCAAGTTTTGTATATGGTTCAAGATATAATAGAGCTGATTTTATTAATTATAATCCGAGTATAATGTATATCGGTCAAGATATGATAGAGTTGATTTTAAATTTAACTCAATGATTATAGCCCCTGGACTTTCTGGCCCTTGAAACTCACCACAGTGTGTGTTTATGGTTTGTGTATATATGAACTACAAATTGATAAAAGTATATGCAAAAAACTCGAATGTTATTGTTCGAATAGAAAACTCTCGTTTCAATTGAATGTTAGTAGCTTATAATTTTGGGGCCCATTTTAATGAAAGTTTTGTTTTTGTTTGCATTACAAATTTTTGGTCTCATATGCTTCAAGAAAAAATGGCATTGGGCCGGCCCAATTCTGATTCGGGTTAATGAGAAGGGGGTGCAGCAACAGGTTTTTCAAGCCCATTTTAATGCACTTTTTTTGTGCTTAAAAATGAACAGAATTATTTTAATAAAGTAGTAGATATTACTATAACAAAAAAAGTCCATTTCATACATATCTTAAATCTTAAAACTTGTTAACCAAACTAATACATAAAACCAAAATAGGTTAACATACGGCTGAACTTAGACATAATTGGGGACCTATATGAAGATTTATAAGTAAATCTTCATAATCTGCCAAAGCGAGACCCGATCAAAGTCTTCCTCATACATCAAGGGGTAGTCTAGCAGTGCTTCCTCGATAACTTCGTCTTCAGCTAGCTTCTTCTCGGCCTTGGACACGACGTTTACTCTTCCGTTAAACATGGAACATTTGCACCGAAGGTAGACGCAACGGGTCCGAAACTCGTTCATATCTCGTGTCGTTTCATGAACATGTCTACAAAACATGTGGAACACACTGTTCCAAAATCCGTCATCCATAGTCGTATGCCTGCATGCATGTCGTGTTTCAACGTAGGACATTGCAACCGCAATGTCTTCAGTCTCGCTCCATGAACCATTGGCCATTTTGTTTAGTGTTCTCAAAGGTTTTGTCTAGAGTTTTTTATGGATTTAAGAGATGGTATGAATGATAATAAAAGTGGGCTATATATATATAGGCAACAAGTAGAAGATTATCAAATGCTAATTTTGTATGAAAAAAATAATTATAATTGTAACTTTAAGTTTATTAAAAGAAGTCATTTCCCATTCCATCTTTTGAAATTCCTGTTTTTTGTCTTCTCCTATTCCATTTTTATGAAATGAATTCTTTTGTTTTGTTAATATGGACATGCATACACGGATATATAAAAAAATGGAGGTGATATTCCATTACATATTTTTTTATATTTCACACTCAATCAACCATAAATGTATGTCTCCGATCGAGTTACACATGTATACATACATATAAACTCAAATATATCACGTGTTCAAAAAAAAATAATACTAATAATAGATACTGATTTATTTTAAAAAATGGAGGAGGTAGGTGGATCTTATTATTGGTCTATAAATATGGACCATTGGTGGGAATTTCTTCATACCACATCAATTTTGCACAATAATGTCGTCAAAAGGAAGGCATCAATCAAGCATTCCAGATTGTGTAGAGAACACTGTTTGGCTTAATCGGAATGACCAATCTGTTTATTGGTCACAAAATATTCTTGACTTCTACTACGACGGTGATAGCCAATTTTGCTATTCAACTTATATGGGGCAAACACGGTTAGACAGAGAGTGGTGAGGTGGAGTACTAGGCTATTGTGGAAATGGTTTTATGCAAGAAATGGTAATTTGATTATTTTACATAGTTTATTATTTATATTATTTATAATTTCGGATCATTTTAATAAATTTATAGCATGTCCGTGCATGGTGTAACAAGCTGATACAAGATAGAGAAACAGAAAATCGTCGAGGGACATCTTCATCAGATACTATTCGTTGGACCATTCTCCCCCCAAATTTTATAAACCTTCTGGTGGAACAGGATCAAGATGCTTACGGATACGCTACTGGCGATGTAGGACTATACCCTGCCTTTTGGAAAGTGGATACCGTAAAAAAAAAAAGTTTTACAGTGTAAGAATGACCAACATAGATATGCACTCACTAAATATTTACCGTATCTCCTTTTCAGGTTTACATACCAGTATCACAAGACAAAGAAGGCTGGATAATCTTAAAGATAGATATGCACTCACTAAATATTACCGTTTATTTTACCAATAAATGTGATACACTTAATTGCGGGGAACGATTCTGTGTTCACAGAAGGATACACCAAACTCTAGTAGAATTCGAGAGTCTCTTCTTATGGTTCCTCGGTCGTATACAATATTGTGAAAATGGTGGACTAAGCGAGGCTGATGCGTTGGAGTACACCGGGGATGTTTTCTGGCCTACATCCGAACAACGGGTTGGTCGGAATTCGGGTGTGATATTGTGTATGTTACTGCAAAATCTTGAGCAAAACAATTTACTTCCAAACTGGCAGGAAGGAAACATGCAAGATGTCTGTATGAGATATAGAAGATTTATGGCAGATCAACTCTATTCTGCACGTTTCACACCCCATTAATAACTTACTTAATAAATAATGCCTAGAGTAGTTTGCATTACCATGCTTAATTATCTTCTATTAATTTTCAAACCTAATGAATTGTATGTTGTGAAATTAATTAATTGAATTGAAATTTTTGTTAATTCTTTATTTAGTGAAATTATCTAGTATTTTTTTTTCAAGTAAAAAGCGAATGATAATGGACACATAACTCGAATAGTTAACTTCACTGTTAAAAAAATGAATAAAGACTTTTTTTGTAAACATAATAATTTGTTGGGGAAAATAAATAAAAAGAAAATAAGGATCTGTTAATATATCTTAAATAGGATATACATTTGGCTTAATTTATACAAAAACTTCTTTAATCATCATCCAAATTGTACGAGGGGTATGTATTTTGAATTACGTAATCCTGAAATTCTCCGGCTTCAACTTGGACGGGTGTGGGTTGTGGCTTAGAGACGCGGCGAGAAGATGTCTTTATTTTGGGCGGTTCTAAACAGCTCGCACGAGAATGCCCATACGTTTTGCACTTACCGCAGTATATGGGAGTAGGGTCCTCTCCTAGCGATAGGATTCGTTTGTTTTCTTTAGGACGTCCAGCTTGTCGTTTCGTAATAAGCGGTGGTTGCAGATTGACCAGTCCATCGGGTACTTCCCACTCTGATTTATAAGGGAGTGGATTTATCTGCTCCTCATATGTGGATTTATAAACTTCATTAGTGTAACATGACATCACATAACGAGCACAATCGGGTTCACCTAAAAATCTAGATACTGCAATAACGTGCCCGCAAGGTAACCCAGATACTTGCCAAACCCGACAACTGCATGTTCCATTAGAGAAGTCAACTAAACCTCTCTTTCCACCATCATCAACGTCAAAACTGTTCAGACCAATTCCAGCAACCATCCACGAACGAGAACCATTAACTTTGCCTTGAATTTTTTTTTAGCCCACATTGTAAGCAAGTGTTCGCCTTGAATTCGCCCGTTCCGGCGATCATAGAACCATTTTTAGACAGACTGTCGAAAAAATTCGATGAGTTGGGTTATTGGAATTTTCGGGCATGTTTTGATAAAGCATTCATAGATTCAACGCTGTTAGATGTCATGTAATGATATCTTTTGGCTGGACAATGTGCTCTTGACCATTTGTCAAACCCAATTTCTATAAGAATGTTCCGTAATCTTGGAACAGCGGCAGATAGCGCATCGAATGATTCTTGAAAATCGGATATCCTGTAAGATTTGCAAGGCTTCCACCAAAGACTCTCATATTCCTTTTTTTTATGGTAAACGAAGGTTGACCATCAAATGACGACAACATAACCCGTGAAAGCTTATTGGAAACACAACTCGTACGGCTAATTGTATAGAAGCTGCCCGGTCAGAAATGATTGCCAAATCTGGATGCTCGCCGATGCATTCTTTCAGTTTTGAAAGGAACCACGTCCACGACTCACCGTCTTCAGATTTACCAATGCCATAACCAATAGGCAAAATCTGATTGTTTCCGTCCATGCCAACAGATAAAAACATTGTTCCTTTAAATTCACCCTTCAAGTGGGCCGCATCTATGATAATAAGTGGTCTTAAATTTCTGAGAAAGCCCCAAATCTGAAAGCAATACGGTTTTGTTAAATTTTTGTGGTAAAATTTATTTATTTATATTTTAGTGTAACATTTAATATAGTGTTTGACTTACCACCGCACCTATGGCGACAAATAACATTTCAAAACGACTTTCAGAATCAGTGCGCATGTGTGTCACTGTTCCTGGATTAGCCTTCTCCAAGTTATAACAATAGACAGGAAGTTCGGCAAAAGAACTTGACGAACTACCTTGCAAGAGTTCTAATGCGTTACATTTCCCACGCCGTGCTTGCATGTATGATAAATTAACTTTTTCTTTAATTCTAAAATCCTTTACAATTTCTGTCGAACGGTATATCCGTCCACAATCTTTGAATTGTTCTTTTAATAAGCTACCCACCACCATTGGTTTTGCTTGACGCATATGTGGATATGTTTGCGTCTTAGAACATGTATGTTTGTTGTTAAAATGTTTAACGTAAAAAACATCACAAGATTCCCGACTAGCGGCCTTGAAATTCCACTGGAAATTCTCATCAATACAAGATACTTCGTAACGAGTTTTGGATGATCTGTCTACTTTATACGAAAAACTTTTGGAAAGACACATTTTTCCTAATTCTATTTTCATTTCCTGCTTGTTACGCAAAATATAACCTATGTAAAATTGGCTTTTATTTTCAAGAGGACAATTAACATTATCAGTAACTCCAGATTTATCTGTTGCGTTACATTCATCTTCAGGAAAAACATGTACGTTAAGATCGGGACATTTAAAATAACTGGAAGAACCCAAAGATGAACCAACACCAAATTCTTGCACCACATATAATTTAAACAACTCATAAGGGTTTTTTTCCGCAATATTGAAAAAAAAAGTAAGATTGGAATCATCAATTATATCAATGGGATCGCTAAAACTTGTCATTTTGTAAGATAAATGTGTGATGTTTTGAAGACCTGTTGACTCACTAAGATTTTTTAAAAACGTGTTATAAGAAATTGTAGTAGAAGTTTCAGAACCACGTCTAAGTGAATCTGGTTGGAGCACGTACTCAAGCCTCCCGTCAACGACTTCCCACTTGCCACCACAGTAAACGACAAATCTGACTGCCATATCAATAGACAAAAAAATATGAAGATAGATATTTTTTGTAAAAATTTGGAGATCAAATTTTGTAAAATGTTTTGAGTAATGGTCCCTACAATCTAAAAAACGAGTAATACATAAAATAAAAAGGAAAACTCCTTTTTTGGCTAAAGCGTCTTGAGAGTCCTCACAATGCGTCTGATTGTACTAAAGAGTCAAATTGTACTTTTCTGATTACCAACGCATTACATGCGTCTCAACAGGTCTTCGTTTGACGCATGCGTCACACAACTCAGCTTCTCAAAGTGACACGTGTAGCGTCTCGTGACGCATAAGTAGAGGGGTCTCTGGACGCATAAGAAAACGTGTCAGGATGCATCCAAAATTTGACAAGGGAAGCGTCTTTGGACGCATTAGAAGACTCTTAAGATGCATTAAAATCTGACACGGGAGACACATAAGAAGCAGCCACTAACGCATCCAAAAGCTGACAAGGGAAGCGTCATTGGACGCCTTAGAAGAGTCTGAAGAGGCATCCAAAAGCTGACAAGGAAAGCGTCTTTGAACGCCTTAGAAGAGTCTGCAGAGGCATCCAAAAGCTGACACGTGATACCTTGGCGGACGCTTCCAAAAACTCTCAGAGACGCATCGAAAATTGGACCCAGTCAGGTGATGTGTGTAAAATGCAACATATAAATTATATCAAATGAGGCACAAAACTAACCCTTTTTAAGTACTAATGTTGGAAAAAGTGTGTTTTTGTCTTCCTTTTGTATTTTCAGGATTAAATGAGCTCAAATTAACAAAAGAAGCAAAAAGACAGCTAAATCTAACATAAATACAAGAAAAGGAACAAAAGTGGATTGCCCGACCCCTCGACAGCATCCTCCCAAGCAAAACAAAGAAGACAGAAGGCTGAACACGCCCCGTGCTCAGTGAGCACGGGGCCGTGCCAAGGAAGCAACAGAAAAGACAAACCTGTAGAAGCTTCTATTGCTCACCACGGGGCCGTGCCCATTGAACACGGGGGCGTGCCCAAAGTACTGTAGGAGCATTAATTGTAATTGCGAATTACAATTAATGAGGAGAGATAGTGTCAGACGGGCACGGGGCCGTGCCCAGTGGACACGGGGCCGTGCCCAGGCCTCTGTTCAGCCTATAAATAGGAGTGCTTGGCTTCATTGCAACTCATCCCTTGGCACCACCTCTCTCACACTTCATCCACCACCCACCACCATCACAACACCATCATCCATTGTCCATCATAGAGTGTGTGAGTCGTCTCGGGATCCAAGATTGATCGTAAGAGTTCTTGACAATCAAGGCCATGTTTGCCTAAGTCTCTTACATCACTTGGTGAAGACAAGTGTTTAGTATAATACTTTTTATTTTTAATCTTTTGCACTTCTTAATTGGTTTTGTATTAATGACTTTAATAACTAGTTGCTTATGTTGAAGGTGATTCTTCCTTATCGTTTGTCCGTGGTGTCTTGGCATTATTTTACTGTCTATATAAAATAAAAGATTTTCACCATTCATATCTCCACGGTCTATATGGATGTATGTTGGCTACCTGGTCGGGGGTTAAGGGAACAGTTTGGTAAGGGTCTTGCCCTTGTTCAGCGTTTAGAGGTCCTGCAAGGGACCTGGGTCAAATTTAGTAGGACCCCCTTCAATACCCCAAAGGTATTGGATGGCGGGGGTCCAAACTCTTTGACCCCCTCATAAGTTAACTACTATTAATACTATAACCCGGCTATTTAGGACTGTATCCCTACTGACTCAGACTACTTAGTCGAGGGTAACGTCACCTCCAAAAGAGGGGGCCTACCATAATTTGCATTAATAACTTAATTAATTATCTTTCAATAATCCGACCCTTTAGGATTGTATCCTTGCTGACTCAAACTACTGGGTTGAGGGTAACGTCGCCTTCAAAAGAGGGGCCTACTACAATAACTAAGATAATCTCTTAAACAAGTGCAAAAGTGCAAAAATAATCAAAGGTTATACTAACACACGAGTCAGATCCAAGTGATTCATCTTGTCTATCTGTTTTTATTTTTATTTTTATTTTTATTTTTATTTTATTTTTCAGCATTTAGTTAGTTTTATTTTCTTAGTTTAAAAATCTTTTTCTAACATTTTGATTTGATTAGACGTTGAGGATAAACCGGTACTAAAAGCTCTTGTGTCCTTGGACGACCTCGGTATCTTACCAACACTATACTACGTCCACGATGGGTGCACTTGCCCATATGTGTGTTTAGTGTTAGTAAATATCGTGTTTTATAAATTTAAAACTTGGCTAAAAAGTGTAAAAAGGGCTTAAAATATATATCTAAATTATATTACACCTAACGCACATCAAGTTTTTGGCGCCATTGCCGGGGACACAAGGATTTTAAGAAAGCTTAAAATCGACGGCCTAATCAGTTTTTCAAAACCTTTTCAAAACACGCGCACATTTTTCTGCATTTTAGTTTAGTTTGCATTTACAGTAGCCTGAACACGGGGCCGTGCTCACTGAACACGCCCCCGTACTGCATATTTTTAGTTAGATACCCAGATACAGAGTCTGAACACGGGACCGTGCTCACTGAACACGCCCCCGTGTCCAACGAGACCAGTAACTTCAATTAAAAATGCCCAGATACAGACCCTGAAAAACGGGGCCGTGTTCACCCAACACGGGGCCGTGTCCAGCCTCTGTTTCCATCTTTATTTTTGTTTTCTGGTCCCGGGACTCAGTTGTGGTCTGTTGAGTGATTCTTATGGATCAATACTCAGGAGGTTACAACTACACCAATGAGGAGGATGATTATTTGAGAGACTATTGCACTAATTGTGGTAACCCGCACTCGGTACAATATTGTAACTTGTTTCAACCATCCAATTCATACAACCATTATGAGGAACCCAGGTACGAGCCATCGACTTCATACACATCCTATGAAGACCCAAGGTATGAACCTCCTCCCTCATACTCATATTTTGATGAACCAAGGTATGAGCCTTCATACTCATACTTTGAAGAGTCAAGATATGAGCCACCACCTTCATACGCTTATTATGAGGAACCATGGCGTGAACAACCCACCTCATATGAGTACTATGAAGAACAAAGTTTCGACCCTTATCCATCATATGCTTACAATGAAGAACAATGGTGTGAACCATCTACTTCATATGGGTACTATGAGGAACCAAGGATCGAACAACCTGGTTCAAGCCATGAGGATCCCGATCCTTACTCTATCACCGACATAGCCGATAGGATAATAGAAAAACTCAAATTTATCGAAAGATGCATAAAAGAATCTCGCGCAAGGGAAGAGGAATCCCGCGCAAGAGAAGAATTAAAAAAGAAAGAAACGATAATTGAGGAATTAAAAATGGAAGAACAAATAAGTGAAAAACCGACACATGAGCTAAACAACGAGAAAGGTGAGGCCGATAACGTTCAATTTCAAGAAGAGTCTAATTTTGAAGAAATTAATCTCTTGTCACCTTCTTTCGAAAACCATTGTTTAGTAACCACTCATGCTAAGTTTTTAAAAGAGTTAAACACTAACATTAAAATTGAGGAAATGGTAAGTGTTAAGTTAACTAATGATCAAACTTCACTAATAAAAGAAGATCCTTTTGAAATTAACATTACACCGGTTCCATGTTTCTTTCAAAATTCATTTATTAGTAATGTCACCATTGATAAGGATCTTTGTGTTAACTTAATGCCTAATTACATTTTTGAAAAATGAAGTATTAGTGATTTTTCTCCACTTCAAATACCCATTTTTCTATCTAATCGGAAAGTAATAAAATCAATCGGTGTGGTTGAGGATGTTTTGGTTCAAACAAATCAAATGGTTATTCCAACCGACTTCGTCATCCTCGATGACGCTCCTCTAGTCTTAGGAAAACCTTTTGTAAAAACTCATGAAGCTTTGAAAAACCGGAAATTTAATAATCTACCTCTTCAGTTAGGGGCATTCAAAAGGAGCATAGATCTTGAGCGTTCAATGAAATATCCTTTTGGCAACAATGACCCCCTAATTGAAGATGAAGATGAGCCACCCGATACAAGTGAAGAAGTTGACCACTTTGTTGAAGAAGAGGTCGCCAAAGAACAAACTTTTAAAGTTCTTGATCTTGATGAGCCACAAAATAAGGTGTCTTCTAAAGACCCACCCTTTGAGCTCAAAGAACTCCCGAAAGGTTTGGAATATGCTTTTCTAGACAAAGATGGTAATTTACCTGTAATTATTTCATCTAAATTAAGTAGCTTAGAAAAAGAAAAATTAGTCAATCTTCTTAAAAAACACAAAAATGCGATCGCTTGGAAGCTTGTAGATATCAAAGGAATAAGTCCTTCCATGTGCAGGCACAAAATTTTAATAATGATGACTACAAAACAGTAATACAACCACAACGTAGAGTAAATCCCAATGTGCAATAAGTGGTTAAAAATGAGGTCATCAAACTACTTGACGCCGGACTAATCTATCCTATCTCCGATAGTCCATGGGTAAGTCCCGTCCAAGTAGTTCCAAAGAAAGGTGGTATGACGGTTATAACTAATGAAAAGAATGAATTAATACCAACAAGATCTGTCACAGGATGGAGAGTTTGTATAGACTATAGACGATTAAATGAAGCAACAAGGAAAGATCACTTTCCTTTACCCTTCATTGATCAAATGTTAGAACGACTATCCGGTCATAAATTTTACTGTTTGTTGGATGGTTTTTCAGGTTATTTTCAAATTCCGATAGCACCTGAAGACCAAGAAAAGACAACTTTCACATGCCCCTACAGAACTTTTGCTTATCGACGCATGCCGTTCGGTCTATGTAATGCACCTGCAACATTCCAACGTTGTATGGTGGCCATTTTCCATGACATGATAGAAAAGACAATGGAAGTCTTCATGGACGACTTTTCTATCTTTGGAGATTCATATGACCAATGCCTCGATAACCTCGAACGAATGCTATCCCGATGTGAGGAAACTAACCTCGCCCTTAACTGGGAAAAATGCCATTTCATAGTAACAGAGGGAATAGTACTCAGTCACAAAATCTCGAGCGAAGGAATGGAAGTTGATCGAGCAAAAGTAGACACTATTTCTCGATTACCTCCACCCTCCTCCGTTAGAGCGATCAGAAGTTTCCTAGGGCATGCCGGATTTTATAGAAGGTTTATCAAGGACTTTTCGAAAATTTCAAGACCTCTAACAAAATTACTTGAAAAAGATGCACCTTTCATCTTTAACAAGGATTGCAATCAAGCATTTCTGACCCTCAAGGAAATGCTAGTCAATGCACCTATCATGATAGCCCCTGATTGGAAATTTCTTTTCGAAATCATGTGTGATGCAAGTGACTTTGCTGTTGGAGCAGTCTTGGGACAAAGAAAGGAAAAGCATTTCCACCCAATTTATTATGCTAGTAAAACACTTATCGATGCACTACTGAAAAAGAGTTACTAGCTGTGGTATTTGCTTTTGATAAATTCCGTTATTACCTTGTTCTTTCTAAAACTGTAGTCTATACAGATCATGCAACTATCCGATACCTTTTCAAGAAACAAGACGCAAAACCACGTTTGATCAGATGGATTCTACTCCTCCAAGAATTTGATATTGAAATCAAAGACAAAAGAGGAGCAGAAAACACTGCTGCAGATCATCTTTCACGTTTAGAAGACCCAGCTTTGGAGGCAACCAGGGACGAACCAATAAACGAAAAATTTCCCACTAAATCCTTGGAAATGGTGGAAAGCAGGCAAGAACCATGGTATGCCGACTACGCTAATTACTTAGCTAGCGGTATAGTCACCAAAGGATGGCCACATCATCAAAGAAAGAAATTCTTTGCCGATGTAAAGCATTACTTTTGGGAAGACCCTTATCTTTTCAAAATGTGTGCTGACCAACTCATCCGAAGGTGTGTCTATGGTGGCGAAGCACGAAGAATTCTCCGCCATTGTCATGAAGGTCCATATGGAGGACATCATGGTGCCGCTAGTACCTCACGAAAGGTATTTGATTCAGGATTTTATTGGCCAACAATTTACAAAGATGCGCAAGATCTTGTAAAGACATGTGATGCCTGCCAGAGATCAGGTAATATTTCTTCCAAAAACGAAATGCCTCAAAATGGCATTCTCGTTTGTGAAATTTTTGATGTGTGGGGACTCGATTTCATGGGACCCTTCCCACCGTCAAAAGGAAACAAATATATACTTGTGGCAGTTGATTACTTGTCTAAATGGGCCGAGGCCGAAGCTCTTCCAACAAACGATGGAAGAGTAGTGGTAAAATTTCTGAAAAACTTATTCTCTCGTTTTGGAACACCAAAATCTTTGATAAGTGATAGGGGTACCCATTTTTACAATCATCAACTCGAAAAAATCTTAACAATATATGGGGTCTATCACCGGGTCTCAACAGCATATCACCCTCAAACAAATGGACAAGACGAAGTGACTAACAAAGGTTTAAAACGAATACTTGAAAAAACCGTAGGATTAAATAAAAAGGAATGGGCTGATAAGTTAGATGATGCTTTATGGGCCTTTCGAACTGCTTATAAAACCACTATAGGCACAACCCCGTATAAGCTCATATATGGAAAAAGTTGTCATTTGCCAGTAGAAATAGCTCACAAAGCCTACTGGGCAATAAAAAATGTAAACCTAGACTTAGAAATTGCAGGTAAAAATCTATTTTGTCAAATAAATGAATTAGACGAACTAAGGAATTTTGCATACTCTAACTCTAAAATTTATAAGGATAGAATGAAAAATTTACACGATAAATATATTAAACCTAACGAATTTCGAGTAGGAGACCAAGTTATGTTGTTTAATTCACGACTTCGATTATTTTCGGGTAAACTAAAATCTAGGTGGTCAGGACCTTTTTCCATCACCCATATTTTTCCTCACGGTGCAGTAGAAATTAAAGCTCGAAATGGGATTGCATTCAAAGTCAATGGCCAATGGCTAAAACTCTATCGAGGAGCCATTGAGGATGAGGAGGAAGAGATCTTGCTTCAAATGATTACGAATAAAAAGCATCCGCACCATACCTGATATGTTACGAATAAGTAAGTATACATCGAAACCGGTAAGTCTTATAACCATGTTTTCGGAGAAAAAACGGGCATTCACACGAGCACAAAATAAAAAAATAAAAAATAAAAGAATTTCAAAAAAAACTTTGCTCGGCACGGGGCCGTGTCCGCTGGACACGGGGCCGTGTCGACGCAACTGTCGGGATAAAACCCTCTTTTCTTAACAGTTACACCATTCCACACGCCCCGTTTCCCCGAAAACGCTCTGGTACAAGGCGATTTTCCGCAGATTTTCGACGTTACTTCTAGATTTAACAACATCAAGGTATGATTCTATCATCATTAGTAGTTAGATTAGTTACTTGCATGTAGTTAAACATCAAAAATTTGGGGAAAAATCTAGGGTTCTTGAAGTTCATACGGATCGAACCTCAAATTTTTGAAGTAATCTGTTAGTATTTGTTTAGATTAGTGTAATGGGAAGTAAATACACTTGTATTGTTGATAGATTTGCCCGATTTCTCACAAAAACCTCAAACCCTTGTTTTTTAACCGAAAAAGATAAAATTGAAGGGGTAAACGAGTTGTTTTGGGAAAAACGGCAATTGGGGTTTCATTTTCAGGGAAAACCGCACCTACTTGACCAAAAATTTTCAGATTTTCGGGACCGGGTCGAAAAATGAAGTTTTTGAGTAACAGACGCCTGGACACGGGGTCGTTTCCACTGGACACGGGGCCGTGTCCAGCTAACTGTTTGCAGTTTTTCACCGAAAATCTTATCGTTTCACGCTAACTTTTTATGTATTCCTGCAAATGGCAAAGTTCACAAGATACAATGCCACAGAGCTCGATGCAAGGGCTAGATATGAGATACTTCAAACAAGGCCCGAGGAATACCCGAGGCAAGCGTGCACGGACCTGTTAACCTTGGTGAACCAGATTGACCATTTCAACAACCTTGTTACAGGGCCACTAAGGGTTGCCTTGACCACACAACTTCGGTCGGTACATCAATGTACTATGGAGTTCTACAGTACTTTCACCTTCACTTCAAGGGGTGACCCGTTTGACAATGAGGCGGTTGCTTTTCGATGTGGTGGGACAAGATACTCGATCTCTATGGCACAATTCGGGGCAATAGTGGGACTGTACGCGGAGGAAGATTCGGGGAATGAGGAAAACACCGGGGGATTACGAGATCTAGATGAAAATGAGCGCCAAGCCGCATGGGCCCAAATCGGTGAGGGATTCTACAACCCCAGCAGCACAAAGAGTACTAAGCTGAGGGATCCACTTTATCGCTACATTCATAGGCTCCTCGCTTACTCTCTCAGCCAAAGACATGACAACAGTGGCGTTGTTGGGTTAAAAGATTTGATAGTCCTTCACTGCATCCACAACCGGAGGGCCCTCGATGTTCCATATCTCGTGCTTCGAAACATGCATCTGAACCGCCTTGCTCGTGCACCAACCCCTATCTTCTTTGGGGGATGGGTGTACCGCCTCTTCAAGCACTTCACGCACATTCCTAGATCCTTTGAAAGGAGCCCATGGTCGGGACGAGTTGATATACACACTTGCCGCGCCATGAACCTAATTTATGAGGCAGAAGACGGGTCGGTAAGCTTTCAAAGGATGCAAGGTCATGCATGGAACCCACATGAGGCCCTAGTCCTTCACGCTCCACCTCCCCACTACCAGTATCAACCCCATGGTGATCCGGGGCAATCCTCATCCCAAGGAGGCGGTTTTCCTAACCTGCAAAGTTTACATGATCTTTTGCAGGAAAACCTCATGTGCACCAGGAACACCTACAACCTTGCCAACAATACATATCACCGGGTCGGGACTATTGAGCGAAGCATCACCGATATACAAGACGACATCGGGAATATCCGGGAGTATATGGCGGGTCATGGGGACGGAGGTAATGACAGCGATGAGGATATGGACTAGGAGGTTGGAGGAGGAGCAGGAGCGGGTTGATGGCGAGCCCACAGGTTAAGGTCCCTTTTATCTATCAAGACAATTTCCGGCCTGCGTGCCGAAGTGTTAGGCAATTTACTTTCCTTGACTACTTTTTATTTTCTGCTTTATTTTTCTTTTACTTTATGATTTGGATGATTAACTATGGTAATTTAGGATGTTTGGTATTGCTTGGTATGGTATTTAGTGGAAAAACGGGTACAATTGAGGCTTAGAGTGCTAATCATTAGCACTAATAAAGCCAGGACAGGAAAACCGGAAGAAGAAACCTGTTTTTCATCCTTGCAGACTGCCCACACGGGGTCATGTCCAGCCGACACGCCCCCGTGCCCATCGCCCAGACCTACTGTTTGGCACATTTCTGCAGATTTTTGGTCAGACACGGGGTCATGCCCAGCGAACACGCCCCCGTGCTCAACTTCTGTAAGTTCTCGTTACTGGCACTTGAACACGGGGCCGTGTGTACTCAACACGGGGCCGTGTGCAAACTGCCAGTAACATAAATTTTTGCTTTTAACACCATTTTACACATTCAATCAACCTAAAAATTTATTTTTGGGACACATTGAAGACAATGTGTAATTTAAGTGTGGGGGGGATGCTAAAACCTTGAATTTTGCAAGTCCTAATAACAAGCCTTACACAAAACTCTATTGGAACCGCTAATCACCCCAATTTTTTTTCAAAAATTTTCATTTTTTTTACTTGTCTAAGTTTAAGTTGGGAATTCTAAGACTAACAAGGTTGTATTTATATAAGTTAACAACCGATAGCGTCGTGATAAAAAGAACCAACATAAGAAAATTATGAAACGGCATGACAAGCTTAGTTAAAATTCGATTATATATACTCGATCACATAAAAACCCATTCCTACAAAAGTGAGTTTTGAGCCTTTATTGAGCATACAAATATACATCTTTACGCTAAATGCTCATTTTTCGTTTCTTGTGTGAATAGCCGCTTGGTTCTTACGACTCTAGAACTTGCCACGACAATTCATTCCTGGTCCTTACCAACTTAAACCCAAGTAAGTAAATGATGGAGGCATTAGGACTAACCCTTTTTCTTTCAAAACCATTATTTTTATTTTTCTTTTCACCTACCCAAAAACTCCCCCTAGTTAGCCCCTTTGAGCCTAAACCTTTTCATTTCTTAACCCAAAACCCTTTTCACCCACCAAAAACCCTTTTTATTTTTACCTTTTATTTTAGTAACAAGCTCGGTCTTCGTGTGACGAAAAAAAAAAGAAAAAAAAATAATATTTTTACAATGAAGTTAGAAATAAACAAACAAAGCTCCTCAAACAAAAGCTTGTTTGAAGAAATACTTCATTTAAAATAAAAAGTCACAAAAACAAAATGTTTTACGAAAACCGACGCTTTTTACGACTTTCGCCCTTTTCTACTAACCACTAACCCAACCACCCACCTTTAGCCCAAGCCTAACCCTTCACCCCAAAAAGTCCTCTTGATATTTACAAAGGTATAAAGTTAAAAAGGAGGAGGATTGATTGCTTGGCAAGCTTATCGTAGGAATAAGTTCCATGCCGCTCTCGAGTGATTCACTAAAAATACACCTTCGGCCGAGTGTGAGTGATTTCTCCCGTGAGGTATGTGAACTTGTATATAAATGGAATTTTAGAAAGGTATGTTATGCCTTAATAAATAATTTACCTTATGAAAAGTTTTTAATAAATCATGACGAATAGGATTGTAAATAAGTAAAATTAAAACCTAAACAATCTTGGAAAATCCCGACACTCTATGACGAGCCAAAACCTTCTCTTCTACCCATTCTATTTGGGAGTGTAAGCCACATATTAAGGAGTTTTGCTTGAGGACAAACAAAAATTCAAGTGTGGGGGTATTTGATGTGTGTAAAATGCAACATATAAATTACATCAAATGAAGCATAAAACTAACCCTTTTTAAGTACTAATGTTGGAAAAAGTGTGTTTTTGTCTTCCTTTTGTATTTTCAGGATTAAATGAGCTCAAATTAACAAAAGAAGCAAAAAGACAGCTAAATCTAACATAAATACAAGAAAAGGAACAAAAGTGGATTGCCCGACCCCTCGACAGCATCCTCCCAAGCAAAACAAAGAAGACAGAAGGCTGAACACGCCCCGTGCTCAGCGAGCACGGGGCCGTGCCCAAGAAGCAGCAGAAAAGACAAACCTGTAGAAGCTTCTATTGCTCACCACGGGGCCGTGCCCATTGAACACGGGGGCGTGCCCAAAGTACTGCAGGCGCATTAATTGTAATTGCGAATTGCAATTAATGAGGAGAGATAGTGTCAGACGGGCACGGGGCCGTGCCCAGTGGACACGGGGCCATGCCCAGGCCTCTGTTCAGCCTATAAATAGGAGTGCTTGGCTTCATTGCAACTCATCCCTTGGCACC
Source organism: Helianthus annuus (assembly GCF_002127325.2). NCBI lineage: Eukaryota > Viridiplantae > Streptophyta > Magnoliopsida > Asterales > Asteraceae > Helianthus > Helianthus annuus. The sequence goes on from NC_035436.2 coordinate 52,896,056, forward strand.
ACCTCTCTCACACTTCATCCACCACCCACCACCATCACAACACCATCATCCATTGTCCATCATAGAGTGTGTGAGTCGTCTCGGGATCCAAGATTGATCGTAAGAGTTCTTGACAATCAAGGCCATGTTTGCCTAAGTCTCTTACATCACTTGGTGAAGACAAGTGTTAATATAATACTTTTTATTTTTAATCTTTTGCACTTCTTAATTGGTTTTGTATTAATGACTTTAATAACTAGTTGCTTATGTTGAAGGTGATTCTTCCTTATCGTTTGTCCGTGGTGTCTTGGCATTATTTTACTGTCTATATAAAATAAAAGATTTTCACCATTTATATCTCCACGGTCTATATGGAGGTATGTTGGTTATCTGGTCGGGGGTTAAGAGAACGGTTTGGTAAGGGTCTTGCACTTGTTCAGCGTTTAGAGGTCCTGCAAGGGACCTGGGTTAAATTTAGTAGGACCTTCTTCAATACCCCAAAGGTATTGGATGGCGGGGGTCCAAACTCTTTGACCCCCTCATAAGTTAACTACTATTAATACTATAACCCGACTATTTAGGACTGTATCCCTGCTGACTCAAACTACTTAGTCGAGGGTAATGTCACCTCCAAAAGAGGGGCCTACCATAATTTGCATTAATAACTTAATTAATTATCTTTCAATAATCCGACCCTTTAGGATTGTATCCTTGCTGACTCAAACTACTGGGTTGAGGGTAACGTCGCCTTCAAAAGAGGGGCCTACTACAATAACTAAGATAATCTCTTAAACAAGTGCAAAAGTGCGAAAACAATCAAAGGTTATACTAACACACGAGTCGGATCCAAGTGATTCATCTTGTCTATCTGTTTTTATTTTTATTTTATTTTTCAGCATTTAGTTAGTTTTATTTTCTTAGTTTAAAAATCTTTTTCTAACATTTTGATTTGATTAGACGTTGAGGATAAACCGATACTAAAAGCTCTTGTGTCATTGGACGACCTCGGTATCTTACCAACACTATACTATGTCCACGATGGGTGCACTTGCCCATATGTTTGTTTAGTGTTAGTAAATATCGTGTTTTATAAAATTAAAACTTGGCTAAAAAGTGTAAAAAGGGCTTAAAATATATATCCAAATTATATTACACCTAACGCACATCACCAGGCGCATCACACTAAGCCAGACGCAAGCTAAAGTGGATGCGTCTCGTAGACGCCTTCGAAGAGTCTTTACTTTTGAAAACCAATCATTGAGACACGTGTCACTTGATTGTTGGCTAACGCATCTTTCACTCCTGCAGACGCATAAGCTCTCTCAAAATCTGTGATGCCCTTCTCCAAGGACGCGTGAAGTGGCTATTTTCGTAAGTTAACGTTTTTCTTGGCTATTTTCGTAATTTTCTCAAAAAGAAATCTTTCAAGCTGTTTTTTAACAAAATAAATTAAAGCATATATATAAAACTCGCATAGCCCGTTCTATATAAACAGGGTGAAATTACACATCTAAGTTAACCACCTTTTGATTCATACAAGTTTAGAAGTTCTATGCTCAAATAGTTAGATGCACGTGATTTAACAGATCTAGAAATAACTCAACTTTGTTTATGTAATCTTTAATAACATATCTGTCTAAAACTCTATACTTTAACAAGTTTTACTTTTCACTTACCACACATAACTAGAAAAAGAATATATATATATATATATATATATATATATATATATATATATATATAGGAAAAGGATCATGTGAGAAGTGATAGGCTAGTTGAGAAACTTGAGAAACATTCTGGACCACACATTTTTCTAAGCCTTTCGTAATATACACATATGTATATAGTCAATTTTAAACTATACATATGTGTATATTACGAAAGGCTTAGAAAAATGTGTGGTCCAGAATGCTTCTCAAGTTTCTCATATAGGGTGGACTTCTCTTATGATCCCTACCCTATATATATATATATATATATATATATATATATATATATATATATATATATATATATATATATATATATATATATATATATATATATATATATATATATATATATATAGGGAGAGGGGGTAGGGATATGGTAAAAAGTGTCTAAAATGTAAGAAGGGTAAGAAGTGTTTTAAACCATTGGATATTTGATCTAATGGTTGAGATCAATAGGGTATAAAAATGTAAATTGTGTTTTAATTAGAGGGACTTATGTAAAATTGAAGGGCAATAGTGTCTTTTTCCATGTTTGAAATATGGTAACCATATCATACACGACCAAAAACTCCTACATTCACTCCTTTTTCTTTAAATATCGGAATTAATGATTCACCTTAATTGTAGGAGGTCTTTCGTTGCATATTCGCCATACATTATCATAAAGAGAACTGTAATCAGATTCATGGCATGGTGTTTTAAAATAACTGGATAAAATTGACTATGATTCAAGTCATGGTGTTTTATCTGGATACATTGTTCATGGCGTGGTGTTTTAAACATCTATGATTCAAGTCATGGTGTTTTATCTGGATACATTGTTCATGGCGTGGTGTTTTAAACATCTATGATTCAAGTCATGGTGTTTTATCAATACAAAACATTCCCAGATTTTAAAACACCATGACTATGATTCAAGTCATGGTGTTTTATCTGGAGACATTGTTCATGGCGTGGTGTTTTATCAATACAAAACATTCCCAGATTTTAAAACACCATGACTATGATTCAAGTCATGGTGTTTTATCTGGAGACATTGTTCATGGCGTGGTGTTTTAAACATCTATGATTCAAGTCATGGTGTTTTATCAATATAAAACATTCCCAGATTTTAAAACACCATGACTATGATTCAAGTCATGGTGTTTTATCTGGAATCCAAAAAACATTGTATAAGGTTTTTGCGAAAGATGTTGTGGGGTTGTGTCGAAAAGATAAGAACAGAAAGGGTGTTACGGTGTGCCATGGTGGTGAGAAGGTGTTTCACCGGAGAGAAGGGAGGGGCTTTTGTGGGTGTCGGCTTGCCGGAAATACGGCCGGAGAAGGTCGTCGGACTTTACTTCGGTGACCGGAGTCTAGAGAGATGCAGATTGTTTCATCTTGGGGGCTATGGTTTTGGTGGGGATGAGGGAGAAAGAATCGTAAGAAATAATATGTTTCCTAAAATTTCTCCTAAAATAGTTAACACATCATCTAATTTCCTTTAATTGACTTTAACTACTATTAGGAGTAAATTACATTATTACCCTTATTCATTAATATAATTGATGGACACATGTCAACACCAGATTATTTCTTACACTTCTTACACTTTAGCCACTTTTTACAGGATCCTTTACCTAGAGAGAGGATCATGAGATAACTAGATATAAATGAGAAAACTAGAAAACTAACTAAAATCCACTAAAAAGGAGGGGGAGGGAGACTTTTAATGAAGGAGGGGGGACTTTTAATGAAGGAGGGGTAAAATTGGAAAAAAAAATATATAACTTTTCAAACATTTCTCATTTCTCCATACGTTATCATTTTAAAACAAAAATGGCACCATAAGATCACAAATTTTCTTATCTTTCATTCAAGTATATTCGAGCATATTTTTTATGACATAAAAAAAGATTTATGGTTTCGTCTTGTTTTCAACACTATTATTATAGTAGTGCACATGTGCAATATAACATGTACTACAATTGCATTACATGCTTAAAATTAGCTTTTTGAGTCTAGTTTAGCTTTTAGGGTTAGTTTTTTTGGAGGTTTAGGATTAGGATTAGGTTTTTGGGTGTGGGGGGAGAGGGGTTTAGTTTTTTTTTTTTTTTGAGGGGGGGGGTGGGGGGTTTAGGTTTTTTTGGGGGGGGGGGGGTTAGGCTTTTGGTGGGAGGGTGAATTTAGGTTTTTGGGGGGTGGGGGTGGGGGGGGGGGGAGGTGGGTTTAGATTTTTGAGGGGTGTCGGTGGGGGGTGGGTTAAGTGGTTTAGGCTTTCCGTATTAGTGCACATGTGCAGTACAACAATTTTTTTTTTTTTGAAAATTTTTTTCCATACATAAAAAGTAGCGATTTTTCTTTAAAAAATTGTAAAAAAAAAAAAAAAATTTTGGTATTTTTTAGGTTTTTTTAGTTAGTTTTTTGGTTTTCCCATTTAAACTAGTTTTCTCATGATCCATCCCCTATATATATTTATACATATAGAGAGAGAGAGAGAGAGAAAGTATAATGTACGTCAAGGCTTAACCTACATTAACATACATGACAAAAAATATAACGTGCGTTATTATCATAGAACGTGCGTGATTATAGTCCCATGCGTGATTATGTGGTCCCATGCGTGATTATGTGGTCCCATGTGTGATTATGTGGTCCCATGCGTGATTATACACCTGATCCAACGGTTACCATTGTCTCCTACGTGATGTATGATAAGGCTTTTTGTATGTTAACCTTACTCTCTCTCTCTCTCTCTCTCTCTATATATATATATATATATGTGTGTGTATATATATATAGGGAGGGGCTCATGCGAGAACCACCCTTATTGTGAGAACCTTGAGAACCAATGTGAACACAACCTAAAATAGCTAAAAAAACCTAAAAAAAACCTAAAAAAACCTAACCCACAACCCCCCCCCCCCAGAAAACCTAAACCCCCACCCCCCCCCCCCCCCAAACCTAAACCCCCCCCCCACCCCCCCAAAGCTAAAATGCTAAAAACTAAACCCCCAAAAAACCTAAAAAAATCTAAAAAAATAAAAAAAAATCTAAAAATTTTTTTTTGAATTTTTTAATATTTTTTATGTTAAAATCGCTACTTTTAGAAGACAAAAAAAAAATTTTCAAAAAAAAAAAATTAAAAAAAAAAGTTTTTTGGCTTCGAAAAGTAGCGATTTTTTTATAAAAAATATTAAAAAATTAAAAAAAAAATTTTTGTGTGATTTTTAGCTATTTTTAGGCATTTTTGGTGTGTTCACATTGGTTCTCGCGGTTCTCACAATAAGAGGTGGTTCTCGCATGATCTTCTCCCTATATATATATATATATATGTATATAGGGGAAGGTTTAAATGAAAACCACTAGTTATTGTGAAAACTCGAAAACTAACTAAAAAAAGCCAAAAAAAACATATAAAAATTTTTTTTTTTAATTTTTTTTTTGCAATCAAAATTTCGCAGGTTTTTTAATATAAAGAAAAAATAACTCAACTTTGTTTATGTAATCTTTAATAACATATCTGTCTAAAACTCTATACTTTAACAAGTTTTACTTTTCACTTACCACACATAACTAGAAAAAGAATATATATATATATATATATATATATATATATATATAGGGTTGGGCTATATAGAAAACCCTATATATATAAAAAACCCTAGAAAACCCAAGCTCCCGACATTTTTTTTTTTGAAAAAAATAACACATGTAATATACATGTTTTTAAGACTTTTGGGCCAAAAAAATCAAAAAAGCGCCGAAGGGATATTTAAAAAAAAAAAAAAAAAGTTTCAGCGAATTTCAGGAAAATTATGTCTTTTTTGCTTAACACGTGTTAGGAGTTGAAATTTGTTTATTTTTTTTAAAAAAATCCCTTCGGCGCTTTTTTGTTTTTTTTGGCCCAAAACACTCTAAAACATGTATATTACATGTGTAATTTTTTTCAAAAAAAAAAAAATGTCGGGAGGTTGGGTAAAAATGGCTTCCCATTTAGGTTTCCAGAGTTTTCTAAGAATTTTAGGGTTTTTTATCTAGCATTACCCTATATATATATATATATATATATATAGAAAAAGGATCATGTGAGAAGTGATAGGCTAGTTGAGAAACTTGAGAAGCATTCTGGACCACACATTTTTCTAAGCCTTTCGTAATATACACATATGTATAGTTTAAAATTGACTATATACATATGTGTATAACTCAATATACATATATGTATATAGTCAATTTTAAACTATACATATGTGTATATTACGAAAGGCTTAGAAAAATGTGTGGCCCAGAATGCTTCTCAAGTTTCTCATATAGGGTGGACTTCTCTTATGATCCCTACCCTATATATATAGGGAGAGGGGGTAGGGATATGGTAAAAAGTGTCTAAAATGTAAGAAGGGTAAGAAGTGTTTTAAACCATTGGATATTTGATCTCATGTTTGAGATCAATAGGGTATAAAAATGTAAATTGTGTTTTAATTAGAGGGACCTTATGTAAAATTGAAGGGCAATAGTGTCTTTTTCCATGTTTGAAATATGGTAACCATATCATACACGACCAAAAACTCCTACATTCACTCCTTTTTCTTTAAATATCGGAATTAATGATTCACCTTAATTGTAGGAGGTCTTTGGTTGCATATTCGCCATACATTATCATAAAGAGAACTGTAATCAGATTCATGGCATGGTGTTTTAAAATAACTGGATAAAATTGACTATGATTCAAGTCATGGTGTTTTATCTGGATACATTGTTCATGGCGTGGTGTTTTAAACATCTATGATTCAAGTCATGGTGTTTTATCTGGATACATTGTTCATGGCGTGGTGTTTTAAACATCTATGATTCAAGTCATGGTGTTTTATCAATACAAAACTTTCCCAGATTTTAAAACACCATGACTATGATTCAAGTCATGGTGTTTTATCTGGAGACATTGTTCATGGCGTGGTGTTTTATCAATACAAAACATTCCCAGATTTTAAAACACCATGACTATGATTCAAGTCATGGTGTTTTATCTGGAGACATTGTTCATGGCGTGGTGTTTTAAACATCTATGATTCAAGTCATGGTGTTTTATCAATATAAAACATTCCCAGATTTTAAAACACCATGACTATGATTCAAGTCATGGTGTTTTATCTGGAATCCAAAAAACATTGTATAAGGTTTTTGCGAAAGATGTTGTGGGGTTGTGTCGAAAAGATAAGAACAGAAAGGGTGTTACGGTGTGCCATGGTGGTGAGAAGGTGTTTCACCGGAGAGAAGGGAGGGGCTTTTGTGGGTGTCGGCTTGCCGGAAATACGGCCGGAGAAGGTCGTCGGACTTTACTTCGGTGACCGGAGTCTAGAGAGATGCAGATTGTTTCATCTTGGGGGCTATGGTTTTGGTGGGGATGAGGGAGAAAGAATCGTAAGAAATAATATGTTTCCTAAAATTTCTCCTAAAATAGTTAACACATCATCTAATTTCCTTTAATTGACTTTAACTACTATTAGGAGTAAATTACATTATTACCCTTATTCATTAATATAATTGATGGACACATGTCAACACCAGATTATTTCTTACACTTCTTACACTTTAGCCACTTTTTACAGGATCCTTTACCTAGGGAGAGGATCATGAGATAACTAGATATAAATGAGAAAACTAGAAAACTAACTAAAATCCACTAAAAAGGAGGGGGAGGGAGACTTTTAATGAAGGAGGGGGGACTTTTAATGAAGGAGGGGTAAAATTGGAAAAAAAATATATAACTTTTCAAACATTTCCCATTTCTCCATATGTTATCATTTTAAAACAAAAATGGCACTATAAGATCACAAATTTTCTTATCTTTCATTCAAGTATATTCGAGCATATTTTTTATGACATAAAAAAAGATTTATGGTTTCGTCTTGTTTTCAACACTATTATTATAGTAGTGCACATGTGCAATATAACATGTACTACAATTGCATTACATGCTTAAAATTAGCTTTTTGAGTCTAGTTTAGCTTTTAGGGTTAGTTTTTTTGGAGGTTTAGGATTAGGATTAGATTTTTGGGTGTGGGGGGGGGGTGGGGGCGGGGGTGGGGGTTTAGGTTTTTTTTTTTTTGGGGGGGAGGGGGTTAGGCTTTTGGTGGGAGGGTGAATTTAGGTTTTTGGGGGGTGGGGGGGGGGAGGGGGGTTTAGGTTTTTGGGGGGTGTCGGTGGGGGGGTGGGTTAAGTGGTTTAGGCTTTCCGTATTAGTGCACATGTGCAATACAACAATTTTTTTTTTTTGAAAATATTTTTCCATACATAAAAAGTAGCGATTTTTCTTTAAAAATTTGTAAAAAAAAAAAAATTTGGTATTTTTTTAGGTTTTTTTAGTTAGTTTTTTGGTTTTTCCATTTAAACTAGTTTTCTCATGATCCATCCCCTATATATATATATATATATATATATAGAGAGAGAGAGAGAGAGAAAGTATAATGTACGTCAAGGCTTAACCTACATTAACATACATGACAAAAAATATAACGTGCGTTATTTTCATAGAACGTGCGTGATTATAGTCCCATGCGTGATTATGTGGTCCCATGCGTGATTATGTGGTCCCATGTGTGATTATGTGGTCCTATGCGTGATTATACACCTGATCCAACGGTTACCATTGTCTCCTACGTGATGTATGATAAGGCTTTTTGTATGTTAACCTTACTCTCTCTCTCTCTATATATATATATATATATATATATATGTATATATATATATATATATATATATATATATGTGTGTGTATATATATATATAGGGAGGGGCTCATGCGAGAACCACCCTTATTGTGAGAACCTTGAGAACCAATGTGAACACAACCTAAAATAGCTAAAAAAACCTAAAAAAAACCTAAAAAAAACCTAAAAAAACCTAACCCACACCCCCCCCCCAAAAACCTAAACCCCCACCCCCCCCCCCAAAAAAAAAACTAAACCCCCCTCCCCCACCCCCCAAAAACCTAAACTCCCCCACCCCCCCCCCCCCCAAGCTAAAATGCTAAAAACTAAACCCCCAAAAAACCTAAAAAAATCTAAAAAAAATCTAAAAAAATCAAAAAAAAATCTAAATTTTTTTTGAATTTTTTAATATTTTTTATGTTAAAATCGCTACTTTTAGAAGCCAAAAAAAAAATTTAAAAAAAAAATATTTTTTTTGGCTTCGAAAAGTAGCGATTTTTTTATAAAAAATATTAAAAAATTCAAAAAATTTTTTTTTTGTGATTTTTAGCTATTTTTAGGCATTTTTGGTGTGTTCACATTGGTTCTCGCGGTTCTCACAATAAGAGGTGGTTCTCGCATGATCTTCTCCCTATATATATATATATATATATATATATATATATATATATGTATATAGGGGAAGGTTTAAATGAAAACCACTAGTTATTGTGAAAACTCGAAAACTAATTAAAAAAAGCCAAAAAAACATATAAAAATTTTTTTTTTAATTATTTTTTTGCAATCAAAATTTCGCAGGTTTTTTAATATAAAAAAAAAAAATTTTTGTGTAGTGCACATGTGTAATACTGCACATATGTATGTGTTCTACACATGTGTATTATTACACATGTGCACTACACAAAATTTTTTTTTTTTTTTTTGTTGAAAAAAAGTTTTTTTTTATATATAAAAACTAGCGATTTTTATAAAAAAAAAATTGAAAAAAAAAAAAAATTTATCGCTTAACAGAAACGGTTTCTTCCTTTTCTCGTTGTTGGGTATCTAGAATTTGAGAATTGTAATTGTTATACATCACAACTATCATAGGTCAAATTCTAGATGTTGTATCTTTTTTTCTTACATCATATTGTCTTTTAACTTTATAGGTTTTCATATATTAGGCTAATCAAATTATCGCCCCATTTCTCAAAGTTCCATTAGAAAAGTAGATTTTTGACAATTTTTACCTATAGTTAAAAGAATTATTAACGATGCATGGATGGATTTTCTCAACATTTGTTTCACTTTCCACATATTAATGATGCCTGAATAGAATTATCAAAAGATCACCATAATGGTTGGATCAAAGATATTGTTGTCTTTACAAGAGAAAATGTGATTGGTGTTCTATTTTGTGCCGATGGATAGGATTATGGTTGACCCACCATTTGTAGGAAATAGGGAAATCATATTGACGACTTTTGGCAAAAGAATTATTCTTTGTAAGGCTGAAAAGTGTGAGGTCATGTTTGGAACATGATTCACCATGTAAGAAAGGCTACACCACCCCACTCAATGATTCATGGTGGTTGGAGTGGATTGAACCACGATTACCACAAGCCATCTTTTGAGACAAAGACATATTAAAAAATAAAGGGATAGTGGTTTGGGTCATGACCACACCCTTAGGGTAGTGGTTTTGGATGGGGGATTAGAGGTGGGTGACATGCATGGCGCCTATGTGGGGGGTCATGGTGGTCATGAGGTTCGTGACCACACCCTTTAACCTAAGCGTACTGAGTTCAGTTTTGGAATTATCTGATGGCGCATAAAACTTTGATTTATGTCTGCAGTGTTCTTAAGACATTGATGTTTCATATGTAAAAATAATCCATACATTGGTATTCTCTTTAATTTATGTATGAATGGTTTTTGAAATTTTGACATTTTGTCTAATTTTTATATGTATAATTCCTGAAATTTTATTGGAAATTGATTGTTGGAGCTACGTGAAGGGACTGATCACAATAACAGGAAGAGTATGCGTTACAGTAATGATTGGACAACCTTTAAAACATTTTAAAGGAATCCAATTTTGTTGATGGTTGTAAAGGTATATGATTTAACTTATGATTTTTTGTTTAACAACATCTAGGCTTCAATATGTACAGCCATAACACATCCAGAACAAGTTAAAAAGTTCCATGCAATGGTAGCTCATGTAGACTAATGAAACAATGCCCTGCAAGGCCCGATAGATCTTGAAAAAGAATATAACGAGTAAGTGCTCTCTGATTGATCTTTTGTTTTCCCATATATGTATTCATCTGTTAAAGATCTCTAATACTCTAAATATTTTTTATACAAATTACTCGAAATTACAGTGTGGATTTATGGAGTTATGGCTTAACCATTATATTCTATGTTCTAGATTAGCTATTGCTCACTTGGAATTTATTTTTGCTTATATTTGGCTTATCATGTCTTCGTCTATTATGCATACCAAGCCTTTCTAAATTTTTTGTTTTGAATTTGTTTTACATAAAATACGCTCCCACTTTCGCAGTGTGTAATCATCTGATCTTAAATAAGAAACAAAGAAAAGAAAGTAGCCCCAAAATAATATAACTCCTCCAACTGTGTGTGTGGTTGGTGCAAACAAAGTGTGGGCAAAATGGAATGATAATCAGGAAATTCCAAAATGGTCTGCTTCTGTCTCTGGTTTGTGGTTTTCATTCAACACCCTTTCACAAGTCTTATAAGTTCTACTTATGGATTGTAAATCTAATCATTTGCTAAATTTTTAGTTCATAAAAGCAATTTACAAAAGAGTTGAAATTTTAGTTTTATATTCTTTCGAAGAGATCTGAAGTTCCAGACCTGCATTTTAGTCGTAAGTAGTTGGAGATCTTTCGAAGAGACCTGAAGTCCCAGATTGCTCTGTATGCCGAATTATTTAAATTTTAAAGTATTCGAATCCCCCCACCCCCATACAGCGTTCACTATATTTAACACAAATGTTACTCATAAACTGCAATAGTTAGAGTTTTGGAGTTTAATTTCTGAAAGGTAGAATACATAACATACGAATTTATATAACACAAGTAAATGAAATTGGGTTATTTTTGCTAACCTCATCTTGGATTTTAACAATCTGGAGTATGAAGGAATAGGCCCAATGATATTTATCAAAGTGAACTTCCAATGGATGATGACTGTAAATAAGGACTACAGTGTCATAAGCATAGGAATAGTCCAGGTGATGTTTGTAAAACTAGACTTCTAATGCAAAATGGCTATAAATAAGAGCAGCTACAGTGCCATTAGCATCTAATCCCACTGTAAAGGTGTTATTGACACTTTATGCAGATGAAGGTTCAAATGGGGTGAAGAGATGCATAATATAACACTTTGTATTTTAATGTTCTCTTTAAAACTATTAAAACATGTTATAATGGGGTGAAGAAGCCTTTCAAAACCTATGTTGTTTGCAATTCTTTTGGTAGTGTGCAGATAATCATAATCATAATCATGGTCAAGGTAGTCAAGGTACGCTTTCTTCTTAGCCCATGGTTGGCAAGGAGTTAGAGGTGGCCCGTTCTTCTTCGTACTTATGTGTAAATACTTTTAATTGTGTGGAAGTGGTTCAAAATCATCAAACCAGTATTTGCAAAGTTTCAACCGGAGGCGGATCTACTTACGCTGCATTGATTATAGATCGTTTGGAATTAGTTGGTGCTACTGTGGGGTTGATGTTTGTTGATCACCTTATTATGTTTGTGTCCAAAAAAAATATCCCAACATGTAACACATTTGAAGTTATTAAGATGTTGATGTCGGTTTATTTTAACCAACTTTTTGTTCTTTAGCACTACTAAGAAGTTTTGTTAAAGATAATTAACTACTATATGCTGACGAAATTTTAGAGCATTGGCATACTCATGATCTAGAGCAAAAATTGCTTTGGATTGAGCTCAGGGATTTTACCGGAATGGGCTTTCGGACGGTGTGTTTCCTTTAGAGTAGTGGCAGACCAGGTCACCAGCGCCGCCTATCTTTGTAGGCATGGGTGACATTTTGTCATTTAGTTTACTCGGCTGATCGGGCTTTTGTTGGTTGTTCAAAAAACATTTTACTACTTTAGTTTTTAAAGACTTTCATATTCAACATCCCGCTTCAACGCGCGGGTAACGTTAACTTGTTAAGATACAACATCAAAAAAAGAATTTAAACATCAAATAATTCATTTCTCCTTTCAAAATCACTCTTTTTAGATTTTTTACACATGTGTAAATATAACAGATTTACACATGTGTAAATGGCAAACTTACACATGTGTAAATTTTCTTTATTTACGAATTCACGTAAATTTAAACGTGTAAATTAAATTTCTAACATTGTATTCGAATAATAATGATAAGTGTAGAAAAATTTTTTGAATTTGAATTCTTTTTGACCAAGTTCTCGCGGTTTTTTCATTTGTTCTCACGGTTCTCACAATATTTAGCGTTCTCATTTAAACCTTCCCATATATATATATATATATGATGTATAGAAAACCCATTCTAATTTAGAAAACCCGGGAAACTCAAAGCTCCCGATGTTTTTTTTTTTTTTTTTGAAAAAAATTACACATGTTATATACATGTTTTTAAGGGTTTTAGACAAAAAAAATCAAAAAAACGTCGAGTATATATTTTTTAAAAAAAATAAACAAGTTTTGGTGTAACACATGTTACATTCATCTGACATATTTGTAACATGTGTTACACCAAAATTTGTTTATTTTTTTTAAAAATATCTACTCGGCGCTTTTTTGATTTTTTTTTGCCCAAAACCCTTAAAAACATGTATATAACATGTGTAATTTTTTTTTCAAAAAAAAAAAAAAAAACATCGGGAGCTTTGAGTTTCCCGGATTTTCTAAATTAAAGTGGGTTTCTATAGATACATACATTATATATATATATATATATATATATATATATATATATTACATTCATAACTGAGGTCATGTTATTGTTTTGTGTTTCATTACTATATTTCCTACACAGACAATCCACTATCACCAATAGTTTCTTTTTTATATTTGCACCAACTACTATACACGAACAATTTTTAAAGGATAAACAACATGAAAATGATCATTAATAGAAACTTTTGCACCCTCAAAAGCCAAACCCCTTCTAGTATTGTCCATGAAAACTCATTTCATTCAGAAGTGATATTGTATTACGCATTCAACACGCAATTGCTGATCATCTAAGTCATTTTACGTCCACAAGCGAGCTATTATATCTATTTTCTAGATCGATCGGTTGATGGAATATAGGGTCTTATCTTTACAAACAACCTTGAAAGGGAAAATATGATATAAAATCACTAATGATTAATATGCTGAAGCATCCATGGTGGCAAGACTATTGATGGTTGAGCTTGTCTTGGACTTTCTTCTACTAATCCATTACCTCCTGCCTGATATGCAGCACTGATCATTGTATATAGAGATGGTTAGAAAAATATACATATATTTCATGGGAAAGTAGGATAGTGTACTTGTAGGTAAAAGTTGTACCACGGGATGCATATAATACGAAGTTGGTTCACGAGCTAGTAGACTCATACTTGGCCCAAATGGGTAGTGGTAAACATGTTAGAAAAGAGCCTAACTTCAAAAGAGCATAACGTGGGCTATGTGAAGTTACAAGACCTATAAGTAACGGAATTATAGACTGGCAAAAGCCATATGCAGGTTACCCCTACTGTCGTAGCCGAATCCGAAGCTCCAATATCAGCTATCAAGGTTTTTCCCAATTTATAATATGAGTAATTTACATGTTTATTTAGGATCAGACCCTACTTTAGCTTTGCTATTGGTAGCCGAATCCGAAGCTCCAATATCAACTATCAAGGTTTTTCCTTTTTATTCCTAAAACATGTGAAATTTATAATATGAGTAATTTACATGTTTATTTAGGATCAACCCTACTTTACCTTTGCTATTGGTGGGATTTACTGAGTATGATGATTATTATTTAGGAGTTAGTTTTATAACTAGACACTAACTTCCAACCACATTCAACATTATCCTAGGGGCTTAATGTAATGGTTTAATCGTTTTATAGTGTTATCTTTTATTCAGTTTAATTCTTTGATACTTGTTTTAGCAAGTCAAATAACAAAACAAAATACTAGTTGTTAAAACAATTAAAATCTGTTGGATAGGAAATCATAAATACCAAAGATTACTTATTTTAATCCCCGTTACCCAACCAACTTAACCCGTCTATTTTCCCACCTTTACGGTTTTCAAACAACTGTCTCGTGACACCACATAACATACTTTCTAACTTGGTCATGTACAATCTGAGAGAGAAAAACTAACCTGATATATGTATCAAAATGATACGATGACATGTTATGGCGGTCCTGCTGTTCGATGTGCGCTTGTCGGGCTACTTCTTTCTCTATTTCCTTGACCTGCATAGTTTTTACAAGAAGTGATAGTACTGTTTTAAACAATGACACACTTCTAGTTGAATCCAAGTATACAAGATTTTCAACAAACCTTATTCAAAAGAGCATTGTTTTCATTCTGTAATTCCTTATCCTGTGGATTGATTTCTGTTAGATGATATTCTGCAAAGACATTAGGTGATACATGGTGTCGAAGACAGTCATACCTTTTTCTCAAGCGCAGAAATTGATTCAAACATCAACTGGTTCTGTAAAAAACAGAAGTTTAGTTTAACACATTGTACAAATGTGAATGATCTTCTTAAAAACAATACTGTTGTTATACCCTTCGCAGCCTAATATGTTTAAGACTCGCATCGAGTTTCTGTTCCAGATTTTGAAGCTCTTTCAAGCTCAAGGAATCAAGGTCTTCTCCCATAATGTGCCTAAAACAAAGAAATATGTATATTGTCACTTTCAAAAACTGATATTCATTAGCTAATAAAAGAATATATCTAAAGATTTTTCGTGTTATGAATTTAAATCGAGATAGTTGGTAAACGGGTAACAAGCTACGCTGCTACCACTTTTTGAATAGCAAAACTAAGTCTTTTAAAAATTATGTCCATAGATCTTGGGGTTATAACATTACTCATCATCATCATCATACTAAGTAAATCCCACAAATAGCATAGTTAAGTTAGGGTCTGAGAAGGGTAAGATGTAGACAGCCTTACCTCTACCCCATAGAAATAGAGAGCAATTTTGCATTAAGCCTTGGACATAAGGCATATAACACTCAGCAATTGGGACCAAAAGCCGATTACTGCATGTACTCCCTTGTCTTTCGGCTATCAACGCCACCACATGATGCATGATTAACCGTCCCTCGCTTTTTAACGTTATTTTCACGAAATTAGTAAAATAACGTTATAATTAGTGCACTTTCACTTTTACCTACGGATGGCTCACACATATATACTAAGTCTTTTTAAAAACTATTGTCAATTAGTGCACTTTCACTTTTGCTCCCGGGGTCATAACATTACGAAATCTTTTAAAAACTATTGTCACTTTAAATGTCAAAATGTTATGCATGGATGTGTTCATGAACCATCAAAACCAACCAAACTCAAGCAGGTTTGTGAGTTCGGCCTGTGTGAGACGTATACGGTTCGGTTTTGATGGTTTGACTCAAGAATCAGGTATTTAGAACCAAACCATCCCTTTAACCTTTATTATTTATTTTCATTTTTAGAATATGAAGTTAAGTATATTCATGAAGCATTTTGATCATCTTAAAGTTCTAATACAAGCTAAAATTTTTGAAAAAAAAAATATCCTATAAAATTTTACTCATAGTAAAGCTATTGGTAGAGTCTAAAGAGTGTTGGACAGGGAAAAATCTTTCCTATAATCCAAGGGGTAGAGAGGCTACTCCTAGTGAGACCCTCGGCTCCAATTATTATTGTTTTCTCATGACATCCACGTAACATGAAAGGTGAATAAGAGAATCAAAGCACCAATCATACAAAAGAAGTAACAATGATAGTACTAAACTACTGCTAAAACCGGTCGCTCAACCAACTAATCCAACCAATTTAGTTTATCGTTTCCCCAAGCCGTAGTTAGCGGTTTGACCCAGAATATTCGCTAAAATCAGCCAAACAAGACCGTAAACACCTCTACTTATGCATACACGTAATTTGTAAAAAAAATATAAAAAACAAACTTGGATTATAATCTTTTGAGATGCAAGTAAGTACCTTTGTGTTGTTTGCAAACCCTCCATTCTGGACTTGAGTTTGGCATATTCCATTGTCCAGATTCCCTAATAGGTGTTCCATTCAGGTCACTTTTTAGTACAAGTTTCAAAGTATCATATCATTCCAAGTTGCAATGGAAAAGTAATTGTTTGAGCACGTGACATACATGTGATTCATGATCAGTTTCAGTAAGCTCCCTTTCTGAATATGAGAGTCTTTCATACCTCTCAAGTATCCTTTCCATGCTGATGCCATATAGTGTAAACAATAAATACACAAACAACAAATGTCACGGTTCTATAGATATGTTTGCCTTATATTTTATCATTATCCTTACATAAAGGTTTGTATATTTCTGTATATTATACAATAAGATAAGATACACTTGTATAAACATGAAACAACAAACTATTCTACTGATCAATATTGCCAAGTTACTAAAGTGCAAAACTCTAAATCATAAACTACAACCATAATACATTGAATTATTCATATTTGAGCTTTGAAGATTTGTTGAAGGTTATTCCATTTTGTATATTCTCATTAGAACCGTAATCGATCCTAGTGCGTATTTCATCGTGTTAACAATCAAACTAAAACAAATTTATAAGTATTGATGTAATAATACTTGATAACTATTCAGTAATAACAATTATAGATCATTTAATAAAAACTCCAATAAAATTATATAGTAATATGATCATTATTTAAGTACACATAAATAAAGATCATAAAATGATAAATATATAATGACAAGTTATGGTACAACATCATAAAATGGCAAATATAGCTGCATGATTATATAGTGCGTGTGAGTTAGGCGATAAAAAAAACATACACATGAAAAAAAATCATAAAATGGTAAATTTATAAATAATGGCAAGCTATGGCACAAAGTCGTGAAGTGTTCTAATTATATATAACTGGTATTAAGCACCCGCGTTGTGGCGGGGGCTAACAAAAGGCCAAGTCATTATAATTATCCTAGATTTAACTAAAATAAAGGAATGATATTTATTTTATTCAGGATTTTCATTATAATTATCCTAGATTTAACTAAAATATAACTATGGCACAAAAGGCCAAGTCACAAGGGCAACTTTAATTCTAAACCATGATTTTGTAGAATCAAGGTATTTAGGCTTTGAACGTTGTTCATTGCCTTTTCTTGGCAGGAAGTTGTAGGCTACGACTGTCTTTTGTCTTATATGACAATGGATATGGCCCTTAAGCATTATATCCCTAATGGATGCTTAAATCACAAAATAAGAAAGGATTTCAGGAGAATCCAGCATAAGGATGATTTATGCGATTTTATCGAACCACGTCTGCCAGGAATGTTAACATATTATAGATGTTAACAAGGATTTGAATCTTTTGAATATGTTCTACCATCTTGGCCATGTTTGAAATGACATCTAGGTTAGGTTTTACTTTTAAGATTCTTTTTAATATTTAACGCAGAACAATCTTAAATTGAGATGTTAATAAGGATCTGAATCTAATTGAGGAACTACCATCTTGGCCCTGTCTTAAAATGACACATAAGCTAGGTCTTGTCCTTTTTAGATTTTGTCATTTTATTATAATGGTAGATCTTATAAAAGGAATGTTATTTTAATTTATTTCATATATTATATTCATATATACAATGATATAAATGAAATTTAGATAAAACATCCCAATAATTTTTAAAGAAGGTACAGAATTGCCCTAAGCGGGACTTGAAAGAAATGATGTTGTCCTTGAAGAGATTGAAAGATAAAAAAATGCCCTTATAAGGACTTACTGAGGAAACGAATTTCAGCAAAAGGAGTTTCTTCTTCATTTTATTTCTGAATGCTTTCTCCTTGGTTGCACGTTAATCCTAGTCGCAGTACGAAGCTCGGCCTTCCCTAGGCTTCAAATGGGGAGAATTTCCATTATGGCTTCTTTGCTTGGCGACTTATTTGAATATATAGAATTTAAGGCAATAATTATCCGAATAGAGATGAGAGTATTCCTATGTTAAGTCTAGACTCGGAAGGTCAAGGAATGTGCTACTGTGTTATTGAGATTAAACACAAAGGACTAGTGTTCAATTCACTCAATGTTGGCTCTGATACCAACCTGTCACGCCCCGATATTTCCACGTATTACCGGTGGGCCCGGTGAGGAGTATCGTAACGTAATTGATATCATCATAGTCAAACAACACAATTTAAATGCATAGCGGAAGCAAAAGATAAATATATTACAATCCGATATAAAGTAATATCAAAGTATTACAAACGGAATGTAAAGGATCCACAGGCGGATCAATTAAAAGATAATTGTTCAACAGATTTTAACATCTAAGCTTGCGAGACTCTTTATTGATGCTAGGAGTGGCCATCCTATTCCGATTAGTACCTGCACTTAGCCTTTTTGGGAAAATACATCAGTTTACACTGGTAAATACAATTTAACTGACTCATTTTGAAAATGTTTTAGAAAATTGATTTGAATGCACATGGCACAAAACTTTTTATAACTTGGGATAATTATTTGTGTATAATACTTGTAAAAGAATTACATGTTTGTTATGCGTTCAGTTGCCCGGTTCATGCCGGGTTAAAGATTAATAGACACACCACATGGTATAATCTCGCGGCGAGTTATTCTCGTAACCGGCGGTTATACTTTATTAATTATAAATGCACTGACGAGTGTACGCCTACATCCGTGTGCTAAGGTCGTGGCCATTCTATGAATGATGCTGTGACAACCCCCAAAATCCCATGTATTCCGTACAATTTATTAATAATAATTAAAGTGCTTGACGACTGTGTGGAATTACTTAACTGCTTTCTGATATCTGTGTTATGCTTACATGCGCTTGTTAACATACTGGTAGTATGCAGAAAAATCATTAAATGGTCCGTTATGCTTTCCTGATTATTAAAAATCAAAAACGTTACAAAAATATATTTGTATGACACTTTACAGATTAATTAAGCACTTTAACGAAACAGTATCAAACCGAACAACCGAACTTTACCCGGAACATGAAAATATTGCCAATAACATTGCTTATTCTTTCCTGAGCCAATTAGGGTCCCTGAATACCCTAACACCCGCCATAAAGCTCAACACACTACTAACCGGGTTAATCCCTAAACTAACTAGATTAACCTAACTATAAACTAACTAAATGGTTGGAAATGAACTAGGAACCCCCCCCCCCCTCTAACCAAACCGTCCCCTAGGGGGACACCCTTGTACTAATTGTGATTAAAATAACCAAGTATGCCTAATATCTATGAGACATGGAGACCTTTGGTTAAAAAATCATATGTAATGTCTATAAGTAGTAGACTTAATCCTCCATATCATTCACACCCAAACATCACAACACAAAACTCTCCCTCTTCTCTCAAGAACTCTCGGCCGAACACCCCTCTTGCCACCATCAATTTTTCGAGCTTTGATCTTCACATTCCAAGTTCATTCAAGTGTTAAGGATCCCGTATAAGAAGGCTTGGTGCATTCGGAAAGCGAAGGACCTCATCTCGTTGCTTTTAACCACTCGTTTTTCGTCTAGTTTCTTCTCTAGCCTTGAGCTAGTTGTAAGTGCTCCTAATAAACTTCTTGTTCATGTTTGATGTGGTTAATAAGAGATTTTTCAGTTAAAAATTATGAACATACAAGATCAAAATCTAAAAGTCTACTAAAATGATGAACAAGGTGGTTAATGGATGAATATTAGTGTAAAGCATGTAGATCTTGTGTGATTATGATTATTGGTTGATTATCTGAAGTATTGCTGGATTATATGGATGTTTGATGTTGTTGTGGTCACTAAACATGATTAACGGAATCAATCGAACACAAATTAGTAAGTTGGAAAGTGAAAACAGAATCTGTCCAAGTTTTACAGCCAACTTCAGTTGGCTGTAAACAGGTCATAAACGCTGCGAAAAACTGATATTTTGACTCTAAAATGTGATATTAGGAAATACGGTTCTAATGGCACCGGAATCATAATTTTTGGACCTCGTTTACTATTTTTAAAGTGTTAATTTGTAACAGCAACTTAAGCTGAATTTTGACAGCAATAAATGGGTGTCGTACTTTCAGTCATAACCTGAGTTTTGTGATGAATCGGACCATGAAATTTGTACAGTAGATGACAACCGATGCATGTGTAATTACCTCACTGGAATTTCGTAAATCGGACGCTCGATGAATTTTTAATAAATTGTTCCGTGGACTGTGGTCAGAAATTTATAAATCTGAGTTCAGTCCGGAATATGATTTTTTATAAAATATTGGTAGTGAACCGGACTCCGATACTTTTCACAATAAAATATGGAACGTTTAAGACATCTTGTAGAAATTTGGGAATTTTTGGAATAATATAACTATTTTATTAAGATGTCCGAAAACAACCGGTTTTGAATATAAATGCTGAATTGAGATAAGTTGTGACTTGCGTGTCTAAATGTCGAGTATGCTATCCGTGAATGATCTAACATGTTATATATGTTATGTGCATTATCGTATGTTTGATTTTGAGTGGGGAATGGATGGGAAACTTAGAGGGCATAAACCGTTAAAGTGATTCATGTTATGTGATAGATACGTGTAGGAACTTTGTGTTCTATTTGAAAGCCACTAAATGACTAACTGGTAAATCATACTAGGACGTGATTGACCGACCTTGACTGTTAGCTATATTGAGAATCTAACTGAGCAAACCGAGGTGAGTTCACACTCTTTCTAAGGCATGGGATTCCCAGGAGTTTGGGAATGGGATTGATGAACTACTTGTACTATCATTACTATTAAACTACTTTTTACTGTCCTCGGATTGAAGGGCACGTACGTAAAACCTACGTACACGATCATAAGACCATCAACTCTATCACTTTAAGTCCCTCATTTATCGACTTAATCGCCGAGGCCTATAGCGAGCGGGTCATTAGTTAATAGCGCTATTAGGTTTAGCAAACCTCACACCGTGCCAGTCGGACGGGCGTGTACTAATGGACTATGGGCAAAGGGTCAATGCTGATAGACATTGACTTAGGGCACCTCTTATATTTTCGTAGCAGTTGATACGCGTGGTCTAGTAACACATGGGAAACCCCCACTAATCTTCGCAAACATGTCAGAAAGACCGCGATGCAAACACATACGATACATGGTTTTCAAAACGAACAAATGATTTACGAAACGAATGCTATAACTAAACAACCAACTGTGAATTCACTCAACTTTGTTGTTGACTCGTTGTTACATGCCTTACAGGTCGCTAAATGCTTGGAGCTTGCACGAGGAAGGAGTCGATGTGGTGTACGGACGGTTATGTCCCGTGTTTAATATATAATCCTTATGAACTTATTAAACTTGTGTTTGAAACTTTAACTTATAAACTATGGACTTATATTTTAGACTTTACGTTTATGCTTCCGCTGTTTAAATTAAAACTTGGTTAACTAGCTTTCGGTCACCAATCGT
Source organism: Helianthus annuus (assembly GCF_002127325.2). Taxonomy (NCBI): domain Eukaryota; kingdom Viridiplantae; phylum Streptophyta; class Magnoliopsida; order Asterales; family Asteraceae; genus Helianthus; species Helianthus annuus. The sequence goes on from NC_035436.2 coordinate 52,918,121, forward strand.
ATTGTGGTTGGCTTTAATTACTTAAATACATAGTTCAGTATGATTGGTGGCTCGATCCTGGTCATGTCACGCCTCCAAGCGGTAGTTCTCCGCATGGTGGATTTTGGGGGTGTGACAGATTGGTATCAGAGCCATTGGTTATAGTGAACTTGGTTTTAAAAAGGGAAAATATTTTTGATAAAACCAGACTATAACCTGTACAGTGCTCAACGATCCACAACGACGCTTCGCTCCACGTGCAAGACTCGACACCATAAGTGGTATGATTTATGTTATATTGTCGGTTAGATAGCTCACACTGTGCATTAGTTATCGTGATAACTGCTACTTGAACCTTGTGTGCTTACTCTCTACTGTCGTCCCACACTTACGCACTTTCACGACACTTTTCTCACTTACGTTGCTTCGTGATGAAGATCATGAGCGGACGCGGAGGACGTATCAACCTCACTCAAGCCCAGTTGACGGCTTTGATCAACGAACGAGTTGCTGAGGCACTCGCAGCTGTTCCCGCAGGAGGTATAACCTGCTACTTCAACCCATCTTAGAACGTTTAGATCCCACCTTCGCAAATCAACCCTCGTGCTTAACCTTGTCTTTTATTCTCGCGCAACAGGTCAACATGCTCAGCCTCCTGTGTGCACATTCAAAACCTTCATGGATTGCCAACCTAGCACTTTCAGCGGCACAGAAGGTGCTGTAGGCCTTCTTCACTGGTTCGAGAAGCTCGAGTCTGTTTTCGAGATGTGTGATTGCCCGGAAGATCGTAAGGTGAAGTATGCTATTGGAACACTCGAAGGAGCTGCGTTAACTTGGTGGAAAGCACAGGTCCAATTGCTTGGATTGGCGGTTGCTAACGCCACCCCATGGAACGGCTTCAAAGAACTGATTAGAGAAGAGTATTGCAGTCGTGACGACATCCACAAGCTAGAGGTGGAATTTTTCAACCTGAAGATGACGGGGTCTGAGATTGAGGCGTATACTAAGAGGTCAAACGAACTGGCCATCCTGTGTCCTACTATGGTGGACCCTCCTTACAAACGCATTGAGCTGTACCTTAAGGGCTTGGTGCCAGAAATTCAAAGCCACGTAACCTCAGCTAACCTTGGCACTATACAGCAAATCGTCAAGTTGGCTCACCGTCTCACTGATCAGGCAGTTGAGCAGAACAAACTGCCAAACGTATTAGCGCCACTACTTCTGATGCTCCCAACGACAACAAGCGAAAATGGGACGAAAACTCCAGTAAGGGTTCTGTTTCGGTTCAGTCTCAGCAGAGTAAGACTGATGGCTACCAGAGTCCTGGTCAGCAATCCTCCGGTAATCAAGGACAGGGTGGGTATCGAGGAAACTACCCGAAGTGCAACAAATGTAACAGACACTATAGTGGTCAATGCAACAAAGGACGTTGTCAGAGGTGTCTCAAGATGGGTCACGAAGCCAAGGATTGCAGGAGCTCACGGCCTGCAAATCAGAATCGCCAGCAGCAACAGCAAGCACCGCAAAATCAACAACAGTAACGGGGCAACATGGGATGCTTTCAGTGTGGCGCTGAAGGCCACTTTAAGAAGAATTGTCCCCAGCTTAACCAAAATCAGAACAACAACAACAACCAGGGAAACGGGAACAACAATGGAGGTAACAACGGGGGTAACAACAATGGTAATAGAGCAAGAGGCCGTGCTTTCGTGATTGGTCAGGGTGATGCAAGAAATGATCCCAACGTTGTGATGGGTAAGTTTCTTCTGGATGATTTCTTTGTTACTGTTTTATTTGATTTGGGTGCCGATACTAGCTACGTGTCCTTAAAAGTTAGCCAAATGCTTAAGCGCACTCCAACACTTTTGAACACCAAGCACACGGTAGAAATAGCAAATGACAAAAGTTTAGAGGCTACACATATAGTTAAAGGTTGCAAGCTTGTCCTTGCCGATCAGACCTTTTCTATCAACCTCATTCCTATCGTTCTGGGTAGTTTTGACGTTGTCATTGGGTATACACCAAGCGGAGATTATTTGCAAGGAGAAAATCGTCCGCATCCCTCGCCCTGGTAAAGAACCCCTCGTGATTCGTGGCGACAAGAGTGGTGCTGTTGTAGGCATCATCTCTTTCCTTAAAGCCCAGAAGTGTTTACGGAAGGGCCACACCGCTATCCTAGCCCTCGTTACTGAGGCATCCACGGAAGAAAGGAAGATAGAAGACATTCCTATTGTACGCGACTTTCCCGAGGTATTTCCTGAGGAATTACCTGGGCTTCCGCCTCATCGACAAGTCGAGTTTCAAATCGAGCTAGCTCCTGGAGCAGCACCAATAGCTCGTGCGCCATATCGACTTGCTCCATCAAAACTCGAAGAACTGTCTACGCAACTACAAGAACTTCTGGAAAAGGGTTTTATACGTCCTAGCTCTTCGCCATGGGGAGCTCCAGTGTTATTCGTAAAGAAGAAAGACGGTACCTTCAGGATGTGTATTGACTACCGCGAGCTCAACAAGGTGACCGTGAAGAATGGTTATCCCCTTCCACACATTGATGATTTGTTCGACCAGTTGCAAGGGTCGAGCTTCTATTCTAAGATTGACCTAAGGTCAGGCTACCATCAGCTGAGAGTCCGAGAGGAGGACGTCTCCAAAACAGCATTCAGGACTCGTTACGGCCATTATGAGTTTCTGGTTATGCCTTTCGGATTAACGAATGCACCTGCAGTCTTCATGGACCTCATGAACCGAGTGTGTAAGCCTTACTTGGATAAATTTGTCATAGTCTTCATCGACGACATCCTGATCTATTCTAAGAGTCAGGAGGAACACGAGCAACACCTGAGGCTTATTCTGGAACTACTTCGAAAAGAGCAGTTGTATGACAAGTTTTTGAAATGTGACTTCTGGCTTCACGAAGTCCACTTTCTAGGCCATGTGGTAAACAAGGATGGAATTCATGTGGATCCATCTAAGGTTGAATCGATCAAGAATTGGCCTGCACCCCGCACACCAACAGAGATCCGCCAATTCTTAGGTTTGGCAGGATATTACAGAAGGTTTATCAAAGATTTCTCAAGGATTGCGCAGCCTCTCACTTCACTGACTCAGAAAGGTGTTACCTACCGTTGGGGTGATGCACAGGAGTCCGCATTTCAGCACTTGAAAGATAGACTCTGTAGCGCACCTATACTCTCATTGCCTGAAGGCACAGATGATTTTGTGGTTTATTCCGACGCTTCCATCCAAGGACTTGGTTGTGTGTTGATGCAACGTGACAAGGTCATTGCCTACGCATCGCGCCAAACTAAGGTTCACGAAAGGAACTACACTACGCACGACTTGGAATTGGGAGCAGTTGTTTTCGCGCTTAAGATATGGAGACATTACCTGTACGGTACCAAGTGCACCATTTACACCGATCACAGGAGTCTCGAGCATATCTTCAAGCAAAAGGAATTGAATATGCGAAAATGCCGATGGGTAGAGCTCTTGAATGATTACGAATGCACTATCAAGTATCATCCGGGCAAAGCCAATGTTGTGGCCGACGCCCTCAGTCGAAAGGATACTATACCTAGGCGTGTACGTGCGTTACAGCTTACCATTCAATCTAACCTTCCTGCTCAGATTCGCGATGCTCAAGTTGAAGCATTGAAGGCAGAGAACATCAGGGCTGAGTCCTTACGAGGATCGAGGCAATGACTAGAACAAAAAGAAAACGGCGCCTACTATGTTAACGGACGCATATGGGTTCCACTGTATAGAGACCTACGCGAGCTTGTGATGGATGAAGCGCATAAGTCGCGTTACTCAGTACATCCTGGTTCGGACAAGATGTACCATGATCTCAAGACTACATACTGGTGGCCTGGTATGAAAGCCAGCATAGCAACCTACGTCGGTAAATGCTTGACTTGTGCCAGGGTCAAGGTCGAATACCAGAAACCATCAGGCCCACTCCAACAACCAGAGATACCTAAATGGAAATGGGAGCAAATTTCCATGGATTTCGTTACTGGTCTGCCCAGATCTCAACGCGGAAATGATACCATTTGGGTGATCGTGGATCGACTGACCAAGTCTGCACATTTTCTGCCTATCAAAGAAACGGATAAGTTTTCTACTCTAGCAGACATCTACCTAAAAGAAGTGGTATCAAGGCACGGAGTGCCAACCTCCATCATTTCTGATCGTGACGCTCGTTTTACCTCTAAACTGTGGCAAGCTATGCATAAGTCTTTTGGCTCACGTTTAGATATGAGCACCGCTTATCATCCACAAACGGATGGGCAATCTGAACGAACCATCCAAACCCTCGAAGATATGCTTAGGGCATGCGTAATCGACTTCGGCAATGGCTGGGAAAAACACCTCCCGCTAGTGGAGTTTTCATATAACAACAGTTACCACACCAGCATCCAGGCCGCCCCGTTCGAGGCATTGTATGGACGCAAGTGCCGATCACCTCTCTGTTGGGCAGAAGTTGGTGACAGTCAAATCACTGGTCCAGAACTAGTAATAGATACAACAGAAAAGATTGCTCAGATACGACAGTGAATGGCGGCAGCTCGTGACCGTCAGAAAAGCTATGCCGATAAGCGAAGAAAGCCACTCGAGTTCCAGGTTGGGGATCGAGTGCTGCTCAAAGTCTCACCTTGGAAAGGTGTAGTCCGATTTGGTAAACGGGGCAAGCTCAACCCGCGTTATGTCGAACCGTTCAAGATCATTGAGAAAATTGGCAAAGTCGCTTACAAGCTGAACCTACCTGAAGAACTCAGCGGAGTTCACAATGTCTTCCATGTGTCAAATCTGAAGAAGTGTCTGTTAGATGAGACCCTCATAGTTCCTCTCAAGGAGCTCACTATCCACGACCAGCTTCGATTCGTCGAAGAACCAGTAGAGATTACGGATCAAGACGTTAAGATTCTCAAGCACACTAGAATACCTCTCGTCCGAGTTCGTTGGAATTCCCGTCGAGGCCCAGAGTATACCTGGGAACGAGAAGACCAAATGAAACTCAAGTATCCCAAGTTGTTTAAGAAAAACGCAACCACTACTGAGGCTGAAGCTACTGCAGAATTTCGGGACGAAATTCCAAATCAACAGGGGGATGATGTGACACCCCAGGAAAATCAGGAAAACAATGCAACTTAACTAGCTTCCTCAGTAACCACGCGCTAAATTTCGGGACGAAATTCTCTTAACAGGGGGAGAATGTGACAACCCCCAAAATCCCATGTATTCCGTACAATTTATTAATAATAATTAAAGTGCTTGACGACTGTGTGGAATTACTTAACTGCTTTCTGATATCTGTGTTATGCTTACATGCGCTTGTTAACATACTGGTAGTATGCAGAAAAATCATTAAATGGTCCGTTATGCTTTCTTGAGTATTAAAAATAAAAAACGTTACAAAAATATATTTGTATGACACTTTACAGATTAATTAAGCACTTTAACGAAACAGTATCAAACCGAACAACCGGACTTTACCCGGAACATGAAAATATTGCCAATAACATTGCTTATTCTTTCCTGAGCCAATTAGGGTCCCTGAATACCCTAACACCCGCCATAAAGCTCAACACACTACTAACCGGGTTAATCCCTAAACTAACTAGATTAACCTAACTATAAACTAACTAAATGGTTGGAAATGAACTAGGAACCCCCCCCCCCTAACCAAACCGTCCCCTAGGGGAACACCCTTGTACTAATTGTGATTAAAATAACCAAGTATGCCTAATATCTATGAGACATGGAGACCTTTGGTTAAAAAATCATATGTAATGTCTATAAGTAGTAGACTTAATCCTCCATATCATTCACACCCAAACATCACAACACAAAACTCTCCCTCTTCTCTCAAGAACTCTCGGCCGAACACCCCTCTTGCCACCATCAATTTTTCGAGCTTTGATCTTCACATTCCAAGTTCATTCAAGTGTTAAGGATCCCGTATAAGAAGGCTTGGTGCATTCGGAAAGCGAAGGACCTCATCTCGTTGCTTTTAACCACTCGTTTTTCGTCTAGTTTCTTCCCTAGCCTTGAACTAGTTGTAAATGCTCCTAATCAACTTCTTGTTCATGTTTGATGTGGTTAATAAGAGATTTGTCGGTTGAAAATTATGAACATACAAGATCAAAATCTAAAAGTCTACTAAAATGATGAACAAGGTGGTTAATGGATGAATATTAGTGTAAAGCATGTAGATCTTGTGTGATTATGATTATTGGTTGATTATCTGAAGTATTGCTGGATTATATGGATGTTTGATGTTGTTGTGGTCACTAAACATGATTAACGGAATCAATCGAACACAAATTAGTAAGTTGGAAAGTGAAAACAGAATCTGTCCAAGTTTTACAGCCAACTTCAGTTGGCTGTAAACAGGTCATAAACGCTGCGGAAAACTAATATTTTGACTCTAAAATGTGATATTAGGAAATACGGTTCTAATGGCACCGGAATCATAATTTTTGGACCTCGTTTACTATTTTTAAAGTGTTAATTTGTAACAGCAACTGAAGCTGAATTTTGACAGCAATAAATAGGTGTCGTACTTTCAGTCATAACCTGAGTTTTGTGATGAATCGGACCATGAAATTTGTACAGTAGATGACAACCGATGCATGTGTAATTACCCCACTGGAATTTCGTAAATCGGACGCTCGATGAATTTTTAATAAATTGTTCCGTGGACTGTGGTCAGAAATTTATAAATCTGAGTTCAGTCGGGAATATGATTTTTTATAAAATATTGGTAGTGAACCGGACTCCGATACTTTTACACAATAAAATATGGAACGTTTAAGACATCTTGTAGAAATTTGGGAATTTTTGGAATAATATAACTATTTTATTAAGATGTCCGAAAACAGCCGGTTTTGAATATAAATGCTGAATTGAGATAAGTTGTGACTTGCGTGTCTAAATGTCGAGTATGCTATCCGTGAATGATCTAACATGTTATATATGTTATGTGCATTATCGTATGTTTGATTTTGAGTGGGGAATGGATGGGAAACTTAGAGGGCATAAACCGTTAAAGTGATGCATGTTATGTGATAGATACGTGTAGGAACTTTGTGTTCTATTTGAAAGCCACTAAATGACTAACTGGTAAATCATACTAGGACGTGATTGACCGACCTTGACTGTTAGCTATATTGAGAATCTAACCGAGCAAACCGAGGTGAGTTCACACTCTTTCTAAGGCATGGGATTCCCAGGAGTTTGGGAATGGGATTGATTAACTACTTGTACTATCATTACTATTAAACTACTTTTTACTGTCCTCGGATTGAAGGGCACGTACGTAAAACCTACGTACACGATCATAAGACCATCAACTCTATCACTTTAAGTCCCTCATTTATCGACTTAATCGCCGAGGCCTATGGCGAGCGGGTCATTAGTTAATAGCGCTATTAGGTTTAACAAACCTCACACCGCGCCAGTCGGACGGGCGTGTACTAATGGACTATGGGCAAAGGGTCAATGCTGATAGACATTGACTTAGGGCACCTCTTATATTTTCGTAGCAGTCGATACGCGTGGTCTAGTAACACATGGGAAACCCCCACTAATCTTCGCAAACATGTCAGAAAGACCGCGATGCAAACACATACGATACATGGTTTTCAAAACGAACAAATGATTTACGAAACGAATGCTATAACTAAACAACCAACTGTGAATTCACTCAACTTTGTTGTTGACTCGTTGTTACATGCCTTACAGGTCGCTAAATGCTTGGAGCTTGCACGAGGAAGGAGTCGTTGTGGTGTACGGACGGTTATGTCCCGTGTTTAATATATAATCCTTATGAACTTATTAAACTTGTGTTTGAAACTTTAACTTATAAACTATGGACTTATATTTTGGACTTTACGTTTATGCTTCCGCTGTTTAAATTAAAACTTGGTTAACTAGCTTTCGGTCACCAATCGTATTGTGGTTGGCTTTAATTACTTAAATACATAGTTCAGTATGATTGGTGGCTCGATCCTGGTCATGTCACGCCTCCAAGCGGTAGTTCTCCGCATGGTGGATTTTGGGGGTGTGACAGATGCCAAGGATATCCAGGACATGGTCATTAAAACTCCCAAAGCCGTTATGCAAACAAAACAAATTTTTAAACGGGTCATCTTGATAATACTTAACCACCCAACGATTAAGGTCAAATGCCCGACCAAGCGGTATTTTATATACCGTACCCCAAGCCCGTATAAGGGAAAATAAGTTAAAAGTATTTACCTGAGCAAATTTATACAATTTATCACAGCCGTATACCACCAAGCAAGTACAGATAGCTTTTACTGGGCTCCTAAATCTGGAACGAAGGTTTTTAATAAACTATTAGATTCCTAACGGGTCTTAATAAGCCTATGCTTAGACCGGTTAGTTTTAAAGGAAGATGCGGTTCAAAACGCAAGATTAAGCGAGAACCGGATTAGAATATGGTTTAGACTCGACAAGCTTGTATACTTGTGTAATAAGGGTAAACTAAACACATTATGGATTTTGAGATAAAAATGATAAGGTTTGACCCGTTTCGGCTAATTTATGCAAATTAGTTACATAAGCCGATCCGAACGCGAAAAGTGCGTAACGAGTAACCAAATGAGTCATGAACAGGTTTCCTAAGTTAATACACCCTAAACATGTTGTGATATCAGTAGGATACCTTCCATTATGCCCAAAACGAATTTAAAACCAATTTATGCTCCGCAGGGGTATTTTGGTCATTTAAAAGGTTATAAAAGAGATTAAATATTATTCTGAGTTACATGTCTGATTTAATCAGTAAATATACTTAATTTAATAAGTTATAATAGTAGGGTATCATATATATGTGAAATTTATTAATTATAACCATACTATGCACCGTAGGGGCATTTTGGTAATTTCACATAGGCTTAAAAGGTCAAAACTGAAAACCTGAGTTTAAAAATTTTCCTTACTGTTAAAATATAAAAATTTACTGAATATATCAGTAGGCATCAACCCTTATATGTTTAAAATAGTTTTGATACATACTATGCGTTAAAAACGCTTAAAAAGACGATTTGGAGCCATTTCCGGGTTTTCAAAGGAAAACTAATGTTTATATTGTTCCAGAAGGATCAAAATATTTTATTTATCATATTAGATTAGTAGAAAAAGGTTTGGCATCAAAAGGATTTGTAAAACTCATTTTATAGCCCAAAAGGGCAAAACCGACAATTACCGAATTATAGCTAGAACCCTATGTTATGCTCAGCCTAAAAATAAATAAAAATCTTCAAAAATCCTAAAATATTATTTTATATCAGTAGGTAAAAATTTTGGTATCAAAAATTGGGTTTAGATAGGCTATATGCTAATCATGCTGTTTTATTAATAAAAACCTTCCTAATTACGCTATTGAGCATAACTCCTAATCTAGACCTCAAACTGATGTTAAAGCTTAGAAATATGTTTATATATCAGTAGTAAAGGTTTCTATTCTTTCATATTTTCAAAAATATCATTTTATGGTCAAAAGGGCATAACGGTCAACATTTAGGCATATAATGGAAACACGCATGAACTAGGATTTCTATGGAACCAAGTTGTATAACCTCGGAGGGTTATACTAATCTACAATATGGTCCTAATTGAATCCTAAGGCATATCTAAACTAAGCTTAAATCGGGTCAGAACTGAAAGTCAAAGCAAAAGTCAACTTTTGCGACTTTCGGTTCCGAACCGAGCCTATACTTAGAATTGTCGTGTTGAACATGCTTAGACATGTTCAACTAATATTTACCAAGTTATTAAAATAAGAAAACTGATTTTATGGCTTTTATATTAATAGTTATATATTTTATTTAAAACTAACCCGTTTGACTTTTATTTGACCCGGCAATTTAACTAAGTAAACGTGGTAATTAGGAGGTACCCTTTTAAGGGTTAAACACCTACCTAATTACGGTCACGTAGCCATGTTTATTGCGAACAATGGCTTAACCGTTTAAAAGTCAAAGCGTTTATCGAAAACGTTTGACTTTTCGGCTATAAACGCTAAACTAATGAACTAAGCACGAAGGAACACTTACGAAAGGTCTAAGGGACTGAATGGAGGTTCCCACAAGCTTAGGATCCTCCTTGAATAAGAGAACAAGATCAGAATGGAAGAGGTGCAAGTTGGAATGAAGTGGGGAAAGGGTATATATAGGTTTTTCAAGACCGTTAAGATCGTTTCTTGATAAACGTGATCAAATCTGGACCATACACCTCATACCCATGGTTTTATAATACAATGGGCAGCCCCTAGAATGATTTATGTGAGTGTGGAAACTAGTTTGAACAAAAACCAGCAAGAAACAGGCTGTCTGCAGCTGTTTTCTGATGCTGTGCAGTCCACACGGCCCGCGTAAGGCTCTGTGTGGCCTTACGCGGCCCGCCTCACATCCAGATCAGCAAAAGGACTTTCAGAAATGGCAGTTTCAGTCCCTGAACATGTAAAGAGGCTTTTCTGATGCGTATAAGGCCCGTTAATCTCATTTCAAGGCTCTACTAGATGTTTAAACATAGGGGACATGAAACATGTTCAAAAACATGTCGGATGTCGGTTCGTTTGGCCATACGGTCCCGATGTTCGACGAATTACGATGAAACACGAATGGACGCGAAAAACGATCCAAACTACGCGACGAATGGAATTTTATCAAGCCATACACTAAAATAAAATATTTTAGTGCTTACATAAATTTTTGGGTGTCCGGATATATTCAGAATGCAAGATATGCGCGAAAGTGCAAACTTGTGCACTTTTTGACACTTTTAGTCCCTGCATGACATAAAAGTTTATTTTTGCGCACCAAACACCTCTAAGCCTATATCTAAGCTATATAAAGGATAACTAGGGTATGTTTAACTCATGGTCATATTCCGGAAGGTCCGTTACCATACGAATTGACCTACTTTTGCAGTTTGACGCAAATAGTCCTTTTAATTGCGCAAAGTAGCGCTAAATGTCATTTAATGATATCCAAGCCTTCCATGGGCCATATTGGTCATTCCCAAGCATATACTTAAATATTACTATGCTCTCGTTCACTTAAACGGTCACCGAAAGGCGTAGATTCAAAAGTTGACGCCTTAGGTCCCTCTATTGCGCAAACTTGCGGATCTTATCATCTAATAGCATTGAAGCCTCATCTACTTCATATTAGGCATTCTTGAAAGTATTATTAAACATCACGATGCTTCGGGTTCGCTAGAAAGGTCATTCAGAGGTATAATTAAACATATTGACACTTTTAGTCCCTCTAACTTGCAAAGTTGCGTGTAACTTTACTTATAGGCATAAAAACCTTAGATGGCCATTATTTGGAATTCCCGAGAGTATAATTAAATATTATGAAGCTCCCGGTTTGTTAAAAGGTCACTCAGAGGTAAGGATTAACATGTTGACGCTTTTAACCCTTTATTGCGCAAACTTTCAATTAATTACGCAGACGGCTACACTTAATCATCAAGTGGCACATTTACGAATATAAACATCGTAAGAAACTTATTTTAGGTATGTTAACACTTCCAGTCCTTTCATAATCAAAGTTTTCGATTTTTCAAAAAATTAGTCCCTTAAATTTCAATGTTTGACTTTATTAGGGTTTATTACACGTGTCAATACATCATTGGACGTGATTTTACGAGGTGTTACAATGAAGAAGGTGGATATTTTCAAAAACGTCCTCTCAAGTTTAGTTTTAGTTTTTAAAAGGCCCTCTCAACTTTATTTTTAATTTTAAAAAGACCCCTCAAATTTGTTTTAGTTTTAAATAATACACCTTAGAATTTAGTTATATACTTTAGTTATTTTTATGTTAACAAAAAATATTATTTATGTTTTAGTTTTAAATAATACACCTTAGAATTTAGTTATATACTTTAGTTATTTTTATGTTAATAAAAAATATTATTTATAAGTACAATAGATTTATAAAGAATGTATGTATTAAAAAAATAAAAAAAGGAAGGGGGAACCACACCCCACTCTTAGGGGAAAATGATGAGGTGGAAAAAAATGTGATGTGACGCCTAGATGGACTTGGGGGAATGGGAACCATACCCCATGGCCTAACAAGGAACCATCTTTTGTGATTTTGTTTTTTTTTTTAGGTTTTTTTTCATAGTAAACTTGAGGGTTTTTTATTTCTAACAAAACTTTGTTTTTTTTTTTATTTTGCTACAAAAGTTAGATGAGTTTAAGTTTTTTATTAGTTTTTGTTTTACGCATTTTTTCGGATTTGGTTGTCGTTTGGCTGCTACTTAGCACGCTGTTTGGTGGTCACCATAAGTTATTGTGCCAAAAACCTTGCTCTTATTATACAAAATTGTCTTTATACAAATACCATTGAAAACCCTTTGACTCTTACCCCCATTTAACCAAACCCAACTTATGGTGTCTTTTTACAACTAGTATATAAACATTTAACCCTTACATTTTCTCACTATCCAAAATCTGAAAAAAAAAAAAACATTTTTTTCTGAAATGGAAGTGAGGGTGGTGGTTGGAAGTGGAAGTGAGGGTGGTGACAAGTGGAGTCCCTCGCGTGTCGTGGGGTATTAGGAATGACCATAAATTTTCTTCGAATAGGTTGCAAAAATTTTCTAAAGACTGTTGTCCCTCGCGTCTTGTGGAAGTGAGACTGCCCAAAAATTTTCTTCGTTCTTCACGGGTTGCAAAGAATTTAAGCAGCTTCCTCATGTGATGCGAGGAAAGGTTTTTCACATAAAGTTATTTGGGTTTTTACTTAATTTTTTTCCATCAAATCTCATTTGTTCCCGAATACCTAAAAAACGTTCCAACTATTAACTAAGTGCAAACATACCTGGAACTTTGTTTTTTTGATAATTTTCCTCACCGAAACAGTTACAAAAACCTGAAAAACAAAAACACACAAAACAATCAAAAACTTATACGAACTCTACAACGTGGGCTAGATCCCAAAATCACACATCGGGGGGGGGGGGGGGGTGTTCGTCTTACGGTCCTTGACGATATTACTAATCGGGTTCTCCTCAGTTTGCACCAGACATTCTGCATTTCTTCTATTCGTCCCTAACCAATCTACCGATCACAAATGTTCTTTTTCTGCCATTTGTGAACATCTAACACCTTCGTCGTTCTTATTTCCCACAATTCATAATCTAGGTGCACGTCAATTGCATCTACACCTCAAACGATCCTTCGTACTAAGAACATGTAACTTCAAAAACCATTTCTTCATCCCCCACACGCAACTTCAGTTTCCCATCACCCATATCCACAAGTGCTTTTGAGGTGACAAGGAATAGGCACCCAAAAATGGTCGGGACGTTGTCGTCCTCCTGCATATCAAACACAACAAAATCAACTGGAAACACGAACTTATCCACTTTCACTAGCAAATTTTCAATGATGCCCCTCGAGTATTTTGTGGATTTTTCCGCCAACTGTATGCACATTCATGTAGGCTTCAACTCTCCCCAAGTCCAGCTTTTTGAACATGGAGTAGGGCATCAGATTTATGTTAGCACCTAAATCTGTGAGGGTGTTCTTAACTGTCAAACTACTGATCTGACAATCACAGGATCAGGCATATTCTTGGGTAGTTTATTCAGAACAATGACCGAGAACTCCTCGCTCAGAGTGACATGGAATAGTTCTTTTAATTCTCCTTGTTGGACAATAAGTCCTTCAAGAACTTCCCATACTTAGGCATAATATTTGGAAGATCGATGAATATAATATTTACTTTAAGTTGTTTGATAAGATCAATGAATTGCGTATACTACTCCAAATATTCACCTCGTAACAATCTTCCTAGAGAGGGTGGTGACGGCTTATATGAATCAGGAGATACGAAAACTTTCGCAGGGTCCTCCTCATGTTGCTTCTACTTCAACACTTCCTTTGGCTGTGAAGTACTTGCCGTCACACCCCAACCGATGGCAGAAACATCAGAGTGAGACTAAAACAAGATTGTAAGAGACTTCATAATGACTATTGTGACAAGTATTTAATAATCAAAATTTTATTTCATTACTAAAACAAAAGTACAATGTTTGGAAGCAAAATACAACAACTTGTAACATGGAAAACAAAATACATTACATGAACTAAAATTTAAAGTGCGTTTCTAGCCGTCCTACTAGATTTCTTTCAACGTGACATCATCAAGATCCTGCAATACATATTAAAGTACATGTCAACACAAAAAAAGCTTTGGCGAGCATACAAGATTGAATTTCTAGTATAAATATAAAACGGTTTAAACAAATCCACATGGCATAATCATATACTAAGGCATATCATAACAATACTAGCATGCATCACATAGTTATCAACCCAAAGATTCCACTAGCGTAATCTTGTCGTCGCAACGACAAGTCTGTTTTTGTATAACTCAACATGACCACAAGAATACGGGCGGTGCGCTACTCCTATAGCGCTATACATGTTATGGTGCGCTGCTCCTATAGCGCTATACATGATAAGAAGAGTGCAAGAATGGCTTCTAGCATGTTTGAGTTTCTAAGCTTCACGAATTAAGCATGTATAAAGGATTATTTGTTTGTGTCAAGCATGTTTGTATATGATTTTGTTAATTTAATAAGTCATATGTATTGCACCCCAAAAGTGTCTAAAAATAAAGGGGGGGGGGTCATGTACACTCAGGGTTGCAAAGCTTCCAAATGTTGCACGAGTAAAGAATCTTGAGTTGTTGGAACATCGAAGTTACCCTAAAGGGAAACTAAGATGTGTAAGTTGCGGTTTTTGTTCAATGGACTGGTTTAGGAATTTAGGATGTATAACATAATCTAAAGTAATGTAAGGCGTCATGAAAGTAGTCATGCAAGGAGGTAGGATGATGAATATCCATTAAACCTCATTATATGAGTCACCAAAGAACAAAGTCACTATCATAGTTGATGGCTCGGTTGGTCATGAATAAAAAGTATAATTAACTAAGCTTGCTAAGTAGCTAAGTAAGAACAGCCCGGGCGTGTTATACCCAACATGGCAAATGTTAGAGGCGAGGCGGGGTTAACTTACATTGATTCTTGGAAGCTACTTAGTATTTGTCTAAGTCACTTAAACAACCAAGTGAGCTAGCTAGATGCGTTCATCCCAAGCATGGAAAGTGTTTGGGGATGTGATGTAGCCTTGTTCACTTTATGTCTAGGAAGTTGTTTTAGTGACTTAGTAAAAGACAAGTAACAAATCAACAAGTGAGGTAGTGGAACTAGGTTGGAAAGCCAAGTCTTCCATGGTTCACACTTTCACCAAAACACAAGTTTCAGTATATTGAAAATGATGAATCTTGGATGGTCTCAACACTTATAAGTTATTTAAAACATTATCAAAACAGAATGTTTAGAGGGTGTTTGCACCTCTAAACTTATAGAAATCAACCCTACACAAGATCCATAACCATAGGTTTGGCTAGAAGCAAGGTAGGTGCAAGATTGAGTAAGTTTAAACATGTTTATGGAACTCTAAGTAAAAGTTTCTTCAAAACAGAAAGTTTGGGCCTCAAAATGGTGATGTTCCACCTTAATTTACCATGGTAAACTTGTGGAAACACTCCTAGAGGTGTTCCAAGCTTTCAAGAAAAAGGAAAGATGAAGAAATGTGGAAGAAAGTGAGGTGAAGGCTCACTTTTGTACTTAGAGAATTCTGCCTCCTACTTCTGATTTCAGCTCATTAGAGAGTGTATTGAGAGTGTTTGAAGGTATGGAAAAGTGAAATGGAGGTGTAGGAGGCTTGGTTTTATAATGGTGGATTAGGGTTTGTGGTTAAATGAAGTTGTAAGGTGATTGGGTGAAGAAGGAGGTGGGTAAAAATGGCCAACCAAGGAGCTGAAATAAACTTTCTGGGGATCGAGCCTTCTCACCACCCACAAGGAAAAAGGGGAAACTTCTCGCCACCCGCGAGAAGTGTATTTTCAAGTTTTAGTTTTTGCAATTTTGCCCCTGAACTTGTACTTATGTTATGTTATGTCGTTTTTCTTGTATTTTAGCCCTTTCTATATAAGGAATGTTCAACCCGTGAATCGGTCGTCTCTTCGGTGGAAATCCGTTCTCAGACCGGTTCTCAACTAGAGTATGAGTAGAGAGCCTGAATGAGTCTAGATTCCATCGGTTCTTAGTAGAAAATGAAGAAAAGTTTGAAAACATCTACCAACTGTTTAATCTTGTTGAGATTTGTGTGAAATAGTGTAGAAGTCCTTTAGATCTGGACAAATCTTGATGAGATAATGTCACACTTCAGTGTTCATAAGTGATGTGTGCAAGGTGTTATATATTTTAGATGTATATTTTAAGCCCTTTTTACACTTTTAGCCAAGTTTTAAATTTATAAAACACGATATTTACTAACACTAAACACACATATGGGCAAGTGCACCCATCGTGGACGTAGTATAGTGTTGGTAAGATACCGAGGTCGTCCAAGGACACAAGAGCTTTTAGTACCGGTTTATCCTCAACGTCTAATCAAACCAAAATGTTAGAAAAAGATTTTTAAACTAAGAAAATAAAACTAACTAAAATGCTGAAAATAAAAATAAAAATAAAAACAGATAGACAAGATGAATCACTTGAATCCGACTCGTGTGTTAGTGTAACCCTTGATTATTTTCGCACTTTTGCACTTGTTTAAGAGATTATCTTAGTTATTGTAGTAGGCCCCTCTTAGTTATTGTTTAATAGATGAATCACTTGAATCCGACAAGATGAATCACTTGAATCCGACTCGTGTGTTAGGAAGAATCACCTTCAACATAAGAAACTAGTAATTAAAGTCATTAATACAAAACCAATTAAAATGTGCAAAAGATTAAAAATAAAAAGTATTACACTAAACACTTGTCTTCACCAAGTGATGTAAGAGACCTAGGCAAACATGGCCTTTGATTGTCAAGAACTCTTACGATCAATCTTGGATCCCGAGACGACTCACACACTCTATGATGGACAATGGATGATGGTGGTGGATGATGGTGTTATGGTGGTGGTGGGTGGTGGGTGGTGGATGAAGTGTGAGAGAGGTGGTGTGCCAAGGGATGAGTTGAAATGTCTCCAAGCACTCCTATTTATAGGCTGAACAGAAGCTCGGGCATGGCCCCGTGTCCATCCTTGTCTCTCTCCTCATTAATTGTAATTCGCAATTACAATAAATGCGCCTGTAGGAGTCTGACCACGCCCCCGTGTCCGCTGGGCACGGCCCCGTGGTGGGCAATAGAAGCTTCTAAAGGTTTGTCTTTTCTGCTGCTTCTTGGGCATGGCCCCGTGCTCGCTGAGCACGGGGCGTGTTCAGTCTTCTGTGTCCTTAGTTTTGCATGGGAAGATGCTGTTGAGGGGTCGGGCATTCCACTTTTGTTCCTTTTCTTGTATTTATGTTAGATTTTGCTGTCTTTTTGCTTCTTTTGTTAATTTGAGCTCATTTAATCTTGAAAATACAAAAGGAAGACAAAAACACACTTTTTCCAACATTAGTACTAAAAAAGGGTTAGTTTTATGCCATATTTGATATAATTTATATGTTGCATTTTGCGCATATCAAATACCCCCACACTTGAATCTTTGCTTGTCCTCAAGCAAAACTCTTTATAATGTGGCTTTATTCACTCCCAAATGGAACGGGTAGAAGAGAAGGTTTTTGGGCTTGTCATAGAGTGTCGGGATTTCCAAGATTCTTTATTGGGGTTTTATTTTTTTTTATTTACAATCCTATTCGGCATGATTTATTAAGAACATTCTTTAAGATAAATTACTTATTTGGGCATAGCATACCTTTTTTTAAAATCTTATATATATACAAGTTCACATACCTCACGGGCGATCACTCAACACTCGGCCGAAGGTGTATTTTCAGTGAATCACTCGAGAGCGGCATAGAACTTACTTCTACCATAAGCTTGCCAAGCAATCAATCCTCCTCCTTTTTAACTATATACCTTTGTAAATATCAAGAGGACTTTATGGGTTTTTGGCTTGGGCTAAAGGTGGGTGGTTGAGTTAGTGGTTAGTAAAAAGGGCGAAAGGCGTAACAAACGTTGGTTTAAAAGACTTTTTATTTTTCCCATTTTTATTTTATTTCGATGGGTTGTTTAAACAAAGATATTTGATAAACTTTGTTTTTTAGCTTCATCGAAAATATATTTTTTTAAGGAAGTCATAAGAGAACCGAACGTTGTTACTAAAAAAATAAAAAGGTTTAGGTGGGTAAAAAAGGTTGTTTTCGGTTGAGAAATGAAAAGGTTTAGGCTCAAAGGGGTTAACTAGGGGGATTTTGGGTAGGTGGTAAAAAAAAGAAAAATAATGGTGTAGAATGAAAAAGGGTTAGTCCTAATGCCTCCATCATTTACTTACTCGGGTTTAAGTTGGTAAGGACCGGGAATGTATTGTTGCGGCAAGTTCTAGAGTCGTATGAACCAAGCGGCTATTCACACAAGAAACGAAAAATGAGCATTTAGTGTGAAGATATATATTTGTATGCTCGTTAAAGGCTCAAAACTCACTTTTGTGGGAAAAGGGTTTTTTTATGTGATCAAGTATATATAATTGTATTTTAACTACGTTTGTCATGCCTTTTCATAATTTTCTTATGTTGGTTCTTTTTATCACGACGTTATCGGTTGTAAATTTGTAAAAATATAACCTTATTAAGACTTGAATTCCCAACTTAAACTTAGACAAGTAAAAAAAAAATGAAAATTTTTGGAAAAAAATTTGGGGTGATTAGCGGTTCCAATAGAGTTTTGTGTAAGGCTTGTTATTAGGACTTGCAAAATTCAAGGTTTTAGCATCCCCCCACACTTAAATTACACATTGTCCTCAGTGTGTCCCAAAAATAAGTTTTTAGGTTTATTGAATGTGTAAAATGGTGTTAAAAGTATAATTTTATATTACTGGCAGTCTGGACACGGCCCCGTGGGGACCGGGCACGGCCCCGTGTTCAGGTGCCAGTGACAAAAATTTAAGAAAAGAAACAGAAGCCTGGGCACGGGGGCGTGTTCAGCGAACACGGCCCCGTGTCCAGTTACCTGAACTGGGCGATTTGCTGCAGATTGTGCAGCACGGGGCCGTGTCAGGTGGACACGGCCCATGCTGAGCCTACTGTAATGGGAGATTGTTGTCGGATTGCTCTGTTTTAGTGCATGGGGCTATGTTTCTCGTTTCCCTTGTTATCCTTCACCATCAAAGTGTGTTTTATTTCTTATAACACCATCCAAACCTTAAAACCATCCATTCATTCATATAGAGAATTACATAGTCCTAAATATTACTAAGTTAGATAAGTAAGCACAAGAAGCATAAACCATGGAGTTCTAGCCTACAAATTATTTTAATTAGCAAAATGTCCAAGAAGCTAATAGTCTTGGTTGGTTGAGGCTTCATAGAACTCCTTCTTCCGGGCATGGACTCCTCATATGTCGGCAAGCCACTCCTCTATCTCCCTTGGGAGGAGAAAAGAGGGCTCGTTAGGATCGGTTTGAGGAGGTGCAACTTCCACCGGGACTTTTTGTAGATCTTCAAGGGGAGGTTCCGCTGGAATGTCATCCCATCCGGTCGGGTTGTTGACTCCAAGTGCTAGGTTCCAATCTCTTGAGGGAGGACGGGTTCCATAGGAGGTGTTACAAGAATGTTTAACCTTTGGTGCAATAGGTTAATTTCATGAAAACTATTTTCCAGCCCCACCGTAAGATAATTGATACGGTCAATTAGGATTTTCTCAACCGAAGTCATCTCATCGAGAGCTTCCCGAAGTGCCATGACGAAGTGTACAAGGGTAGCTTCAATGGAAGGCCTCCTTCCTCTTCTCCTGTTTGTTGAATGCACGGAAGATGTTCCACTGTTTTCACTTGACATTCTACGAAAATAAACCGAGAACAGCTTATTTTATGAAACAGTATATTGGACACGGCCCCGTGCTCATTGAGCACGGCCCCGTGTTCATCTTTCTGCAGAATTTTGTAACAAGAAATTTTGAAGTTTTAAGTTATTCCTCTAACTTATGAGGCCCGGTTGAGCAATATTGATGCGTGTGTAGTGTAATAAAATTTAGATATATAATTAAGCCCTTTTTACACCTTTAGCCAAGTTTTAAATTTATAAAACACGATATTTACTAACACTAAACACACATATGGGCAAGTGCACCCATCGTGGACGTAATATAGTGTTGGTAAGATACCGAGGTCGTCCAAGGACACAAGAGCTTTTAGTACCGGTTTATCCTCAACGTCTAATCAAATCAAAAAGTTAGAAAAAAATGTTTTTAAACTAAGAAAATAAAAACTAAATAAACGCTGAAAAATAAAAGTAAAATGAAAACAGATAGACAAGATGAATCACTTGGATCCGCCTCGTGTATTAGTATAACCTTTGATTATTTTCGCACTTTTGCACTTGTTTAAGAGATTATCTTAGTTATTGTAGTAGGCCCCTCTTTTGAAGGCGACGTTACCCTCAACCCAGTAGTTTGAGTCAGCAAGGATACAATCCTAAAGGGTTGGATTATTGGAAGATAATGAGTTAAGTTATAAATGCAAATTGTGGTAGGCCCCGCTTTTGGCGGTGACGTTACCCTCGGCTAAGTAGTCTGAGTCAGCAGGGATACAGTCCTAAATAGCCGGGTTATAGTATTAATAGTAGTTAACTTATGAGGGGGTCAAAGAGTTTGGATCCCCGCCATCCAATACCTATGGGCATTGAAGGAGATCCTACTAAATTTGACCCAGGTCCCTTGCAGGACCTCTAAACGCTGAACAAGGGCAAGACCCTTACCAAACCGTTCCCTTAACCCCCGACCAGGTAGCCAACATACCTCCATATAGACCGTGGAGATATGAATGGTGAAAATCTTTTATTTTATATAGACAGTAAAATAATGCCAAGACACCACGGACAAACGATAAGGAAAGATCACCTTCAACATAAGCAACTAGTTATTAAAGTCATTAATACAAAACCAAATAAAAAGTGCAAAAGATTAAAAATAAAAAGTATTATACCAAACACTTGTCTTCACCAAGTGATGTAAGAGACTTAGGCAAACATGGCCTTGATTGTCAAGAACTCTTACTATCAATCTTGGATCCCAAGACGACTCACACACTCTACGATGGACAATGGATGATGGTGGTGGATGATGGTGTTATGGTGGTGGTGGGTGGTGGATGAAATGTGAGAGAGGTGGTGTGCCAAGGGATGAGTTGGAATGAAACCAAGCACTCCTATTTATAGGCTGAACAGAAGGCTGGGCACGGCCCCGTGTTCGCTGGACACGCCCCCGTGCCCGTCTGACACTATCTCTCTTCATTAATTGTAATTCGCAATTACAATTAATGCGCCTGCTGTACTTTCGCCACGCCCCCGTGCTCACTGGACACGGCCCCGTGGTGGGCAATAGAAGCTTCTACAGGTTTGTCTTTTCTGCTGCTTCTTGGGCACGGCCCCGTGCTGGCTGAGCACGGGGCGTGTTCAGGCTTCTGTTTTCTCTTCTTTTGCTTGGGAAGATGCCGTTGAGGGTTCGGGCAGTCTACTTTTATTCCTTTTCTTGTATTTATGTTAGAATTAGCTGTCTTTTTGCTTCTTTTGTGAATTTGAGCTCATTTCATCCTGAAAATACAAAAGGAAGACAAAAACACTCTTTTTCCAACATTAGTACTTAAAAAGGGTTAGTTTTATGCCTTAATTGATGTCATTTATATGTTGCATTTTACACACATCAAATACCCCCACACTTGAACTTTTGCTTGTACTCAAGCAAAACTCTTTAAATGTGGCTTAAATGGAATGGGTAGAAGAGAAGGTTTTTGGCTTGTCATAGAGTGTCGGGAATCCAAGATCTTTTTGGGTTTTATTTTTATTTATTTACAATCCTATTCGTTATGATTTATTTAGAACGTTTCATAGGATAAATTACTTATTTGGGCATAACATGCCTTTTTTTAAAATTTCATTTATATACAAGTTCACATACCTCACGGGAGAAATCACTCAACACTCGGCCGAAGGTGTATTTTTTTTAGTGAATCACTCGAGAGCGGCATGGAACTTACGCCTTCCATAGGCTTGCCAAGCAATCAATCCACCTCCTTTTTAACTTTTATACCTTTGTAAAATATCAAGAGGACTTTTTGGGTGAAGGGTTAGGCTTGGGTTAAAGGTGGGTGGTTGGGTTAATGGTTAGTAAAAGGGCGAAAAGCGTAAAAAGCGTCGGTTTTCGTAACACACTTTGTTTTTAGTGACTTTTTATTTTGAAATATTTCTCCAAACAAGCTTTTGTTTGTATAGCTTTGTTTGTTTTTAACTTCATCATCATATATATATATATATATATATTTTTTTTTCAGTCAGATAAAAGAACGAGCTTGCGAAAAACCGAGCTTGTTACTAAAATAAAGGGTGAAAAATAAAAAGGGTTTTTGGTGGGTAAAAAGGGTTTAGGGTAAAGAAACGAAAGGTTTAGGCTCAAAGGGGTTAACTAGGGGGATTTTTGGATAGGTGGTAAAAAAAAATGAAAAATAATGGTGTAGAAAGAAAAATGGTTAGTCCTAATGCCTCCATCATTTACTTACTTAGGTTTAAGTTGGTAAGGACCGGGAATGAATCGTCGTGGCAAGTTCTAGAGTTGTAAGAACCAAGCGGCTATTCACACAAGAAACGAAAAATGAGCATTTAGTCTAAAGATGTAAATTTGTATGCTCAATAAAGGCTCAAAACTCACTTTTGTGGGAATGGGTTTTTAATATGATCAAGTATATGTAATCAAATTTTAACGAGACTTGTTATGCCGTTTCATAATTTTCCTATGTTGGTTCTTGTTATCACGACGCTCTCGGTTGTAAATTTTATAAAAATATAACCTTATTAATCTTGTGATTCCTAACTTAAACTTTAGACAAGTAAAAATTGAAAAATTTTTGTAAAAAAATTTGGGGTGTTTAGCGGTTCCAATAGAGTTTTGTGTAAGGCTTGTTATTAGGACTTGCAAAATTTCAAAGTGTTAGCTTCCCCCCCACACTTAAATTACACATTGTCCTCAATGTGTCCCAAAAATAAATTTTTAGGTTGATTGGATGTGTAATGTGGTATTAAAAAGCAAAGATTTATGTTACTGGCAGTCTGGACACGGCCCCGTGGGGACCGGACACGGCCCCGTGTTCAGGTGCCAGTAACAGAAATTAAAGAAATGAGACAGAAGCCTGGACACGGGGGCGTGTCTGGTGAACACGGCCCGTGTCCAGTTACCTGAACTGGGCGTTTTTTCTGCAGGTGGTTCAGCACGGGGCCGTGTTGGTTGAGCACGACCCGTGTTGAGCCTTCTGTAATGGAGATTTGTGTCGGGTTGCTTCGTTCTTTGTGCATGGGGTCATTTTTCTCGTTCCCTTTTTCATCCATTACCACCATGAGTGTGTTTTATTTATTATAAACCATCAAACCTTGGAAACCATCAATTCATTGCAAACATAGAGAAATACAAATAGTTTCTAAAAACTTAACTAAATAACTAGGGGGATACACAAGGTTATCATAAAGGGTTCTACTTATTTAAGAAAATTTCGGGAATAGTTTCCCGATGTAGTAAGACCTTTAGCCAATGGTTCCTCGGTTATTGTTCAAAGCCACTCTTCTATCTCCCTTGGAAGGAAGAAAGCGGCTTCATTTTCCTCAGCGGCTTGAGGAGGAACATTCACCGGGACTCCTTGCACCACCCTTTGCTGAGGTACTTGGTGCATGGCATACCATTCGGCCGGAATGATGACCTCGGGCACTACATTCCACGCTCTTTGGGTTATTACGGGAACCAAAGGCGAGGAAGCGAGAAGGTTTAACCTCTGGTGCAGGAGGTTCACTTCTCGAAGACAGCCTTCCAACCCTACCGTCAGATGGTTAATACGGTCCACTAACGCTTCTTCTACTCCCGTCATTTCGTCTATGGCCTCCCTTAAGGCGTAAACGTAGTTCACCAGGGAGTCTTCTGCTGTGGACGACCTTCTCCCATTTCGGTTACTTCTTGAAGATGATCCGCTAGTTCTGCTGGCCATTTTCTGTGAAAGAAACTGAAGACAGCTAAATTTTCGCAAAACAGTACCTCGAACACGGCCCCGTGCTCGCTGGGCACGGCCCCGTGTTCAGTTGTCTGCAGGATTTTTGGCTAAGGATTCTTGGGGTTTTAAATAATTTTCATAATTTTTAACTGTGGTTTAAGCTTAGATAATTTAAAACAAAGTTATACAACTAACTTCAAACAAGAATCCATAGCAAATAATCTTACAAACTCTACATAGAAGGTTGGAATCATGGAGTTTCCAAGCTTCCATGGAGGAGATGTTGAAAAAAAAAAATTTGAAAGAAGGGGAAATGAACAAAAGTGGAAGAGACAAGATGGTCCTTGGGAACCTTCTTTTAGCACTTACCTAGGATGGTATATGTGAAGATCCCACGAATCTCTGTCTAGTGAAGTGGTAAAAAATGAGCAGGAATCAGGCTGCATTTAAAGAAAACGACAGCACGCTGGACACGGCCCCGTGTCCGCTGGACACGGCCCCGTGTGCAGAGAAAATCCTGACACATTTTGTCCGTATTCTGACAAAATCAGCAGAGAATCTTCTGGGTGAGCACGGGGGCGTGTTAACCGGACACGGCCCCGTGTCTGGAGACTGTCTTATGTAGTTTTGTTGTCCCTAAGGATTTTATTCATATCGGGTGGTTCTTTGCTGGATGGAACAACCTCAAAATGCCTAAGATACCTTAATTGTCCTATACTAAGGCGAGAACGCAAGAGGTTGTCGGTGAGGGTAATTCCTATTTTCATTCTAGGTGGACAAGTCCAACCCTTTCCCGGGCTCTCGTTAAAGAAGGTGTATGCCGAATCGCTCAGGTCTATGTATGCACCGAACGAAGTCGATGGAGAGTCCTTCACGGCACAATCGGCACAGGGACGACTATCGTCCAAGTCTTTTCTAGGTATGAAGGTATTTTTGGGAGCAACGAGGTTGTCGGAATGCGGTTCCAACATTTCCTCATGGTCATCGTCTTGGGGCGGATCAATAAAATCCTTCCTAAGTTCTTTTGACCAATTTAGAATTAGTTCTTCTAGTTGAAATAACTCGTAAAGGAGCATTTCTCCTAGAATATCTGGTTGGGCGCATTCGAGGGAGAGATAGTGCTTATTTTTACTTTCGCCCCTCTTAAGGTTATAAGGAATTGGTGGGTCTATATAGTGGGGCCTGTAATTTAGAAAATAACATTTTAATTCTTCATGTTCGCCTCAACATAATTGACACCACATACCATAAGAGTGCCGAAAGTAAAAAGAATTACAATCACTCATGTTTGTGTCAGAAATTACCAACCGCCGGGATCTAACGGTTCTGTTTTCAGTAAGAGAATCTTGGGCACGGGGGCGTGTTGAGTGAGCACGGCCCCGTGTTCAGCTTACTGTCCGATTTAAACAGGATTGCCAGTTCCAATGATTGAGCACGGGGGCGTGTTCAGCGGGCACGGCCCGTGCTGAGCTCTACAGAAGCTGAAAAACTAAGAAAATCCTAAAAAAAATTAAAAAGAAAAATATGATTAGGCCATTGATTCCTAACTTTCTTAAAATCCTTGTGTCCCCGGCAACGGCGCCAAAAACTTGATGCGTGTGTAGTGTAATATAATTTAGATATATAAATAAGCCCTTTTTACACCTTTAGCCAAGTTTTAAATTTATAAAACACGATATTTACTAACACTAAACACACATATGGGCAAGTGCACCCATCGTGGACGTAGTATACTGTTGGTAAGATACCGAGGTCGTCCAAGGACACAAGAGCTTTTAGTACCGTTTATCCTCAACGTCTAATCAAATCAAAAAGTTAGAAAAAAATGTTTTTAAACTAAGAAAATAAAAACTAACTAAATGCTGAAAAATAAAAATAAAATGAAAACAGATAGACAAGATGAATCACTTGGATCCGACTCGTGTATTAGTATAACCTTTGATTATTTTCGCACTTTTGCACTTGTTTAAGAGATTATCTTAGTTATTGTAGTAGGCCACTCTTTTGAAGGCGACGTTACCCTCAACCCAGTAGTTTGAGTCAGCAAGGATACAATCCTAAAGGGTTGGATTATTGGAAGATAATGAATTAAGTTATTAATGCAAATTGTGGTAGGCCCCGCTTTTGGCGGTGACGTTACCCTCGGCTAAGTAGTCTGAGTCAGCAGGGATACAGTCCTAAATAGCCGGGTTATAGTATTAATAGTAGTTAACTTATGAGGGGGTCAAAGAGTTTGGATCCCCGCCATCCAATACCTATGGGCATTGAAGGAGATCCTACTAAATTTGACCCAGGTTCCTTGCAGGACCTCTAAACGCTGAACAGGGGCAAGACCCTTACCAAACCGTTCCCTTAACCCCCGACCAGGTAGCCAACATACCTCCATATAGACCGTGGAGATATGAATGGTGAAAATCTTTTATTTTATATAGACAGTAAAATAATGCCAAGACACCACGGACAAACGATAAGGAAAGATCACCTTCAACATAAGCAACTAGTTATTAAAGTCATTAATACAAAACCAAATAAAAAGTGCAAAAGATTAAAAATAAAAAGTATTATACTAAACACTTGTCTTCACCAAGTGATGTAAGAGACTTAGGCAAACATCGCCTTGATTGTCAAGAACTCTTACTATCAATCTTGGATCCCGAGACGACTCACACACTTTACAATGGACAATGGATGATGGTGGTGGATGATGGTGTTATGGTGGTGGTGGGTGGTGGATGAAGTGTGAGAGAGGTGGTGTGCCAAGGGATGAGTTGGAATGAAACCAAGCACTCCTATTTATAGGCTGAACAGAAGGCTGGGCACGGCCCCGTGTTCGCTGGACACGCCCCCGTGCCCGTCTGACACTATCTCTCTTCATTAATTGTAATTCGCAATTACAATTAATGCGCCTGCTGTACTTTCGCCACGCCCCCATGCTCACTGGACACGGCCCCGTGGTGGGCAATATAAGCTTCTACAGGTTTGTCTTTTCTGCTGCTTCTTGGGCACGGCCCCGTGCTGGCTGAGCACGGGGCGTGTTCAGGCTTCTGTTTTCTCTTCTTTTGCTTGGGAAGATGCCGTTGAGGGTTCGGGCAGTCTACTTTTATTCCTTTTCTTGTATTTATGTTAGAATTAGCTGTCTTTTTGCTTCTTTTGTGAATTTGAGCTCATTTCATCCTGAAAATACAAAAGGAAGACAAAAACACTCTTTTTCCAACATTAGTACTTAAAAGGGTTAGCTGTCTTTTTGCTTCTTTTAACAAGATTTCTTGAACAAAACTCAATAATCCCTTCATCAAAGCTTGAAACTTTAAGCTTCAATGGAGGTTTATGGAGAAAGATGAAGAAGAAGGAAATGGATAAAAGAGGAAAGGACAAGATGGTTGTTGGAACCTACTTTTACAACATACCTAGGATGGTAGGAGAGAGGATCCCTTCAAATCTCTGTCCCTAGATGGTCCAAATGTGCAGAATTCTTGGCTGCATTTATAGAAAACGATAGCGCGCTGGACACGGCCCCGTGTTGGCTGGACACGGCCCCGTGTGCAGGTAGGATCCTGACACAGTTTGTCCGTATTCTGACGTAAAAGTCAGAAGGGAATCTTTTGGTGGACACGGGGGCGTGTTGGCTGGACACGGCCCCGTGTCGAAGGGCTGTTTATGAAGTTTGTCTATTTCTAAGGAACTTATCCGGATCGGGTGGTTCCTTACTGGATGGAACAACCCCAAAGTGCCTAAGATAGCTTAATTGACCTAGGTTAAGACGAGAACACAAGAGGTTGTCGGTGAGGGTGATTCCTATGCTATATGTAGGTGGACAAGTCCAACCCTTTTCCGGGCTCTTGTTAAAGAAGGTATATGCCGAATCGCTCAGGTCTATGTATGCATCGAACAAAGTCGATGGAGAGTCCTTCACGGCACAATCAACACAGGGACGACTATCGTCCAAGTCTTTGCTAGAGTCGAAGGTATTATCGGGAGCAACGAGGTTGTTTGAATGCGATCCCAACACTTCTTCTTGGTTATTGTCTTGAGATGAATTTAGAAAATCCATCCTAAGTTCTTTTAACCAATTAAGAATCAGATCTTCTAGTTGAAATAGTTCATCAAGAAGCATTTCTCCTAAAATATCTGGTTGGGCGCTTTCGAGAGAGAGATAAGGATTATTTTTACTTTCGCCCCTCTTAAGGATACAGGGAAACGATGGGTCTATATAGTGGGGCTTATAGTTTAGAAAATAACATTCTAATTCTTTATGTCCGCCTCCACATAATTGACACCATGTACCATAAGAGTGCCGAAAGTAAAAAAAAAAAAAAATTGTCATCACTCATTTTTGTGTAAGAATTTACCAACCGTCGGGATCTTACGGTTCTGTTTTCAGCAACTGAATCTTGGGCACGGGGGCATGTTGAATGGACACGGCCTCGTGTTCAGCTTACTGTCTGACTTAAAACAAGATTGCCAGTTCCAAAGATTGGGCACGGGGCATGTTCCCGCACGGCCCGTGCTGAGTTTTGCATAAGCTGAAAAATTAAGAAAATCCTAAAAATTAAAAAGAAAAAAAATGATTAGGCCGTTGATTCCTAACTTTCTTAAAATCCTTGTGTCCCCGGCAACGGCGCCAAAAACTTGATGTGTGCAAGGTGTTATATATTTTAGATGTATATTTTAAGCCCTTTTTACACTTTTAGCCAAGTTTTAAATTTATAAAACACGATATTTACTAACACTAAACACACATATGGGCAAGTGCACCCATCGTGGACGTAGTATAGTGTTGGTAAGATACTGAGGTCGTCCAAGGACACAAGAGCTTTTAGTACCGGTTTATCCTCAACGTCTAATCAAACTAAAATGTTAGAAAAAGATTTTTAAACTAAGAAAATAAAACTAACTAAAACGCTGAAAATAAAAATAAAAATAAAAACAGATAGACAAGATGAATCACTTGGATCCGACTCGTGTGTTAGTGTAACCTTTGATTATTTTCGCACTTTTGCACTTGTTTAAGAGATTATCTTAGTTATTGTAATAGGCCCCTCTTTTGAAGGCAACGTTACCCTCAACCCAGTAGTTTGAGTCAGCAAGGATACAATCCTAAAGGGTCGGATTATTGAAACATAATTAATTAAGTTATTAATGCATAATGTGGTAGGCCCGTCTTTTGAAGGCGACGTTACCCTCAGCTAAGTAGTCTGAGTCAGCAGGGATACAGTCCTAAATAGCTGGGTTAAAGTTTTAATAGTAGTTAACTTATGAGGGGATCAAAGAGTTTGGACCCCCGCCATCCAATACCTTTGGGTATTGAAGGAGGTCCTACTAAATTTGATCCAGGTCCCTTGCAGGATCTCTAAACGCTGAACAACGGCAAGACTCTTACCAAACCGTTCCCTTAACCCCCGACCAGGTAGCCAACATACCTCCATATAGACCGTGGAGATATGAATGGTGAAAATCTTTTATTTTATATAGACAGTAAAATAATGCCAAGACACCACGGACAAATGATAAGGAAGAATCACCTTCAACATAAGAAGTAATTAAAGTCATTAATACAAAACCAATTAAAATGTGCAAAAGATTAAAAATAAAAAGTATTACACTAATAACTTGTCTTCAACAAGTGATGTAAGAGACCTAGGCAAACATGGCCTTTGATTGTCAAGAACTCTTACGATCAATCTTGGATCCCGAGACGACTCACACACTCTATGATGGACAATGGATGATGGTGGTGGATGATGGTGTTATGGTGGTGGTGGGTGGTGGATGAAGTGTGAGAGAGGTGGTGTGCCAAGGGATGAGTTGAAATGTCTCCAAGCACTCCTATTTATAGGCTGAACAGAAGCTCGGGCACGGCCCCGTGCCCGCTGGGCATGGCCCCGTGTCCATCCTTGTCTCTCTCCTCATTAATTGTAATTCACAATTACAATAAATGCGCCTACAGGAGTCTGACCACGCCCCCGTGTCCGCTGGGCATGGCCCCGTGATGGGCAATAGAAGCTTCTAAAGGTTTGTCTTTTCTGCTGCTTCTTGGGCACGGCCCCGTGCTCGCTGAGCACGGGGCGTGTTCAGTCTTCTGTGTCCTTGGTTTTGCTTGGGAAGATGCTGTTGAGGGGTCGGGCATTCTACTTTTGTTCCTTTTCTTGTATTTATGTTAGATTTTGCTGTCTTTTTGCTTCTTTTGTTAATTTGAGCTCATTTAATCCTGAAAATACAAAAGGAAGACAAAAACACACTTTTTCCAACATTAGTACTAAAAAAGGGTTAGTTTTATGCCATATTTGATATAATTTATATGTTGCATTTTGCGCATATCAATAAGAAACCGAGGTGACGTCACCTTAAAGCAGTCCAAATCAGGCGATTTCATGGTGCAAATCAGTGATTTGAGTAGAGAAGATGATGAGAAAGTGTGTAGTGATGATGGAAGTACAAGATTTAGGAAGAAAACTTACGGAAATAGTCTGGAATCGAGTGAAAAGTGCTTGAGAACGAGGTGGGAGTGTGTTGGTCGGATAGAGCTGTCACATCAGTGAACAGTGATGTGACAGACGAGTATTTATAGTGGAGAGGGGGAGAAAGGCGGTGGAGTAGTGGGTCGGATGGCCAGTCAATCGGATGGCCATCCGATCGGATGGTCATCTGGTCGGATGATCATTCGACCGTATGGTCATTCGATCAGTTGGTTTGTGCGAGTTGGTTTTCCGACTTTCGTTTCGTGTGTTGAGCGTTGCGTTGCATTTAAGCGAGTTGCAAGTGAGTGTTGCGATAGCATTAAACAAGTAGTTACACAAATAAAATAACACATAAAAAGCATAAAAGTAAATCTGCGTTTTGAGTTTGCGATGAGATTGCGTTGCGATAGAGTTGCGATTGCGTTTGAGAATAACATCCCAAAACATATATGAGGCACACACAAGTAAAGCACATAATAACACACACATAGAACAATACCAGTAGCTGCGTTTCGAGTTTGCGTTGTGTTGTGATAGCGTGAAGTAACCATGCGATAAAGAGCGTTTTAGATGCGTTAACTGTGTTTTGAATAATCGTTGTGAAACATAGTTTAATATATCGTTTAAAATCATTAACCAATACATCGAATCTCGAGAGTACAAGTCAATTAAGCACGAAATGTCAGATCTGAGTAACAACATGACTTGACCTTGACTTTGACTCGGAAAGTCAGGTTGTTACAGCTAATGTCATTGATGCGATGACCTGCAACCATCATTGCGATAAATAGGGACTAGATAGAGTTTGAAAAAACCATTTAAGATCACGGATTTCCAGTTTAAAACCCATTCTGGGGCTTTATCAGGTATTATCTCCTCTTCCATCCCTTTATTTTTTGTATTCATCTTCTTCTTCAATCAAGCAATGACCAAGATGGTTACTCGATCCTCCCTAAATAAAAGTCAGGATACCGATGATACACCACAAAGCCAAAAGCTCTTGAAGAATCCTTCTACCAAGTTATGTAGATTCACTGATCTAGAAATTGATTGGTTGTACACCTGTTTCCCTCTGAGAACAATCTTCCGTCCTTTTAATTCATCGATCAAAAGTGAGTCTGTATCACCTGTCTGGGTTTGATTTCCTGCCATACCTTTCCAGATAGGTTATACATATCCATTCCCTAAATTCACCTAACGGTTCTTCATCCTAACTGGCCTGTGCTATAGTCAGGCAATGCCCATGTTGTGGAGGGTATTGTACACTCTAGAACAAATCATTATCGTTGAAGGGCTGGATTTCAATCTTTCTGAACTCTGACCCCTGTATGCCCTTGTGTCTCATGGATCCCACTGGTTCCTATTCAAAGCTAAGCCTCATCGGCCACTCCCAATCCTTAAGACCACCAAAAATGACACCTCATAGAAGAACCAGTTCTTCTTTGTGAGGAGGGATTCTATTCCTTTAGGGGATAGTCTCCCTAAAAGTGGATCTTAAAGGGTAGGATATAGGATACTTAGATTAAGATTGTAGAGAAGTATCTTTTTGTTGCTAACTAATCCTGTTTTGTTTATATGTATGTAGTAAACAACTTCGCTTCTCTTGCTGAGCTACCGGGCACTGAAGAGTGAATAGCTGCATTCTGGGCTTTGGATTCAACGATCAAAACATTCAAGTTAAAAGCAAAGGATTTAGAATAAACCACATCCACTTCCTTCACAATGTCAAGTAAGTATTCACATATAATAAATGTTTAAGTATTTAAATAATGTTAAGGATCAGGGATACTTATCTTTATGTTGATTGAATAGGTGCTCCGAGGTCCACAAGCAAGTCAGCATCAAAGTTCAATCTTGGTGACATCGACAGCATGATCTATGAATTACAATAATATATATATATATTTTTATATAATCTTGACGTGTTAAACAGTGTGAAGGTTTCAGGATTACCAAATCATAGATTTGGTATTAAAGTTGGGTGTTCCAGTGATGCTTTTGAGGAATATTGATCAGCAAAACGGTTTATGTAACGGTATGTGTCTTCAAATTACACATCTTGGTAAACGTGTTATCGAGGCTGAGATACTATCGGGAGGTAATGTTGGTTCAAGAACTTACATTCCAAGAATTAGCATGATGCAGTCTGACAAGAAAATACCCTTCAAGTTTCAACGAAGGCAGTTTCCAATATCCGTATGCTTTGCGATGACTATTAGCAAAAATCAGGGACAATCTCTATCAAGAGTCGGTCTTTACTTGAGAGACCCTGTATTTTCACATGGCCAGTTGTATGTTGCATTGTCAAGAGTAAAGACTAAAGATGGCGTCAAGCTTTTAATATTTGACAAGAATGGGAGGCCGACAAATTAAACGACGAACGTTGTGTACAAAGAGATCTTAGGGAATTTGTAGTTTTACATTTTGAATTATTTTAGAACTTCAAAGATTTTTAGTGTTTTTTTATATTGACTTCATTGGATTTGCTATTTTGTTTTGTTATAATTATATTAGAACTTCAAAGATTTGTAGTGTTTTGTTATTTATCCTGATTTTGTTTATTGTTTATAAATATTTATAAGTTATGTAATCCCAATTTTTATAAGTAATATTTAAATATTTAAAGTCTAATCTAATTGTGGAACAACATTGTATCCAATTCATGATAATATTGTATAGAATTTTTAATAAAATGGTAGAAAAAAGTTTAGATTCTAAATACATGATACCATGCTTATTTTTGGCAATACTACATGTTAACAATATTACATTTTATTTTTAAAAGATTCATGATAAATAACATAATAAAAATGTTATTAAAATATATGACCTAATCAATTTATGGATACTCTTAAATTCTTTTAAAAACCAAGTTGTAAAATTTCTTTTCTTTGTAAATAAAACGATTTTTTTAATTATAGATTTGTATTTAATTTTCGAAAACCGTTTTTAATAACACTGTTATGGAAACTATTAAATAGATAGTCAATTTATAGATATGTTCTTAATAAAATTGTTTTTAAAATATACAATATAATTAATTTATGTAAACTATTAAATACATTTAATAAAAAATCTGTAAAATATTTTATGTTTATAAAAAATCCAAAAAACAAAAATATTTATAAATATATACGGATCCTACACCCTTATAATCATGTAATAAAATATATAGCCTTATTATTTTTTTAACATATTTACAATACATAAGACAATAAATATTGTTTTTAAGTTAAAAATATAAACGAAAATTGTATATTACATCATTTTTTACGGATGTAATAAATTTATTTAATTACAATTTTGTAAATTATCTGTTTTAGTATAATATCTTCTTTTTTACAATCATGTTATTTGTGTAAACAATAGACAATTACTTGGTTCACAATTCAGAACTCTTACTATAACCTAAATAATTTTGTCTTATAAATATACATAATACCTCATCATCTTCATCCAATTCAAAATTCATATATCGTTGAAGATGTTTAATTGTTTTTTACGTTATCTATCAAACAATAAGATGAGTTCCTGGGTATTTATATGTTATTATCAACTTTCTTTCTATATTATATGTTTTGTATTAATTTTCATTGTGTATACAGATTTTACCGAGGAGTTACAACAATTGGGTAGCTGATTATAAGTTAGCTCCTGATGGTATGGTTCGAATCATTACGATGGATGGAAGAATTTTTACTGTCAAAATTAGGAAAGCAGGCTCTTCATTCTTTTCCATGACGGATGGTTCAATATGATTCAATCATTAATTAATTTTACCAAAGGATTCATTGCTTTTGTTTCCGTATGAAGGTAGTCTAACTTTTAGATTGATATACTTTTATCAAGATTTGGCACTTGCTCAAGGTGAATTCTTATATTGCCAAACTTCTCAGTTATCTGAATATAAAGATTATTTGGTAATTATATTATCTGTTTTTTTTAAGTATGTACTATATTAGTATAGTATTTAACAAATTACATAAAACTTTCTTTAATATGAAATACTTTTTTTTTTACTTGCAGCTTATCGATAGATTTTTTGTTCATCATAAGATAGATTTTTTGTTCATCATAAGATGAAGAACATAATACCTACGAAAATTGTTACTATAACCGCTTTTCCTAACCATACATGGCAAGTTGTTATGGAAAAACATGGTCAAAATTTTTATATAACTACCGGATGGAATCGCATCAAAGAAGACATGAAAATTCAATATGAACACTTTATTGTCTTCGACATGATTTCCGAGTCAAAGTTTGATATGATGCTTTTTAAAGGGACAAAAGCTTTGGTCCGTATTCCTGAACGATGTCTTGCACGTGTTAAAAAAGAAGTTAATGAAGAAGTTGCCGCTTAAGTTATTTAATATTATTTTAGCTATGATATAATGAATTATAAAGCAACTTTGTTTTTCTCAGTATTACATTTTATAACTGTTTAATTTTACAGACCTTGTTATCATTGATTAATCTACCTTATTCCTCATACAATTTTCATTTATTAATATGTATGTATATTTATTTTTTTTAGATAAAAAGATTGTGAGTATTCACGGGTGATAACCTAGTATCTTTATATACAAGACCATTTCAGATGTTTTCCTTACTGGTATTGGACATTGGCCAAAAATTCTGATCGTCACTCATTTATATTACTTGTATGTTATAACATATGATAATTGGAAGATTCTCGAGATATTGTTACTTAAAAGAACACCGGGGCAAAACTGAATAAATTAACATTATTAGTGTAATTAAGTAGGAGCAAGTTTTGCCGTTAAAAAACACCTTTAGCAATAGAATATGAGAATATATATGCTTATTATAAAGAACTTAACGTTTCAAGCTCCATCATTTATTATTACACCTGGACTGCATGTTTATTCATATATTATACTTATAAGTTATTGACCAAAGGACAATACAAATCAAATACTTCACTAGTAAGGAGGTTGGCCGATGATGTTTCCACGGGGAGAATAGTTACAGATAATGAACCACCAACCATTGGCACACTGAACCCTAGCACACCCGAGTTGTCTAGAATTACGCCACACCACTTGAGTATAGTGTCCACAAACCCTTCCACTAGCACATGTATTGGTTCCACGATCATAATATTGTTTTTCACTTACCCATAAATTCACAGCTGCGGTACCTGTGAATGCACCACTACCCTTGGCAAGATTCTCACCATAAGGTCCATTTGAGTGCACGAGATTGCAGTCTTGTATCCTTCGGTTAGCATAGTTCTGAGCAAAGGTGGCTAGAGTCGTGTTCCATACCATGTTTCCAACACCCACTTGGGCACGCGCCGTATTGTGAGCATTTAAGTAGTCAGTTTGGGAGTTTTGTGCATGGGTGCTATGAAAAATGGCAATAATTAAGAAACAAATAAGTGCATACTGAAGTTTGAATGATACCATCACTCTAGTTTATTTGCTAGACTATGTTGGTGTTTAAGGATGGAGATACCTGAATCACTAATGCGTATTTATAGAATGTTATGGCTATTTGAATGACTATTTGACATGTGCAAAGGTCAATAAGTTAAGTATTTCGTTACAAGAAAAAACAATTTCTCGTTAGGAGCAATGGTGTCATTGTGGAGCTAGAACACTTGATAAGGGCACATAAATTTATAGAGGGGGGGGGGTGTTCAAAACTGGACAAAATGAGTAGTTTAGAATAATTGATGTAAAGTAGAGTATGGCTTTAGCAGAAAAGGAATGGACCGAAGGTTTATTGATTTAGAAAAAAATGGATTTTTTAAGGAAAATGATTAGGGATTTTAGAGGTTTATTGATGTAGAAAAAAAAGTTGATGTTTTATAAAGAAATTCTGGAAACTAATATGATGCTTAGGTAAAGGTTTTTGAGGGTTTGTTGATGTAGATGATCTTAAGCTAAGGGTGGGGTGTATATTGAATAACAAATTTTCAAATTTTTATTTTTTCACATGAATTCGTATTTGATTCGATTAGTACTTGAAACTTGAATTCGAATAAATTCGATTTATTTCAAATTCACCATAAACAATAAATTATTTTACTTTCATTTTTAAACTATTACAAATAATTATATTCAAGATAAAATATAATAATCTGTAAAACTAATTAACTATGAATTTGTCAAAACACCAAAATTTAAAAGATAGGTTGGTTACTGGTAGTGATTTAAGTTAGGTAATAATTTGGAAATAAGTAGTATATGTTAGTTATTAATAGGTTTGATAATGTTATGAATAATAAACTTATCACTTTTGAAGGTAGTTCATACTTTGGCCAAGTTTAAAAGTTAAATGTGTGTGTGTATATATATGTTTGTGTGTGTATACATATATTAAAAATATATATAAATTGAATTCGAATTTCGAATGGAATCGTATTGAAAATCATAAATTCCTATTTTATTCTAATTCGATTACTGGACTCGAATACGAATCAACTCGAATTCGAAACTTTTAAGAATCAATTCGAATTCGAACCTTTTTAATCGAATTCGAATCAAGTCGAATTTCAGATATTTAGAATCCGAATCGAATTCTGAACATCCTAACCTTAAGCCGACTTCTAGATCTGCTAACGAGAAAGTTATTTAAAAAAAGCGAGAAAGACACTCAAATTAAATTAAATGCACAGAAATATGTGTAGTACAGATTTTAAATGAGAAGAAAATTATTTGTAAGAATGAAAATAATATATTTAAACTAATAAAAATGTTTCAT
This sequence comes from Helianthus annuus, assembly GCF_002127325.2. Taxonomy (NCBI): domain Eukaryota; kingdom Viridiplantae; phylum Streptophyta; class Magnoliopsida; order Asterales; family Asteraceae; genus Helianthus; species Helianthus annuus. Next base: position 52,955,370 of record NC_035436.2, read on the forward strand.
TTAATATTTGTATTTAATATGTGTAAATTTATTCTAATAAATTAGCTAGTTAAATTAAACTAATAACCTATTTTCAAAATGGTGAAAGTGAATATGTGGCTATTATGCATTTAAGTTACTAGAAGGGTGTTTGCGTGATGCGACGAGAAACACGGACCCTACCAGGGTGTGCAATGTTCAGTTGATTTGGTTATTCTCTGAAACCGAAATGGAAGTTATCGGTTAGTCTATTTTACTAACCAATCAGTTTTTGGTTAGTTAGTTTGGTTTATTCGGTTAGATTATTGATGGTTTTTGGTTTGATTTGTTTAATTTTGGTTAATAGCCAAAACCAAAATTGGGCTAAAACTTTTGCTTAGAAATACATAAATTAAGGTATAAATACATGAAATGGAAGTATAAATACATAAAATAGAGGTGTAAATTATAAAATACATGAATTGAAGGTATAAAAACTATAAATATATGAAAACATTAATGGTTCAGTTTGGTTCGGTTAATTTGGGTTAAATGAGGATACAAAAAAATTGATAAACAATTTTGGTTAATTCGGGTTTCAGTTAATTCAGTTTTTGGTTAATTTTGGGTTTAGTTTTGTCTGTTTTTTGGTTCGGTTTTGCTTAACGATTCAATTATTTGCTTACCCTTAGACACCGTTAATCATGTAACATATTAATTTTTAATTAAAAAAACCATAGCAATACTATACTCAAATTAAAGAGAATAAAATATTCGTTTTATTGGTGTAATTAAAAAAAATATTAACGTACAAAAAAGTTATGAACATCTAAAAATCTTGGGGATGATTAGTTTTTTATAAAGGATAAAGTGTAACTATTAACTAATGATCTATAATTATAATTGTGTTAGATGAAGTAATTAAAGTGTAATGGGTGTTTGGCTAAGATTATTTAACTTAAAAAGTACATTTTGTTAAAAGTACTTATTGAGTTATAACTTTTTGAAAAAAAGTTTTTAAAAAAGTGTTTAGATTAGCTTATGTGGTGTGAAAAACCAATAAGTCAATAAGGTATTTTTTAAAAAGTGTTTCCTGAGCTTATTCATGTAAAATAACTAAGGAGCTTCAAAAATACACAATGTTCTATGAAAAGTTATAAGGACCTTCAAAAAGTCATCATGTTCTAATTTTTCAAAACTGATTTTTTCTCTCTATACAAGAAGTCATTTTAAAATGTCCTTTTGAGTTTGCCAAACATTTTTTCTGCTTATTAACTTTTTTATAAACGTCAATAAGTTATAAAGAGGTGTGGAAAAACTTACCAAACACCCCCAATTAAACTATAAATAGTGTTATTTACTCTTATTTTATATATCTTATGCATTATATTATAATAATAAAATTTCTCAACTTTCAGACGTATCTTAACATATTTTTGTCCTACGGATTATAGGGATGGGTTAAAATGAGAACCACCTTAAGTTGTGAGAACCGTGAAAACTAGGCCATTCAAAAAGTTTTTCCGAATTTTTTTTTCTCAAAGGTCATAAAAAATCAATTGTTTCAGCAAAAAAAAATAAATAAATAAAAAATAAAAAATGCCGCATACCCACATTTGCATGAGGCGTAAAAAAATATTTATCTTCGTACAAAATTTACATCAGCGCGTGAAAAAGAACTTGCATCAGTCAAAACTACCAACTCGACATTTTTTTTTTACTTTTTTTCACAGATGTGTTTATAATATATTCATCTGCGTTTGTAAAAAAAAAAAATTTGACCCAACTCGCGCTAAAGAAAAAGTTATTATGGTTCTCACAACTCGTGGTGGTTTTCATTTGAACCGAGCCCATGGATTATATAGTATAGATATACGAAACTTATCAAGCTACGTGATTCTACTAAAAAAACAACCAAAATTTCTAACCCCAATTTTCTGCTTCATTAAATTCCTCTAGTCTTCCTTTCTAACCCCATTTTTCTGCTTTATTAAATTCCTCTAGTCTCCTTTTATGTCTATGGTCCAGAAAAAAAAAATCCAAATCCAAATGCATGCTAACCACCAAATAAATCAAAATAAATCAATGCAATCTTTTTTTTCAACTTAATAAAAAGATAAAATGAAATGATTAGTAAAACTTAAGCATTATACTATCATAATACTTTAATCCAATTATAAAATGAGGAGATTTTTTGAAAACCCGTTAGTGAAAACAATAACTGATTATAGTCGAACAAACATTGGATGAAAAGTTTCCATTTCTAGTTTCAGGCATGTTGTTGAGTTTGATGTATAACTCATTTTTTTTAACGACGAATTTATTGCTCCTTGTAAGACTTGAACCTAAGGCCTCACATTTAGTTTAGTGTATTAAAAGATTTTGTATTACCACTAAACCTTTTGAAAATATTGAAGTTATTCATATCTATTTTTTTAATTCCATTAATTTCTCATATATTGTTTAAACTTCCGATCGCAATTCTTGATTGTCATTTTGACCATAGGATGGAGATTAAAATGAGATTTAAATTATCAAAACAACTTAATTTTGATTGGTTTCGCATATAAGTTACATATGTAACAGCCTCATATTCATATTCCCCTTCCGAAATATACACTTTCAAAACAAACCTAATTTACGTGAAAGATAAAATTGATATTTGTAGGATTAATTTCAATATACGTAGGATAAAGTGTATGATAAATTTCGATATTAAAAATTAAAATGTTGTACTAGCCATAATATTAAAAGAAACCTATCATTATAAAAATTAAATAACTCTTGAAAAACTGGGACAACTTCAAATATTTCCAGTGCTTGAATTCGAATGGGTGGTCCCAAGAGTTTTTAAGAAAAAACGGTTTTCCAAGTTACTTTTAATTATTAGGCCATACGTTATTGGGGACGGTTTAGGGCCGGCGAGGGCCGGCGCCGCCCCAGCACATCGCCCCCTAGGCCCGTCCCCGTCTTTATCGTCCTCCACAAGCCGTTCACGCCGTGTCTCATCTTCTTACACACATATACATACAACACACACACACATATAGGCCCATCCATCACACCTTAGGTCCATCCCCTTCCGGTCCATCCTCACACCCGCTTACGTAGACGTCTACGTGGTCGTGGCGGAGCATCATTTGAGGACTACCCTCCTCCACACTGAGTAGCGTTATTGAGTTCAACTCCTTTTGATGGTTCTTCAGATTGACTTTGGATATTTTGCTGTTTAAAAGCTGCAAAACAACTTTTGAGCCACGACTTGACAAAAAAATGTACCTTCTCAAATGTTTAGAGTAACAAAATTTTAAGTTTTAGAAAAAGAGTTATTAAACACTTTTTCTTACCTCACTCAACTTTGTTAATGTGCCATAAGTTACTTTCAAAAGATTATATATTATACTAGTAATGCATTGTGAAGTCCAAAAAAGAGTTCTCTGTTCATTAGTTTCTTAAATTTGAGTTATGAGACCAAGACCGCTTGAACCATTATTTTTTTCTCCTTAAGGTCACAAGTTCAACTCTTAAGGTCACAAGTTCAACTCTTACTAGCATCATTTTGGAGGACATTGGTGGTGGCAATGAAGTTTAGAACCAGTCCTCTCTAGAGGTCGCCAGTTCGAAACCGAGCGGACCGGTTTTTACCGCAGTGGGCCTTCGGGCTGGTGAGTTTTTCCCGGAACAGATGACTCGAGTATGCATCCAACTCTTATCCGTGATTTAGTTGGTTGTTCAAAAAAAAAAAAAATACATTATTTGCTTAAATGATTAACTAAGGTCTAGGACTTCTTCAAACATCACTTAGTGTAAAGGGTCAACGAGATACTGTTATGCATCCTAAATTTATTAAAACTAGCAATAAGACTCGTGTGTGTTGCGGCACGGGTATATCACAAACGTCGTATTGATTAGTCCAAACGTTGTGTGATTCGTTAACTATATAAAAACTTGCATTTTGACATATCTGATCGAACTCAGTGTAACCTATAGCGATTAAATCAAAACATAAAGTAAATCAAATTTATACCATACAATCATAACGTATTATATGGGATCCGACTCATACACAGTAAACGTAACGGGTATAACGGAAAAGCTGACACGTATAATCAAAGGAGATTAATTAGAACTTTTGAAAAAAAGGGAAAAAAGAAACTACATTTGACTCCACTCGGTTCGAAACAGAATTAACCAAACATTCATAAAAACACGGTAACATAGTATATTTGACCCCACTCATTTCCCAAAAAAGGTTTACGTTGAAACATACACCAACTCGAATTTATACCGACACGTATATAAAAAATATGCACATAAAAGATGTTTTTTTAAACAAAAGTATTACATTTGATCTGACTCATTTCCAGAAAAAAATTTACATTGAAATGTAGAGCAAATCGAATTCATACGGACACATACATAAAAAATATGCACGTAAAAATAGGGTTTTTTTTTTTAAGTAAAGGAGGTATAGGGGTAAGGTCGAAACAAATTATATTTAATAAAAAGGTTAATAGGTTAAATACGTTTGTAAAATCGTGGCAAGTAGCCCCAATGCCACACAACCAACAATAGAAGAGTTTGTAAAATAAAATAAATAAAAAAGAAAAAATATAAAGAAAGAAAATATAACACTGAACGAAAAACATACGTAAAATGGTTGAATCATGCACACCCGTTGCGGTGTGGTAATGTGAAGAAATTAGCCGAAACGTAAAACGTAGAAAGAAAAAAACTAAGTCGATTTAGGACCCCGCACATTGGAACAAACTTGTCAAACGGAGAATAATAGATGTGTTGTGACGGGCCTATCAAACGAGAAAAACAGACAAAAAACGTTGAACTACACAGACATACACGTTGCGGCGTGATGACTCATAACTTTGGATGACGTGAAAAATATAAATAGATCATTAACTTTGGATGACGTGAAAAATATAAAGAGATCTATTTGGGTTAACACCCCCACCCCACCCGTGGTTAGTCGTTCTAACCTTAATAGGTGACCAGACAATATTTCAATGTTTAGCTATAAAACATTGATTGGGGGCGGCATATGAAACGAAGTGGAGTCTTGATTGTAGAGCTCATGGTAATCAAACACATTAAATGCTATTGAATTTTAAAGCAATACTTGAAACTTTTGTTGATCACGAAACTAGACACACAATGTATTTTGAAAGTCATGCGTTTACGAAACGTGTATTTTTAAAATGCATAAGCCTGTGAACCTATCAACATTTATGTTGACATTTTTAAACATGTTTTTCTCGCGTATTAGTTTTAAACATGGATTGAACCCTAGAAGCCCTAGACCTTGTTTCGATCAAGACAGGCTTTTTAGACTGGACATTATCTTAGAGATGCATTAGTTGGAAAGGTGTTCAATATTTTATAAGTCTTAACTTAATTTCCGCTATGCTATATTAATAACAATTATCTCGCCCCACCGTGGTTGTGCGGGTGTGACAACAAGTTGGTCAAATAGCATCTTACGAATGTGGGACTTATTTATAAGAGAATTTTCGTTAAATAGTTTCATCAACTTGCAATGTGGGATCCATAATGTATTACCCTATACAAATTAGTTTGAAGACCAAATCACGCATGCGCTAAGAAAACTGATGCTAAATCTTAAAGAGCACGTATTTGAAAAGATTTCACAAGAATAAACCTTGTAACTAAGGTTGTAAACGAGCCGGGCTGAGCCCGAGCTTGACTAGGCTTGAGCTTGGCTCGTAATATAGTTTTGAAGCTCGAGCTCGGCTTGGTTCGAGCCTACTTATTTGAGCTCGAGCACGACTCGCAGTAAAACCAAAGCTTGAGCTATTTTTGAGAACAACCTCGAACGAGCTAAAAACTCGGCTCAAGCTAACTTCAATATCACTTAAGTAAGGCAAATTTCAGCTCGAGATCGGCTCGCCAATGTTATCATCATTATTATTATAATATGTATATACAAAACTAAAGTTTTGTTTGGGCTTGTGAGCCGAAACAAGCTTTGTATTTCAGGCTTGATAACTAAACGAGCTTTGTTCGGACTCGAGCTTGGGCTCGGGCTTGTTAAGGCTCGGCTTATTCGAACTTTTAACCAAGCCAATAACGAGTAGCTCTGAAACCTCTAGACTTGTTTACAACCCTACTTGTAACCTTTTGCATTTACATACATGAATGAAACTTGTATTGAATATGCAATGGAGGGGTTGATGGTCACATCTTATATTACAATGTACATGTGCAGCTCATGAAGTTTTAACATCTGGCATAAATTTGAAGAAAATCCGTAAATGGTTATGAACTCGTAAAGCTTGATATGATGTATTTATACATAACTATTTAACTAGCTCCCTAGCATGTTAGTGTATTAACCGAAAACAGAACTGACCCAATGTTCATAACCGACTAATCAAAACCGAAATAATCAAAACCAATAAATTTTTGAAATACCTTAACTGAAAATTTGGTTTTAGTTATGATTATGACTCAAAACCGAACCAAACTATCTCATGCACACCCCTAAGATCACTAATCTAAGTGTTGTGTTCTCTAACTTATCATGGAGGCACCCCACTAGTGTGTGTATGTAATTTATATGAGTGTAAAAATATTCTGCCTTTTTATTCACCATTTTTCAATCCATAACATAAAAATTCAATAGAATTAGAAAGGTCCCCTCCAAACTATTTAAGCCATGCCACTCTCACCAAAGGTCCAAAACAGCTTCTAAAGAATGTAGTTTTTTTTTTCTTTTTCTTTTAATTTTTTTTTCAATGACTAATCGTTGCATTCTCTAAATCTTTTAAAATCTTTTACTAAATACTTTGATACTATTAGGGTAAAAGCACTTTGATCCTAAGACTGTAGTTGAGTGGTGGTTGTTAAAATAACACATGTTAATATATATAAATATTAGGTGGGGGCTGAGTCCAATTGACAGATCCATTAAAGTTAAAGTATTACTTCTCTTAGTGACGTTTGAAAAGAACAAATTCACCCTAAGCATGTTTGGAAAGAACAAATTCATCCATTAGAGTTAAGTTGTTTCGAATTAAACCACTGAAAATATTTGAAGTTGTCTCAGTTTTTCAAGAGTTATTTAATTTTTAAAATGATAGGTTTCTTTTAATACTATGGTTAACACAACATTTTAATTTTTAATATTGAAATTTATCATACACTTTATCCTATGTATATTGAGATTTATCCTACAAATATCAAATTTATCTTTTACGTAAATTAGGTTTGTTTTGAAAGTGTATATTTCGGAAGGGGAAAATGAATATGACGTTGTTACACATGTCACTTATATAAGAAACCAATCAAAATTAAGTTTTTTTGATAATTTAAATCTTATATGTGTGCTTGTTCTTGGTTGTGATTATTTTTTTGTTATTGATTTTGAAGTGTTTGGAAAGAACAAATTCACCCTAAGCATGTTTTAGTCACTTTTAAGTCGTTTATTCCGGGTTCTTAATCTAGAGTTCGGTTTTAGAGGTAATCCAAGGTAACCAAGTCAATTAGATCAACTAGGTTAAGGTGTGCATCCAATCTTGATGATTTGAATGATAATTTAGGGTTGCTAGGTTTGATCTGTGCGTTGTTTGATAGTTTTGAATTACCAATAACACGGGTCCTTCTGTTTATTCGCGTTAAGTGATTCCTAGGTTTTAGCGTATCGTTTCCTAGTTAGCTTTTCAGTTAGAATATCATTAGGGTGATATCCTATCAATACTGATAGTTATGGAATTTGGTATCGACAGGTCGAGCCAGTTCATCTAGCACTTCATTCATTATCTGATTATCCTTTATAGTTCGGTTTCTAGGACCTGGAGAGTGGGGGGTCTCGCTCTGAGCTGACTAGTTACTATAGGACTTAATCATCCGTAGTGAGAGGTTGGTCGGGTTAGATATTGGATCTTTAGTCGATTGTTAAGTCATAAGTCATGACATGTTCTAAGGGATCCATTGCCTAGGTGGTTTCCTCGTCTGATTGATTTCAAACTTGTGTTCCCGGTCATTTGGCTGTCTAGTTCGCCTTCGTTAAATTTAGGATATTAGTTAATTAATAAATTAAAAACCATCAAAACAATTAAAACTAGTTAAGTAATTAGTTGAGTCAGAGTATAATTTAACGTCGCTAGTGTTTCGTAGGTTCGATATCCGAACTTTATTAGGCTTTACTATATTCGATAGGACACTTGCCTGTCATTGTGGTCTAGTATTAGGAGAGTGTATGTTAGGTTTAGTTAAGTAGTTTTAATAGAGCATATTTAGCACATCAAGATCCGTTACAAAATGTCATTAACCTAGGAAGTGTAGGAAATCGGGTCAAAGGAACCCTGATTGAGCTCATTCCAGTAGCGTTGGAACCAGCTCGTCGAACTCTAATAAAAAACCCTTAGCCTGAATTCTAAATCTGAAGCTAAACTCTAAGGCTAAACCCTATGTTAAACCCAAAAAGGTAAATCCTAAAAGCAAAAAACTAAGTTAAACCCTAAACCCTAAATACTAATGCTAAACCCTAAAACTAAATTCTAATTGTTATTGTCTAAAGCTAAAATGTAAAGTTATTCCTTTAAAGTGATACAAGTATTGTTTTGTAGAAAATCATGTGTTATATATGTGTAAAACATATGTATATGTTGAGTTGTAAAACAAAAACCGACACGTATAATAAATATAATATTTATTTTTTCATAGTGATGTAGAAAAATAATATATTATTTTACTACGGTACGTGATGTATTTGAAAAGTATTTTGCCTAAAATAAATATACGATATATATTTATTTATTATTTGTCGAAACGAAACAAAGACACTTAAATATTTAGATCGAACATGCATTGTACATTATTTATGTATTTACTTATATTTATATATCTAAATAAATATATTTGAAAGATCGAGAACACATCACCAACGGTTGTTGGTTAAAAAATATCCAGTCGAATATTTGAATTTGAATTATGAACATATTATAACACATTGAGACGGTTGGGTGAATCAAACACACGTCAAACATATACATCGGGCCAGGTGGGTGACGGCACAAGGCCCAAACTCCCCCGGACCCGAAAGGTTTTTTTTAGATATATATATTAAAGTGTATATATAAATGTTTAGTTTCGTAATTGTTTTACAAAGTGTAGCTTGACATGCTAGCCTTTAATGTGCATGGAAATTGTTTAGTTACATGTCTCAAGTTCGATTCGCTATAAGCTTCTTGAATTCCCTTTTGTTTTTTCCAGTTTTCTTATTTTCTTGTTTTTATGTTTTTTTTCCTATCTCAATTTTATGTTTTCTTTTCTAGTTTAAATATTAAATTACTTTTTTTTTATTTTGTTCAAAACTTAAATTTAACAAACAATATTTGAAATGTTTTTTTTTTTATACAAAAAGTGATGAAACGAACACGTTTTGGGCATGTTACAACTTTATTTTTTGGGTTTTAACTTTCATTCGCTATAACGAGTGCATCGAAACAAACAAAGTTCCCGTTTGATGCAATGTGCGGGTTTGATCCATTGGTGTGTGTGTGTGTATATATACATTTAGTTTGTATATGTACTTTTTAAAAAGTTAGCGGCCCATTTTTTGCGTTTATTATTATGTTTTCTAGTGTAAATATGTACTAAGACCACCCGTAGTGGTTGTAAATTTGGGCGTTTTTGGGGCTTAATCACGCCCAATATTGCCCCTTTGCCACTACGCATGGGCGTGATTGGGCTTTTTTTGGTTTTCGGCGTTTTTTAAATCACGTCAAGAGGGGGAAGAATTGACAAATTAGATTTGAGCTTGCATTGTTTTGTCCAATAACATTTTTTGAATTATTTTTGTTGGGATTGAACCTTACTAAAGGAACAGATAATGAAAGCCAAAAGCAGTTCTCCACAGAGGATTAATCATAAGCAGCTGTTTGCATTAAGCTCTCCCCTTGACAGTGGTTATATAGCATCTGATAGACTTCAAAGTACTGCTCAATAGAACAACTGCTACTAAAGAACTGATGAAGTTTAAAGGCTGAAGCTCAATCTACAGACGGAATCCAAGCACTGCTGAAGAGTTAAAGCACTGCCCATTTAAGGTCTAATCACCCTTTGAGGAAAGCACTGATGCTCAATCATCAGTGGTTGACTACAACAGTGGAATGAAGAATCAGTGTTTATATATCAGTGTTTAGAAAGTAATCAGTATCTGTATGGTCAGTTGTTATAGAACAATAGATAGAGTTTGTTAGTTTGTTAGATGTCGCTTTCATGGTGACGTCAGCTGAGATGCTTCAGTGGTTTGGTTTGCCTATAAATGTAACAGTACCCTGTACTGTTACATTTGATTGACTGAGTGGGTTCTTCTCCTCTAGTCTAATCCTTTCATCTTGTGCAATCAACCTTGGAGCATCAGGCTGAGGGGGAGTTTAGTTTGTAAGCATGCTCTGTAAGTCTTTTGCTTTGTATTGTAATCATTCGACTCTATGAAAAGCATGTGTTTATCAAAACTATCTTCTTCCTGAATTGTGCTTACAAAGTTTGTGTTCATTTCCGCTGCACATAATGTTTTAATTATACAAACAAGCACAATTATGAGAGCCTCAGATCCTAACAATTGGTACCAAAGCTCGGACAGTCAAATTCGATCTAACAATCAATTTGACATAACAGTTCAGCTCAAAATTCATTGATACTAAGGTTGTTTGCATTTTGTTGAAAAACAGAGTAACGAGTATGGACGTTCAAAGTTACTATTCAGATACTCTGTAAAACAACCAAGATGTCATAAGACACACAAATTTCACATAACAAGTGATCTCATGCATAAGACATCTGTAGTGTTCAGATCTGAAAACATGTCTGATAACTATGGTATAATCATTTCCTTTACAAAATTGATTTCAAGTGTTAATATGAAATTTGTGTGGTTTACATCATGTTTGATACTAAAGTGTGAACCTCTGGTAAACAAAAACCTAGTTTCGTAAAAACACTTGTGTTTCTGTTAACATGAAAGGAGGTAAATTAAAACTTTAGTTATCGAATCTTATGTGTTGAAAAACAGGTTGAGAATCCTGTTAAAAGGATCAAATCAACTTTGTTAAGAACACACTAAGAAAATCAGATGAAAAACAGACTAAATCATATGTGATGTGAGATTTGACATAAGCATATGCAAAAATATCCAAGTCTCTCCAAACATTGCTGTAAAATGATTCTGGTCTAAGTATTTCTTCAATAAAATCATCACAGTAAATATTTTAGTACTTATGAATGGGAAGGGTAAAAAGGGAAGAAGAAAAATAACAAAACTCAAAAGTGTGTTTATCTCAAAACTTTTGAAGTCAAAAGAAAAGAGTATAAATGCAAAACACTTATGAGTCCAAAATTGGGTAAACAATGGTCATCAAACAGCTGTGTGCATTCCTTGATTCAGGGAAGTTCAGGTAACACTAAGTATCACCAGTGATTGAACTTAAAAGAGGTCTAGGCAAATTATCAGCATCATCACATGGTAACAAAGTCTATAACAGGACTTTCAAAAACCTATGTGTACATGTTTCCTCATTTTTGCAATCAATTGACAAGGAAATGGTCTCAAACAGTGGTTATTACAATGTATTTCAAATCATTGACCATATTCCTAAAACTTGAGAATGATGTGACTATGAGTTTTAATTGGAAAATATACCAGAACCCTTTTTGATGTTGTTTTCAGAATAACCTTTAACTTTTTTTTAAAGGTTTTTCTAAATAAAACATGATATATTATTCTCTGTTTTTTTTTTTGGAATAATATATTTTGTACTTTTACTTGTTTTTGATAGTAAAAGTATCAATCTTCTGTCAGGATATTGAACCTCTATTTTTGTTGGTGATATTATCCTTAAAAACAGATCAAGAGGAAAAGGTACTAGTGCCAAGGTCATATCAACCTCAAGTTTGTTTTATCACAGATCAGAAATTGATTGCTAACAGATTTTAAACTACTGAGATACTCAGGTTCTAATTCAAATAATTAGACACAAAATGAGTAGCCTTAGTAAAAAGGTTTTCATCATCCGGGATACTAAACCACTGTCAGAAATTTATAAAAGCTTCAAAAATAAACATGTGGCAAAACCTCGAACATAAATCCCTGGAAAAACTGCTGACAAATTAAACTTGATAATTTGCATCTAAAATGTATATTGTTAAGTATAACATTCCTGCAGATATTTCAAAAATTACCATCTACAGATGTTGGACATGATATTGTGTTTACACAAGACAAAATCAATCCCCTTATTTGAACAAGCAGTTGCTCAAATTTTTGTCAAAAGTTCAAATACTGTTGCACTAACAGTTGCTGATGTAATAGTCTTTCAAAACCTCACCATTTCCCTACCACTGTTGTGCTCAAACATCTGTTTCTTAAACACTGACCACTGCTGAAAGTCAACCTCTGCTCTCTCATTTTCATGATAAGCACTGTTGTTCAAAATCAGTGTTTTATCCACTGATATGCTATCCACTGATAGTAAAAATCACCCACTGTTTCATTTGTTACCGTTGTAACTACTGATGGTTGATCCATCAGTGGCTCTCAAAACAACTGTCCTCCATTGTTTAACCTTTCATCAGGGGTTGGCACGTGTTCAGTTTTTAGCCATCAGATCATTGTAACCGCTGCCACATCAGCATTCACTTTTTCTTTGAATAAAACCCTGATCAAAACCCCAAACAGGGTCACACACTGTCGAATTGAATTCCAAAATTCTCTTCTCAAAGCAGTTTTCAACCTTTCTTCCCAACTCACTCTTCGATTCTTCTTCATCAAAATGACGAAATCAAAGTCAAAATCTAAATCAAAATCATCCTCATCCTCTGTTTCCAAAGACGCCACTCAAATGGCCGCTGAACCCATTGAAATCCCATACAAATCCCCTCACAATTACTTGTGTCTACTCACAAAACCCACTACCACCAACACTTTCGATTCCATCATCGACACCTTATCTGCATCAAAGTACAAAAGTTTGCTAATAGCAGATGCTCCTATTTATCAACAAACCCAGAGAGAGTTCTGAAAAAATGCTACCCTTGAAAAACAAAGAGACATCGTCATAGCCATCAACTCCTCTATACAGGGTAAAGCGATTCAAATTACTCCACAATCAATCTCAGAAGTCTTTAAACTCGATGATAGAAAGGTAAAACTTCTTTTTCTAAAACCGAGTTGAAAACTGATTTCTTGAAAAGGGGGTATGCAGAACAACCAAAAAGAAATACATTACAAAAAGGCTATTTCCCTTCTGCACCTAGGTTTTTATTTCACAATCTTTTGATGTGTGTTTCAAATAAAACAACTGCATTTAACAAAATACCATTAAAGATTCAATGCCTGGGTTATGCTATTTTAAACAATGAAAATTTTAACTATTCCCAAGAGATCTTTAATGACTTGGTAAAAAATGTTGACAGCAAATCATTTTTGCTCTTTCCAAGGTTTCTAAGCTACTATTTTAAACAAAAATTTGGAAAGGAAAATGAAAATTTGCTCAAACAAGGTGTTTATTTTCAAATAAATGGTTTAACACCTGAAACATTCTCTAGAATGTTAACACCTTCAAAAACAAAAGCAGGGGTGCCTGAGCAGAATTTAGCAGATAACACTGCTCCTCAGGTTTCGGCTGCTGAGCCCACTGCTCCAGGTGATCATAGCAGCACAACCACTGCTTTGAAGCCCACACCTGCCATTACCAAAAAGACCAAAAAGAAAACATCCAGAAAGCCCCCCCAAACCCAAATCAAAGGAAACTCTGGAAGATGAGATCCCAGAGCCACTGCCAGTGACAACACAAATGTCATCAATAACCACTGTTGCTACTTCCTCACAGCAGATGGAAGAAAGATCTCCACCTTTGCCTCAAACTCCTCCTACATCCTCACAAAAGGATCAGGTTGTAAACACAGGGACCCCACAATATGAAGCTCTGGATTCAATTGGATCCATCTTCCTCAGTCCTGATCCCAAGGACATGTCTCTTTCAACACCTTTATCTTCACCCCTCACTTTACGACAATCCATAATACCTTTGTTGCATGCAGTTGATATAGCACAGACACAAACCAGTTCCTCTCAATCACCTGTCACTGAGAGTATACTCCAACAAGTGACTGGGTTTGATGTTCATACCTCTGCTATCCCAGCAACAATTGAGGAGGTTACACTGCAGGGATTACTGGTAATTCCTAACAGTAGTTCAAGTGGAGCAGCCACTACAAATGTTGAACCCACTGGTTTACATTTGGACAGTGGTTACATTCATAAGACTCCCTTGAAGGCAATTCCTTCCATAGCACCTCTAAGAACCACTAGTGAGTTTGTTATGCCCACTGGTACCTTCAAAAGGCTATCAAGTGCTGAAGGAAGAAGACCCCAGTACCAAGAACAAGGGGCATCAATGAATGACTTTTGGGATTCATTTCCTAAGTCACACATTGGTACAACTACTGCTGGTGGGGAATCAGATGATCCCATTAACTTGGGTGATGATTTAAAATATCAAGAATTGACAGACAGAGTTGAAAATCTTGAAACATCAGTTGCTGAAATAAAGGATATGGTGCAACAGTTGTTAAAAACTCAAAAAAGCACAATCCACTGCTGTTCCAGCTCAAGCATCTGCACAACCTGCACCTGCTGCAAATGAGCTATGGAATGTATTTCAACCCCTGCTTGAAAAACAAAAACAAATGGCTGATCAGCAGCATGTAATACATGTACAAATGCTGACAAACATGGTGGAGTCAAGATTTAAAGATACTCAAGCAGACATCAAAGCTATCAAGGCTCAAATACAAAGCACCACTGGAAAAGTTCCTCCCACTATCCTTTTCATGAATAACCCCTTTCCAGATAATGCCAAAAAGGGGGAGAAAATCAGGTGGAAGAAGAAGGGAATTGAGGATGGTGTTTATATTAAGCCAGAAAAAGATAACCAGACTAAAGCTGCTGTATCAACACACACCACTTCACCACACACCATCAAAACCACTGTTCCGACCATCATCATCATCTATTATCACATCACCACCACCAAAACCAAACCCATCATCGTTACCTCATGTCATAAAGCAGAAGACAACAGATGTTACAACATCTGTTGTAATGACAACAGTGGCTGAAACACCAGTTGTTTCAACACCTGTTAGTCAGACACTTTCCACCACTCAAATCACTACCATTTCAACACCTGCTCAAAAGCAGAAGACATCTACTGACACATCAGTAGTTGTAATGACAACAGAGGTTGAAACACCAGTTGTTCCAACAGCTGTTAGTCAACCATCCACCACTGTTCTCAACATTTCTACATCACAACCAAAATCCCTTTCACCCAAAAAGCTTTACACAAGGAAAAGGAAATTTCAGAAGAATGCTGATGATATACCAGCACCTATTCCTTTATCCTCTACACCTTACAATGTCATCAATCCACAACCACCCACTCAAATATCCTCCACTAGAATTGAATCTGTTGCTGAGAAATATCCACTGCAATTGGAGGCTGTAAAGGACGAAATGAAACAATTCTATACAATAGATGATCCTTGGGAAAGAAGATTTCCTTCTCTCATTGGCTTCAAGAATCCATTAAACATGAGTGAGTATCTAAAACTCAAAGCCAGGCAAGCAGATATAAGAGCTAGACTTGAATGTAAAGACCAAGGTGATGAAGCCAGCTCTAAAAGAATGGAATTTTTACTCACTAAAGTCAAACAAATGGAAGATTATGCTAAAGTCCTGAGCAAAGACATGTCAAATATGCCACCTGATGCTGCCCTATAAAAGGTAATGAGAAAGGAGTTTCTTGAATTCATCATGAAAGAAAAGTTTTATCCAGCCAAAGAAGAACAATTCAGTGAATGGCCACTCATTGCACTAAAGCATGAGGTAACCAGAATCAAGAGAATCCAAAATGACCCAAGTAAGAAAAAGACAGCTCTAAATTGGAGTAAATACAAACAGGCCATTGATAAACTCACTTCAGAATACAAGAGAAAGAAACAGGAGTTAGTGGATGCAAATGTGAGAACTGCTAAAGCCATAGCAAAATGGACAAAGCAGTATACAGATGAGGCCTATGAAAGGCTGAAAAGAAGAAAAATGACAGATCCTAATTCACCAAAGAAGCCTGAACACAAAGAGCCAAAACAGGTCATTGATCCTAAACCACTGTTCATATCAGCAGATACCTCTATCATTGTGATAAACCAAGAAAAGAGGAAACAGCTGACTGTTGCAGAAGAAAAGGAAAAGGAAGCTGAATACTTTGAAGAAGCCATCAGTAACAACCCGCACTTTTGTGCGTTGTTACTACTCGTTATACTCGTTACGCCTAGCACCAGAGATTCGGATCATAATGTAACTATATCAGATACATCGCTATATCGCGGTATAATCGAATAATTACGCATATTTTATCACTATTACAAGCTATTTTCAGTAACACTCACGATGACGTTGAGTGAAGACTTAATCTACCTCCCTCGATAACCGTGAGGCGTCGAAAATGTAAACAATCAACGCTGAGAAAGACTATCGGGAGAGTACCATGTCTCCAGCCATCGTGACGATGACGGCAATACGAGCAAGTAGTACCCCGATAATCATTGTGGCACATCACGTCGAAGAACGCACTCTAAGGAACGCGTAACTCGACCATCGCACCGAATATTGGATATAAAGATACGTATATACGACCCTTTTGTGATTAATTATAATAAACAAATAAATAATAATATAAATATATGGAAATGTGGCCCAAACTATCGCAACGCACCAAAAACGAGGATCGAAAGGCCTCCGTACGGACGGGCCAGCCTAACGGCTGGGCCAACCGATCGGACGGGCCAGCCGAATGGATGGGCCAACCGATCGGACAGGCCAGCCGAACGGCTGGGCCAACCGATTAGACAGGCCAGCCTGCCCTCCTTTCCTTCCTCCTTGCCTATAAATAACCCTCATTCACCTCCAACACCCTTGTTGTCACTGTTGCTGCTCGACCAGAAGTTCCAACCCATTTATCTCTCGATTTCTCGCGATTCTTGTAAGTTTCTACCTCAAATCTTGTACTTCCTTGATCTATATGCATTCCCCCACCTTTCCATCTTTCAAATTCCAACTTTTAACCGTGAAATCAACGGATTTGAGGTGTTCTAGGATGATGTCATCAGGGAGTTCTTATGAACTTCAAGTGTTGGCCTCATTCCACTAAGAACAACTCAGATCTAAAGGATTTCCACAAGAATCAACAAGATTTTCACATCAGATCTACACCTAAACGCGAATAAAAGGATTGAAGGATGGTTTTCCAACTTTCTTTCAACTCTTTTACTCTCAAAGTATTCAAAAACGGTGGAATTGGAGCTTAAACCGACCTTCTACTCATTCTTAGTGTCGTGTTGGGCAAAGATCTGATTCCTAGTGATAAAACAACCAATTTTGGGTTAAACAAGGGAAACCGCCAAGAACAGCGAGTTCTGATGGAACTGGGTGATTCCCGGCCGATAGAACAAGCCGGTTTTGGTGGAATTTCAGTTGTTTAACGCGTCCCAGCAAACGTCTCGACCAAAACCACCGAAAAACTTGCAAATTGTCGAATACAGCTGGTCAGGCTAGCCGATCGGACAGGCCAGCCTATCGGACAGGACAGGCCAGCCTATCGAACAGGCCAACCTATCGGACAGGACAGGCCAGCCTATCGGACAGGCCAGCCTATCGGACAGGACAGGCCAGCCTATCGGACAGGACGGGCCAGCCTATCGAACAGGCCAGCCTCTTGGACAGGACAGGCCAGCCTATCGAACAGGCCAGCCTATCGGACAGGACAGGCCGGCCTATCGGACAGGCCAGCCGATCGGACAGGCCAGCCGATCGGACAGCCCCTCCGAACGGGCCAGCCTTTGATCTAATTACCATCCGTTTTCGTGTATTCCGTTATCATTTGACGTGCTATCCAATACTCATGAAATTAGTCTGAAATCAGGGCATTCTCAGGCATTATTCCGTCAATCCAACCAAATACGCACTGTGAGTATACTTGACCCCTTTTTATCGAATTTTGGGTGTAACATACGTTCCTTGTAAATCGAACCTATCAAACGAATGATTTAATTAGTAAACTTTTCACTTGCGAATATCTGTTTGCATAAATATACGTGATGCTAGTTGCATGTATGCTAGGACTTATACTCGTGACGTCCCACCACGACTAGTATAGTACTATTGCGCCCGACGGGGTCTAGTTATGCCATCGAAGAATCAAGCATCGAGGACTTAGCTGGTAGTATCAGTTTTGTGAGTATATATGTCGTGTATTACGTTTATGCATGTGGAAATTCGCAGCACTTTTAATCTACTATACTATTACATATCAAACCTGTATATTCGCCAATACTTTTGTATTGACATTATTTTAACGTATGTTGCAGGTTTAGTCGAATTCTACATCAATCAAGCTAGGGAGTCTAGAAACTCACCAAAAATCTAGGTTGTCGGATTAGAATTGTTCGAGAGGATAAGAAATCTGTGATGACTTATGTGATTGTATTATTTGTTAGTATGGGATAACGAATGTAATAAATATTATCGCAATTTAGTTGTTCTGGATTCTCTTGAGCAATCTGATTCGCCTAGTGCCGCGCCCCGATGATTCCGCCATCGGTTGGGGTGTGACAAAGAAAATGGCTTTAGATAAAGACAGATCAGCAAAGCTTCAAGACCTTGCCAAAAAGGTTTTAAACAAACCATCATCACCAAACACATCAGCAAAAATATCAGACATTGAGCTAGATCAACAAAAGAGACAAGAGCAGATTGACAAAGAAGTTGCAGAAGATATAGCTGCAGCAAATGATGTCATAAAAATGGCTTTCCAACAAATGTCTGAAAAATTCTGAGCAGCAAAAGCTCAGGATACTGTTTCACAAATATTTACAAGGCCAAAATCTGCCAACTCATTTGTGAATATGTGACAACCCGTACCTTAGACTTCCTTGATATTGTAATGTAGCTCGTATAAACGTCATGTGATCTTGTGATGTGTTTAGTTTCAATTGAATGATAACGTTTATGTGTTGCTTAAATGTTATGAGTTTGTACTTGTGTATGTTTTGGATCGCACAATTCTCGAAACCATATGGGTTTCGTCGAGCCCAAATACCTTTTAACCCAAACCGATCCCAAACCTACTCCCTGGTGGCTCGCATATATGCATGTGAGTTGCATATCATTCTATCCTTTTCAAGCACTTGCAAACCCTATTTCCTCTCAAGCAAGCGACGGCAGGAACTTCTTTTCGAAGCACTGTTTCTCTCGATCAAGCTTTCATCGAACAATCTCATCACCTCTCGGTTAGTGAACTCGTTTCGGTTTTGATCCTTGTCGACTATCCTTGTGTATGTGTAAACTTGCTGAATATGATTAGTGAGCGTTAGAATGGTTGTATATGACCTTGGGGTCTCGATAGGGATTGTCGTGGATATGATTAAAGGTGTGCATGATGTTGATTGCTATGAATGCTTGATAGGATTTTAGAATAACTAATTGATTGGACACTTAAGGAATCCGGTAACATCTATGTGCTAACGAACTCATGAAACTGATTTGGTCGATGGCTATGATGTTGTTATATGAATTGATGATTTAGAAATAAATATGGATCATGGAACAATATGCTCATTCGAATCGTTTTTGATGTTATTATGTGCCGTAATGTGCAAACATAGATCTAGGGTTCATACGAATTCAAGGAATGGAAACAGTTTGATCCGTTTTAAATGCTAAATGATTAAGATTAATTGTTATGGACATGTTTTGAATGATTCCCCAAATAATCGACCTTAGATTAGTGGAACCGATCCCATGATTTCAGCAATTAATAAACTGATTTCACATACAATCGCACAAGGTTGAGTCTGTCGCACAAGCCCACTCTAGTCGCACAACACTAGACTCGGACGAACTATTGGGCTGATTCATATTGGGCCTGCATTGTTGAATCGCACAAGTCGTGTCAGTCGCACAAGTCCGAATGGGCTTGTGTGTGAGTCGCACAAGGAGGCCCAATAGTGCTATCGGATGGACTTGAGTCTCATCTGGACCACGGGCCCGGTTACAGTCACACAAGTTGGACCCAGTCACACAAGCAAGGCCTGATCGCACAAGCCTGATGGGCCGCACAAGTTATTTGGGCCTAGACTTGGTTGGACTGTGTACCATCAACAAATTGTACGATTCGATTTCACTCACATTGGGCCGTAAATGTTGAACAGTTAAGTGATTTGGTTGAACCTTAGTCATGTGAATGTGATCTGTTTATACTCTTACTATGTGTAATGAACCATGCAACATTGTGTGATGCGTGCAATATGTTACTATGGAACTCAGGGTATATGAAACTAACGAGTCTTGATAATTATACTAGGCTTTGATTGACTAAGTGAAAACAAGTAATAAATCATACCTAGCAAACCAAGGTGAGTTCACTGCACTTTTCTAAGCATGCGTCCTGGTGGTTTGGGACATCTGGTAAACGTTCCGGGAAGGAATGCTGGGTAAAATGTTAAACTGGGATGTTAGTTATTAAACTCAATATCTATCATATAAGACCCCTTACATCTACCGTGTTGCTGGGAAGGCAACAAGGTATTTAGTTGATAGCGCTATTAGGTTTGGCACCTCACACCGGGCCGGAATGGACGGGCGTGAACTATTTACCTTGACCACTTGACCAATGCTTTGATAGAGTTATTGGGGTTTGGGCAAACACATCTAGTAGCCACATACGGTAATCGAGTTAATAACATCATCAAAACAAAATGTTGAACTGTTGTAAACACACATCTAGTAACTAAACGCGTTAATAAAACTTTGAACTCACCAGCGTTGTCTGACACACTTGTCTGCATGCTTGCAGGTCGTTAGATTGCTTGACATGGACTTGCTATCTGGGAGTGCTGGAGTGGTCATGGATCGAGGCTCTCAGATATATTTGATACATTGGTTTTGAACAGTTATATTGAAACAGTTGGTTTACAATTTACTATATGCTTCCGCTGAACTTCTCCTTTGATTGAAACTTATGTTTTGGATTTATATTTGGTGATCAATGAAATGTTTTATTTAAATACTATGCGTGGTTCAATGTGATTAGTGGCTTGGATCTGGATATGTCACACGTCCCGCGGTGTTCCCGCATGTGGTAGTTTGGGGGTGTGACAGTTTGGTATCAGAGCCACTGGTTATAGTGAACTAGGTTTTAAAACGTTTTTGTAAAACCAGACTATAACCGAACACCTTCGAAAATCGATCATGACACTCAGCTCCAGATTGTAAGGTTCGTCTTCTGTTTACTTTATGCCTTACTTGTTTAGCAGTCACACGCTCACAACTTGCATGAAACGACACACTAGATACTAGGGTGACTTGATAGTGTGACACTACTCTTTGACTTGTGTGAATCGTAACCCGGTGATACCTTTCGTTGTACGGGGGAAACTTCTAGCGCAAGCTAAGAGGCACTGAGATAAGCATGCAAATTGCCTTATTATTATGGGTGCACACTTAATAATAACGTGAGGTGCATGTAAGTCCCAGTGAGGCTTAACGAGCGTGAGAAGGGTTCTGCCCTATTGTGTGTAAATTTGGTAGTACGTAGATATCAACGTGATACTTGACTTTCACCTCATTTCGACTCTTAAATTGGTTCATTTCCGCATATAGAATCATGAGTGGACGAGGACACGGACGTGGTAACATCAACATGACTCAAGCTGAGTTAACGAATTTGATCAACACACGTGTGGCTGAGGCTTTGGCAGCCTACCAGGCTGGTACGATAAGTGCCAATTACCTTTTGTTCTTGTGTCGCGTACACGACTCTTACCCCTGTAATGTGTTTTCTTTCGTCCATTAGGTCAGCAAGCGCAAAACCAAAACAACCAGCCTGCGTGTACGTTCAAGATGTTCATGGATTGCAAGCCACAGACCTTCAACGGGACTGAAGGGGCAGTAGGACTCCTGCGATGGTTTGAGAAAGCAGAGTCGGTATTTGCTATGTGTAACTGTCCTGCTGGGGATAGGGTAAAGTATGCTACGGGCACACTCGAGGATAGTGCCCTGACATGGTGGAATGCCCAGGTTCAGCTGTTGGGTATCGAGGCAGCGAACGCCACTACTTGGGATGACTTTAAGGAATTGATCAGGGAAGAGTATTGCCCTCGCGATGAGATCCAGAAATTGGAGAATGAGTATTATGACCTGAAATGGTGGGATCTGAAATTGAAGCATATGTGAAGCGGTCGTATGAGTTGGCTGACATGTGCCCGAATCTGTCCCGACCCATGCCTCGAAAATTGAGTTGTTCATTAAGGGATTACCTCCACGAGTGAAGGGTTTAGTTACTGCAGCAAATCTCAACAACTTGACACAAATCGTCCGTTTGGCTCACAAGATCGTTGATCAAGAGGTGGAGAGTAATTCACTACCACCACGTGTTTCTGCTACTACTACTGCCGCTACTACAGCCACCACCCCCGCCACTGACGGCAAGCGGAAATGGAACGACGCTGACAAAGCAACCAGTGTCAGCCAATCCCAGAAAAGGCCTGACAACAGCAACAACCGCAGTTTCAGTCAGTCGTCTTCAGTCAATCAAGGTCAGGGCAGTAATCAGAATCAGGGTTCTTATGTTGGGAAGAAGCCCAAGTGCAATAAGTGTGGCTATCATCATTACGGACAGTGTGTCCGGGCCTGCCGTAGATGCGAGAAAGTGGGCCATGAGGCCAAAGACTGTAGAGCCCCGCAGCCGAAACATCAACAGCAGCAAAACCAGTAGTATCAGAGACAACAAAGGCAGCAACCGTAGTAGAATCAGGGTCTCAAGAAAGGGTGCTATCAGTGTGGGGATGAGGGCCACTTTAAGCAGGATTGCCCTCAATTGAATCAGAACGCCAACGACAACAACCGCCAGAATAACAACAACAATGCTGGAAACAACAACAACAACGGCAACAATGGGGGCAACGGTGCCCGTGGAAGGGTATTCACGATCGGGGCTGGGGATGCTAGGAACGACGGCAATGTCGTGACTGGTACGTTTTCTGTGAACAATCTTATTGCTTCTGTGTTATTTGATTCCGGTGCCGATTGGAGTTATGTGTCCCTAGAGTTTAGTCAGCGACTAGTGTTAACTCCCACACCTTTAGAGGTTAAGCAAGAAGTAGAATTAACTGATGGTAAAACGATAGAAGCTTGGCATGTCCTTTTTGGGTGTAAACTAGACCTCGTGGGTCAAGTGTTTGATATTGATCTCCTTCCTGTTACCCTCGGTAGTTTCGATATAGTGGTTGGTATGGATTGGCTATCTAAGCACCAAGCTGAAATTCTGTGTAAGGAAAAGATTGTGCGTATCCCTATCCCTAGTGGGGAGCCATTGTCGGTTCAAGGACATCGCAGTGGTGCGATGGTTGGTATTATTTCAGCTAAGCAAGTGCAAAAGTGTCTAAGAAAAGGGTATCCTTCTATCTTGGCACTTGTTACTGACACTCCATCAGAAGAAAGGAAGATCGAGAATCTGCCAGTAGTATGTGATTTCGCCGATGTATTTCCTGAGGAGCTTCCTGGTTAACCTCCTCACCGTCAAGTGGAGTTTCAGATTGACCTTGCGCCAGGAGCGGCCCCAATTGCTCGCACTTCTTATTGTCTAGCACCTGGTGAGTTGCAGGAGCTATCTAATCAGCTGCAAGAGTTACTGGACAGAGGATTTATTCGACCCAGTTCTTCGCCTTGGGGAGCCCCAGTACTGTTCGTAAAGAAGAAAGACGAGTCCTTTCGCATGTGCATTGATTATCGGGAACTCAACAAGGTGACTATCAAGAACCGTTACCCATTGCCATGCATCGACGACTTGTTTGACCAGTTGTAAGGGTCAAGCTTTTATTCGAAGATAGACTTAAGATCGGGCTACCATCAAGTGAGAGTCCGAGAGGGGGATGTTCCGAAAACGGCTTTTCGAACGCACTATGGGCACTATGAGTTCTTGGTTATGCCGTTTGGATTGACGAATGCACCAATGGTCTTCATGGATCTCATGAACCGCGTATGCAAGCCGTATCTTGACGATTTCGTTATAGTATCCATAGATGACATTTTAATCTACTCGAAGAGCAAGGAAGATCACAAGCGACATCTGCATCTTATCTTGGAGCTCCTGAGGAAGGAGCAGCTTTACGCGAAGTTTTCTAAGTGTGATTTCTGGATTCGAGAAGTACACTTTCTTGGGCATATCGTCAACGAGTTGGGGATAAATGTGGATCCTGCTAAGATCGATGCTATTAGGAGTTGGGCGGCACTGAAGAATCCTTCAGAGGCGCGACAATTCCTGGGTCTTGCAGGGTACTATCGTCGGTTTATCCAGGATTTCTCGAAGATTGATCGGAGTGTCGCGCTCCGGTCAAAGATAATATTTATAAGCCCGAATTACCCTTAACAATGTGTTAGTGGTAGTAAGGGGTCGATCCACGAAGAGTATGTGGTTTGTGTATGGACTTGACTGAACTATAAAGAATCGTCACAATTATGAAGCTTGCCAGATATTTTTTTGTATTTTTGTTTAGTAGAAAGATGTGAATTTAAACTACTGAAATTGGAGTAATTAATTAACAACTACTGATTAACGATTGCAAGCAATTCGGATACTAGAACAATAATAAATAAAAGGAATCACACCCGGTTTCGGTAATTGCTAACCTAGGATTTCTACAAGTTTAGTTTCAACTCAAATGCATTTGATTAACGGATTTAGTGTACCGTGACTTAGGTGCTACTAACTATCAACGCCCCGAAGAACGGACAAAAAGACACTTTGTAATCAACACAAGTAAATCCTAACAATGACAACGTACAATTACATATCACCGTTTCGCAAAGTCATAACTTTTAACATCGCTTGACAATTCACGAATTCGTAACAAATGTAACACTATTGTCAAGAGTTTCAAAAATCAAATACAAATTGTCACTAAGATGAAACAAGAACAAATTGAAACCCTAAAATTAACAACTACCTACACCGGGGTGAAACCGAGATGATTAGCCGCTCATGGTTGATGCAACTTGATCACCAGATGTTTTGAATGCGAATGGAGTCATCTTGAAGCTTGATTGGAGGATTGGTGAATGATGAAGGTTGATGATGGATGATGATGGTAGAAGGATTAGGGTTTGTGGAATGATTGATTGTGTAGATGGTGATGATAGATGTGTAATAGGGATGGAATGGTAGGTGAATAAGGCTCCAAGATCAAGTTTCAAACTCCCAAAAGTGTGTAACCCCCGTTTTTGGTTGGTGACTATGCCCCTTAATTCGTCAAAAAGTCAAACCATACAAAAATTCGCGATTCACTTTTGAAGGGCCGTCGCCGACGGTGGATGTGTCCGTCGGCGATGGTGCATGCTTTGTTGATTTTGGCCGACGGTTAAACACGCTGTCTACGGACACTTTTTGGCGACGGACTATTTCAACAGCCGTCGGCAACGGCCCATATAGGCGTCGGCGACGGTGCCTCTATATCTGTTTTTCTGTTATGTTCAATTCTTGAGTCCGGTTGACCCGTTTCGCGTTCCGGTGGTCCAGTTTTCACTCCGGTGACCCGTAAAGCTCCCGAAAAGCTCCTTAAGCTCCAATAGACATGCAAAACACATATCTAATCAAGAGTAGGCAATTCGAAACTAAAACTTGTGTAAAAACATCAAATTAAACAATTACAAGCACCGGTTTTCGACCACGTATCACATCCCCACACTTGTCTTTTGCTTGCCCTCAAGCAAATCTGTTTTTCACTTTCACGTGGGTCGAACAACGAATATACATCCCATTCCCGAGACAAAGGTTAAGGTCGAATGTCATGCTAAAGTTCAAACTCTTTACAATATTCGGTGCCTTTAATGGTAACGTGCTTTTAGATGCACAAATGGTTACCCAAGATTAATCCGCCCGTGAAACTAACACTTCATGCACATCCCTCACAATGTTCTCTCCACTCGGCTTATAAATTGGCTAATGTTTATAATGTATTAGCACTTCAAAGAATATGCACTCAAACCGATTAGAACACATACCCGCATAAGCTTGCAACTCAATGATTCTCCACTATTGATCACGAACACTAAGCACAAGTCAAAAGGTCTTTGTAAGGGTTGTAACGGGGCCAGGCTAAGGGTAGGAAACAGGATATTTAAAGTGGCTAAGGTGATGAAAAATTCGATTTTTATTACAAACCACTAAACTAAACAAAACTAGATATAACTATCAACTATGAGGCAACAACTTTCGCCTTTTATTCAACGACTACTAACACTTCTTTTTGTATTTTTCTCAATTTTTACTCTTTTTCATAACATTTTCTGATTTTGATGGATTTTTTTTTCAAAGAAACTATACAAACTTGAATTCCTAAAATCGAATTTTCATCACACGGGTTTAAAAAGAAAAGGCTTATAGTTATGAGCTATAGGTGGTCAAACGAAAGGTTTAGGCTCAAATTGGGCAACTAGGGGATTTATTTGGGTAAGGATAGATAAATGGTTTTAAGAGAAAAGGTTTACCTAATGCCTTAATCATTCTCGTGCTTGTATTCGGTCTATAGTCTCAAACGTATCAAAAGTTGCAAGTTCTACAATATATGACTAATGGTCCACTCAAACAAAGAAACACAAACATGTAATCTACGATATAAAAGTGGCTCAAATTCTCACATATCTAGAAAGGTATGTTATGTGACATGCATAAACTACTAGTTTCTTAGGCGGATTATTCCCAAATAACCACCCACTAAATACCCGTCATGCTATTAACTTGAACTTGACCATGACAAAGGACCAAATGGTTTGTGACATCCCTCGTTGACTTAGTTACTTGTGTTTTTTACAATCGCTTTTGAGACAAGAACTTTTTGAAAATTTTCCCCCATCCCCACACTTGAGGTAAACATTGTCCTCAATGTGTAGTGTTTAAATGAGCGGGTCAAACTCGAAAATTTTTACTACTCCCCCATCCCCACACTTGAAACACATATTGTCCTCAATGTGTAAGAACTAGAGTTTTAAAAATGCCCAAGGAATGTGACACGACTAATCTTCCCAATTTTTCACCCCGGAAATTAAAATACACAATACAATCCACTTATTCTTAGCTAAAAATCAAAGTAAAAAGAAACACATGCACCTGATTTTTGTCGCTTGATGCTCATATCCTTCGTCTCTTCATAAAAATGGTTGTCCCGCGAACATGTTGTACCTACAAATTCTAATCCTTATGTAGAAGCATGCTTCTCACAACCATCAAAATTTGTTAGTTACTTAGTTCTATCCTTTTCCTGTCACGGCCCCCGACCCGGTTTGACCCGTTTCAGGAGCCGCGGGACAGGAATCCCGTGGTATTTGATTTAGGCGACAGCGGAAGTCTTTTTAAAACATGATCTCTTAATAATTTAAACTGCTCGTTTCATAATTTAGGGATAAATTCCCAAAATTTACAATACTGTGATTTCTCAGGGAAATCTTTATTTTCAAAACATGTTCATTTATTTATTTACATTGAGTCACTTTTCTAAGCTGGGAGTGCTCCACGGCACTTTTCTTTGCTCATACCATGTCACCTGAAACATGTTTGAAAAAGGTTTTGTCAGCAGGGAAATACTGAGTGAATCATTCATTTTACTTAAAATGACACATTTATTATAATCTACAGTATTAAGGGGAATTACAATGTTTCTGATATCAAACCAACTACCCACAGTACTTGTCACTCGACTACCCATTGGCTATCTCGTTGTCCAAATGGTGTCTGTGACTGTGGTCAGATCACCCCTTGGCTAACTCGTTGTCCAAGTGTGACGGGAAATAAGTAATGTATACAAAACCCCACATACCGGCTGTACTTTAGTGATTACATAGACTTAATCCCTGTAATTATAACTTTGGAAAATAATTTGGATTTTTGTAAAACAGTTGATAAAAAGAGAATGACTCACATTGCAGATTTACGAGCAGAGTATAAGCTTTACTGATTAGCCTTCTAACCTAATTTAAATAACAATGCACACACAAATGGGATTAGTAACTAATTCAGCAGTTACGTCAATTCACGAGATTAAACCCTCACAACTATTATCAAGTGCAATACTTAACAATTCAATGGATTCACAATGAATGACAAAGCATAGTCCGAATTCGAACAACACTCAAACACTCAAGTTGAAATCACAATGATTAACAAAGTATAAGCTCAATTTGAGCAGCACTCGGACAATCGTTGGATAGTTATAATCGATCGGACGTTGAATCGTAATAGCGATCGAGTTATTACCCTGATTGCGGCAGCACCTCGTGATCGTGTGTGTTTAATTGTGGTATAACAGTGATATCTCGACGTCTACAGAAGCTATTCACGTCGTTCCAAGTTCAACAGTTAAGTGCCAATGTCGGCTATTTATAGCAAATTTTGGGACCTCCTTACGGACCGTAAGCCGGACCCTTTACGGTCCGTAAGCTAAGCAGTCTAAATATAGGCTGCCTAGGCTCGGTTGTAGCTTGGGTGACTCAACTTTTCAACAAATCAGAGTAAAGCAACGTTTATATTTAGATAATTATCAACTAGGGTTTGCCCCCCTCGAGTTTTAGGGGCCCTGATCCTGATTCCGATCATTCTGAAAATTTTAGGGCTAGTGCAGAATTACTTGGGTGTCTTAATTAGGGTTTTCTTATTGACTAATTATCGTCCTAATTATTGATTTTAGTGACAGTTGTTACATCCTCCCTACCTTGAGAAAAATCTCGTCCTCGAGATTTACTGAAATAGATGAGGATACTTTCGCTTCATCTCTGATTCCAGTTCCCAAGTATATGCTGGTCCTCTCTTGGATTCCCATTTGACTTTGACCAACACCAGTCATTTATGTTTGAGAAACTTAATCTTCCGATCTTCTATTTGTAGGGGTTTCTCTATGAATTTCAGCTTTTCATTTACCTCTATATCTTGAAGAGGTACTACCAGGGATTCGTCTGATAGACATTTCTTGAGATTGGATACATGAAACACATCATGTACTCCCGCTAGCTCTTCTGGTAGTTGTAACTGATAAGCTACTGGTCCTATTCGTTGGATCACTGGGAATGGTCCAACATATCTGGGACTCAGTTTTCCTTTCTTACCAAATCGTACTACTCCTTTCCAAGGAGATACTTTTAATAGTACTTTGTCTCCGACTTGGAATTCTAATGGTTTACGGCGATTATCTGCATAGCTCTTCTGACGATCTCTAGCAGTCTTCAGTCTTTCCTTGATTTGTGATATCTTGTCAGTAGTTTCTTGCACAATCTCTGGTCCTGATAACTGACTTTCTCCTATCTCTGCCCAACAAACGGGAGTTCTGCACTTGCGTCCATACAGTGCTTCGAATGGAGCAGCTTCGATGCTCGAATGATAACTATTGTTATAGGAGAATTCAATTAATGGTAAATGGCCATCCCAATTACCACCAAAGTCAATTACACATGCTCGGAGCATGTCTTCCAGGGTTTGTATCGTCCTTTCACTTTGTCCGTCTGTTTGAGGATGATATGCAGTACTTAAATTGAGTCGAGTTCCCATTGCTTCTTGGAATCTTGTCCAGAAACGGGAAGTAAAACGACTATCTCTATCCGATACAATGGAGAGTGGGACTCCATGTAAGGATACTACTTCATCTACATACAACTTGGCTAATCTTTCCATGCTAAAGGTTTCCTTCATTGGTAGAAAATGAGCTGATTTGGTTAATCGGTCCACAATTACCCAAATAGCATCATTACCTTTCCTGGTTCTGGGTAACTTAGTAACAAAATCCATTGTTATGAGTTCCCATTTCCATACAGGCATTTCTAACTGTTGTAGTAGTCCTGAAGGTTTCTGATGTTCGACTTTAACTTGTGAACAGGTTAAACACTTAGATACGTATTCGGCTATATCCTTTTTCATTCCTATCCACCAAAAATTATTCTTTAAATCTTGGTACATCTTATTGTTTCCTGGATGTACAGTATACCTAGATTTATGAGATTCTTCTAAAATCTTATTTCTTAATTCTCCTTGCCTAGGTACCCAAATTCGTTTCTTGTGGAATCTCCAAATTCCATCTTTTCCTTGTTCTAATTCTTTTAGGTAACCTTTCATTCCTTCGGCATCGTCCTTGATTGCCGTTCCTTGAACTTCCTTTATTTGTTCCATTAAATCTAATTGTAGATTTAACCTAAGAGCACGGACTCGCTTTTGCTTTTCATGATATTTACGACTTAAGGCGTCGGCAACTACGTTCGCCTTTCCTTCGTGATATTGAATATCACAGTCGTAATCACTTAAGATTTCCATCCACCTTCTTTGCCTCATATTTAACTCTTTTTGCCCAAATATATACTTTAAACTCTTATGGTCCGTATAGACAGTAAACTTACTTCCATACAGATAATGTCTCCAGATCTTAAGGGCAAAAATTATGGCTCCCAACTCTAGATCATGAGTTGTATAATTTTCTTCGTGCTTTTTCAATTGCCTAGAGGCATACGCAATTACCTTTTTGCGTTGCATCAACACACATCCATATCCTAATTTTGAAGCATCACAGTATACTTCAAAATCCTCAGTTCCTTCGGGTAAAGCTAAAATTGGAGCATTTGTCAATTTGTGCTTTAGAATCCTAAAAGCTTCCTCTTGTCTAGATCCCCATTCAAACTTAACGGCTTTACAGGTTAGCTTAGTTAAAGGTACAGCTATCCTAGAAAAATCTTTAATAAATCGTCTATAGTATCCAGCTAGGCCTAGAAAACTTCTAACTTCCATAGCTGTTCGTGGAGCTTTCCAATTCGCGATTGCTTCTATTTTAGCAGGATCTACGTGAATTCCTTCGTGATTCACCATATGACCTAAAAATTGCACTTCTTGTAGCCAGAATTCGCACTTTGAGAATTTGGCATAAAGCTTTTCTTTTCTTAACAAAGTTAAGAGTGCATGCAAGTACTCACAATGTTCCTTCTGACTTTTGGAATAAATGAGTACATCGTCAATGAAAACGATCACAAATTTATCCAAGTATGGTTTACAGATTCTATTCATCATGTCCATAAATGCAGCTGGGGCATTTGTTAATCCAAAGGGCATGACTGTAAACTCATAATGACGATACCTAGTTCTAAAAGCAGTTTTAGGTATGTCCTCCTCTTGCACTTTCAACTGATGATATCCTGATCTTAAATCTATCTTAGAGAAATACCTAGCTCCTTGCAATTGATCAAAAAGATCATCAATCCTAGGTAATGGGTATCGGTTCTTAATTGTAACCTTATTCAATTCCCTATAATCGATACACATTCTCATTGATCCATCTTTCTTTTTCACAAACAACACTGGTGCACCCCAAGGGGATGAACTCGGTTGTATGAATCCTTTGCTTAGTAATTCATGTAATTGCTTTTTCAATTCTAGCATTTTAGTAGGTGCTAATCGATAAGGTGTCCTAGCTATTGGTGTAGTACTTGGAATTAAATGAATTCTAAACTCTACTTCCCTATCAGGTGGTAAACCAGGTAATTCTTCAGGAAAAACATCTGGATATTCTGAAACTATAGGAATGTCCTGGAGTTCCTTACTTTTAGTGTTAATGATTACAGAAATCATATACACCATTTCTTGTTTCCTTGAATAACTAGCCAATTTCATTACTGAAATGAATTTCAGTGGCTTCCGAGGTCTATCTCCTATGATTAGAATCACTTCTCCTGTGGGAGTACGGATTTCTACGGAATTCTTATCACACAGGATTCGGGCATGGTTGGCTATTAACCAATCCTTCCTAATACCACATCGAATCCGGCTAAATTCATAGGTAACAGGTTTGCAGAAAACTTATGACCTAATAATTCTATTTTTACTTCTTGCAAAACCTTATCTATGTTGACAGAATTTCCATCTGCCGTTTCAATAGAAAAGATCTGCCTCAGTGTATTTAGAGGTAAGTTAAGAGCTTGGCAGAATGCAGTATTAATGAAACTTTGGTTTGCACCAGAATCAAATAATACTTTTGCATAGACGTTATGCACTAAGAACGTACCCGCTATCACGTCTGGAATAAGTTCGGCTTCTTGAGTGGTCAGCTGGAATGCACGCGCATTTTTCTTAGTTATTCCATCGGCCGTTTTAGTTTTATTGTCTGCTGGTTGGGCTAACTTAGGACATTCAGGTTTGATATGCCCTGTTTCTCCGCAGTTATAACAGATTCTTGTTTTCCTTCTGCAGTCTTCTTCCCGATGTCCTTTTGCCTTGCAGAAGTTGCAAAATATATTGCACTGTCCATAGTGTTTCTTTTTGCAATTTCTGCAGAAAGGAGGTGACAAGTATTGCCCGGTTCCTCTTTTCTTGAATTTACTGCTATTACTACCCACACGAAATCCTTGGGTAATCTTCTGAGCCAATTCCTTCTTGCGATCTTCTTCTCTGGTGCGGACTAGTTCATCGGTTAAGGTATTAGCTAATTCCACAGCATCGTCAATCGTGCGTGGTCTCGCAGCTTTAACGATGTTACGGATTTCTCCAATTAATCCCCAAATATAACGGGAAATAAGTACCGGTTCTGGCGAAGCCAGGGAAGGTACCACTCTCACATATTCGAAGAATGTCGAAGTATATCCTCGACAGTCTATACCTAGCATACGATGACTCAGGAACTTATTTGCCATTTGTTCCTTCTCGTATTCGGGACAGAATTTTCTTTCGACAAGACTCTTAAATTCTTCCCAATTCATTGCATAAGCCACCCTTCTTCCTTTTGCTTGTAGCACCGTGTTCCACCATTCTAACGCCCCTTCTTTGAACAAGTTTGATGCATACATCACTTGATCTTCTTCAGCACATTTACTTATTGCAATTACTGCCTCGGTTTTCTTTAACCAACGCAGTGTTGCAGTTGCCCCTTCATTACCTGCAAATTCTACGGGTTTACAGGCAAGAAATTCTTTGTAAGTGCAACCAGGCGTTGCAGCTTTCATTCTCTTAGGGAGTGGAGCCTGTTGCGGATCATGATAGTCATGATTGCCGCCTCCATTTATGCTGTTACTGCCGTTATCTTCCGGAATACGTTTACTAGGAATTAATTGTGGTTCGGCAGGTTTCTGAACAGCAGCCACGATTTCTGGAATAGCATTGGCTATCCCTTGAGCAATGAAGTGTTCAATATCTTGTCTAGTTATATATTGATCTTCCTGATTTTGCTCAGACTGGTTTATTTCATTAACTGGTTCACTATTGGCGTTTTCCATCTGCGAATTAGAAATTATTAGTGTCTAATTATTAATATCAAAATTACAGATACATACACAGAAAAACACATAGATCAGCATAACATGCAAACATAGTCAAAATTGTCGATGCCTCGACTTCTATTTTGTTTCATATATTATACCTGCTTCGATACACACTTTTTATCTTACAGTGTTTTATTGCCCATTTTACAGAATCAGTTTTACTATATTAGTTATAATACAAACAAACTTTTCCAAACCCCTACTATCTTTTGGTCCACTGGCAGTTTCAGTAACGACGTTCCCTCTCGTCGTACTTCCAAGAAATCTGTTCCCCCATTTCCCTGATCCAATTCCCGGTGCCTATCAGTTCTTCACCAAACTGACGTAGCTCAGCTAAATTTTCATAGCTCATTGGCGGATTAGGGACAGGTTCTGGATCAAACTGTGGGAGAAAACTATAGGGACTATTAACTATATTTTGGAATTGCCAGTCATTGGTCCACCATTCCTCCATTTGGCCTAATGGTCGGGTGTGAACTAGTGGGTCTGGAATAGCTGGTCCTAGGTTTATTGGGAATTGGGCTGTAGCAGGATAAGAGAAGAGATTATTGTTGATAGGCTCTAGAACATCACAATTATTTAATAGGCGGTCTATTTCGTCCTGGAATGTGGTTTCCTCAGACTGTTTAGAGCTTTCTCCGATCTCTATTCCCTTTTGTTTTAGGTCTATCCCTATTTCTGCTGGCTTGGAACTTTCTCCGGTTTCTATTTCTTTTCCCTTGCTCACACTCACAGGATTTTCTATTTTAGGGATTCTCCTAGGTTTTCTTCTACGCACTTTTCGCCACCCTACATATCTTCTCTTCTTTTTAGGTTTGGCTTTTTCCAGCGGTGGAGCTTGGAATTCCAGAGGTTCCTCTATGTCAGCAATGTAACCAGTGAAGTTGTGGGAGACTTCAATTGGCACAGGATAGAGGTTAAGATACTAAAATGCTTCCGACATCTCATTCATGCTGTACGGCATATATGCACAAAATGCTAAGTTAAAACTTTGGAACAAAGCTTAACAAATAAACATTTTTATTGCATACCAATTTGTACAACATACAGCAAACAGAACACATTCAGATTTATTTATTTATTTACTGGGAAGTAAATATTTCTAGATTTAAAGCTTAAAAATTTGCATTTTCTGCTACAGTGGCGAGCAGATACAGACTTGCCCATTTTTCATCTAAGTTATTTTCCCTTGGTGGATTATTATTAATTTCCTGAATTTCTGGGTTAAACCTCACTCTCTTGGTTCGGGGTTTCTTTTTCTCTTGACCTTTTCTAAGGATTGAATTCCTTTTCTCCGGTGTAAGTGGGTTTTCATAATTGGCCTTACGGACAAAGATTCCCTCTTCTAAATTGGTGGGAGATTTGGAGGAAGAGGTTCCCTGTTCTTTAGGTGTACTATCTAATTTGCGATAGATAGCAGAAATCTTTTGTTTACCCATACTGTAATTTTAACAATTAATCAGTTAATAAGCATATATTCACAGAATAACAAATAAAACTTTTGATAAACTTAAATTAATTAGAACAATGAGCTTAATCAGTAAGCTTAAAACAGTGGCTCTGAACCACCTTTTCCTGTCACGGCCCCCGACCCGGTTTGACCCGTTTCAGGAGCCGCGGGACAGGAATCCCGTGGTATTTGATTTAGGCGACAGCGGAAGTCTTTTTAAAACAAGATCTCTTAATAATTTAAACTGCTCGTTTCATAATTTAGGGATAAATTCCCAAAATTTACAATACTGTGATTTCTCAGGGAAATCTTTATTTTCAAAACATGTTCACATTGAGCCACTTTTCTAAGCTGGGAGTGCTCCACGGCACTTTTCTTTGCTCATACCATATCACCTGAAACATGTTTGAAAAAGGTTTTGTCAGCAGGGAAATACTAAGTGAATCATTCATTTTACTTAAAATGACACATTTGTTATAATCTACAGTATTAAGGGGAATTACAATGTTTCTGATATCAAACCAACTACCCACAGTACTTGTCACTCGACTACCCATTGGCTATCTCGTTGTCCAAATGGTGTCTGTGACTGTGGTGAGATCACCCCTTGGCTAACTCGTTGTCCAAGTGTGACGGGAAATAAGTAATGTATACAAAACCCCACATACCGGCTGTACTTTGGTGATTACATAGACTTAATCCCTGTAATTATAACTTTGGAAAATAATTTGGATTTTTGTAAAACAGTTGATAAAAAGAGAATGACTCACATTGCAGATTTACGAGCAGAGTATAAGCTTTACTGATTAGCCTTCTAACCTAATTTAAATAACAATGCACACACAAACGGGATTAGTAACTAATTCAGCAGTTACGTCAATTGACGAGATTAAACCCTCACAACTATTATCAAGTGCAATACTTAACAATTCAATGGATTCACAACGAATGACAGAGCATAGTCCGAATTCGAACAGCACTCAAACATTCAAGTTGAAATCACAATGAATAACAAAGTACAAGCTCAATTTGAGCAGCACTCGGACAATCGTTGGATAGTTATAATCGATCGGACGTTGAATCGTAATAGCGATCGAGTTATTACCCTGATTGCGGCAGCACCTCGTGATCGTGTGTGTTTAATTGTGGTATAACAATGATATCTCGACGTCTACAGAAGCTATTCACGTCGTTCCAAGTTCAACAGTTAAGTGCCAATGTCGGCTATTTATAGCAAATTTTGGGACCTCCTTACGGACCGTAAGCCGGACCCTTTACGGTCCGTAAGCTAAGCAGTCTAAATATAGGCTGCCTAGGCTCGGTTGCAGCTTGGGTGACTCAACTTTTCAACAAATCAGAGTAAAGCAACGTTTATATTTAGATAATTATCAACTAGGGTTTGCCCCCCTCGAGTTTTAGGGGCCCTGATCCTGATTCCGATCATTCTGAAAATTTTAGGGCTAGTGCAGAATTACTTGGGTGTCTTAATTAGGGTTTTCTTATTGTCTAATTATCGTCCTAATTATTGATTTTAGTGACAGTTGTTACACTTTTTATGAACACGTTACCAAATCATGCGTTATTTCACTTCGATTTATGTGGAAAATATTTTACAACAACAACAAACCTAACTCACTTTCGTAGGAATCACGGTTGCATTTAGCGTATGCAACAAGCCCTTTTAAACCCCCCAATAGCTTGGGAGGACGAGTAGGTCTCGTGAGGGTTATATAGGGAACACACCCACAACGTTCATTTAACTAGGCGATAATTTAAATAACAAAATGATAATAACGGAAACAAAATAAAAATATACAACAACAACAACAAAAAAAACGTACCTCGCCTCTACCGCTGATATCTCTCATTCGGGTTCACGGGCGGATTCGGCTGGTACGGATAACCAGTAAGGGCCTCAAACATATCCCTATAGTTATCCATCGGGCTTGACTCTTGTTGAGGTGGCGGTTGGTACGGCATCGGAACAAAACTCGAGCCGACTGCTTCGGGCCAATGAGGGGTTGGATCGGATGGCCCTTGCGGGTGAGGAAGGTTGGGGTAATCGGTCCACCCTGAATGTTCAGCATATGGAAGCCCGGCTTGATAATCTCGTTGATGGCGTTCTTGGTCATGGAGCACCTTGAAATTATTAATCGCCATCTGGTTGGAGAAAGCCAACGCCCCCCATCGGCGTTGGTCCAACTCTGCCTGTGCATTCCGGCGCCTAGCATCCTCTTCCTCCCATGCTTGTCTGCTGGCCCTTTCCTCTTCTTGCAGCTGTATCATGCGTTCCATTTGTGATTGTTGCAACGCATGTTGCAGCTGCTGTTCCTCCAACTGCTTTTCCACCCTCTCGCGGAAAGATGATTAAAAACCCCATTGTTGTTGTGAGTACGCCCCTTGCGCCTCTTCCCATTCCTTCCGACTAGCATGGTACTCTCTTGCTTCACCAATACCCGCCGACACATTGTCGTAGATTGCTTGATCCCCACGGTTCCACAACCGATACGACGGTATTTGCCTTTGATTCACAAAATCTGCCACATTGGCAGGGATTTCCCTATGCTTCTTCCTGTACCTACGCCTCGGTCCCCGTGGACCGGAAGGATCAATGTCCTCCTCAACATCGGGCATCTCCTCATCGCCCCCTTCTTCATCACCTTCTTCATCACCCTTTTTGTCGTTGAAACGATAACTATCCCCTTGCTCATCTTCAACCGTGTGCAAATGCCCAAAAGCTTTCACGGTTATGTTCCAATGTCGCCTCGTAGAGGCGAAGTTGAATTGATCAATGGGCTTGGATACCCATAGTGAGTCTTGAGGTAATGCATTTTGTTGGAGAATCATGGCGCTGATCAACCTTGCGTAAGGAATCATTTTGCGCTTAAATGATTCCCGTGTGTCCCAGGTGTTAATCATAACAATTTGACGCCACGAGAGCTTTGGCGTCCCATATAACAATGCATGCGCAACCCGACAGTCGGGTGCCTTCACCGTTCCACGGTCCCCGAACCGTACCATAATGTTCTCCAACGAGATACCTTGCAATATCTTTCCCATCAGAGACATATCTGCCCTTGCATTACCTGCACCCCCAGAACTGGGTAATGTATCCTCTAAAAGCCTCACTGGGTCCGCATCGTTTTTCTTGTTGTCCAAAAACTGATCATACCCATAATAGTCATACGCATCAACCCCGAGTGAATCAAACCTCGCAATAGCATTCATATGCTCGAAGGACATGACCATTTGAGCTTTTCCAATGTTACCAATCAACTTCCACCTATGAGCCGGTCTATCAGAGTTTTCAAAACGAAGGGTGGACAGCCACTCACAAACTGCCCCCAAGTATACGCGAGTGGTGATGTCATCACACCAGTCAATCACCCGTTCCCAACCAAGTTTCTCAAACCTTTGCACTATACCAATCTTCCTAAACTCTTCAACATCCACCGTACGTTCACAAACCGCCCTGTCGGGTACGGGTTTTGAAATGCCCGTAACCATTTTCATCTTCCACATCTTGGCTTCCAACCTCTTATTATTGTATCTAGAAAGAGCCTTTGTTTTCTCTTCCTTCCATGTCGAGGCCGACCCACTGTTCTTAGCCTCTTCCCACTTCCAATCTTGTCTTTCAAGTTGCCCATCACCCTCTTCTACGTTACTAAGTTGTTCCCAACGTCTTTGATATACCCCGGAGCCCGAACCGGCTCCCGAAGATGAACCTTGACCAGAAGTCTTTGCTTTCTTTCCTCCTTGAAACATAGCTACAATCACAAGGCAAAGACAACAACAATTAGCACATTCCAAACCTTCAACAATCTCAAACTTTGAACATGGTATGCAACGTTGAACTTCAATCAAATTTTAGATGTAAAATCGCCATTTTAAACTTCCAAAGTCGCTCATTTTATCATCTATATTGACTAACACGTTTAATCCTAAGATTTTTCAACAGAAAACCATGGTTCAACAATGTTCAACATTAATACTATATTCAATCATGCAAAAGTTTTAGTGTAATCATATCACTAAAACTAAAGTATGCTCAAATCCATCCAAATCAAACAAACATCCTTAAATTCATACTAACACATACTACATTGTGATAAACAACCTACTCTTAAACAATAAGCTTAAAATTTCGGAAGAAATCAACAACACATATGAAATTAAAGCATAATTTAAGTGAAAAGTCATACCTTTGATGAAGGTTGACAAGAAGAACTAAAGAAAAGTGTAAAACAAGAAACTTGGATGAACACTCTTCAGAACCCTAAAACGCACGTCCAGAAATCTTGCAAACGAGCAAGAATTGATGAAATTGGTTATGGGGGTTTTGTTCCTCTCTGAAAATCACTCAGGATAGACTCTAAAATCACTGGATTTGGTTAAGGATTGAGAAAGTTATGGAGAAGAGAAGAATTAGGGTTCTTAGAGGTAGTTTGGGGAAGATGAAGGATGTGGGAGAGAGGAAGTAACGTAGATATTGAATTGATTAGGTCTATTAGATGTTTGGTGGAAGTGATAAGGTTTTTCGGGTGATTTGTGTGGTGCAAAAGGGTTTCGGGTCAAGTTATTAAGTGAGGATAAGTGTTTGGATTCGTTACTTAACCCCATTAAAGAACATGCGTCGGAACGATTTAGGAGGGTCGTCAGCGACGGTCAGTCCCCCCGTCGGCGACGGTGCGTGGAATTGGACTTTGGGCCGACGGCTTATTTCGCTGTCTACGGTGAAGTTTCATCTACGGACATATTGAAGGGCCGTGGGCGACGCTAGGGATCACTGTCGGCGACGGTTCCCCTAAATGCATATTTTAATTTTTTTTTTTTGAAAAGAAACGAGAATTTTTATTAACTTTTATTAAGGAGCTATGTACATAAAAAATCCTAAAAATTATAAAAAATATTTTTGTGAATTTTTATAAGTTAAAATTTATAAACAAAATAACCGTCAACGGCCCTACCACCCGCCAAAAATTCGTGTATTGTCCTCAATGCACCAAATCAAGTCTAAAACATACCTTGTATCTTCATGACCCGTTTGGAGTGCCCGAACTTCACACAATCAAGAAAGGTTAGTCTGAAATGGAAACGATTCACATCCAAATACGCAAACAATTAAATAGTTATACATAACTTTACACCAAATGTTACCGGTCCTTTTCATTCGACCTCGTAAACCGGGAAACTTGCTACGAATCTCACCGATTCCTTGTTTTCATCCACTTTCTCGTTACCATCGAGAAACGGTTTTAGTCGATGACCATTTACCGTTTGCCGTACCCCATCCTTCGGGTCCTCGATAGTAACATCACCCAATTGTCCGACCCGGGTGACAACATAGGGTCCCATCCATTTGCTTCGGAGCTTTCCGGGAAAGAATTTGAGCTTCGAATTGTAGAGTCACACCTTTTGACCCACTTCAAACTCTTTCTTTCTCAACTTGGCATCATGCACTCTTTTCATCCCATCCTTGTACTTAGACGCGTATTCATATGCCATCTCCCGTAGCTCCTCCAACTCACATAATTTGAGCTTCCGTTCCTTACCTGCATCATCATATTGCACATTATCCTCTTTAACCGCCCATAGCGATTTGTGCACAAGTTCAACCGGTAAATGGCAGTTTTTACCGTAAACCAACCGGTAAGGTGTAGTGCCTATGGGTGTCTTATGTGCCGTCCGGTAGGCCCATAAAGCATCGTTCAACTTAATTGACCAATCCTTACGGTCCGCCCGCACGGTCTTTTGCAAAATCTCTTTGATTTGCCTATTTGACACCTCAACTTGCCCGCTTGTTTGCGGGTGATAGGGGGTAGCAATCCTATGGTCAACACCAAACCGTTTTAAGAGTTTTCCAAACCGAAAATTTTTCAAATGAGATCCTCCATCACTTATGATGACACGAGGAATCCCAAACCTTGAGAAAATATTGGTTTGGACAAAGTTGCATACTACGGAATGGTCGTTTGTCTTGGTGGCTATTGCTTCGACCCATTTTGACACATAGTCAACGGCCACCAAGATATACAAATTGCCATAGGAATTGGGGAATGGGCCCGTGAAATCAATATCCCATACATCGAAAACATCGACTACAAGGATTGGTTGCATGGGCATCTCATCCCTTTTTGAGATACCCCCTAATTTTTGACACTCTATGCAATTTTTGGCAAACTCGTTTGCATCTTTGAAAATAGTAGGCCAATAAAGGCCACTATTCAACACTTTGTGACCCGTTTTGTGACCACTAAAGTGACCACCACATGCAAACGAATGTAGATGCTGCAACACGCTCGGAATCTCTTCATCATCAATGCATCTCCTTATAACTTGATCCGCACACTCCTTCCACAGATGCGGTTCTTCCAACCGATAGTACTTGATTTGGGACATGAAGTGTTGCCTTTTCCGTCTATCCCAATACGCCGGCATATCACCTGTAACCAGACAATTGACAATGTTAGCATACCATGGAAATTTATCTAATTTCATTATATGCTCATCTGGGAAAGACTCATTGATTTCTAAGGCTTTCGAATCATCTTCCACCATCAACCGGGACAAGTGGTCCGCTACCACATTCTCAATGCCTTTCTTGTCCCGTATCTCCAAATCAAACTCTTGGAGCAACAACACCCATCGGATTAACCTCGGCTTCGCATCTTTCTTCCCCATGAGGTACCTAACTGCAGTGTAATCCGAGTAAATAATCACTTTACTACCCCATATATAAGACCGAAATTTATCCAATGCATATACCACCGCAAGTAGCTCTTTTTCGGTAGTTGTATAATTCAATTGCGCATCCGAAAGAGTCTTACTTGCGTAGTATATGGCAACGGGTTTCTTGTCAACCCGTTGTCCCAACACGGCCCCCACCGCATAATCACTTGCATCGCACATAATTTGAAAAGGTAAAGACCAATTTGGCGATTGCAAGATTGGGGCCTCCACTAACTTCTCTTTTAAATTGTTAAAAGCATTTTGGCAATTTTCATTGAACTCAAACGGTTGGTCTTTTAACAACAAATTACATAAAGGCTTTGTTATATCACTAAAACCCTTAATAAACCGCCGATAAAACCCCGCATGACCTAAAAACGACCTAACACCTTTAACAGTTGTGGGATATGGTAAAGTAGATATGACTTGTACCTTAGCACGATCAACCTCTATCCCACGATTTGACACCACGTGCCCCAACACAATTCCCTCTTGAACCATAAAATGGCTCTTTTCCCAACTTAGGACCAAACTAGTTTCAACACATCTTTTTAACACTTTATCTAGTTGGTCCAAACAAGTCTCAAAGGATGATCCAAAAATTGAGAAATCATCCATGAAGATTTCCAAAGACTTTCCCACCATATCGGAGAAGATACTCATCATGCACCTTTGGAAGGTGGCGGGAGCATTACATAATCCAAACGGCATCCGCCTAAATGCGAAGGTACCGTAGGGACATGTAAATGTAGTCTTTGATTGATCTTCCGGATGGATGGCAATTTGGTTATAACCGGAATAACCATCTAGGAAGCAATAAAATTTTTGCCCCGATAATTTCTCAACTATTTGATCTATGAAAGGTAAAGGAAAATGATCTTTCGAAGTTGCGTTATTCAACTTCCTATAATCAATACAAATTTGCCACCCGGTTACCGGCCGGGTAGCTACCTCTTCACCTGCGTCATTTTTGACGACTTGTATACCGGCTTTCTTGGGAACCGTCTGTGTTGGGCTCACCCATTGGCTATCCGAG
Source organism: Helianthus annuus (assembly GCF_002127325.2). NCBI lineage: Eukaryota > Viridiplantae > Streptophyta > Magnoliopsida > Asterales > Asteraceae > Helianthus > Helianthus annuus. The sequence continues at coordinate 52,997,973 of NC_035436.2, forward strand.
ATCGGGTAAATGATACCCGTATCAAGCCACTTCAACACTTCTTTCTTCACGACCTCCCGCATGTTCGGATTTAACCGCCTTTGTGCATCTCGAACGGGAGTCACATTTTCTTCCGTGATGATTTTATGCATCACCACCGAGGGACTAATACCCTTCAAGTCCGCAATGGTCCATCCAATCGCCGCCCGATTGGTGACCAACACCTCCATCAACTTTTTCTCTTGCTCCACGGTTAAATTCGATGCAATGATAACCGGGAGAGTATTGCCTTCTCCAACATAAGCATACTTGAGATGCTTTGGCAATGCTTTCAACTCCACTTCCGGAGGCTCTACTAAAGACGGCTTCAATTTAGTATCAATGCTCTCCGGTAAGCTTTCAACTTGGTGCGTCCATGTCGGTTTTCCTTCTCTAACCGCAAGCACCTCCAAACTCCTTACTTCCTCGTCCATGCTTTTCTCCACCTCCACCTGTGACCTGTCAAACATATAACAATCCTCCATTGTGTTTTCCCCATAAACGACGGTGTCGCAAAGAGGTATACACGTGTCAACAATGTCTTCCATATAGCATTCATCATCAACTGGAGGGCTCATAAGTCCGGAAAAAACATGCAACCTCAACCTTCGGTTTCCAAATGTCATGTCAACTGTTCCTGTTCTGCAGTCAATTTGAGCATTTGCAGTTGCTAAGAACGGTCGACCCAAAATCACCGTAGGTTGTTTGGTTAGGTCATTGGCCACATAATCAAGTACTAGAAAGTCCACCGGATAGTAAAAATCCTCGATTTTCACTATCACATCCGAAACAACTCCACGGGGTAGCTTGGGTGTCAAATCGGCTAACACCACGGTGGTGTTTGACGATTGTAGTGGACCAAATTCATATTGGTCATACAAGCTACCCGGTAGAATGCTTACGCTAGCTCCAAGATCTAGAAGTGCCCGGTTGATTTTAAAATCGCCTACTTGAATTGAAATGATAGGCGCACCCGGATCTTGGAGCTTGGGTGGTAGTGCACCCGAAAGAATCGAACTCACATTTTCGGTTAAATCTAATTTTTTTGGAAATTTGTGAGTGCGTTTTTGGGTACACAAATCTTTCAAGTACTTAGCATACGATGGTACTTGCTTAATTGCATCCAAAAGAGGTAAATTGATTTTGACTTGTTTGAAAATTTCCAACAACTCTTCTTGTTGTGGACCTCTTTTGTTTACAACTTTTTTCATGGGTCCCTTCAATGCTTCGGGATAAGGGGCGGTATTAGCCTCCACACCCTTTTCCTTAGCCTTGGGGACGGGGATGGTCCCAACGGGTGGGTTGTTTTTCTTTTTCAAGTCATTTTTATTTTGACCCGTTTGACCATCCTCACGCTCATCTTCACTCGCATCTTCCACCACCCCTTCAACAAATTGGGGTGATGGTGGTTTGACACCATTATCTATGACTCGACCACTACGTAAAGAAATTTCATTTAAATGTACCTCATGTGTGTGTCTCGAGTTCGACCCTTGATGCTTAGGGTTTACCGTGGTGTCACTTGGAAGCTTCCCCATGCTTCCCTTTATTTGGGCCACTTCTTCCGCTAGTTGACCCACTTGTTTCGCCAATGCCTCATGCGCTTTGTCTCGAATCTCGTTTCCCTTCTTTATCTCTTTAACATCGTTATAAGTCTCTTTTATTTGGTTTTGAGATTCTTTTTGCATGTTTAACAAAGCATCCATCTTGGCACTCAAGTCATCACCACCGGTTTGATTGTTTGACCCATTCCCGTTACCGCCTTGATTATTATAATTCTTTTGGTACCCACCTTGGTACCCTTGATTGTAATTTCGTTGGTAACCTCCTTGGTTACCACCTTGACGGTTTTGATATGATGATCCACTTCCTCCTTGATTACCCGACTGGAAATTCGGGTTCATTTGATTTGAAGCGTTGCCATATCGGAAATTGGGGTGATTTCTCAAACCCGGATGGTAAGTGTTGGAGTTCATGTCATACTGTTTTCTATCTCCATACACTTGATTGACTTCTTCAGTGTAACCACTCGACCCCGTTGGACATTGTTCCGCTCTATGTCCAATATCACCACACTCCTCACAAACCTCGAATTGAACTGCATTCACTTCTTTCTTCTTCTTCAGTTGGGCCATTTCCCGTTCTAAGGTGGAAATGCGGTCTTTGGACTCGAGATCGGGGAGTGACCGGGAAACTGGATGTCTCTTTGCTCTATCGGCAGATTCTTTTTCCTTAGACCTCTTGCTCATCCTTTCCAAGAATTCCCAATCGTCGTCTTCATGATTGCTCAAGAGTGTTCCATTGCTTGTTGACTCGAGACGATTCCAAGTTGCGTCGTCCAAACCCCGTACAAAACATTTCACCAACTCCCATTTTTCTATTTGGTGATATGGGCATCTCCTCATTAGCTCTTTGAATCGGGTAAATGCTTCATGTAGTGGTTCACTCGAAAGTTGACGAAACGACCGAATTTCATCTCTAGCATCGTCGGTCTTTGCCATAGAATAGTATTCATCCAAAAATGCTTGTTGCATTTGTTCCCAAGTTCGAATACTGTTGGCCGGAAGTGTGAGGAACCACTGTTTTGCCTTGTCTTTCAACGAAAATTGAAATAACCGAAGCTTAACTTCCTCTAGTGCGAAATTGTGCCCCCCAATAGTGTCGCAAATGGAAGAGAACTCCGTTAAATGTGTGTATGGTTCATCATTGGACCTCCCATTGAAGTGAGGAAGTATGTTGATGTAATGCGGTTTACAATCAAACATCCTCCTTTCGCATACTATCGGAGAATTATTCTCGGTCACTATCGGTCGGAAATGGTCATTTACTCCCCATGGAGGTTGTTGACGACGTGGTGGACCATTAACTTCTTGATCGACTGGTCTTCTATTTTTTATAAATTAAGACAGAAATTAATTTACAGCTTCTTTATATAAATCAGTTTTATAAAGAGAAAACGTCATTGGTGTGCAACACATAACAATCCCGTCTTTCACCTCTTCGATCCTCCCTTCGATTATCCCTTGGGTTACCACCTCCCACGAAACGAGGAATCCGGTTAGGTTGTGCATTGTGGTTATTATAAAACCCATCATTCCGATTTCGTTGGTTATTATTCCGTGGTTGACGGTTGTTCCCATAACCATCATTTCTTCTACCTCCATAACCTTATTCGTCGTCCCCAACGTAATTGGCATTTTGGTAGCCAAATTCCTCATCATCATACCTTCTAGCATTGTAAATGTTTCCCCTATTCACGTAGCCCCAATCTTCATCATCGTTAACCCGATCATCGTAGTACCCCCCATCGTCCGAATTTTCCGTATGAATGCTTACATGTTCCGGCGATTGATAATCGGGAACACTATACGGTTCATCATCGGGGATTGCATTCCTTAAATCGTCGATGTTGAAAAACGGGTCTTCATTTGCGGGATTGCCGCGATCACGGTTACCTCTACGATCGGAATTGACATTCCGATCATCAAGGTTAATAGGTAACGATGCTTGTCGGTGAAGGGTTTGTTGTTGAGGTGTTCGTTGGGTGTTGTTGGTATTTTGGTTTCGGAAAGGTGGAGTGGGTTGTCTAGCGTTGGTGTTACCACCCGGTTGTTCTTGAGGTATAGGTTGGGTGTTTTGGGCGGGATTAAAATTGCTCCGGTATTGGAATTGGTTCTAGTTTTGATTGGAGTTTTGATTCGCCATTGAATCGGTTTCAATGGTCGGCGTGAGTGGTGGTGTTTGGTTGGTTTGATTAGAAGCAAGAGTTGCTTCTAACCGGCTTGCTAGGTTCCTTCTTGCGAGTCTTTCGATTTCCGGTTCGTAGACTAAAGGTGAAGTCCTCCCGGAGTTCCGCGTATGCATGCACTACCTGTAATCTGCACAAGTAACACACCCCGCGTAACAAGGAAAAAGACAAGTACAAAAAGAAAGCTACACAAGTTAAACATTTAATCACACAAATTCAAACAATATCCAAACACAAAGCGCACGCACTCCCTGGAAACGGCGCCAAAATTTGATCGGAGTGTCGTGCTCCGGTCAAAGATAATATTTATAAGCCCGAATTACCCTTAACAATGTGTTAGTGGTAGTAAGGGGTCGATCCACGAAGAGTATGTGGTTTGTGTATGGACTTGACTGAACTATAAAGAATTGTCACAATTATGAAGCTTGCCAAATATTTTTTTTGTATTTTTGTTTAGTAGAAAGATGTGAATTTAAACTACTGAAATTGGAGTAATTAATTAACAACTACTGATTAACGATTGCAAGCAATTCGGATACTAGAACAATAATAAATAAAAGGAATCACACCCGGTTTCGGTAATTGCTAACCTAGGATTTCTACAAGTTTAGTTTCAACTCAAATGCATTTGATTAACGGATTTAGTGTACCGTGACTTAGGTGCTACTAACTATCAACGCCCCGAAGAACGGACAAAAAGACACTTTGTAATCAACACAAGTAAATCCTAACAATGACAACGTACAATTACATATCACCGTTCCGCAAAGTCATAACTTTTAACATCGCTCGACAATTCACGAATTCGTAACAAATGTAACACTATTGTCAAGAGTTTCAAAAATCAAATACAAATTGTCACTAAGATGAAACAAGAACAAATTGAAACCCTAAAATTAACAACTACCTACACCGGGGTGAAACCGAGATGATTAGCCGCTCATGGTTGATGCAACTTGATCACCGGATGTTTGGAATGCGAATGGAGTCATCTTGAAGCTTGATTAGAGGATTGGTGAATGATGAAGGTTGATGATGGATGATGATGGTAGAAGGATTAGGGTTTGTGGAATGATTGATTGTGTAGATGGTGATGATAGATGTGTAATAGGGATGGAATGGTAGGTGAATAAGGCTCCAAGATCAAGTTTCAAACTCCCAAAAGTGTGTAACCCCCGTTTTTGGTTCGTGACTATGCCCCTTAATTCGTCAAAAAGTCAAACCATACAAAAATTCGCGATTCACTTTTGAAGGGCCGTCGCCGACGGTGGATGTGTCCGTCGGCGATGGTGCATGCTTTGTTGATTTTGGCCGACGGTTAAACACGCTGTCTACGGACACTTTTTGGCGACGGACTATTTCAATAGCCATCGGCGACGGCCCATATAGGCGTCGGCGACGGTGCCTCTATATCTGTTTTTCTGTTCCGTTCAATTCTTGAGTCCGGTTGACCCGTTTCGCGTTCCGGTGGTCTAGTTTTCACTCCGGTGACCCGTAAAGCTCCCGAAAAGCTCCTTAAACTCCAATAGACCTGCAAAACACATATCTAATCAAGAGTAGGCAATTCGAAACTAAAACTTGTGTAAAAACATCAGATTAAACAATTACAAGCACCGGTTTTCGACCACGTATCAAAGATCGCTCAACCTCTTACTTCCTTGACGCAGAAGAACGTTGCTTATTCTTGGGGAACGAAACAGGAGGACGCTTTCCAGCTTTTGAAACAGAAATTATGCAGCGCACCGATCTTGTCTTTACCAGAGGGTACCGAAGATTTTGTGGTTTATTGTGATGCATCGATTCACGGTCTCGGTTGCGTGTTGATGCAACGCGAGAAGGTGATAGCTTATGCTTCTCGGCAGCTGAAGGTGCACGAGAAGAATTACACGACTCACGACCTGGAGTTAGGGGCTGTGGTATTTGCATTGAAGATTTGGAGGCATTATCTGTACGGTACCAAATGCACCATCTACACCGATCACAGAAGTCTCCAGCATATCTTCGAACAGAAGGAATTGAATATGCGGCAACGTCGTTGGATAGAGCTTTTGAACGATTATGAGTGTGCCATCAAGTATCATCCGGGAAACGCTAATGTAGTAGCTGATGCACTTAGCCGAAAAGAGACGAAGCCTAAGCGGGTTCGCGCATTGCAACTCACTATTCATTCGAACCTTCCTGGTAAGATTCGTACGGCTCAGACTGAGGCATTAAAGGAAGAAAACATTGAAGCTGAGGGTTTGCGAGGTATGAAAAAGCAGCTCGAGCAGAGATCTGATGGCATCTATTACATTATGGAAAGAGTATGGATTCCTCTATTTGGTGATCTCAGGGAACTTGTGATGGATGAAGCGCACAAGTCACGATACTCTATTCATCCAGGATCAGATAAGATGTATCAGGATCTCAAAGTTTTGTATTGGTGGCCGAATATGAAAGCTATCATCGCTACATACGTGAGCAAATGCTTGACTTGTGCTAAAGTCAAAGCGGAACATCAGAAGCCCTCGGGCCTACTTCAGCAGCCAGAGATACCCATGTGGAAGTGGGAACAGATCGCCATGGACTTTGTTACAGGGTTACCCAGGACTCAGGCTGGAAATGATACTATTTGGGTGATTGTCGACCGTCTCACGAAGTCAGCGCATTTCCTGGCAATCAAAGAAACATATAAGTTTTCGCAGCTGGCAGCAGTTTATCTTAAGGAGGTGGTTTCCAGGCACGGGGTGCCATCTTCTATCATCTCAGATCGAGATCCGAGTTTCACTTCTGAATTATGGCAGTCAATGCATAAATCGTTCGGTTCACAACTCGATATGAGTACCGCTTATCACCCGCAGACGGATGGTCAGAGTGAGCGCACCATTCAGACGCTTGAAGACATGCTGCGGGCATGTGTAATTGATTTTGGGAAAGGATGGGAGAAACACCTGCCGTTGATAGAGTTCTCCTACAACAACAGCTACCACACTAGTATCCAGGTAGCTCCGTTCGAAGCATTGTACGGGCGGAAATGTCGTTCTCCTCTCTGTTGGGTTGAAGTGGGTGACAGTCAGATCACAGGCCCTGAGCTTGTGCTTGAAACTTCAGAAAGGATTGTTCAGATCAGAAACCGTATGGCCGCAGCGCGCGACCGCCAGAAAAGCTACGCTGATAAGCGTAGGAAACCTTTAGAATTTGAAGTTAATGATCGCGTTATGTTGAAGATCTCACCCTGGAAGGGTGTGGTGCGTATTGGGAAACTTAGCAAGCTAAACCCTCGTTATGTAGGGCCGTTCAGAATTCTGGAGCGAATAGGTAAAGTGGCCTACAGGTTGGAGTTACCTACTGAGTTGGGTAACGTCCATGACGTGTTCCATGTGTCGCAGTTAAAGAAGTGTTTGTCTGATGAAGCACTGGTCGTACCATTTCAAGAACTGAAGATCAACGACAAATTGCAGTTTGTCGAAGAACCAATTGAGATTATGGATCGGGAAGTTAAGGTTCGCAAGCACAGTCGTATTCCAATTGTGAGAGTTCGTTGGAACTCACGACGTGGACTAGAGTTCACATGGGAACGCGAGGATCAAATGAAGCTTAAGTATCCACATTTGTTCCCCAAAGACAAGACCAAGCCTGGCAAATCTAAATCTGGTGCAACTAGTGAATTTCGAGACGAAATTCCCATTCAAGTTGGGGATGATGTGGCATCCGCGGAAAATCCACAATCATCTTAATCCATCACTTCACTCCCCTACGACTGCTTGTCAAATTTCGGGACGAAATTTCTTTCAAGTTGGGGATGATGTGACAACCCGTACCTTAGACTTCCTTGATATCGTAATGTAGCTCGTATAAACGTCATGTGATCTTGTGATGTGTTTAGTTTCAATTGAATGATAACGTTTATGTGTTGCTTAAATGTTATGAGTTTATACTTGTGTATGTTTTGGATCGCACAATTCTCGAAACCATATGGGTTTCATCGAGCCCAAATACCTTTTAACCTAAACCGATCCCAAACCCACTCCCTGGTGGCTCGCATATATGCATGTGAGTTGCATATCATTCTATCCTTTTCAAGCACTTGCAAACCCTATTTCCTCTCAAGCAAGCGACGGCAGGAACTTCTTTTCGAAGCACTGTTTCTCTCGATCAAGCTTTCATCGAACAATCTCATCACCTCTCGGTTAGTGAACTTGTTTCGGTTTTGATCCTTGTCGACTATCCTTGTGTATGTGTAAACTTGCTGAATATGATTAGTGAGCGTTAGAATGGTTGTATATGATCTTGGGGTCTCGATAGGGATTGTTGTGGATATGATTAAAGGTGTGCATGATGTTGATTGCTATGAATGCTTGATAGGATTTTAGAATAACTAATTGATTGGACACTTAAGGAATCCGGTAACATCTATGTGCTAACGAACTCATGAAACTGATTTGGTCGATGGCTGTGATGTTGTTATATGAATTGATGATTTAGAAATAAATATGGATCATGGAACAATATGCTCATTCGAATCATTTTTGATGTTATTATGTGCCGTAATGTGCAAACATAGATCTAGGGTTCATATGAATTCAAGGAATGGAAACAGTTTGATCCGTTTTAAATGCTAAATGATTAAGATTAATTGTTATGGACATGTTTGGAATGATTCCCCAAATAACCGACTTTAGATTAGTGGAACCGATCCCATGATTTCAGCAATTAATAAACTGATTTCACATACAATCGCACAAGGTTGAGTCTGTCGCACAAGCCCACTCTAGTCGCACAACACTAGACTCGGACGAACTGTTGGGCTGATTTATATTGGGCCTGCATTGTTGAATCGCACAAGTCGTGTCAGTCGCACAAGTCCGAATGGGCTTGTGTGTGAGTCGCACAAGGAGGCCCAATAGTGCTATCGGATGGACTTGAGTCTCATCTGGACCACGGGCCCGGTTACAGTCACACAAGTTGGGCCCAGTCGCACAAGCAAGGCCTGATCGCACAAGCCTGATGGGCCGCACAAGTTATTTGGGCCTAGACTTGGTTGGACTGTGTACCATGAACAAATTGTACGATTCGATTTCACTCACATTGGGTCGTAAATGTTGAACAGTTAAGTGATTTGGTTGAACCTTAGTCATGTGAATGTGATCTGTTTATACTCTTACTATGTGTAATGAACCATGCAACATTGTGTGATGCGTGCAATATGTTACTATGGAACTCAGGGTATATGAAACTAACGAGTCTTGATAATTATACTAGGCTTTGATTGACTAAGTGAAAACAAGTAATAAATCATACCGAGCAAACCAAGGTGAGTTCACTGCTCTTTTCTAAGTATGCGTCCCGGTGGTTTGGGACATCTGGTAAACGTTCCAGGAAGGAATGCTGGGTAAAATGTTAAACTGGGATGTTAGTTATTAAACTCAATATCTATCATATAAGACCCCTTACATCTACCGTGTTGCTGGGAAGGCAACGAGGTATTTAGTTGATAGCGCTATTAGGTTTGGCACCCTCACACCGGGCCGGAATGGACGGGCGTGAACTATTTACCTTGACCACTTGACCAATGCTTTGATAGAGGCATTGGGGTTTGGGCAAACACATCTAGTAGCCACATACGGTAATCGAGTTAATAACATCATCAAAACAAAACGTTGAACTGTTGTAAACACACATCTGGTAACTAAACGCGTTAATAAAACTTTGAACTCACCAGCGTCGTCTGACACACTTGTCTGCATGCTTGCAGGTCGTTATATTGCTTGACATGGACTTGCTATCTGGGAGTGCTGGAGTGGTCATGGGTCGAGGCTCTTAGATATATTTGATACATTGGCTTTGAATAGTTATATTGAAACAGTTGGTTTACAATTTACTATATGCTTCCGCTGAACTTCTCCTTTGATTGAAACTTATGTTTTGGATTTATATTTGGTGATCAATGAAATGTTTTATTTAAATACTATGCGTGGTTCAATGTGATTTGTGGCTTGGATCTGGATATGTCACACGTCCCGCGGTGTTCCCGCATGTGGTAGTTTGGGGGTGTGACAGAATAAACCTCTCCCAAGAAACCCATTGGGTTCAAAAGTACTAAAATGGATGTCTGATCAAATGACCCATGTATTGACCCTGATCAGATCTAATGGAGAAGTGAAGCACATATCAAGGAATCAAGCACTAGGCCTGGGTGTTGAAGATCTACAAGATCTCCTTGAGCTTACACTGTGTAGGGATGAGGGTGATACAAGTTCTCAGGATTTTGAGCTTCAATTTAAAGAACAAGTTAGGGAACTTCTGATGAGAAATAAAAATCCAGAATAATGAAGGGTTTTGGCATTATCTGTTCCAGGGGGAGATTGTTGGGATTGAACCCTACTAAAGGAACAGATAATGAAAGCCAAAACCAGTTCTCCACAGAGGATTAAACATAAGCAGCTGTTTGCATTAAGCTATCCCCTTGACAGTGGTTATCTAGCATCTGATAGACTTCAAAGTACTGCTCAATAGAACAACTTCTACTAAAGAACTGATGAAGTTTAAAGGCTGAAGCTCAATCTACTGACGAAATCCAAGCACTGCTGAAGAGTTAAAGCACTGCCCATTCAAGGTCTGGTCACCCTTTGAGGAAAGCACTGATGCTCAATCATCAGTGGTTGACTACAACAGTGGAATGAAGAATCAGTGTTTATATATCAGTGTTTAGAAAGTAATCAGTGTCTGTATGGTCAGTTGTTATAGAACAGTAGATAGAGTTTGTTAGTTTGTTAGATGTCGCTTTCATGGTGACGTCAGCTGAGATGCTTCAGTGGTTTGGTTTGCCTATAAATGTAACAGTACCCTGTACTGTTACATTTGATTGACTGAGTGGGTTCTTCTCCTCTAGTCTAATCCTTTCATCTTGTGCAATCAACCTTGGAGCATCAGGCTGAGGGGGAGTTTAGTTTGTAAGCATGCTCTGTAAGTCTTTTGCTTTGTATTGTAATCATTCGACTCCATGAAAAGCATGTGTTTATCAAAACTATCTTCTTCCTGAATTGTGCTTACAAAGTTTGTGTTCATTTCCGCTGCACTTAATGTTTAAATTATACAAACAAGCACAATTATGAGAGCCTCAGATCCTAACAATTTTTGTTTTATTTTATTTGATTACAAACATAATGCCCCACAATCCCCATATCTTCACTACACCCATTTTAGAAAACGCCCAATAATGCCCCATTGCTGACTGGGCTGCCACATGGCGCAAAACGCTCAAGGGTGAATATTGCCCACTACGCATGGTCTAATTCAAATATATTTATATATCTTTACAAAATTGAGTTATTGACTTTATATTATAGGGCCTGTTATTTTATACTCGCTCAGGGCCCAAAAATTTTAGAGCATTTTCGAAGACGACAAATTTAACCTTAAAGTTGTCATGTCATACTTTATGGAGCATTTGTTGATGTATCTCTGCTGGCGCATTAGTTGATGTATATCTGCGTGGTTAGACTTTGCTATCAGCTGTTCATTTGCTAGTATATCCAGATGAGTTTTATGGCTCTCCTTTTAAAATGTTTTACCTTTAAATACTCGGGGGATAAAACATGTTATACACATTCATTTGGAAACGAATGCAAACTGGAAAGCACATGTTAAACGGAGTCGTTAAGGATGACGCGAACTTTGATATGAGATTACATGAGTAGAGACAATTTATCGCTCCTAATTCCCCTTGTGTGTCTATGATCATTAACTTTAGATGACGTGAAAAATATAAATAGATCTATTTGGGCTAACACCCCACCTGTGGTTAGTCGTTCTAACCTTAAGGTCATCCGTAGTCATAAGGCCCCTTTGGGGGCGTTATGCGACATGTGGCATGCCATGTCACCACGGAGCTTTATGGGGCGTTATGCAAGTTGAGGCCGTAGTCATAAAGCCCCTTTGTCATCATTACTCATTATTTTAATTTTCATTTTTTTAATTAATTTTTAAGTTTTTTAAAATTTAAAATCATTTCATTAAATAAAAAAAGAGAGAATAAAATAAAAAAAAACATTAAACTAGAATAAAAAAAATTACACAATCAAAGGTTATATATATTTTTTCATCTGCTTCTTTTGTGCCAACGCCATTTTCAAAGCTTTTTCCGTTAAATGGTCGTGCGGTTTCGAGTAGAAGTCAAAGTCGTGAGCCCATTGTCTATCCCGCATAATCTCCGTAACTTCGCGGTTCTCCTCCATAAGTTTATTACCGAGTTCGTGTATTTCTTGAAGTCGCTTGTTTATCTCCAAAAATGCGTTATTCATATCCGTTCCCATAGACATCGACAACGACTCGGGCTTTTTCGCCCGGCTTCTTCTTCCGGGCGATCTTGATAGCTCTTCCAACGGCTCGTCATCCAGAATATCCTCGTTCACCTCGGTGTTTCGAGCGTCGGAGGTTGGCGTTTCGGGTTCACCCGACTCGTTTGTTTTGGACCTCTTTGACGGCCGTTTATTTCCCGACCGACCACACGGAGTAGAGATGTTGGCCCATTTGGGGCTATGGCGAAGGATTTACCAACACCTTAGATACGGGAAATGGCCATTAGCATCCTTATACTCGACCAATGCCGCTTGCGTAATGTCTTCGTCCTTGCTTCCACTTTTCCATCCGGCAAAAGTGCGTTGGTACACGGTTTGAAAGTTCCTGCATTTTTTGTTTATATCGGTCCACTTGCCCGATATAGAGTCCGGTGGGCGGTATTCGTCTCCTTTACCCATGAGATCGAAAAAAAGACCTCGTATCCGGGCCCAAAAAACGGATTTACTTTGATTGTTTGCTACAAAAAAAAGATATAATGTTAGTCTAAAATTTAAAAAAATAAAAACAGAAAATAAAAAATAACTGCAAATAAATAAAAACAGAAAATTAATTAAAACACTGAAAATAAATAAAAACAGAATATATAAACTTAAAAATAAATAAAAACAGAAAATAAATACAAAAAACTGCAAAAAAACAGAAAAATATAAAGAAATTTAAAAAATATACCTATAACCGGGTCCTCCGACACATCGATCCAAGCGCGGGTTAACGCATACTCCTCATCGGACTCCCACGATATCACATTTTTTTTCGCTCGGGTGGTGGTTTCCGCTTTCTTTTTATGTGGCGGTTTTCCTTTTTGCGTCTCCGCTACTTCGGGTTGTGTTTCTGGAACAACATCGGGTTCCATCGGTGTTTTGATTCGGGTTCCACCCGTAGAGACGACCCCATTCCATCGGTGTTTTGATTCGGGTTCCACCCATAGAGATTCGGGTCCCATGATAGCGGTTGGTTCAAAAGATTTATGAACCCGGGATTTTGTTGATTGTAATCGAGAAAACCGGAGCCGAAAGGGTTGGGTCGAGTGGGAACCGGCAACACGGGGCGAGTAGAATTACCACTTTGGTTTGGGTCCGCACTTGATTGGGGAGGAATGAAGCCACGGTTGAATGGATGCATTGTATAAAAAATTTTAGGATTTCTAAAAAAATTGGTAGAGAGAAAGAGTGTTTGAGTGTGTGTGGATTTAAAAATATAGGAAAGGGGGTGTTATCTAAAGGAAAGTTTGAAAATAATTGAATTTTTTTTTACATAAATGACCATTTACAACGGTCAAAAAAAGAAAAAAAACAAATTCATTCAAATAACGCCGCTATAATAATCGCGCCTCTCAAAATTTTTGGGCCATAGCGCCATTCGTGGCGGTGTGCAGCGGTGCTTTCCGACGGCTGCATACCGCCCCACTACAGAGTGTCTAATAGGGGATCAGACAATATTTCAATGTTTAGCTATAAAACATTGATTGGGGGTAGCATATGAAACGAAGTCGAGTCTTGATCGTAGAGCTAATGGTAATCAAACACATTAAATGCTATTGACTTTTAGAGCAATACTTGGAAACTTTTGTTGATCATGAAACTAGACACACAATGTATTTTGAAACTCATGTCGTTTACGAAACATGTATGTATTTTGAAACTCGTGTCATTTACAAAAAATGTATATATTTTGAAACTCATGTCGTTTACGAAACATGTATGTTGACATTTTTAAACATGTTTTTCTCGGGTATTAGTTTTGGTAGCGATGCAGTTAGAATATGTGAAATATTTGGATTGAATCCTAAAAGCCCGAGACCTTGTTTCGATCAAGATAGGCTTTTTAGACTAGACATTATCTTATAGATGCATTAGTTGGAAAGGTGTTCAACGTTTTATAAGTCTTAACTTAATTTCCGCTATGATATATTAATAACAATCATCTCGCCCCGCAGTGGTTGTGCGGGTGTGACAAAAAGTTGGTCAAATTGCATCTTACGAATGTGGGATCCATAATGTATTACCCTATACAAATTACTTTGAAGACCAAATCACGCATGTGTTAAGAAAACTGATGCTAACTCTTAAAGAACACGTATTTGAAAAGATTACACAAGAATAAACCTTGTATCTACGGTTGTAAACAAGCCGGGCCAAGCCCGAGCTTGACTTGACTTGAGCTCGGCTCGTCATATTTTTATGAAGCTCGAGCTCGGCTCGGTTCGAGCCTACTTATTCGAGCACGGCTTGCGAGTAAAACCAAAGCTCGAGCTTGACTCGACTCAACTCGAGCTATTTTTGAGAACAACCTCGAATGAGCTAAAAACTTGGCTTGAGCTCACTTCAATATCGCTTAAATAAGTCAAATTTCGGCTCGAGCTCGGCTCGCCAATGTTATCATCATTATTATAATAATATATATACAAAACTAAAGTTTTGTTTGGGCTTGCAAGCCGACACAAGTTTTGTATTTCAGGCTCGATAACTAAACGAGCTTTATTCGGACTCGAGTTCGTGCTCAGGCTTGTTAAGGCTTGGCTTGTTTGCAGGGGCGGACTGAAGTGTTGCCCAAGTGGGCGGGCACACCCCCGGGAAAAAAAAATTTAGTGTTAAGTTCCGTCGAAAATCCCGTCCGCACCCCTTGAAATTTTTCGTCCGCACCCTTTGAAATTTTCCGTCCGCACCCCTTGGAATTTTTTTGTCCGCACCCCTTAGGTAAAAAGTGTTATCCATTTATATTTTAAATTTTTTTTAGTAAACTCTTATTTTTTAAAAAACACTACCTAAATTATATAACTTTTAATACCTAAATAACTAAACTCAAATACCTAATACATTTAACTAGCCCACTACTAAGTCTTAGCCCAATAAACAAACCTAATAAATCAACAATATTTCATACTAAAATAAAATAAACAAGCCCAAAACCCTTATATATTCTCTCCCGCTCTCTATCATCCCTGCACGCACGCCAGCGATCAGAACATCAACGACAACAGCAGCCGCATACCACCGTAATCAGCCATCATACCACCGCCGATCGAACACGGGTAATTTTCTTTGTTATTTTTGATGATTTTTGGTTGTTTTTTGGTGGGGTGGGACGGAACCGGTAGCCACCGAAAGTGATTTTTTGATAGCAGGAGACATGTGCTTCTTGTTAGTGATGATATTTTATTTTGTGGTGGGTTATATATTTATATTTTGTTAGTGATGATGGTGATATTTTTTCTTTTAATGGTGTATATGATGTTTAGATGATTTTTATTGTGATTTACATTATGATTTCTAGTGTTTGAATACTTGATACATTATGTAACATGTTATGGAGCCATGAACTTATAGATCAATTTGTTTGTGATAGCCGATAGGAACCATGAGTAGGGACGTTATGGCGCGATTTCTCAAGAGGAAAGTTGATACATCTTCCGAATTCGTTGATGTGGATACTCTTCCTTCGGATGCTTATAATCGCAAGCCGATTGAATCATATAACGTGAATCAACGAGATGAGATTAGAAGGGCATATCTACTAAGAGGACCATATCAACCATTTAGTTTGATGTTCTTTTGTTTTACATGACCCGACCCGACTCGAACCGACCCGATACGAACCAATTTTTTTACTTATATATCTCGAGGCCTAAAATTTTTAAAAATGTTCTGCACCCCCATGAAAAAATTACTGGGTCCGCCACTGCTTGTTCGAGCTTTTAACCGAGCCGATAATGAGTAGCTCTCGAGCCTCTAGGCTTGTTTACAACCCTACTTGTAACTTTTTGCATTTACATACATGAATGAAACTTGTATTGAATATGCAATGGAGGAGTTGATGGTCACATCTTATATTACAGTGTACATGTGTATGAAGTTTTAACATATGGCATAAGTTTGAAGAAAATCTGTAAATGGTTATGACCTCGTAAAGCTTGATATGATGTATTATACATATCTATTTAACTAGCTCCCTAGCATGTTAGTGTATTAACCGAAAACAGAACCGACCCAATGTTCATAACCGACTAACCAAAACCGAAATAATCAAAACCAATAATTTTTTGAAATATCTTAACCAAAAATTTGGTTTTAGTTATGTTTATGACTCAAAACCGAACCAAACTATCTCGTGCACACCTCTAAGATCACTAATCTAAGTGTTGTGTTCTCTAACGTATCATGCAGGCACCCCACTAGTGTGTGTATGTAATTTGTATGAGTGTAAAGATATTCTGCCTTTTTATTCACCATTTTTCAATCCATAACATAAAAATTCAATAGAATTAGAAAGGTCCCCTCCAAACTATTTAAGCCATGCCACTCTCACCAAAGGTCCAAAACAACATCCAAAGAATGCAGTTTTTTTTTCTTTTTCTTTTAATTTTTTTTCAATGACTAATCGTTGCATTCTCTAAATCTATTCTATAACGAGAACAGAACCTTCTGCCATTTAAAAAAGAAATCTTTTACTAAATACTTTGATACTATTAGGGTAAAAGCACTTTGATCCTAAGATTGTAGTTGAATGGTGCTTGTTAAAATAACACATGTTAATGTATATAAATATTAGGTGGGGGCTGAGTCCAATAATTGACAGATCCGTTAAAGTTAAGGTGTTACCTCCCTTGAAGTCAAGATTTCGAGCCCCGTTGAAAACGGATTAAATATAATTTAAGTCATTCAAAAAAATATGTATATATAAATATTATAAGGATATAAACATTGAATGATCTCTAATGCATAAAAAATTTTATGTAAAAGTTAATCCTTAATAGTTACAGTTAATATATATATATATATAATAAATAAAACTTGTATAAACTTTAAAGCTATAAGTAACTTAGATTACACATAAATTTTAATAACCAAGAGACATAAAATGCATTAGAGTTAAGGCACTGACTCGGTGAAAATATGATTGTATTACGAAAATATACAAATAATTCATAAATTTGTAAATATTGTTTACTTGGTAAATAGTGTTGCTAGTGTTCTATTTTTTAGATCTGTTCTATGTAAGATTAAATATATTATGTTTAATATTTAATCTATAGCCATCTTAATCATTTACATTATAGAGATCAAAATATATAATAACCTATTATTTAATTAGTTGGTAATTGTTGATGGACCATATTACCCTTAGTAACTAATTAGGTTTCCTCCTGAGTGCTTATATAAGGAGAATAAGGTGGAGGTTTAAGGGTTACTCAGTTTCACAATTCACACCCCATAAGCCATAACATCATCACGAAACCTCCTCTCCATAACCGATCCCCTTTTCGGTTTCTAAGTCACCATCATCAGTCAGCACCCTAAGGAGGAACCAAATCAAGATGACAGGCATGTCGAACTCCCTCACTGGATTCTCCTCTGCACTATCTGCTGTGACAGGTATGATTTATATTGTTTTCCTTCATGCACAAACAGAACTGAACCAACATGTGGTATCAGAGCATATGTTGATTAGTCAGTTCTGTTTTCGTATCCATAATTCTGGGATTGAAACTTGGAAAACGGAATTTTTGAAACCGTATGAACATGACAGCCGATTTCGAGTTCATCAGTTTGCGACTCGAGATCTCTGTTTTTCGATGAAAAGGTCATTTATTTGTTCACCGAATTAACTGGATTATAATTTTAGCCGAAATCTGTTTAGTAAAATTATTAAAATTCAGGTTTCGGGTTCCAGAATTTTATTTTTTTATGATTAGGGTTCATCATGTTTATGTGAAAATTCGAATATTCTGTTATGTTTTGGAATATGATTTGGATTATTAAGTGTTTTTCCTGATTTTGATCTAATTTTGTCCTCTAAATTTTTTAGAAAACTGTTAAAAGATAAAGAGATTGAAATTTCGAAATCTGTTGACAAAATTAGATCAGCTTAAACAGGAAAGGATATCTTTTAATCCCTTAGATTTCGAATTTTCGGTTATGATATCAAATTAACAGCTGTTAGCGAGGTTGCTACTCGAGACCACGAGGTTGCTACTCGCAACCATGAGGTTGCTACTCGCAACCATGAGGTTGCTACTCGCAACCATAACGTCATTAGTCGAGACCATGAGGTTGCTACTCGCAACCATAACGTCATGACTCGCAACCATGAGGTTGCTACTCGCAACCATAACGTCATTAGTCGCAATCATGAGGTTGCTACTCGCAACCAGAATGTCATCACTCGCAACCATGAGGTTGCGACTCGCAACCATAACGTGATTAGTCGAAACCGTAGTTGCTACTCGCAACCATAACGTGATTAGTCGAGACCGTAGTTGCGACTCGCAACCATAACGTGATTAGTCGAGACCATAGTTGCGACTCGCAACCATAACGTCATTAGTCGAGATCGTGGTTGCGACTCGCAATCTCATTATTTTAAGCTGTTTAAATGTGTACTAAAGAAAAATTTTTTCAGGGCCCCGCCCCGAACCCCGGGTAGTTTGCTATTAAATAAATGGTTTTGTAATTTACTTAGTTAATTAATCAGAATCAGATAATGTAATGTTTTACAAAACCAGAATAGCTTAACTTGAATGAGTTTTTTGATATATCATTTCTGGCCAAAGCTGACTTGATACATCTACTTATCATTCAAGTATTACGAAAGCTATGCTAAGTGTGCATCATAAGCATGAATGTTTTAATATCTGGCCAAAGCTGATTTAATTCTTTCATAGATGGCATACTTAGCGAGTGCATAACTAAAGTGATTGTTTCAATTTCTGGCCAAAGCTGATTTGTTACACCCACTTTGCGCATATGCTTAAATGATTACACTTCTGGCCAAAGCTGTTTTGTTTTCGTTTAAGTAGAATTTTTAGTTAAGTCTATTATTTTGATGTTAGTAATAGACATTATCACAGCTTCATTATGTAAAATGGTCATTATTTTGCTTGCCTTAGTTTAACGTGCCCATAGATCACATTAGTTTTTCTTCCTTAGTATCATAATTTGCTCATCTTATTTCCACTATCAGCACCCAACTGCGGGATTCCACCTTTGACTGGTGATAACTTTGCTGCTTGGAAGGATGCTCTCATGCTTACTCTCGGATTGCTTGATTTTGATTATGCTCTAAGAGAGAAAAAGCCAGCGGACCTTACCACTCAAAGTACTGCTGCTGAGCAGTTAACTCATGAAAAGTGGACTAGGTGCAACCGCATGTCTCTTATGTTTATGAAGCAATCCATAAGCAATGCAATCAGGGGAGCTATTCCTGATTCTGAAGATGCTAAAACCTACTTGGAACATGTGGAGGCTCAGTTCAAAGGGACGTCTAAGGCGCACGCTAGTACTCTTATTCTCAAGCTGGTGACAACTAAGTATGATGGGAGGAGCGGCATTCGCGAGCACATCATGATGATGAACGACATGGCCAATAAGCTGAAGGGGCTGGAAATGGAAATCAGTGATGGTTTCCTTGTTCATTTCATCATTACTTCGCTTCCTTCTTCTTTTGAAGCATTCAAGATCAACTACAACACTCAGAAGGAAAAGTGGACGATGAGTGAGCTGGTCGCTATGTGCGTACAGGAGGAGGAGCGCATGAGGATGGATCGCACTACTGATGTTGCCAATTTCACTACCTCCAATCCTAAGAAAAGGAAGCACAATTATCAGAGGAAGGATGCTTCTAAAGTCCATAAGTCTAATCCTAATTCTAATACAAGTGCACCTTCCAGCTCTAAGAACTCCTTAGGCAGTATCCGCTGCAAGTTCTGTAAAAAGACAGGACATATGCAGAAGGAATGCCCTGACTTTAAGGAGTGGCTGGCTAAGAAAGGTAACGATTATTTTATGATACTTGAGTCCTATAATTTAAGTGTTCCTGCTAATTCTTGGTGGTTTGATTCTGGTTCTATGGTTCATGTTACCAATTCTACTCAGGGATTCCTTTCAATCCGGAAGCTGGAAAGAAACCAAAGAACGCTTAAGGTTGGGGATGATCGAGAATTAGAAGTGAAGGCCATTGGAACATTACAATTAGTTATGAAAACTGGTTTATGTATTAAACTTTATGATACCTTATATGTTCCTGAGGTAACTCGGAACCTTGTGTCAGGACCAAAGTTAGACATGGACGGTTTTATTGTTTCCCATGGTCATCGCCAACTCTCTATCCATTATGATTCTGTTCTTTATGGTACTGGTGTTCTGGATGGAGGTCTCTATAGATTAGAACTAGATGATGGCTTTTCCAAATCTTTGTTGTCATATAACATTAATGAATCACTCACAAAGATGGAAGAGAAACGAGACTTAGAGACTTCATCCATGTTGTGGCATCAGCGTTTAGGCCACATTTCAAAAGAACGATTAAATCGTCTTGTGAAGGATGAAGTCTTACCTCCTCTTGATTTCTCTGACTTTGGAACATGTGTCAAATGTCTTAAAGGTAAAATGACATTAGCGAATAAGAAAGGTGCCACTAGGAGTTCTAATTTATTAGAACTCATTCACACTGACATTAGTGGTCCTTACCAAATCGCTGGCATAACAGGACATACTTCATTTATCACTTTTATTGACGATTATTCTCGTTACATGTACTTGTATCTTATTAAGGAGAAATCTGAATCTCTAACAACTTTTAAAGATTATAAGGCTGAAGTTGAAAAGCAATTAGATCGTCAGATTAAAGTTGTGAGATCAGATAGAGGCGGTGAGTATTATGGAAGACATACTGATGTGGGTCAAGCTCCTGGTCCATTTTATGAGTTTTGTAAGGGCCAGGGGATTGTGAACTAATACACCATGCCTGGTACACCTCAGCAGAACGGTGTCGCTGAAAGAAGAAACCGTACCCTTATGAACATGGTGCGCAGTATGTTAGCCAACACTAACTTACCATTATTCCTCTGGACTGAAGCGTTAAAAGCAGCTGTTCATATACTCAATAGAGTTCCTTCTAAGTCTGTCCCTAAAACTCCTTATGAACTTTGGACAGGAAGGAAACCGAGTCTTAAATATATGAAAGTATGGGGCTGCATTGCTGAAGCAAAACTTTACAATCCTTTCCTAAGGAAACTTGACCCTAAGACAGTTACCTGTTTCTTTATCGGGTATCCTGAGAACTCTAAGGGTTATCGTTTCTATTGTCCTTCCCATGTCACCCGTATTGTTGAAACCAAGCGTGCCGCGTTCCTGGAGGATTTCAAGGTCAGTGGGAGCAGTACCAACCCTTACGAAGAATTGCAAGAAGTACAAGACGCGGGGGGGAGAGACTCGTTGCTTACCATTACTCCGATTACTCCTCTTGTACCCAATGCAACTATTGTTCCTGAAGCTACTGCACCAACTGCAAATTTACCTCTACAATCAGAACCCAGTATACCTCATGACGAAGGCACATCAAACGCTCAAAACCAAGACAACGCTGAACCCGATAATCCACTCAGGAGGTCATCCAGGCAAAGAAGGCCTCCTAATTGGGATGATTATGTTACCTACCTGACTGAAATGGATCCCGGAAAGCTCAATGATCCTATCTCTTACAATGAAGCCATTAGCAGTGATCAGTCTTCTGAATGGAATAAAGCAATGATTGATGAGCTTGATTCCATGAAGAAAAATGACGTTTGGGATTTGGTAGAATTACCCAACGGAGTCAAACCCGTAGGATGCAAATGGGTGTTCAAAACAAAACTGGATCCGAATGGAAACGTTGAACGCTACAAAGCGAGATTGGTTGCAAAGGGCTACACTCAGAAAGAGGGAATTGATTATCAAGAGACGTTTTCACCTGTCTCTCGTAAAGATTCATTAAGGATCGTCATGGCCCTAGTAGCTCATTTCGATTTAGAGCTGCATCAGATGGACGTTAAAACCGCTTTCCTTAACGGAGATTTGGACGAAGATGTTTACATGAAGCAACCTGAAGGCTTTGAGCCTGAAGGTCAGGAGCGTCTAGTCTGTAAGCTGAAGAAATCCATTTACGGGTTAAAACAAGCATCACGTCAGTGGTACCTCAAGTTTGATGAAGTCATGAAGAAGCAAGGTTTTATGAAGAATCAAGTGGATCAATGCACCTACCTCAAGATGAGTGGGAGCAACTTTACTATACTTGTCCTTTACGTTGACGACATTCTATTGGCAAGTAATAGTTTAGACATGTTGCATGAGTCGAAGCGGTTACTCTCGCATAACTTCGACATGAAGGATCTCGGAGATGCGTCTTACGTTATTGGCATCGAAATTCACCGAGATAGAAACAAAGGGATCTTAGGATTGTCCCAAAGGGCCTACATAGATCGTGTCCTTACACGATATAACATGCAACAGTGCAAACCCTCCATCGCTCCAGTAGTTAAGGGAGATGTTTTCGGTTCGTTTCAGTGTCCGACAACAGAGGTTGAGAAGGAGCAAATGAGCCAGATACCTTATGCATCAGTAGTCGGGAGCTTGATGTATGCTCAAGTCTGTACTCGTCCAGATATCGCTTATATTGCTGGAATGCTAGGCCGTTATCAGACTAATCCTGGCCTAGATCACTGGAAAGCAGCTAAGAAGGTACTTCGATATCTGCAAGAGACGAAAGACTATAAGCTGACTTATAGAAGAAGTGATCATTTAGAAGTGGTGGGCTATTCTGATTCTGACTTTGCCAAATGCAAAGATGACAAGAAATCCACTTCGGGCTATATCTTTATGTTAGCAGGCGGCCCTATCTCTTGGAAGAGTCATAAACAACAGTTGACCACAACTTCCACAATGATGGCAGAGTACATTGCTGTTTATAACGCAACCTGTCATGGAATGTTGATTAGAAATCTGGTCACTGGACTCAAAATCGTTAATTCCATTTCTAGACCATTGAAGCTTTACTGTGATAATTCAGCTGCCGTTAGTTTCTCGAACAGTAACAGTTCGACTGGAGCTGGTTTATATCTCGATACGAAATATCTTTTTGTACGTGAACGTGTTGAGGAAAATAATCTTTGTATCGAGTATATTAGTACTAAGGATATGCTTGCGGATCCGATGACTAAAGGTCTCCCTCCTAAGGTTTATGAAGAACATGTTCGGAATATGGGATTATGTAAAGACCTTATTTGAGCATATTGTACTAGCTTATGTTTATGTTTAATGAAATTTCCTCAAGTTTGATTTTGTATGTCTATTAGAATATGTTCAACCGGTATAATGGCATATAGACAAATAAATAAAAGTTACAAATCAAACAAAGGGCTTACGCGTATTTTGATCATGACGATTAGGTTTTAAATTAAGGCTATAGTATGATTAATGGGGGTCCTGAGTCGCATAATGATTCAACGGCTGTATTTTTCTACTATAGTACTTGTTTAAGGCTAAAATGAGTGTTAACTCCTGATCAGGCTTATCTAATACTCATAGTAAATGATTACTCGGCTAAGTGGGAGAATGTAAGATTAAATATATTATGTTTAATATTTAATCTATAGCCATCTTAATCATTTACATTATAGAGATCAAAATATATAATAACCTATTATTTAATTAGTTGGTAATTGTTGATGGACCATATTACCCTTAGTAACTAATTAGGTTTCCTCCTGAGTGCTTATATAAGGAGAATAAGGTGGAGGTTTAAGGGTTACTCAGTTTCACAATTCACACCCCATAAGCCATAACATCATCACGAAACCTCCTCTCCATAACCGATCCCCTTTTCGGTTTCTAAGTCACCATCATCAGTCAGCACCCTAAGGAGGAACCAAATCAAGATGACAGGCATGTCGAACTCCCTCACTGGATTCTCCTCTGCACTATCTGCTGTGACAGGTATGATTTATATTGTTTTCCTTCATGCACAAACAGAACTGAACCAACATTCTATTTTTTAGATCATACGTAATAGATTTCGAAAAATTTTATGATGGTAATATCTTGTTAGAATTTGTTGTTTTAAGTATCATATTGGATCTATGAGAATCCAACAAAACTTTTTAAATTTAGACCTCTCGGTAGCGTTGGTATAAGCATTGTCGGGGGTACAACCTATAAGAAATAGTTAACTTTTGTTTTTTTGAAAAATTGAAGTTAAAAAGCACATTAATAATGTATACGTGTATAAGGTTATATAGGGTCAGGATTTAGAGAAAACGCTCAAAAGTGTAAGAACGGAGAGAACGCTTATAGATCGTCCGATCAAAACAATCTATGGACTAGAATGGCGCGGTGGCATTTTAGTAAATAACACCAATTTTATTACGTGGACGCGCGTCATTAAGGGGGTCGCTCTATGACTCAAACATCAACAAAGACAATTCAACACATGAACAAAGAAAATAAACAACGTCAAACCCAAAACGCCATTTATTTGTCACATTTCTTGTAGTTTCAAAAGAAAAAAGAGACTGATGACACTGAAGATTTAAAATACTAAATTGCTTCTACGTTGTTTTTTTTTTAATTTTCTTTGTCTATTGTTTGTTTTGTAATGTCAGTTAATAAACAACAAAATAATATTAATGCTATAACGAAAAATATAATAAAACGCCAAAATTAGCAAATATGTGTAAAACGCCATAGTGCCATACAAAAGCCCCCCAATAAACTACCAAACTATAATAAAATTAATTTGAACAACTAATATTATAAAAAAAAGAGTGAAAAAAATGTGCAAAAGAATATAAAACAAAAGAAGTCCAATAGTTATCTAACCGCCATTGGAAAACAAAACGCCATAATTACAGCCGTCAAAAGATTTGACGTGTTACACCATTAAAACGATTGAGTCTTAAAACAAAACACGGTAAACTGCAAAAAAACAGTAAAATGAAACGACGGAAAACATAATTACTAACATTTATTATATTAAATTTATTTATCTTTTTCAAAACGCCATAATTACCTGACATACGCGGGAAAAAAAAGTCAATATAAAAGAAGACCATCAGAACCCAAGTTCAAACACGCCAAAAAAACTAAAACGCCACATGTTCTCCAAAACGCCAAAAAATTTAAAAAATGGCTAAGGTTATTGCATGGAGGTTTGAAATGAAAGAAAAAAGATTCACCATAAAGTTCGCTGACAGAAGAAGGGCTAAGGTAAGAACAATAAAAGCCATGATGGGAATGAATGAAAATATTCAAAAGGTTATCCTGGCCCTTGGGGTTCCAAGAGACAACGATTGTGAAAGAATAAGAACTGTAATAAGAAGACTGGAGAGAAAGTTTCCAGCAGAAGATAATGAAGATGATGATGATGATATTGAAGATACACAAATAACAAAACTTAGCAGTTGGATATTGCATGAGGAAGAAGGAACACTTGAAGTAACTTATAAAAACGGGGTGCAATATTCAAGACCAATGGAAGAAATGTTGAAGACAGGGTTGCTATCTATCATTGAACAACTTTGTGATTTAACACCTTCAAACGATCCAAAATCCAAGGATGCAGTAATATTCTTGAATAGGCTGCAGCAAAGAAGAGACGAACTAATGGCGTTATACGCAAAAATGAAATTTGATGAAGAAGAATCTGAAGAAAGTGAAGAACAAAGCGATGGGTACATCTCCGATGTAATCCCACCTACGGAAGACTATTAGATTATTTTGATTTTCGACTTTTGTAATTTTTTGAAATATTAATCTATGGTAATGAATTATTAACAAAAAGATACAAAACGCCAAAAAAAAAAACATGGAAAAAGCCATAACGCCAAAATATTAACTATGTGACACAAAAAGAATTAACTCAAAGAGAAGAAATCTGAGAAAAAAACAATAAACGCCAAATAATTAATAAATTTACAAAACGCCAAAATTATCTTGCACGCAAAAAATAAAGAAGCATGTCAAAAGCGGAAACTGTGAAAGGAGAAGAATACTAAAAAGACAAAAAAAAACCCCTCGGTCCCTGATCAAGCCCCACGCCACGTGTTCGGCCAGGATGCGTTCTCACCGTTCTCACACTTTTTGAAATTTTTTCCTTATCCCGTTTCAGGTTTTATATATATATATATATATATATATATATATATATATATATATATATATATATATATATATTATATATATATATATAGTGAAGGTTTCAAATGAGAAGAAAATTTTTGTAAGAATAAAAAGAATAAGTTTTTAACCAATAGAAATGCTCCATTTTACTTCATTTAATATGTGTATTTAATGTTATTAATAAGGGCATATAGGTAAATTTCTAATTGTAATTAATTAGCTAACTAATTAAATTTGTAACTCACTTTTAAATATACTCTTTCAAGATAAAATATTTAGGGTGAATGACAATTTTCGACATGTGTAGGATAAATTTTAGTATGTGTAGGATAAATTCTTAAATGTGTATGATAAATTTAGATATGTGTAGGGTAAATTTCGGTAAGTGTAAGATATATGAAGGATAAATTTTAAAATGTGTAGGATAAAATGTTTTTTACTTTATTAATGAGAGATAACATAATTAATGGGATGAGTTATAAAGTATTTAATGTTTTATCATTATGCCCTTTCTTCTTTTTCTTCTCACATTAAATTTTTTCTCAAATGAACCTTACTCATATATATATATATATATATATATATATATATATATATGTATCATACCATCAAAAATGCTAGATGAAATGTTCTTTCCTTGTCACCTAAAAATAGTTGTTTGTTTTTTTTACGTGTGTTACATATATTTTAAAAATATAAGTCGTCAATCGATGTACGGTGTTGGTAGGTTTTACAGAAGAACAACGAATTTGAGCGTTTGATTCTATTACATTTGCTTGTATAATGAGAATGCAAAACAATAAATTGTATTATAAAATTATTTATGTAATAATATAGAATATCGGTAAATATTTTTATGACAAATATTGATAGATGCCAATTTTTTTTTTTATTTTTGAAAGGCATTAATAGATGTCAAATAAGAAAAACAATTATGCAACGTTCGTATTCATTAATTTCGTCAAGCAAACAAATATATGATATTTCTTAAATAGTTTATTAGCTTAATAAATAATCAATATGAATAATATCTATCAATGCTCCGAGTTAAAAAGAACAGTTATAAATAAAAAGTTATTAATAACATATAAACAAATTATATATTATGTTTCAAATACAGAGTTATTTGGTTCGAATATTGTCCAAAAAATGAAGATAGTAAACTTTTGAGTAATATAACATATGAATTGGGTGAGGATCAAATAGAGAGTTTATTTTGCCTACGAAGCAATAGAATTAGGATATGTGACAAAATTTAAAATAAAGAGGAAGGGTATTTTAGTCAATCTTATCATTTCTTCTTCCTTCTTCTCCCCAGTAACTTTAAAACCCATCATTTTCAAAACCCACCATTTTCAATCATTTCTTCACTTTCTATCTCAATAATCACTACATTATAGTGCCATTTTCGTCACCAATCAATGATTCAAACACCCGATCAACGTGTTCTTCAGCTTTTTTTGAAGAAAACCCAGTTTAATTTCATACAAAATCTCATTTTTTCCTGTGATTTTGAAGATAATCACTTGATCCGTTCGATTCGATCGCTGGTAAGTGTTTCAATAATTCAAATTTTGTCAATCGTTGAAGAAATCAACTTCGATCCATGTAAGAAATTACTTACTTTCATTTTTACGATCTGGGTTTTTAATTTATTCATTGCGTTTTACGATCTTGGTGGGGGTCCGGGGGCAGCGCCACTGGTAGCAGGGTCCCAGGGGCGGCAGCCCCTGGCGGGGTCCAAGGGGCAGAGCCCCTGGCTGGGGTTGAGTTGACCTGGAAATTTTTTTTTCGATTAAATTGCTTTAATAAAAATGCATCAGAAAATTTAATTTTCTGTAAATTGCCTTTGGAAAACTGCATTCGTAGACAGCCTTTTGATCTCCTACTTCCTGGTTCAGACAATTCACAGACATTTTTAGGCCATTGCGTTTTAGAACTAAGACATTTTTATGTGTTTTCTGGCCATTGCGTTTTACAAAAACACATTTTTGAAGTGTTTTTAGTCATTGCGTTTTAGGTAAAACACATTTTTAGGTGTTTTCAGTCCATTGCGTTTTAGAGAGAACACTTTCTTTTGTTTTTTTAGGCCATTGCGTTTTAGAAAGGAGACATTTTTAAGTGTTTTCTAGCCATTGCGTTTTATAAATAAGACATTTCTTTGTGTTTTTGGTGCATTGCTTTTTAGGTAAAACACATTTTATGTGTTTCAGTCCATTGCGTTTTAGAAAATAGACATTTTAAGTGTTTTCTGGCCATTGCGTTTTACAAATAAGACATTTCTTTGTGTTTTTGGTGCATTGCGTTTTAGGTAAAACACATTTTTATGTGTTTTTAGTCCATTGCGTTTTAGAAAGTACACTTTCTTTTGTGTTTTTAGGCTATTGCGTTTTAGAAATAACACATTTCTTTGTGTTTTCTGGCCATTGCGTTTTACAAGTAAGACATTTCTTTGTGTTTTTGGTGCATTGCGTTTTAGAAAAATGTCATTTTTTAGGTTTTTTTTTCTATTGCGTTTTACGCAACTGGGTTTTAGAAATTTTTTTCGAAAATATAGCAATAGTATACTCGTTTTAAAGATTAAAAAACGCTTGTTTTATGGTGCAATTTTTATAAAAAAATAATGTCGTATGAAAGAGTTATTAACGTTTAAAAAATGGAGGGGGGGGGGAATTGGAGAAGAGAGAAACTATTGCCTTAGATTGACTAGAATGCCTCTAAACAAACTCACGCGCCTCTTTTCTTCCCTTCAATTTCTCTCATTTAATCTTAGCCTTTGATTAAGTAAATGGATGGTTAAGATCACTTCCTATCATTCTTAGCCAAATAAACTTTCTATTATATCCTAACCCTATATGAAGTTTGGAAAAAGATAAAAAGCAAAATAAATTTAAAATAAAAAGAAAAACAAATTATTTACTTGTATTTAAACGAATAATTAAATAAACTGTTAGAATGGATGATTCAATGTGAAGCGAACGAATGTTCGTTGTTTATGATTATAGACGAAGATGAATATGAAAGGTAGGTGTTTGTATTGTTTGTATAAATAAAAGTGTAGTTATTTATAAATTAATATTAATTATTCAAAGTATATTTTTTTATTTTTTAAATTGTGTCCTAATATAATTATCTATAAGAGATGGCTTGATATAATGACAAGTGTCCCTAAAGTGGTTTCTTTTATTATATAGTACTAGCGGTAAGACCCGTGTGCAAACACGGATCGTTTTCTTAGAAAACCATGCATAACAAATATAAATGATGAGTATAGTTATATTTATATAGACTTATAAATAAAATAAATAAATAAGTCAGTCAGTAAATACTTAAAGTTTAGAGTATAAAAACTTAAAGTTTAGATTGTGCTGAGTCTTGATTTTCTTCCATAAGCGTTTGAAGAACCATTTTGATGATGTATTCTTCTTGAGCCTTGACTTCTTTTGTTAATTCATCCATCTGCTTTTCTTTCCTTCTTTGATAAAGGATGGTAGCATGTGGAGGAGTGGGTCTCCTGATTGGCAATTTTTGTTGTTTGACTGGAACCACTGCTTCCGGATAATCAGGCTTTTTAGGAGCAGTGAGATCTCTCTTCCTTAACTCTTCCAACCTTTTGTAGGTAGCTAACACCTTTTCTTCTATCCACCTTGTAACCTGGTTCCTTGACCCATAAAATCAGCAGTTATCAGTTCTTCTTTCATTTTTTTTCAGTTTAAAGGTCCTTTCTGGTACATTTTTCTTGTAATTGGCCCAAACTGGAGGAGTTTACTTTACCTTGTCTTGAATCATCTTTTGAATTCTAGATGTCTCCTCTTGCAGTTCACTGATGGTCCATTCTTTGTATTGATACTTTTCTGCCCTGTACTTCTTGTATGCCATGATGTATTCAAGATAGTCATTTCTCATGCTTTCATCATCTTTTTCTTATTATTTCTAACAAAGGACTTTTGAGAATTGCTCTAAAGTTCTAACTTTGGTGAGCAGGTATTGATAATTTCTTTGAATCTCTTTGTCAGACTTTCCCTCTGTGTCTCTTTTAGATATATCCTCTGCTTGTTGGGCCTTTATTTTGAGATATTCTTCTATATTTCTTGGCAAAGGATAACCTTGAATAGATGGGAGTTTCCTTTTTTCAGGATCATCTTCAGAGTAGAAGGATTTGATTTCCTCCCTGACTGCTGGAAGATCTAGAGGATATTGTACTCCTGCAGGGACAATGGTAGTGTTTTGATTGAAGGGTTGAACTAAAGATAATGGAACAGGGTTTGGAATGGTGACAAGGGACAGTGGTTGTGTAGATGTTAGAGTTGGGGAAGTGTCACCTTCCAGTACAATGTTTGTTATCCTTCTCCTTTTGTGCTTTGGTGAAGTTGGTGGTGTATTTGTGGGTTGAGTGGCAGTGATTGAAGTAGTGGGTATCTGACTAACAGCTGTTAAAACAAATGGTGTTTCAACCACTATTTTCACTACAACAGTTGATGTGTCAACTGTTGTTTTCTGCTTTTTGGCTGGTGGTTTTTGTGGTGGTGATATTTTTTTTGGTATGACAGTGGATTGAGTGTGGGTTGATGTAGTAGTGATGGCAGTTGTTGAGATAACATCTGTTGAAACAACTGAAGTACCAACAACTGTTGATACAACAGGTGTTTTAGCATCTGTTGGTTTGGAGGTTTGATGAGAGGAACTTTTGGGGATTTTAGGAGTTTGTTTGGTGGTTTTGGAAGGTGTGGTTTTGGGTTGGCTTACTTTTCTGGTAGGCTGTCTTCTTTTAGGTTTAGAAGTACCCTGCTCTTCTTTTTCCATCAAAACTTTCTTCTCCTCCTCAAACCTTTTAGACCCTTTTATTTCCATTGACTCTTTCATGTTTGCCTTTAATGCAACAAATGCATTTTGAGTCTCATCAACCTTTTTGGAACCATCTGGCCTTGGGATTTCTACCACAAGTTTGGACATTCGTTCTGGTGGCATGTATAAACCATCTTCTTTTCCCTTCTTCCCTTTAGTTTTCTCCCCTTTTTTGACATCATCAGGATTTTCCACATAGATGATTGAAGGAGGAGCAGTGCCAGTAGTTTGAAGCAGATGAGCTTTAATGGCTTTGATATCTGCTTGAGTATCTTTGTACCTAGCTTCCATGACATTTCTGACCATTTGAAGTTGAACTTCATGTTGTTGATCTGCATATTGTCTTTGTTTGTGAAGCAGATGTTGAAACAGATGCCATAGCTCAGCAGCGGATGGAGCAGATGTTGTAGATGGTGCAGCAGTGGGTGTAGCCTTTTGGGCTTGTAACAACTGTTTTAGCATAGTTTTGATTTCTGCAACAGATGTGTCAAGTTGATCAACCCTCTCCGTCAATTCTTTGTATTTTAAACCATCACCCAAGTTAATGGGATCATCTGATTTCCCACCAGTGGTGGTTGTATTAGTGGTTGACTTAGGAAAAGTTTCCCAAAAATCATCCACTGATGCCCCTTGTTCTCGGTACTGGGGACTTCTTTCTTCAGCAGAGCTTACCATTTTAAGGTCACCAGTGTATAATGGAGACACACCAGTGGACACTATGGTTCAAAGAAAAAATTGCCTTCAAGGGAGTCTCACTAATGAAACTACTGTCCAGGTGTAAACCATTGGGTTCAACACCTGTAGTAGCTGCTCCACTTGAACTACTGACAGGAATTACTTGTAATTCCTGTAGTGTAGCCTCCTCAACTGTTGGTGGGTTAGCAGAGATAGAGACACCAGACTCAGTCACTTGTTGTGGTATATTCTCATTGACAGGTGATTGAGAAGAACTGATTTTTATCTGGGCTATATCAACTGCATCCAACAGAGGTATCATTAATAGTGGGAGTTGTGCAGTGAAGATAGGGGTAGAAAGAGAATTTGCCCCGAGAGCTGGGTTGTCGAAGATAAATTCAAGTGAATCCATTCCTTCATATTGTGGTGTCCCTATTGATACAACCTGATCCTTTTGAGAGGATGCAGGAGGAGTTTTAGGCTCAGGTTAAGATCTTTCTTCCATCTGCTGTGAGGAAGTAGTAGCAGTGGTTTCAGGTGACTTTTGTGTTGTCAAAGGTGCTACCTTTGGGATCTCATCTTCCAGAGTCACCTTTTTGGTGGGTTTGGGGGGCTTTTGGATAGTTTTCTTTTTGGTCTTTTTGGTGATTTTTGGTGTGGGTTTCACAGCAGGGGTTGTGCTTCTGTGATCACCAGGAGCAGTGGGCTCAACAGCAGGGGCCCGAGGAGCAGTTGTTGCTGCTAAATTCTGCTCAGGTACCCCTGTTTGTGTTTTGAAGGTTTTGACAGCCTTGTGAATGTTTCAGAAGTTAGACTGTTTATTTGAATAGGATTTCCTTGGATAAACACATGGGCATTATCCTTTGAAAATTTCTTTTGAAGATAAAAACTTAAAAACCTTGAAAACAGTAAAAATGATTTTTTATTAACATTCTTAACCATATCATTGAAAATCTCCTGAGAGTAGTTAAAATTTTCTTCAGCCATGATAGCATAGCCCAGGTATTGGATTTTCAGTGGTATTTCATTAAAAGCTGTTGTTTTATTTGACACACACATGAGGAGGGTATGGAATAAAAACCTCGGAGCAGGTGGAAAACTACCCTTTTGTAAAGTATCCTTTTTCATTTCTTCTTCATACCCTCTCTCAATGAAATCAGTTTGGTACTCTGTTTTTGGGAAAGAGCTTTTACCTGTAAGATCATTGATTTCAAAAACCTCTGAAATCAGTCAACAAAGTTTTGTACTTTGAAGATGAAAGTGAATCAATCACGGAATGAAAACCTATGTTTTGACTTGTTTTTGCAAGTGTACACAAGTAGTTATAACGGGTTTTGAATGGAAGATCCATGATAAATCAAAGGTAGTTAAGAACGAAGGAAGAAGATGAGTGATTTGAGAGAATTTGGTGAAAACTGCTTTTGAAAGGAATTTTGAATTCGGCTCGACAGTCAAAACCCTGTTTGGGGTTTTGATTAGGTTTTATAGGTGGAAAAAGTGAATGCTGATGTGGCAGCGGTTACAAAAGATCTGACGGCTAAGTACTGTCCACGTGACAACCTCTGATGAATAATGGATGACAGTTGTTAGGAAACCACTGATGAATCAATATCAGTAGTTTACAGTTCTGAAAATGAAAACAATAGCTGACTATAACTATCAGTGGATTAAAACACTAAGCTTTAACAACAGTCATTATGTAAACAGTGGTTCAAGCATGTTCCTTCTCCAAAAAAACAATATTTTAACCCAACAGTCGTTTCAATCCCCTTCAATCTCCACAAAACACTATTTTAACCCAACAGTGGTTTTAAACCACCATTTTAACCAAACAGCGGTTTCAACCACAGTTTTCTTAACAGTAGTTCCAAACATCTGTTTTCATCCATCTGTTGACCAAAGTCAACAGATGTATCAACCACTGTTTTATTTTCAAACATTCGTTCCCAATAACAGAGTTTTAATCATTTAAACATACCTTTGCCAATATTACAAACTTTTACACTCTCAAACCTAAATATTTATTTACTTAATTTAAATAACAAACTTGGTTAATAATTTTAACACAACTAATTATATAAAAACTACAAGTGTCAAACAGAGGTAACTATATAATAAACAAAGTTCAAAACAACAAATAGCAATCAATAGAATACAACATACTAATTCCAAATCAATGGGCGAAGCAGCATACAAAGTTCATCCATCTGTTGACCCAAATCAACAGATGTATCAACCACTGTTTTATTTTCAATCATCTGTTCCCAATAACAGAGCTTTGATCATTTAAACAGACCTTTGCCAATATTACAAGCTTTTACACTCTCAAACAAAAATATTCATTTACTTAATTTAAATAACAAACATGGTTAATAATTTTAACACAACTAATTTTATAAAAACTACAATTGTTAAAATAGCAAACAACATTCAATAAAATACAGCATACTAATACCTAATCAATTGGTGAAACAGTAGTCTCATAAGTAAAGCTCCTTTCGGACCATTGTAGTTGTCAGCATGTTGGAGGTATTTCAGAAGTTCGTTGCTCAGATCAACTTCAATCATATCCCTCCAGATGCTTGTTATCGGCCACTTGTTGTCTTCAATTATATTAGTCCTTCGGCGCCTATCTACATAATCAACTACACGAGGATTATTGAAAACAAACACCTTCATCCAGCCTTCTTCTTCATATTTAAGCAAATCAGCAGTTAGCTCAGTAGACTTTCCAATAACAATCAAATGCAGCCTCTTTGCGATGGTCAAAAAATGCCCTTGGCAAGGATTGACTACAATACTCTCTGGAAAACGAAGCATTCTGAAAGTCTCATTCAGAACATCAAAAGCAACGATGTTCCTCTCACTTAGTGGATACCAATAATTTGAAACCATAGAATATATGGTTTTATCAGCATAAACTCCTATAGACCATGAATAACCACTTGAACCATAATTGTTTACGCTACCGAAATTTATTGTTCTCCATGACTCACGAAGTCGTGAGTAAACACGAGCAACAGCTACATTACGGTAACATCTGATGTTCAGCACTTTCAGATCATTGAATTGATCAAAATAAATTCCACCAGTATCAGAGTTTTGATCATGATTATAATTGAAGTAGTCATCAGACAAAACCTTATAGTGCTTGGTAGTTGGATTCCAAAGAATCGGCTCACAGCAAATCCCTTCATTGCAAACTAACAACAAACCATTAAATGACGATAGAATACGTAAGAAGCTAGGGTGGACATTGTTAGGAAAACTTAAGGTTTTGCTTCTAACAACATCCAAATTACCAGCAACTACGTCGTCAACGACAATTGACGTGTCTTTAAAGGAGAGTAGTTTCTTTTGTACTGAATCTCTACTTCGGAGAGCATGCATCATCTGAAATCCATGACTTGACAATTACCTATAAAAATTCTTGGAAAGACATTTGAAACGGCCAGTATCTTCTACAGAGAGCCTTGTGAAAATCTCGTCAACAATCACTTGAAACCCAAATTTTTCCATTTTGAAGTGAACCAATGCATCTTTGAAAGTAAAAGAAATTGTAATGATATTGATAAACAAAAAACTTTTGAAGATGATTGAGTAGATGGATGAAAACGGTAATGATCAAAACCTCATGCCCAATGTATTTTATATACCCAATGAATGCGGTTATGACTAAATACATCGTCAGACAAAAGAATATGATGCGACACTCGTGAGGCTTTTAATACATTTCCATGGAAAAATATAAAATTAAACACGTTATTATAATTACAATTAACCTCTTTATTTACCTATAAGACGCCTTTACCATATGACAGAACTGATTGAGTGATGTGCATTAATTGCAAAGTACATATCATATCCCCAGGCATTTTGAATTTGAAATTACCAGCAATTTCAAAACCACTGCTATGGTATATGTTTGCCAAAGGAAACATCTGCTAAGTTAAACTTTCTTGGCTATGGGCAGTAGTTTGCACTCTTGAATGTGGGCCAGACCTTTGACATTTAAATATAGAGCAGTAGGTTGAAATTAAATGTATTTTAACTCAGATAAAAAATCTCAGATAAAAAATTGACACATCAGCAATCATCATTTAGTCATAACTCAGATAAAAATCTATTCATTTGGAATACAAAGATATTGCGAACATCTGTTAAAGCCTCTCCTGTTCGCAACAGCAGCAAGTCAAACAGATGTTGGCAACAACAGATGTTGGCAATTGAGAGGAGGAAATTCTTCAAAAAGCTCTATTAGGAAACAACAGATGTTGGCAACAGTAGCAAGCCAAACAGCCATTAGATCAGCAGATGATGATTTAGAGCAGATGTTCTCTTTTGGCAAACTTTAACTTTGACAGATCTATACACTAACAGAAATTGATACAACATCAACATAATCCAATTAAACTCAAAGACAATTTCACTTCTACATCAAAAGTACCGATCTGCAATAATCAGATGATATTAAAAATTACATAATAATACTTATTCAGCTTAAAATTACAACGAAACTTTAATATCTAACAACAACACCAAGAAATTTACGAACCTAACAGCAAAATTTAGTGCTTTTAGCTGAAAATTTAGTGCTTTTAGCTTTAAACTCCATCAATGTATATCTTCGACAATCGCCATGAACTCCACGGAAGTACTCAATGCATCAACATCAGGTTTGTTTCTAGAAACCTGATCTCTCGTGAACAGACCAAGATGTAGTACATGAAAACACTTCTTCAGCTGTTGAAGAGTAGCCCTGTCCTCGTATACTTAATCCTTAACTTTGTTCATAAAGAGCTGCTTTAAACCAAACTTTATGCTTCTTTTAATACAAAAAGGCAGGAAAGACCGTTACTCTAGTAAGATAAAATCTTATCTTACAGCAGTAGCAGATCCTTTCTTGCGTTTAGTAGGAACTACTGTGGGTTCTACATCATCATCATCTGCCCAAAGTCATATATAATCATCATTTAGTCATAAGCAAAAATTACATTAAATGTACATTTAATTATCTTTCTTTGTGTTTAATTTAACTTTATGCTTCTTTTAATACAAACCTATAATAACCCGCAGCAGATTGTATGAATTTCAAACAACTGTGATTAGACTGAAATATAAAGCGAGAATTAGAGTATATCACTTTAAAATTAAAAATTCAAAATTTCAAAATTGGAGTAGCAAAAAACACATATTTTAAACGATGTTGGAACAATGATACTGGAAACAACCGTAGAACAATCATCATCATCATCATCATCTGCAGCAGATCATTCACAATCATCATTTAGTCATAACTCAGATAACAAAACATTAGTAAAAATAAAAAACAAAAACAAACATAATCATATATATCACATTACCATGATCAAGGGAAACCACATATCCCCAAATTTTTTTTTTCTGAAAGTGGGTCAGAGAGAGCTTCAGTTTTCTCTTATCCTTTATGAACAAATGCCGAGTATTGAGAAGAAGGGATTTGAGGGAGAGATACATTAGAAATGTGGTTTGAAAATACAAAAGAAGAGAACACGTTTATATAAGAAGATGATTGACAGAAGTGAGAGAGTGACATGCATTAATTGAAAATTACATATCCCCATGCATTTTGAATTTCAAATTACCCGCAATTTCAAAACATCTGCTGCTAGGTATACGTTTGCCAAAGGAACCATCTGCTACTTTCTTGTAGATGGGCAGTGGTTTGCCCTTTGGAATGTGGGCCAGACCTTTAACATTTGAATACACAAGGCAGTGGTTTGAATTTAAATTAAATCTATTTTAAAGTGATTTATATATTAGACTTTATGATGTAATAATGATATAAGAAAAGCCTTGTTGGACAGCCTCTCCTGCTGACACATCAGCTTTTCTTATGTCATTGGGATTTCTGCTTTTATAGAAAGTATAGATAGATAGTATGACACACTTGCTATCATTCTAAGGAGCCTATTTGTTTACCTCTTAACAAGACTCTTAATGGTTCTGACCTCTTATTGGTTCAGCACTTAATGCTTCAGACTGTTTGTTTTTTGAGCAGATGTCTGAATGGTTCAGACATTTGCGTCTGAATGGTTAAGTATTATACTGAGTCTGAATGGTTAAGACCTTTAATCTGAATTGGTCATACATTTGTCTCTCAACGGTTAAGCATTATACTAGCTCTTAATGGTTTAGACCTCTTACTGGTTCAGCACTTAATGGTTAAGTCTTACTGATTTAGCACTTAACCATTTAAAAATTGCCAAACAACCCCTAATTTATCTGCTATTTGGTTTTCTTGCCTCTCTATGCTACTTAATTGTAGATATTTATTATCTCATTATTGATTATTATTACATTTCTTAATAAGTGAATCTAATATGAAAATAATTATGAATTTTAATAAACTTATATTTTTACTTAAAAACTTATATTTAGGTCTCTAAATATCACCAAATTAAAAACTATGCTCATTAAAATATTAAATAACAGAATAATGATAATAA
Source organism: Helianthus annuus (assembly GCF_002127325.2). Lineage (NCBI taxonomy): Eukaryota > Viridiplantae > Streptophyta > Magnoliopsida > Asterales > Asteraceae > Helianthus > Helianthus annuus. The sequence goes on from NC_035436.2 coordinate 53,036,015, forward strand.
TTATATTTTATGAGTTTTTAAAAAAATCACATATTTAATGTGCTTGTATTAATATATTTATAATTATTATTTAAGTTGTTAGTCCCGAAAAACCCGTGATATCACTCTACGGTTCGATCGAATGCGGAAAGTAAGATCAAGCCGACAAGAACAAAAATAGATTTTTCATTGAATAACGTAGTGTCGCTGATTAGATCGCACACGGTCTCAAAGAACCGTCTGTTACGATCTTCGAGAACCTTGCACACAATCCGTAGGATTATCGGGTACAAGGCTCTCTATTTGGGGCTACATCATTACAATGGAGAGCTCTACTACAAATAAACTAGACAAGACTATTTATAGGAGCCTCTACCTGTAAAATGGTATAGATCTGGTGCTAATAGAATGAATACACAAGTTATAGCGACAAAAACATGACAAAAATCTATTATTAACCCAAACCAAAAAAGTACCCAGCCAAACCCTAGATCTCACCAATAGTGAGATCATACAAAGTACAGAAATCAAAACACTAAGATTAACTGATACAATCAGTTAATCTATATGAACTGGTACAACAGATCTCACACGAGATCAGATCTCACAAGAGATCAAACAAAAACAGAAAACCCTAATCGTCTTGAAGAGAGAAGAGACTTCGAGAAGATCAACACCAATAATGATCTTAACACTGTTGAGACTCTTTATATACTCTTAATATCAGAAGTTACAAGATGCACCCCAACGTTTTCTATCTTCACACATTAGTCCTTAAATGTTTCCATATGAACCCTGAAGAATAAGACCTGTACACAACTTGCATATAAACTGTTATAACAAATATAACAACTTTCAAGATATTAAAATGTAGCAACATGAATTAACAACATATTGCCATAACTTAATTTAACATGCCCCCTTAATTCATGTAGCGAACATGTTTTCAAGACACAATTTTTCACAAAGAGCCTGATGTTGGGCAGCATTCAAGCCCTTTGTAAAAATGTCTGCAACCTGTTTTTCTGTACTGATTTTCTCAGGTTTAATAACACCAGCAGCTATTTTTTCTCTCAAAAAATGTAAATCCAACTCGAAATGTTTTGTTCGTTCATGGAACACAGGATTTTGAGAAATAGATATGGCTGATTTACTATCACAGTACAGACTAACAGGTAAAATATAATCAACTTTCAACTCAGACAAAACATTCAATATCCACATAATTTCACAGGTAGCTGAGCACATAGCTCTGTACTCAGCTTCCGCAGTAGACCTAGAAACCACAGATTGTTTTTTACTCTTCCATGAAATAAGAGTTTCGCCTAAAAATATACCATATCCAGTAACAGACTTTCGAGTCTTAAGACACTTAGCCCAGTCACTATCAACAAATCCAGTCAACACCATACTATCAGACTTCTTAAAACTGATCCCTTTTCCAGGAGACAATTTTAAGTATCTTAACAATCGCAGAGCAATATCAAGATGAGACTGACATGGACTATGCATAAACTGGCTTAGAAATTGAACGGTATAACTGATATCTGGTCTAGTTAAAGACAAGTATATCAGCTTTCCTATCAATCTCTGGAAGCCATTAACATTTTCTAAAATTTTTTGATCATTTTTACATTTGTTAGTGACTAAAAAACTTTGTTCAATTGGTGTTGTAACTGGTTTACAACCCAAATAGCCAAACTCATTCAACAACTCAAGACAATATTTCCTTTGTGACAAACAAATACTATTATCAGAATATAAAACTTCAATACCTAAGAAATATCGAAGCAACCCAAGATCTTTAATATGAAAATTTTCCCTTAAACTATTTTTAACATGTTCAATAGCAGCCTTATTATTTCCAGTAATAACTATATCATCCACATACACCAGTAATACAACAAACACATCTGACTTAGACAAAATAAACAGGGAATAATGACACATACTTTGAACAAAACCCATAGATGTTAACACAGAAGTTAACTTTTCATTCCACTGCCTAGGAGCCTGCTTGAGACCATACAAGGACTTAACTAATTTACAAACTCTATTATCATTTGAACTATAACCTTGTGGTTGAACCATATAAACATCCTCAGATAACATGCCATATAAGAAAGCATTATTAACATCCATTTGATAAAGAGGCCAACCATTATTAACAGCAATTTTTAACACCACTCTAACAGTTGTCATTTTAACTACAGGTGAAAAAGTTTCACCAAAGTCCAACCCTTCTCTTTGGTTAAACCCTTTGGCAACCAATCTAGCCTTATATCTTTCCACTTCCCCACTTGCTTTATACTTAACTTTGTAAACCCATTTACACCCTATTAGTTTTCTTCCCTTAGGAAGGTCAACCAATATCCATGTATTGTTTCTATATAAAGCTTCCATTTCACTATTCATAGCATCAACCCATTTATCATTTTTAGCTGCTTCATTATAACAAGTAGGTTCACACACTTTATTCAAAGCAGCAATAAAACACTTATTATCATAAGACAAATGAGCATAACTAACAACTTTTTCTATGCCATATTTTACTTTCCCTTCAACAACAAACTCATCAAACCTTTTAGGCATAGACACATTTCTAGAAGATTTTCTAACACTTGTACCCTCAGACTGGTTAGTTTCAACATTTGTTCCTGTAATGTTATCTGCCATCACATTTGTATCCAATCCACTACTGCCTTCCTGTTCAGACTGTTGAACAGGGGCTGATGTAGAGGGAGACAAAGGTTGCTGATCTTCATTAACAGGATCATGTGAACCATTTGCACCCTCTTCATCATTGGGTATGCTAGAAACTTCAGACAAAATGTTATCAAAAAAGTTTGCATGATTCAACTGGTTCTGGTTATTATATACAGATTCTTGGTTATCAAAATTTTTAATTTTGAATGGATATACACTTTCATAAAATTTGACATCTCTTGAAAAAAACACCTTTTTTGAATCCAAACTCCATAGTTTATACCCCTTTTTAAAATTAGAATAACCAAGTAATACACATTTTTCAGCATTAGAGGAAAACTTGTCTGAATCATGCAACACAGTACTAAAACATAAACATCCAAAGTTTCTAAGGTGTAACAAAGAGGGTTTAAACTCAAACATCATTTCATAGGGACTCCTACCTTTTAACACATAGGAAGGCAACCTGTTAATAAGATAAACTGCTGTCAAAACACAATCTGACCAAAATCTAAGAGGCAGACTACCCTGAAACATCAAAGCTCTAGCAGTATTAAGCAAATGTCTATGTTTTCTTTCCACAATACCATTTTGTTGTGGAGTATAGGGACATGAGGTTTGATGTAATATTCCTTTAGACAAACAGAAATTATGCATCTGGTTATTAACAAATTCTGTTCCATTATCACTACGAATTATCTTTATTTTCTTTTTAAACTGTGTCAACACTAGTTCATAGAACACCTTTATATTTTCAAAAACTTCTGATTTATTTTGCAGAAAATAACACCAAACTGCCCTAGAATAATCATCAACAACAGTAAGAAAATATTTATACCCATCATAACTTGTAACTTTATATGGACCCCATACATCCAAATGAATGAGATCACCCACAGACTTAGACTTATGCTCACTTAAAGGGAAAGGAACTCTGACTTGTTTGGCCCTATGACATATTTCACATGGTTCATGTTCACTTGAAGGAATATTAAGTGTTTGTTTTAAGACTGCTAGAACTTGATCTGAGGGATGTCCTAATCTACTATGCCAAGTAGATGACTTAATAGCACTATTAAAACAAGCATGCATCAAATTACCAGAATTGCCAACAAAGTACAGACCACAATCTTGTCTACCACTCATCAGGATTCTCTTTGAACTGGAATCCTGTAACACACAACTATTATTATTAAACACAACACTCACATTATTGTCTTTAGACAACCTATATACAGAAAGAAGATTCACACTATAACCAGGAACATAAAAGACATCTTTTAACACAATTTCACTAGTTAAATTCATATCACCTATTTTTAGAACCTTAACACTAGTTCCATTAGGATGACCAACTGTTATATTAAACTCAGATACATCAACAACATTTATTAAATCTTTATCAGTTTTAACCATATGTTGACTAGCTCCAAAGTCAACAATCCACCCATTCATAGAATATCCTACTGAACTAGAACAACTAGCAAAATAAGACACATTAACACTCTCACCTCCTGCATTTTGACTTTGTGACTCAGATCCACTTTTTTCTCCAACAAGACTCAACAACTTTGCAATCTGTTCAGATGTAAAAGGCAAACCAGAATTTCCAACAGATGAAGACACACCAGTCACAGAATTAGCTTTGTTACTATTAGCCATATTTGTTTTATTAGTTTGATTATTATTATTAGATCTTCTCTTAAAACCAGGTGGATAGCCAATGATTTCAAAACACCTATCTACTGTATGACCCAACATGTTGCAGTGTGAACATTTTAGAACAGTATTAGACCCTCTATTACCTTTTTTCCTTGGATCAAAAGACTGATTAGGTTTTGACACAAAAGACACATTCTGACCCTTTGATCCAGTACTAGACATTCTATGTGACTCTTCTCTAGAAATTATAGAGAAGGCCACTTTTACAGTAGGTAATGGTTCTCTTGTTAAAAGATTTGTCCTAACAGACTAATATACATCATCAAGTCCCATAAGAAACTGCATTAACTTTATTAACGTTGAAAAATCATTGAAATCTTTTGCGGCTTGACAAGAACATATTGGTAAATGTAACATAGCATCAAACTGTTTCCACATTGTTGTAAGTTTATTATAATATTCTGCAACAGTTGTACCATTTTGAGACACATTATTAATATTTTTATACAAATCATATACAACAGAACCATCGACCCTACAGAAAGACTCTTTAAGGTCTGTCCAAACCTCAGAAGCTAGTTTAGAATACACTTGTCCTAAGAAAAGTTCTTCAGATACAGAGTTTAGTAACCAAGTAAGAACCACAGAATTGCACCTATCCCACTGACTAGCCAATACAGAATCATTCTCAGGTTTAACACATTTCCCATCAATAAATCCATATTTATTTTTAGCTTCTAGTGCTAATTTCATAGCACTTGACCACACAGAATAGTTTTCTGTCCCTTTTAGTTTTATGCTTACAATAGTCAGTGCACTAGAATCACTTGGGTGCAAATATAATGGATCCCCTATATCTAGCTTACCAATTAAGGTCTGAGAAGTACTAGCCTCAGTATCACCAGGCATTTTCACACAAGAACCACACAATCAATTATTCAAAACAAGAATACCACAAACAACAATCAATCACAAGAAAACTGATAGACACTCACACAGGCGAAACTGAGTCAGTGTCAAGACTCCAGGTTCATCACTCACAGGTGCCTGGACATGTCTTAACTCAGGAGCCTTTAACCTAAAACTCAACAAGACAAACAAGATATGCAACAAACAACAGTAAACAAACAATATTACACACAAAATCAGCAGATATACAGCAAGTAATCAGATCACAAACGAGTATCAACACACAATATCAACAAATAAGGGTGCCGGTCCTCACTACCCCGACTTCAACTAGCCAACAAAATAAAGAACAAGAGAAAGTAAGAACGATCTTACAGAGGGTGCAATCTTCAAGAAAAGATCAGAACTATAGCCTTCACTTAGGGCTATAGTCACAGATCAGAAGACAAGAAGATATAACAACCGGTCAGTTTGCCCTGTAATCTTCTTGGATTACAGAGACCAACACGGTCTTCAACAGCACCAGAAAATACCTTTGACTTCTTTACCAAACCCTAAATTAGGGTTTCAACTTCACCAAGAACCACTGATCCACACCAAATGTTCCTTATAGCAAGAAACCTTCAACCAAAACCCAGAATCAAACAACAGTCAGAGAAATCACCAACAAACAGCGGAAGACACTAAAAATACCAAAAACAACAGCAGATCAAGAGCTATCTTAGCTCTGATACCATGTAAAATGGTATAGATCTGGTGCTAATAGAATGAATACACAAGATATAGCGACAAAAACATGACAAAAATCTATTATTAACCCAAACCAAAAAAGTACCCAGCCAAACCCTAGATCTCACCAATAGTGAGATCATACAAAGTACAGAAATCAAAACACTAAGATTAACTGATACAATCAGTTAATCTATATGAACTGGTACAACAGATCTCACACGAGATCAGATCTCACAAGAGATCAAACAAAAACAGAAAACCCTAATCGTCTTGAAGAGAGAAGAGACTTCGAGAAGATCAACACCAATAATGATCTTAACACTGTTGAGACTCTTTATATACTCTTAATATCAGAAGTTACAAGATGCACCCCAACGTTTTCTATCTTCACACATTAGTCCTTAAATGTTTCCATATGAACCCTGAAGAATAAGACCTGTACACAACTTGCATATAAACTGTTATAACAAATATAACAACTTTCAAGATATTAAAATGTAGCAACATGAATTAACAACATATTGCCATAACTTAATTTAACACTACCCCATTGGCCCACATGGCCTAGCCCAAGCCCAAGACATAATCTAAACCAAATAAATCATAAAAGACTATAATAAAGATAAGTGTAAAACTCTGGACCTAACAATCTTCCTCTAGTTTTATGCTCTCTTTATTGCGGTTTAGATGATCTCCAATCTTAGGTCTTCCCTTTTTTAGTGGCCCACCAGTGAACGAGCCCATCCTCTATAAACCTTCCGGTCCAACAGCTTATGACCCGGACTAAAGGAGATCCACAAAAAAAATCCATATGAAGTTGGTCTAAACGATAGATCTAGTCAACTCCAATCCAACAGCTTATGCGTGGCCCAAGAAATAAATCATGTTGGCCACCCTATCTGTCACAAAATAATAGAGCCACCAACAAACCCGAGCTGTCACCCATTATAACAAATCCATACCTTTTAAATGGGTCAGCCATTGCATTCCAATCATCTAGTGGGCCAAGAATAAACAAAATAAACACTCCATTTACATACACACATCATCCATGTGCACATGCCCAATTAAGTGGGTTCCAACAAGCATCCCTGATGCAATTGACGAATGATATTATAATATTCATGGACCATAAAATAATAAAATAATGCAGTCGGGCTCCCATCGACAAATTACTTACTCCATTTGAAATTCTCGGCTGCACAGCAGTGTTGGTCCCCACATAATGTGGCACAAAAATAATAATTCCTTTATCATCTGAGACTAGAAGGTATGGTTTGGATGGGCTTGGAGGGGATGAGCCGCCACATAGGCGCCACGTAGGAGTGGCTTGGAGGGGATGGACCTAGGGGGGTGGGGGATGAACCCCTTTATGTATATATATGTATATATGTATAGGTATATGTGAGAGGAAAAGGAAGAAGGAGGCACGGCGGACCCGGCTGTGGATCGCCGTTTGTGACGGAAGCCGGAAGAGGGGGGCGGTGTGGGGGTCCGGCGCCGGGCCAAGCCGGGCCAAGCCGGCCCCCATACCTTCTAGTCTGACCGTAGACCACTCTCCTCATCTAATGGTTGACAATTGTTAGGGTTTTTAATTCCTTGATTTGACGACATGTGCAGCCGTTAAGAATATTCCTCAACATTCTAGACCTACCGATGTCACTCCATCATCATCATTAGCTCATCAACATCAAAGAATTCATCTGAGATCAGTTTTCAACTTCATCAGACCATCATCAGCCGATAATAGACTTCAGCTCCATCGACATCTACCATCAGGTTTGTTAATCTTAGAAGACGACCACCGTGAATCATCAGAGATCATCATCTTCAACTATCTCTGTTCCATCATCAACATAAACATTTCGAGTCATTCCGAGCCAACCTTTATTCACCTCAGTCATCTTCTTCATCTCCGTTAACATCTCCACCGTGATTCAGCTTCTAACCACCGCCGTTCATCTTTTTCCGTTCACTACATCTTCACCACCACCTTCTTCGGACCTCCATAACCACCGTCGACCTGCAAGTCTCCGGCCACCATCACCTTCTCCGTCACACCACTACACCGTAAAACCTGCAACATATCTTCATCATTTTTTTTCTCCTGCCACAATCTTCATCTGAAACTCACCATCTCGTAACACATCTTCATTCAAGTTTCATCCGACATCATCGGAGATACAGCATCTTCATTCGAGACTCACATCGTTCTTCGTCTCCGGTCCAGCATCTCCGAACTTCTCATCTCCGATCATCGAACCATCATTAAACTCCGATCATCTTCTTCGAACTCCGAGCCGAAAACCTGCAACTCCACTCTTTCTCCGTCTCCAGTCATCTTCTGACGACTACACCAGACCTTATATTTTTTTTTTAGATCTGTAGTGAAATCTAGATCTTACGAACCGGAGATCTTTCCATTTACGAACACACATCCCCAACACTTGTGCAAAGCTTCTTCTTGTTCTTCGAGTGATACCAAAACCGAGCCTTTGAAAGACTTCAATGGCTCTGATACCACTTGTTAGTCCCGAAAAACCCGTGATATCACTCTACGGTTCGATCGAATGCGGAAAGTAAGATCAAGCTGACAAGAACAAAAAGAGATTTTTCATTGAATAACGTAGTGTCGCTGATTAGATCGCACACGGTCTCAAAGAACCGTCTGGTACGATCTTCGAGAACCTTGCACACAATCCGTAGGATTATCGGGTACAAGGCTCTCTATTTGGGGCTACATCGTTACAATGGAGAGCTCTACTACAAATAAACTAGACAAGACTATTTATAGGAGCCTCTACCCCATTAGCCCACATGGCCTAGCCCAAGCCCAACACATAATCTAAACCAAATAAATCAAAAAAGACTATAATAAAGATAAGTGTAAAACTCTGGACCTAACATAAGTTAACTTTGTTAAAGTTATAATAAAAGAGTAGGACACTTTAGTCGAATTAACATTTATTTATTTTTATTTTTTTGGAACGATGATTTTCTTGTATTAGGTTATTGCACTCTTTAAATTGGAGAGCCTGTTGTCCCACTCCGGCCAGACTATGTTGTCTTAACCAACTCCATGCTGGCTTCAAAATTTGGCTTGGGTGTTCCCCCGGGAAGCCATACCGCCGGCTACCACTTTACAGTCGTTGTGTCCACAAGAGCAAAACTCTTTAGCGTAACACACGATGGGATGAAAACCCGTGTGGGATGAAAACCCGAGTGGGCTCAGGATAGAGCCTGACACCTCTGCAAGGAGGCTAGGCTCTATCCATCATTACCTAATTGATCAAAGTGACACAAGAAAGGATTGAACTTGAGTCTCTTTTAGAAAATTCAAGCCTCTCTACCACTAGGCCACAAGTGGTGGATATATTAACAGTTATTAATTCCATAAAAATATTAGTACACAACTGAAAAAAAAAATATTTTAAAATTTGACTTAACAAAATTTCAAAATATCACGTCAAAGTTTATTTTTAAAGACATATTTTAACGAATAAACCATTAGAAATATTTGCATATGTTGTGTCTTTGACACTTTGATCCAAAAATCTCTCACTTTAAGTTGATGAAGATATAGAAACTCAAATTTTCAAACTAAATCTTCGAGGACCTAATTTCTAATCTAAATGAAAGTCCAAAAACAAATTTATTATGTATTCACAACCCTGAAGGTCAATCTTGGAGCCATTGAAAAGCCATACACTTCATATAATCTAAAAAACTATTTTCAGTGAAAAGTTAAAGTACTTGTAAAGTCAGTGAAAAGATTCGAGGTACCTTTCAACGCCTCATTTACATTCCCATGAAGATCTAATGAGAAAAGAGGGGTTAAATCTTTTCGAACGATGACATCGTCATCAGGAAAGATGACTTTTTCAAGGTAAGTGATGTGCACAAAATGCAACATATAAATTACATCAATTGTGGCATAAAACTAACCCTTTTTAGTACTAATGTTGGAAAAAGTGTGCTTTTGTCTTCCTTTTGTATTTTCAGGATTAAATGAGCTCAAATAAACAAAAGAAGCAAAAAGGCAACTAAAACTAACATAAATACAAGAAAAGGAGCAAATGTGGCATGCCCGACCTCCCGACAGCATCTTCCTAAGCAAAACAAGAAAACAGAAGACTAAACACGCCCCATGCTCAGTGAGCACGGGGGCGTGCCCAAGTGTCAGCAGAAAAGACAAAGTTGTAGAAGCTTCCATCGCCCACCACGGGGCCGTGCTCAGCGGACACGGGGCCATGGTCAACTATAAGATTCACGGAATCCAGGCAAATCTTGATAGTACATATATGCTTTTGCACACGGGGTCGTGCTCAGCGGACACGGGGGCGTGGTCAACTAATGCAGACAAAAATGCCATTTCATGGTAACAGAGGGAATAGTACTCGGTCATAAAATCTCAAGCGAAGGAATGGAAGTTGATAAAGCAAAAATAGACACTATTTCTCGATTACCTCCACCATCCTCCGTTAGAGCAATCAGAAGTTTCCTAGGGCATGCCGGATTTTATAGACGGTTTATCAAAGACTTTTCAAAAATTTCAAGACCTCTAATAAAATTACTTGAAAAACATGCGCCTTTCATCTTTGACAAGGATTGCAATCAAGCATTTCTTACACTCAAGAAAATGCTAGTCAATGCACCTATCATGATAGCACCTGATTGGAAATTACCTTTCGAAATCATGTGTGATGCAAGTGACTTTGCAGTTGGAGTAGTCATGGGACAAAGAAAAGAAAAGCATTTTCACCCAATTTATTATGCTAGTAAAACACTTAACGATGCACAAGAGAATTACACAACAACTGAAAAACAATTACTAGTTGTGGTATTTGCTTTTGATAAATTACATTCCTATCTTGTTCTTTCTAAAACAATAGTCTATACAGATCATGCACCCATTCGATACCTTTTCAAGAAACAAGACGCAAAACCCCGTTTGATCAGATGGATTCTACTCCTCCAAGAATTTGATATTGAAATCAAAGACAAAAGAGGAGCAGAAAACACAGCAGCAGATCATCTTTAGCATCAGATGGATTCTACTCCTCCAAGAATTAGAAGACCTATCTTTGGAGGCAACTAGGGATGAGCGAATCAACTAAAAATTTCCGACTGAGTCCCTAGAAATGGTGGAATACAAGGAAGAACCATGGTATGCCGACTATGCTAATTACCTAGCTAGCAGTATAGTCGCAAAAGGATGGCCACATCACCAAAGAAAAAAATTCTTTGCTAATGTGAAGCATTACTTTTGGGAAGATCCTTATCTTTTCAAAATGTGTGCCGACCAACTCATCCAAAGATACGTACATGGTAGCGAAGCAAGGAGGATTCTCCGCCATTGTCATGAAGGTCCATACGGAGGACATCATGGTGCCGCTAGTACCGCACGAAAGGTATTCGATTCGGGATTTTATTGGCCGACCATTTAGAAAGACGCGCAAAGTCTTGTCAAGACATGTGATGCTTGCCAACGAGCAGGTAATATTTCTTCCAAAAACGAAATGCCACAAAATGGCATTCTTGTTTGTGAAATTTTTGATGTGTGGGGACTCGACTTTATGGGACCTTTCCCGCCGTCAAAAGGAAACAAATATATACTTGTGGCAGTAGATTACTTGTCTAAATGGGCCGAGGCCGAGGCACTTCCAACAAATGATGGAAGAGTCGTGGTAAGATTTCTGAAAAAATTATTCTCTCCTTTTGGAACACCTAAAGCATTAATAAGTGATAGAGGTACCCATTTTTGTAATCATCAACTTGAAAAAATCTAAACAAGATATGGGGTCTATCACCGGGTCTCAACAGCATATCACCCTCAAACAAACGGACAAGCCGAAGTGACTAATAGAGGTTTAAAACGAATACTTGAAAAAACCGTAGGATTAAATAAAAAGGAATGGGCCGATAAATTAGATGATGCTTTATGGGCTTTTCGAACTGTTTATAAAACAACAATAGGCACAACCCTATATAAGCTCGTCTATGGAAAAAGTTGTCATTTGCCAATAGAAATAGCTCACAAGGCCTACTGGGCAATAAAAAATGTAAACTTAGATTTAGAATTTGCCGGTAAAAATCGATTTTGTCAAATGAATGAATTAGACGAACTAAGGAATTATGCATATTCTAACTCCGAAATTTATAAGGAAAGAATGAAAAATTTACACGACAAACACATTAAACCTAATGAATTTCGAGTAGGAGATCAAGTTCTATTGTTTAATTCACGACTTCGATTATTTCCGGGTAAACTAAAATCTAGGTGGTCAGGACCTTTTTCCATCACCCATATTTTTCCTCACGGTGTAGTAGAAATTAAATCTCAGAATGGAATTCCATTCAAAGTCAATGGCCAACGGCTGAAACTCTATCAAGGATTCATTGAGGATGAGGAGGAAGAAATCTCGCTTCAAACGGTCGACGAGTAAAGGCATCAACATCATACCTGGTAAGTTACGAACAAGCGGATGAACATCGAAACTGGTAAGTCTTCTAACCAAGTTTTGGGAAAACAGAGCACTCACACAAGCACTAAAAAAAAACTTTGCTCGGCACGGGGCCGTGTCGGCGCAACTGTCGGGATAAAACCCTTTTTTCATAACCGTTACATCATTCCACACGCCCCGTTTCCCCACAAAACGCTCTGGTCCGGGCGATTTTCCGCAGAATTCTGACGTTCCCTCTCGTTCTAACAACATCAAGGTATGATTCTATCCCCATTAGTAGTTAGATTAGTTACTTGCATGTAGTTAAAACATCAAAAATTTGGGGAAAATCTAGGGTTCTTGAAGTTCATCTGGATCGAACCTCAAATTTTTGCATGAATCTACTAGCATTAGCATAGAGTAGTGTTATGGGAAGTAAACCCACTTATATTGTTGATAGATTTGCCCGATTTCTCACAAAAACCCCAAACCCTTGTTTTTGAACCGAAAAAGATAAAATCGTAGGGGTAAATGGGTTATTTTGGTAAAAATGGCACTTGGGGTTTCATTTTCGGGGGAAACCGCACATACTTGACCAAAAGTTTTCAAGTTTTCAGGACCGGGTCGAAAAAACGGAATTTTTGAGTAACAGACGCCTGGACACGGGGTCGTGTCTGCTGAGCACGGGGCCGTGTCTAGCCCACTGTTCTCAGTTTTCTCCGAAAAATTTCATTATTCCGTGCTAACTTTTGGTGTATTCTTTCAGATGTCAAAGAAGTTCACAAGATTCAAAGCAAATGAGCTCGATACTAGGGCCAGATATTACATACTTCAAACAAGACCAGAAGAATACCTAAGACAAGTGTGCACGGATCTCTTAGCAATGGTAAACCAACTTGACCGGTTTAACAACCTCGTTACCGGCCCACTAAGGATTGCGCTAACCACTAGACTTCGCTTCGTCCATGAGTGCACTATGGAGTTCTATAGCACCTTCACTTTCAATTCAAGGTGCGGCCCTTTCGACAATGATGGGGTGGCATTCCGATGTGGTGGAATGAAGTACTCGATCTCAATGGCACAATCCGGGGCAATAGTTGGGCTGTATACGGAGGAAGATTTGGGGAGTGAAGAGAACACCGGAGGGGTGCGAGATTTGGATAAGAATGAGCGCCAAGCCGCGTGGGCTCAGATTGGTGAAGGGCACTACAACCCAAGCAGCACAAAGAGTACCAAGCTGAGGGACCCACTCTACCGATACATCCATAGGGTCCTCGGTTATTCTCTAAGCCAAAGGCATGATAGTGGTGGCGTTGTTGGGTTGAGAGATTTGATAGTCCTTCACTGCATTCATACGCGAAGACACCTCGATGTTCCGTTTCTCCTGCTCTGAAACATGCATCTGAACCGGCTAGCTGATGCACCAACCCCTATCTTCTTCGGGGGGTGGGTATATCGTCTCTTCAAGCACTTCGTGAACATACCTAGGTCTTTCGAAAGGAGCCCATGGTCGGGAAGAGTCGATGTACACATCTGCCGCTCCATGAACCTAATCTATGAGGTGGAAGACGGGTCGGTTAGCTTTCAGAGGATGCAAGGGCACGCATGGAACCCGCAAGAGGCGCTAGTCCTTCACGCTCCACAGTTTCAACAACCTCCCCACTACCAGTACCACCCTCATGGTGATCCGGGCCAATCCTCCTCACAAGGAGGTGGTTTTCCTAACTTTCAGAGTTTACATGATCATTTGCAGGAAAACCTTATGTGCACCAGGAACACCTACAACCTTGCCAACAACACATACAACCGGGTCGGAGCCATTGAAAGAAACATCTCCGATATCCAAGATGATATTGGAAGCATCCGGGAGTACATGACGGGGCATGGAGGATGAGGTGATGACGAGGGTAGTGATGAAGACATGGACTAGGCGGGTGAAGTAGGAGCAGGAGCAGGTGGTTGGTGATCCCACAGGTTAAACCCCCCTTTTCTATCAAACAATTTCCGGCCTGCGTGCCGAGTGTTAAACAATTTACTTTCCCTAACTTCTTTTTATTTTCAGCTTTTGTTTTTATTTTTAACTTGGTGGTTTCGATGTTGAACTTGGTAATCTAGGATGTTTGGTATTGTTTGGTGTGGTGTTTAATTGATAAAACAGGTACATACGAGGCTTAGAGTACTAAACATTAGTACTACTAAAGCCGGGACAGGAAAACCGGAGCTAGAAACCTGTTTTTAAATCTTGCAGACTGTCTACACGGGGTCGTGTCCGGCCGACACGCCCCCATGCCCACCTCCCAGACCTGCTGTTTGTTTAATTTCTGCAGATTTTTGCTAGACACGGGGTCGTGTCCAGCCAACATGCCCCCGTGTCGACCTTCTGTAAGTTTTCATTACTGGCACCTGAACACGAGGTCGTGTCTATCCAACACGGGGCCGTGTCCAGGCACCCAGTAACACAAAATTTTGCTTTTAACACCCTTTTACACATTCAATCAACCTAAAAATTTATTTTTGGGACACATTGAGGACAATGTGTAATTTAAGTGTGGGGGGGGGGGATGCTAAAACCTTGAATCTTGCAAGTCCTAATTAACAAGCCTTACACAAAACTCTATTGGAACCGCTAATCAACCCAAATTTTTTCCAAATTTTTTCATTTTCTTTTTACTTGTCTAGGTTTAAGTTGGGAATTTCAAGTTCTAACAAGGTTATATTTTTACAAATTTACAACCGATAGCGTCATGATAAAAAGAACCAGCATAAGAAATTTATGAAACGACATGACAAGCTTAGTTAAAATTTGATTATATATATACTTGATCACATAAAAACCCATTCCCACAAAAGTGAGTTTTGAGCCTTTATTGAGCATACAAATACATATCTTTACACTAAATGCTCATTTTTCGTTTCTTGTGTGAATAGCCGATTGGTTCTTACGACTCTAGAACTTGCCACAACAATGCATTCCCGGTCCTTACCAACTTAAACCCGAGTAAGTAAATGATGGAGGCATTAGGACTAACCCTTTTTCTTTCTACACCATTATTTTTCATTTTTTTACTACCTACCCAAAAATCCCCCTAGTTAACCCCTTTGAGCCTAAACCTTTTCATTTCTTAACCCAAAAACAAACACCCTTTTTACCCACCAAAAGCCTTTTTCATTTTAACCCTTTCTTTTAGTAACAAAGCTCGGTTTTTCTTATGACTAAAAAAAATGATGAAACCAAATAAACAAGCAAGTTCATCAAAAATAACTTTGCTTGAAAGAAATGGTTCATCAAAATAAAATAAATTGTCAAAAATAAAAAAGTCTTTCAAAAACCGACGCTTTTTACGCTTTTCGCCCTTTCACTAACCACTAACCCAACCACCCACCTTTAGCCCAAGCCTAACCATTCACCTAAAAAGTCCTCTTGATATTTACAAAGGTATATAGTTAAAAAGGAGGAGGATTGATTGCTTGGCAAGCTTATGGTAGGAGTAAGTTCCATGCCGCTCTCGAGTGATTCACTAAAAATACACCTTTGGCCGAGTGTTGAGTGATCCCCCGTAAGGTATGTGAACTTGTATATAAATGTAATTTTAAAAAGGCATGTTATGCCCTAATAAGTAATTTATCTTGTGAAACGTTTTTAATAAATCATGACGAATAGGATTGTAAATAAATAAAAATAAAACTTAATAAAGAATCTTGGAAATCCCGACACTCTATGACAAGCCCAAAAACCTTCTCTTCTGCCCATTCCATTTGGGAGTGAAAAAGCCACATTAAAAAGAGTTTTGCTTGAGGACAAGCAAAGGTTCAAGTGTGGGGGTATTTGATATGCACAAAATGCAACATATAAATTACATTAATTGTGGCATAAAACTAACCCTTTTTTAGTACTAATGTTGGAAAAAGTGTGCTTTTGTCTTCCTTTTGTATTTTCAGGATTAAATGAGCTCAAATAAACAAAAGAAGCAAAAAGGCAGCTAAATCTAACATAAATACAAAAAAAGGAGCAAACGTGGCATGCCCGACCTCCCGACAACATCTTCCCAAGAAAAACAAGAAGACAGAAGACTGAACACGCCCCGTGCTTAGTGAGCAAGGGGCGTGCCCAACTGTCAGCAGAAAAGACAAAGTTGTAGAAGCTTCCATCGCCCACCACGGGGCCGTGCTCAGCGGACACGAGGCCGTGGTCAACTATAAGATTCGCGGAATCCAGGCAAATATTGATAGTACAGATATGCTTCTGCACACGGGGTCGTGCTCAGCAGACACGGGGGCGTGGTCACCTATGCAGACAAACTGCATTTAATGAAGAAAGAGAGGAGGATGGACACGGGGCCGTGCCCAATGGACACGGGGCCGTGCCCGAGCTTCTGTTCAGCCTATAAAAGGAGTGCTTTGAGCTCTTGCAACTCATCCCTTGGCACACCACCTCTCTCACACTTCACCCACCACCCACCACCATCGCAACACCATCATCCATTGTCCATCATAGAGTGTGTGAGTCGTCTCGGGATCCAAGATTGATCGTAAGAGTTCTTGACAATCAAAGGCCATGTTTGCCTAAGTCTCTTACATCACTTGGTGAAGACAAGTGTTTAGTGTAATACTTTTTATTTTTAATCTTTTGCACTTTTTAATTGGTTTTGTATTAATGACTTTAATTACTAGTTTCTTATGTTGAAGGTGATACTTCCTTATCGTTTGTTTGTGGTGTCTTGGCATTATTTTACTGTCTATATAAAATAAAAGATTTTCACCATTCATATCTCCACGGTCTATATGGAGGTATGTTGGCTACCTGGTCGGGGGTTAAGGGAACGGTTTGGTAAGAGTCTTGCCATTGTTCAGTGTATAGATACTGCAAAGGACCTGGGTCAAATTTAGTAGGACCTCCTTCAATGCCCAACGGTATTGGATGGCGGGGGTCCAAACTCTTTGACCCCCTCATAAGTTAAACTACTATTAAAACTTTAACCCGGCTACTTAGGACTGTATCCTTGCTGACTCAGACTACTTAGCCGGGGGTAACATCGCCTTCAAAAGAGGGGCCTACCACATTATGCATTAATAACTTAATTAATTATCTTTCAATAATCCGACCCTTTAGGATTGTATCCTTGCTGACTCAAACTACTGGGTTGAGGGTAACGTTGCCTTCAAAAGAGGGGCCTACTACAATAACTAAGATAATCTCTTAAACAAGTGCAAAAGTGCGAAAATAATCAAAGGTTACACTACACACGAGTCGGATCCAAGTGATTCATCTTGTCTATCTATTTTTACTTTTATTTTTATTTTCAGCATTTTAGTTAGTTTTTTTTTCTAGTTTAAAAACCTTTTTTCTAACATTTTGATTTGATTAGACATTGATGATAAACCGGTATTAAAAGCTCTTGTGTCCTTGGACGACCTCGGTATCTTACCAACACTATACTACGTCCACGATGGGTGCACTTGCCCATATGTGTGTTTAGTGTTAGTAAATATCGTGTTTTATAAATTTAAAACTTGGCTAAAAAGTGTAAAAGGGCTTAAAATATACACCTAAATATAACACACTAACACGCATCAGTAAGGATAGATCTCGGGTATGTAGATCCGAAGATGGTTCAATAAAGATTCATACTTTCAGTTTAAAAGTCTTAGGTCATTGTCGATATCTTGACAACACTCAAATGGGTATCCAAAAAAGCAATCCTTTTTTAGTTTTCTAACGACCGAAGAGTAAGAAGCATTCAACTAAGTTAAGTCTTCAACTTTTGGACTTCGATTATGGAGCCTTTAAAGTCATTAGTTATAAACCATGCTTGCATGGCTGCATAGTTACAGCTGTTAGTGACTACATGGAACATGAATTGCTTTGGATGGTCAGTGTTCAAGATAGTAAAGTTAACCACAGCTGAAGCCTCCAACAATTTGAATGATGGCATCATCATCAAGGAAGATGACTTTTTCAAGGTAAGGATATATCTCAGGTATGTAGATACAAAGATGGTTCAATAAGGATTCATACTTTCAGTTTAAAAATCTTAGGTCATTGTCGATATCTTGACAACGCTCAAATGGGTATCCAAAAAAGCCAGCCTTTTTTAGTTTTCTAACAACCGGAGAGTAAGAAGCATTCAACTAAGTTAAGTCTTCAACCTTTTGGACTTCGATTATGGAGGCTCTAAAGTTATTAGTTACAAACCATGCTTGCATGGCTGCATAGTTAGTGCTGTTAGTGACTACATGGAACATGAATTGCTTTGGATGGTCAGTGTTCAAGTTGGTAAAGTTCACCATAGCCGAAGCCTCCAACAATTTGAATGATGGCATCGTCATCAAGAAAGATGACTTTTTCAAGGTAAGGATATATCTCGGGTATGTAGATACAAAGATGGTTCAATAAGGATTCATACTTTCAGTTTAAAAATCTTAGGTCATTGTCGATATCTTGACAACGCTCAAATGGGTATCCAAAAAAGCCAGCCTTTTTTAGTTTTCTAACGACCGACAAGTAAGAAGCATTCAACTAAGTTAAGTCTTCAACCTTTTGGACTTCGATTATGGAGCCTTTAAAGTCATTAGTTACAAACCATGCTTGCATGGCTGCATAGTTAGCGCTGTTAGTGACTACATGGAACATGAATTGCTTTGGATGGTCAGTGTTCAAGATGGTAAAGTTGACCACAGCCGAAGCCTCCAACAAATTATCTGAAAACAAGTAGAAATGGCAAAGATGGTTGTCTACTAATCTTGGAGAGTTGTTATTCTCATTTGCATGTTCGCGTATCGTCTTGTTTGTAAGCCAATCAGTCAAAAGTTTAACATTTACATAATGAGCATACTTGGGAAATGATTCGGCTGCTAATTGGCCAAAGTACGCACTTCGAACAGTTACTGCATGCGCACGTTCTTCAAGGGCTTGAATATGGGATTTCATAGTGATCATTGTGGTTCCAATATCATAATGGGCATCTTGTGATTTGGGAATAAGAGTTGATAAGATGATAATTAGTGGCTTTGCTTCTTCTCGTGTGATGGGCCGGTCCTCCCTCATGGTGGCTTTTGAAAGCAAATATTGACAGTTTCTTATGTTGATCAGTTATGTTTATATGTAATGGAAAACAGGTAAATAATACCTGTTACAACAGACATGCCAACAGATAATCCAGTGATTGATGTAGACATAGATGTAGACATGATAGTCAGCTTGATCTGGTTCCCGTGTAGGATGTACGTTGCTGATGGTAGTTCTGAATTCTTTAGGGTTGAAGAATTCATAATACGGAGAGAGAGGAGGTCAAATATGTGTGTTGTTATTATTATCGTCTAACCTAAAACCCTCTCTAGTCATCTCCGTAAATACACCCAAGGGAAACCTTATTAGTTAATAAGGGTAAATCCGAACATCAACAATTATCAACTAATATATTATAAGGTTTTATTATATTTTAATCTATATAATATAAACGATAATGATGGCTAATAGATTAAATACTTACAATTATATATTTAGTCTTACATCTGAACTTAACTGCCAAGCAAGGTGGAGATTATTGTGTTCTTTTGTAATGACTACAGAGGCTTTCGCAAGTGTCATTTGCTCTAACGATTTTCAGACGTACAATTGTACAAATTGGCACTAGCTATCACCTTTGTTACCTGTTAGATTCAATTTGTTGTGAGTAATTTGTTGATTGGAATAGCTTGCCAGAAAATTTAACAGATGAAAATTTTCAGGTAACAAGGCTATCACCTTTGTTACCTATGTTGATGCAAACAAGGCTATGTTGATTTTCAGGAGTAGATATATTCAGTGGATCATGTTATGGCTCTTGGATATCATTTGTTCCTTTGTAGGTCCAACAATCTCCCCTAGAACAGATGATGCCATAACAGATTTTTATTGGATCAATTTTTATTCCTCTTTTTCAACTTATCTTTTACTTGAGATTTGAAGTTCTTCTTAAATCTTTCAGATAATGAATCATTCGCATCCCTTTCGAGTGGAAGATCTAGTAGATCTTGCAGATATTCAATTTTAGGGGGGGGGGGATATTGCACGGTCCTCCCAACCGCTAGAGTGATCCCACTCCACAAGCTAGCTTAGCCCATAGCTGCCTCGTGGTTACTGCCCAACCGGAAGTGAAAGCCTGGAGGGTGTGCCTGCAAGGATTCGAACCGGGGTCCTCTGGGAAGAGGTAGGTGAGGCTGGCCACTGGGACACCCCAATGTTGTTCATTAAACTCTTTTGCACTTCCCCATTTGCTCTAACCAGAGTCAATTCATGGATGGCTTTATCAGCAGACCACTTTTGAATTTTTAAAGCAATGGGGTTTGCTGGGAGTGATGTTATTGGAAAAGGTATAAGGAATTGCATTCCCTTGACTTGACCTATTGGATCAGCTTGATTTGTATCAGGAAGTTCGTAATCAATCATGTTTTTAATTGTTTCCTTCAAGATATCTTCTTCAAATCTTTTTGCACCCTCTGCAGATATGTCTTTTTGTCTTTTAAGATGGCTTCTCTCCATTGAAGAGGCTTGACTTGCAAATGGAAGATTAGATCCGGTGGCCTTTGATCTGTGTAACACCCCAAAATGTAACGTTTATGAAATATGGTCTTTGGTAGTGCCTCATGAAACAACTAATCAAGTTAATAAATCTGGCTAGTTTAGTGGAAATAAAAGGTTGGAAATAAGTTAAGACCTAAAGGGGTCATATAACCTAAACAAGAAGGACCAAAAGTGAATAATTGGGAAGTAATTATTATGAATAAAAATGTGCAGGTGTGTGTGTTGTGTATGTATCGAGATTGAGAGTGAGGAAGGAGAAAACACACACACTTCACAATTCTACAAAGTGACAAACAATTGGAAGGTGGACTTCATGCATGAACACAAATTCTCCATCATCTAAGTGTTCTTAACACAAGGTGAGTTGAAATTTCTGATTTAATGACTACCCATGAAGTGAGTTAGGATGAATTCGTGAATTTGGTTGAAATTAGAATGAATACTTGTTAATGAGATCATGTTGAAATTGAATCATGGTTAATATCTAGTTATTTGGATGATTTATAATGAAATCCATTGCATGAGTGTGGAGATGATGATCATGATGAACCTGTAGATGTTATATTTTGATTTTGTGATGCATAAGGTGTTATATGATAGATTGTGATAGATAAACTTGATGTAGAATTGATGATTATGTGATTTTGCTTAAATGTGATGGTTATGAGATGAATCAGGAAGAACATGCTTAAAATATTTGTACATTATGCTTAGAAAGTGGTACGCACACCAAGTGTTTATTGAAATGCCTAGGTGAGATTAATAGATGAAATGGTATGCAAATGATGGATGAAAATGTATAATGTGTGGAGGTGATGTAATTGGGTGATAATTAAACATGAGAAATGTATTTATATTAAATACATGTAGGATTCTTTATTGGTTATATGATTTGGTCAAAAGTGTTCATATAACTAGATGATCGAGTGGTTGTATGTGTATTACAACACGAGAATGAAATGTATATACTTTCACTAGTATAGTCAACTATAGTGATGTGGATGTATAAGGTTAAACTGAAAGTTCACATGATAGGGAGTTGACTTTTTGAAAGTCATCTGTGTATAAATAGTATGGTAGGCTTCTTAACACGATTGTACGACTTGCGAACTCATGTGGTATATGTTATATTATTATGTGTTGTGTATTATGACATGCTGAATTATATTGTTTGAAAAAGATGCAATTGGTGACCTATTCCTTGTGTTGTTAAATTTGACCAATGAAAGTCTAATGAAAAGTATGAATTGGAAATGATTGATAATATGTACGAGTTTGCATGCTAACGAAGAGTATGAATGTGGTGACATGTGGATAGGAGCCACATTAGCACGGACTCAAACACGGAAGGCTAATGGGTCAAAAGGAGGCAAGGAAGCAAGCACGGACTTGGATGCTTAAGCTAAGTGATTTCCGGAATCACTTCTTATTTATAAATGAAGTTTGATATGTTGTATATAGGGAACCATGTAAGAAGTTATGGGTAAGGGTAAGTACCAAGGTAAGTATTGATGTGGTAAGTTCATATGAACTTCGTCTATCCTTAATGTAAATTAAGATGATAGTCTTATTATGTTAATTCTAGTTTGAAAGTTGTAGTGTAGAACATGGTAATGGGTGAACATTCTCTAAAATGGGTGTTTGGATGGGTTTAACTCTTGAGTGAACATTCCTACTGATGGATGAACATTTTCTCTTGAGTGAACATTTCAACTATTGAGTGAACATTCTTGCTGATGATTGAACGTTCAACTCTTGAGTGAACATTTCAACTGGTTACCCATCTGGGTTAAATTCAAAACTTATCTCAGTGAAATGGTATAAGTAGAGACTCGTTGTAAACGGGTCGAAATGATGAAATTGCGTTAATGATCGTATAGTATGTATTGACCCATGTGGAAACGTTCTGAGGCCTTGTTAAAGTCCTGAAATGCGTTGCAAAGTTTCCTAACCTTAAAAAGTTAATTTACGTCATGTCGGAATGCTATTATTATAAGTATGAGCAAAATTAAGAAGTAATGTAGCAAAAGGTGGATTTGGATGCTGGGGTTTGGGTAAGGATAGAACTAGTATGTGTGTACGAATGGGAGACGAATAATGAATGTGGACATGTTTCTGTGAGTTATATGTAAGTGTGTAATTAAGACTTGAGTGAACAAATGTGTTAGAATGTATTACAAGTGTGAAAAGGATGAAACTTGTATGTAGGTATGTTATAGTCCGATAGTTGTGCACATGTAAAAGTATGATATTTGAATACAAGTAAGTGAATGTGACTTATATGTATGTATATAGATATGGAACTGTAGCATGTGTAAGTAGTGTGAACTTGTATGTATGCACACATGAATGTGATATGTATGAATGTACTTAGATATATGAACGTGTATACGTGAGTTGTAATCTAATGATTGTAAATCACTGGTATAGGTATAAAGATGTGGGTTTTTCAATATGTTTGAGATTACATATTCCTAACCATGTTACTATTGAGAATGAAATGAAGTGCAGGTATGGGAACGCCGAACTCTCGAGGAATTGATGTCGGATTCGAGTAAATAAAATTGAGAGGATGTTTCAATGGAATACCTTACGTAGTTAGAATGTGATGTAGCCTTTTAAGTATATGTATTGAATTATATATGATGTCACCATGTATTAAAGCATCAGTTATATATGGTGACCGTTGGTTACACGGACCTCATTATCATCATGAAGAACAAGCGGGTGAAGATCGAGATAAAGAGCATGGATTGTATGGAAAGGGTAGTCACGTAGATTGTATTTGCACGTTATTCTTGATACGTTAATTAAGGATGAATGATCTCTTTCTTTAAAAGAGTCGTTTTAAATGCTTTTCAAGATAACCAGAGCATTGATGTGAAAGAAATTTTATGGTTCGTATCTCTGCTGCGTATTTATGTCCAAAACGACCTAGGGTCATACAATCTGATAGGTAAGTCTTCATAATTTGGCTTTCTTGGGACTGAGGGATCTTTGGCTCTTAAAGCTTCAAGCCTTTTGTAAGTTGCCCTGATTGTTGGCTCATCCCATTTTGCCATTTATCTCATAGTGGCATATTTGGCAGCTACCATCTCTTCCTTCGTTATGGTAAACTCTTCTGCTTTTATGCCAATAGGTTTTCTACCTGCAGCCCAGTTGGGAAGAGTGAGCTTGATACTTGGATTGAGTTTCATCAGCTCCATTCTAGCTATTTCTTCGAGTAGAGCCTCGACTGACTATCCAGTAAATTGAGCTTTTGAAGCTCTGCAGGGCTTATTCTTCATGATGAAGTCCAAATAGTCTTCCCTTAGATCCTTTTTGAGACTATGGTTGCTACCTGGTTAATGAGATGCCTTTTAACTGATATTTTTGGCGAATTCTTCTAGCCTGTTCACCTTGGTGAATTCAGCAGGCAAGATTTGTTGTATGTATTTGTTACTCTTTCCCTTACTTTTAATAGAAACAATATTTTCTATCTGTTTGATCTTAAATTCTAGGTACTCTTGTACATTGTTAGGCTTTTTATATCTTTTGAGGGAAGGAAAAGTTACATTGCTTATGTCAGTCATGGAGTATGTCACACCCTGACTTTTGCGGAAGCGTGATTATGTGTGACTTACTTAATATCATTGCATTCAATCATAACAACAACTATATGATAAAATCCATAGATGGTCATCCATTAGATAAGTTTAAAAACATCACAACATTATTGTTTGAAACATAAACTTCAAATTTAAGTTTTACAAACCATACGAATTGTTTAGAGTCCCAGAAGGACTCATCAAAAGACTCTAAATAAAATCAGGCTTTGGTAGATGTGTCTCGTCTAGGAATAAGACACACTAACCAAACCCTAAGACAACGGATGACATCCTTTATTCTTAACGCAACTTGAAACATCCAACACCCGCCAGACCCACTTTTAATTCCCTGAAATACATGTATTTTGAAAACATCAACAAAAGTTGAGCGAGTTCATGTGTTTGTTTGTATGTATGAATAAAACATTCTAATCATTGTATGTATGTATGTTTTGTAAATCCCGGTATGAAAGCAAAACAAGGAAACAGATCGATTAATGGTTTGCAAGGCCATTAACATGCGTGCAACGATGTAGGAAGGCTCAAACCTAGCAGATTTTGTACCGGGCCTCCGGCTGTAAGACATGGTCACCTCATGGGCCAACCTGGTCCATATGAGTGTGGGCTCGCTACACCCAAATTGATCTATCACTCATGCCCCTCGGTCCTAACACGGGGATTAATGGTCTTAGGAGTGCGCCTACCCATTCACGTGATCTACTGTACTTTCCACAGCTAACCATACCAATTGTAATTGTTTGTAATCATTTTGTAACATGTACTTCACCCCCGAAGTTATAAAACAAAACAATTTAAAGAAAAGGGGGACATGAACTCACAGTCTTGCGTCTTCAATCACCATAACTCAAGCTCCTTCATGTAAACACGACTACCTACAATGTACTATGATCTATTAGACGAACGAGTCGTGCCTTGACTTAGTATTAATGTCTCTGAGTTACGTTTCTTTTGTGTCTTCGATATTATTCCTAGTTATATAATTATATGTTAAAATAATTAATATTTTAACTTAAATTATATTTATTAGATTTTGGAATAATTGTTAAAACAATTATTTTAACTTAATACTTCCCAAGTATTTATACTTGTATTTCCTTCCCAAGGATGGGTGTATTTGTATTTGTATTCTTATACTTGTATATTTTTGCTATGTATCAGGGTCGTATTCCGGTGTGTATTTATACGTACGAGAATACGTATTTTTATGGTATTCATTAAGTATTCTTATACTTAATTTCGTATTACTTTTCCGGAATATTATCTTTAATAAAAGTCCACCGATATATATTTCCAAAATATATATTGTAATAAATATTATTTAGAAAAATTATTTATATTTTTTCTTTTGGCAAAAATATTTGTATTTTCTCATAAGTTTCAAAGATAATATATTTTCATGTTTAACTTGTAAAATATATATTTAAACTCATTTTTCTCCAAAAATGATATATTTCATATTTATTCGAGAAAATATATCTTTTACCTCAAAAATATTGTATTTCGTGTTTGTGTAAGAAAATATATATTTCTTAAAAATAATATATCTTCTAAAAATTTCAAGAAAAATATATATTTATTCTTGCCAAAAATAATATATTTTTCCTTTGTAACAAATATGACATATTCTTGTAGTAATTGTAAAAATCATATTTTCATTTCCTTGGGGTCCAAAATATTCTTTACCAAAATATACTTGTGAATTAAATTCCGGAATATTTTTGTAAGTTATATTCCTTGTTTGGTTTCACCAATATTTTGTGTACAACTTGTATATTTATTCCTTGGAATTTTGGTAATATTTTGGATTGTAATTCTTGGTATTTTGATGTGTTATATTATTTTATGTCCTAAAATAATATAACTAATATACAAATAATCATACACATGGTGTCTTCTAAATATATATTTCCTAAATACATACTTAGTCACTTTTATTTATAAAAACCAACCTCCAATATTTATATTTTTGTAACAAAAAATTATGGCAAAGTTTTTGTAACAATTTATGGTTTAAAATACACTTCTAAATACTTGTTTAGAAATATTTTTCTAAGTGTTTAATATTTTAGAAAATTTTGCCATAGTTTCCCCTAAAAATAGAGGTTTCCATGCTTTCAAGCATATCATTTTCTTTTGTAAAAATCATCACAATCAATCCACAATCAACAATAAACAACCTTTACTTACCAATTTTGCTAAAATCATGCATAATCTACTACTTCATGAACTTGAATATTTGTAAAAATTTGTAGTAATTTACTAGTGTCATTAGTAAGCCTTGTTATCCTTTATAGTGTGATTAGTTCTTTAAAAACTTCATTTTTGAAGAATATGGATCTTTACAACTTGTGATCATCATTTCTAAAAATGTTTCTTTATGAATTCTTCTTGTTTCACAAATGTTTCTACACTTGTTTAACCACCAAAAATAAAGTTTGTTTATGTAAGAACCAAGATTTAATAAAACTTATATTTTTAAATTGGTTTTTTTAGAAATCATCCATGAAATCTTTAGATCTACATCATTAACAACTTACTTTGATCATTTCTTAACAAGAAACAACATTATTCTTTCAAGTTCATGATCTTTGTGTGGATGATCCATTGATTTCTAACATGTTCATCCTCCCATCTTACTAGATTATGTTTTTAATCATGATCTAGCAAGATCATATGACGATCAACATCACTTTCACAAACAATCAACAATCATCAAGCATAACAACTCATATTCATCAAGATTTCTTCATATTTTAAGCTTATGTTCAAGCTTACTTCTTGTGATTCTTAGTGTTCTTCATGTTTAACATTATGATTCTTCTTTTAACCACTTAAAATAGAATTAAACTAGCAAGATTAAGGTTCTTACCACTAGCACAAGGCTAGGGATGATCAAGTGAAGAAAACAAGTGGGTAAAAGCAAATAAGAGAGGTCCTTGATCTTCCTAAAGCTCCTAGCTCCTTTGTATGTCTTCTAACACCTTTGTATGAGCTTGGATTGTACGAGAAAGATTGAATGATGGTGGATGTATGGGTGTTGAGTTTCGGCCGAGAGCACCAAGGGGGAGGAGAGCTTGTGTGTGTTTCAAGTGTGTGTAAGAATGAGTTATGAACTTACATGTTCTATTATAGACCATTCCAACATTTTAACTCTTGTATAATGTGTTATTAAAGGGGGAACAATATCTATTATAAAATTAAAACAAATCATCTTGTGGGGCCCTTGTTGGGGCCGTAAATAAGTGGGGGGGGGGTAATAGCATAGGTTTAAACTAGATTAGTTAGTTTAAGGTTAAATTGTAAGTATCTAGTTAGTTATGTTAGTTACTAGATATTTAGGAGGTGTTATGATGTTCGGGGACCATAACTAGCTTGGTAATGTTAAAACAGTGCTTCTAGTGTAAATTTGGTGTTTCGGGTATGTCACACCCTGACTTTTGCAGAAGCGTGGTTATTTGGTGTGACTTCTTAATACCATAGCATTCAATCATAACAACGCTATATGATAAAAACATGAGATGTTCACCCATTAATTAAGTTTAGAAAATACCACAACATACTTGTCTTGCAAACATCGACACCAAATTAAGTTACAAACCATGACATGTTCAACTGAGTTCATAAAGACTTTAAATAAAACCGGAGTTTAGAAACATGTATCCGGTCCAGGAATAGGATACACCCCCTAAACTCAACAACCATGGATAACATCTTTTATTCACGACGCAGCTTGAAGACACATGCATACACCGGCCAGATCCGTTTAGTTCCCTGAAATACATGTAGTTTGAAAAACATCAACAAAAGTTGAGCGAGTTCATGTATTCGTGAGTATGTATAAACCTTTGTATTCAATGTATCTATGAAAGTCCCGGTATGATAGCAAACAAGGAAAAGATCACCAATGGTTTGCAAGGCCACTGATATGTGTGACGGTGTAGGAAGACTCAAACCTAGCAAATTTGTACCGGGCTTCCGGCTGGAAGACATAGTCACCACTATGGGCCACCCTAGCCTCATGGGTGTGGGCTCGCTACACCCAAATAGATCTATCACTCATGCCCCACGGTCCTACAAGAGGATTGATGGCCTCAAGTATACGCCTACCCATTCACATGATCTATGGTTCTTTCCTAGGCTAACCATACCAATTGTATTGTAAGTAATCCATTGTAACATGTATTTCACCCCCGAAGTAAATAAATAAAACAGTTTAAAGAAAAGGGGGACATGAACTCACTGTATTGCGTCTTCAGTACTGGCACTCAAAACTCCTCAGCAAACACGACTACCTACAGTGTACTAACGTCTATTAGACGAACGGGTCGTGCCTTTGCTTAGTATTTACGTTTTTGAGTTACATTTCTGATATTATTCCAAGTTATAATTTATTTGTCGAAATAATAATTATTTTAACCTCAAATTATATTTAGTTTTGGAATAATTGTTTAAACCACATTTTCGTAACAATACTTGTCACGGCCCTAGCCCCGGTTTGACCCGGTCCAGAGCCGCGGGACAGGAACCCCGTTGTATTTAATTTAGGCGACAGCGGAAGTCTTTAATACAGAATCTAAAAATGCCCGTTTACTTTATTACATAATTTAGGGATAAAACCCTGTAATTTACAATAAAGTGATTTCATTGGAAAATCTTTATTTCACAAAACATGTTTCTTTATTTATTTATATTGAGCCACTTCCTTAAGCTTGTAGTGCTTCACGGCACTTTTTCTGGATCACATCAGATCACCTGAAATATGTTTGAAAAAGGTTTTGTCAGTGGGGAAATACTGAGTGAATCATTCTTTTGTCCAAAATGATGCATTGTTATAATTTACAGTATTAAAAGCGATTACAATGTTTCTACATGTCAACCATATACCCACGGTATTTGTCACTCGACCACCCATTGGCTATCTCGTTGTCCAATGGTGTCTGTGACTATGGTTATGTCACCCCTTGGCTAACCCGTTGTCCAATGGTGACGGATAACAAGTAATGTATACAAAACCCCACATACCGGCTGTAATGAAGACTACAAAGACTTAATCCCTGTAATTATAACTTTGAAAACAAACATGATTTTGAAAGCAAATTTGGTAAAAAGAGAATGAATCACATTGCAGATTTAGGCGGGCGGAGTTTAATGTACTGATTAGCCTGTTTAACCTAATTTAAATAACAATGCACACGAACTGGGTTAGTAACTAATACAGCATTTACGACAATTCACGAGATTAAACCCTCACAACAAATGACAAAGTGCGATACTTAAACATCCATCGAATTAACGAAGAATGACAAAGTATAAACCCAATTTGAGCAGCACTTAAACATTCGTTGGATAGTTTCAATCGATCGGACGTTGAATCGTA
Organism: Helianthus annuus; assembly: GCF_002127325.2. Lineage (NCBI taxonomy): Eukaryota > Viridiplantae > Streptophyta > Magnoliopsida > Asterales > Asteraceae > Helianthus > Helianthus annuus. The sequence continues at coordinate 53,065,994 of NC_035436.2, forward strand.
ATAGCGATCGAGTTAATACCCGGTATCGTAGCAGCACCTCGCTATTATGAAATTATAGCTTTAACAAAGAGAATTCGTTTATAATTGAAAGTGTTTCGACAACAGAATGAATGCTCCTGAGCTAGGCTATTTATTGCCTGAATTTGGGTTTTATGCGGCCCGCGTAAACCCTTAGTTAAATCTTACGCGGCCCGCGTGGCCGCCTAGTCTACGTATAGGCTGCATGGGTCATGGGTTAGGGTTGACAGATGGGTTATACGTGGCCCAGATGCTTATCCGGATGAATTTCAAGTTGACGCGGCCCGCGTAAGGACATGCTTAACCTTTACGCGGCATGCCTGAAGACCAATTTTCTAGATTTCTTGGTTTTTGATATGGATTAGGGTTTCAGGGGTTCGAGTTTGTATTTACGGGTTATTTAGGGATATTTTTGAAGGTCCTTACATCCTCCCCACCTTAATTAAAATCTCGTCCTCGAGATTTATTGAAATAAGTGTGGATATTTGTGCTTCATTTCTGATTCCAGCTTCCAGGTGTATTCGGGTCCTCTTTTCGAATCCCACTTGACTTTGACCAGCACCAGCCGTTTATGTTTAAGAAACTTGATCTTTCTATCTTCTATCTGCAGTGGTTTCTCCACAAATTTCAACTTTTCATTTACCTCTATCTCTGGAAGAGGTACTACCAGGGATTCGTCCGATAGACATTTCTTGAGGTTGGATACATGAAATACATCATGTACTCCAGCTAATTCTTCTGGTAGTTGTAAACGATAAGCAACTGTTCCTATTCGTTGAATTACTGGAAATGGTCCTACGTACCTTGGACTCAGCTTTCCTTTCTTACCGAATCGTACGACTCCTTTCCAAGGAGAAACTTTCAAGAGTACCTTGTCTCCAACTTGTAACTCTAGCGGCTTGCAACGATTATCTGCATAGCTTTTCTGATAATCTCGAGCCGTTTTCAGTCTTTCCTTGATTTGAGTTATCTTGTCAGTGGTTTCTTGCACAATTTCAGGACCAGATAACTGACTTTCTCCTATTTCTGCCCAACAAACTGGAGTTCTACACTTACGTCCATATAATGCTTCAAATGGGGCAGCTTCAATGCTTGAATGATAACTATTGTTATAGGAGAATTCAATTAAGGGTAAGTGGTTATCCCAGTTACCACCAAAATCAATTACACATGTTCGGAGCATGTCTTCTAGAGTTTGTATCGTCCTTTCACTTTGTCCGTCTGTTTGTGGATGATATGCAGTACTTAAATTTAGTCGGGTTCCCATTGCTTCCTGAAAACTAGTCCAGAAATGAGAAGTGAAACGACTATCTCTATCCGATACAATGGAGAGCGGAACTCCATGTAAGGATACTACTTCGTCTACGTACAACTTTGCTAACCTTTCCATGCTAAAGGTTTCTTTCATGGGTAGAAAATGAGCTGATTTGGTTAATCAGTCTACAATTACCCAAATCGCATCATTACTTTTTCTGGTTTTGGGTAACTTAGTAACAAAGTCCGTTGTTATGAGTTCCCATTTCCATACAGGCATCTCTAACTGTTGTAGTAGTCCCGAAGGTTTCTGATGTTCTGCCTTTACTTGCGAACAAGTAAGACACTTAGATACATATTTAGCTATGTCCTTTTTCATTCCTATCCACCAGAAATTATTTCTTAAATCTTGGTACATCTTATTGTTTCCTGGATGCATGGTATACTTGGATTTATGAGCTTCTTCTAAAATCTTATCTCTTAATTCTCCTTGCATAGGTACCCAAATTCTTTTCTTGTGGAATCTCCAAATTCCATCATTTCCTTGCTCTAACTCTTTTATTCGTCCTTTCATTCCTTCAGCACCGTCTTCGATTGCTGTTTCTTGAATTTTCTTTAATTGTTCCATTAAATCAAATTGCAGATTTAATCTAAGAGCACGGACTTGCTTTTGTTTTTCATGATACTTACGACTTAGAGCATCAGCGACTATGTTTGCTTTTCCTTCGTGATATTGGATATCACAGTCGTAGTCACTCAGGATTCCCATCCACCTTCTTTGCCTCATATTCAACTCTTTCTGCCCAAATATATACCTTAGACTTTTATGATCTGTATAAACAGTAAACTTACTTCCATACAGATAATGTCTCCAGATCTTAAGGGCAAAAATTATAGCTCCTAATTCTAAGTCATGAGTCGTATAATTTTCATCGTGCTTCTTCAATTGCCTAGAGGCATACGTAATTACTTTCTTGCGTTGCATTAGCACACATCCTAATCCTAATTTTGAAGCATCACAATATACTTCAAAATCTTCAGTTCCTTCTGGCAAGGCTAAAATTGGAGCATTTGTCAACCTTTGCTTTAAAATCTTGAAAGCTTCGTCTTGTCTAGTTCCCCATTCAAACTTAACTGCTTTACAGGTTAGCTTAGTCAAGGGTACATCTATCTTAGAAAAATCCTTAATAAATCGTCTATAGTATCCAGCTAAACCTAGAAAGCTTCTAATTTCCATAGCTGTTTGCAGAACCTTCCATTTGGTGATTGCTTCTATTTTAGAAGGATCTACGTGAATACCTTCGTGATTTATCATATGCCCTAAAAATTGCACTTCTTGCAGCCAGAATTCACACTTAGAGAATTTGGCGTAAAGCTTTTCCTTTCTTAACAAAGTTAAGAGTGCATGCAAGTGCTCACAATGTTCTTCCTGACTTTTGGAATAAATAAGTATATTGTCGATGAAGACAATTATGAATTTATCCAAGTATGGTTTACAAATCCGATTCATCATGTCCATGAATGCTGCAGGAGCATTTGTTAGTCCGAAGGGCATGACTGTAAACTCATAATGACCTTACTTGTAGTGGCAACAAATGTTTTGGTAGTGGAATTGGTGGTGATTTGAGTAGTTGGTGGGAGTAGTGGTTTGAGTGATAAGTGGAGCAGTAGTTGAGATAGAAGCAAAAGTGCTTTGACTAACCTTTGTTGAAGAACCTTGGTTGTCTTAGATTTCTTTTCTTTTGATAATCTCTTACATTATGAGCTGTAAGTTGGCTTCCCTTGTATCCCTTCTTTTCTGCTTCTCAATTTCTTTGTCAAGTTCTACTTTTTCTAGCCCTTCTGAGTGCAGCAATGTCAGGCTTTTTACCAGCCTTTTTGACTAAGGGTGGTAGCTTCCTCATGCAGTCTTTTGTCTCCCCCTTTATGGCAGCATCGTATTTAGGGAGAGTTAGAGCTTCACCAATGTTCTCAAAGATAAAGTCTTTAATGGCTTCAACCTCTTTTTGTGTATCTTGAAATCTAGCATCCACTGTTTGGCGAACAAGCTCTATCTGCATGGTATATCTTTCTTCAGCAGCTTGCTTTTGAAGATGTAGGTAAGGTTAGACATGTTCCCACATTTCTTTTGCAATCTCTGCATTTGTTGGTATGGGTTTGGAGTTTTTGAGCAAGATTTGCATCATGTCTTTTATCTCCCCAACAGATGTTTCCAAGTTGGTCACCTTCTCCGTCAATTCTTGATAGTTTAATCCATCACCTAAGTGAACAAGATCATTTGAATTCCCACCAGAAGTTGTTAAACTTGGTTTTAGACCAAAGGCCCCCTGTTCATGGTACCGGGGACTTCCAACTGATGTAGAGACTATTGTCTCAACAGTTGTTGCCTTCAAGGAGGTCTTAGTGATGTAACCACTGTCCAACTGAAAGACTGTTGTCTCAAAAGTTGTAGTAGCTGTCCCACTTGAAAAACCAACCTGTATCTCTTTGGATACCGGAGGTGTAGCCTCCTCTGCTTGTGGGATAACAATGACCCGTGAACTTGCCCTAGTCACTTGTTGAAGTGAACTCTCTTTGATTTGTTGTTGAGGGGAACTAGGTACCTGTAAGTCAGATGTATCAATTGCATCAAGCAGTTTTTGTAAAGGTGAGTGGACAGTTGATATAGGTAGTGGTGATGAAATAGGAGCAACCCTGGGAAAAGGGTCTTGAGAAAAGATAATCAAATGATGTATCTCCCTCTTGACTTATGTCCCCTGTGCTTACAACACCTTCCTTTTGCGAGGGAGAGTGAGGAGTTTGGCTTGGTGGAGATGTTTGCGTCTGTTGTAAGGAAGTAACAAAAGATGTTTGAGTTTGTTGCTTTTGTGTTGAAATAGGGATCTCTGGCATCTCAACCCCCTGAGATACACTTTTTGTAGTTTTTCTTTTGGATTTATTGATAGGAATGGATGATGTTTGTATGGAAATGTCTGGCGTGGGTTCCACAGTGCTGGGATTTACACCATGGTCACCATGAGCAGTGGGCTTAGCAACAGATGTTGCAACATCTGTTGCTTGGTTTTCTAAAACATTTTCATTTACCACATTTTCATGGCTTCTGGTCATCATGCGAGTATATGTTTCATTAGAAAGACTGTTGCTTTATAGTGCATCACCTTTTTCAAAACTTTCTTTTCTTAAAACATTTTTTGGTAAAAGCTCAACAACCTAGGATAGATAAGGAAAGGATTGTGAGTACCTCTCTTGATTGCCCTCAAATTTGCTACCAAATCAAGAAACAGTGTCGGGAATAGCTTGTGGTTTAAATTTCTTAAAATAGCATATCCCAGATACTAAGTTTTTAGGGGTATTTCATTAAAAGTAGTGGTTTTAGTAGAGTGGCAAACCAAGATAGTATGGAAAAAGAATTTCATTTCAGGTGGGAACTTTGGTTTAAAAAGTGTTGTTCCCACCAACTGACCTTCATAACCCCTTTCTATGAACTCAGCTTGTAAGTTATTTTGGGGAATGTTGCCATACCTGTCATATCCTCTTAGATGGAACATAGTGGAGATGGATTCTGCTATGATTTTCACATGTTCTTTATTGACGGGGGAGATAATGAGAGAGGGCCTTTTGATGAATTGAGGATGTCAATGATGTGGTGGGAGTCCGTATTCTTGCTATGTTGTACAAGATACGGCAGGTAATTGTGAGGAGTTTTGATTTCGAGAGCCATGACGAACTAATTTGTTTGAATCTTTTTAAAATATTTTGAGAAATTCTTTTGATTGAAAGCAGAGTTTGATGGAAGCAAATTCGGAGTTTTTCTCATTTGAAATGCTTCTGAAATTTTCAATAATGGAGGATAGAAGTAAACTTTGTATTCTCATGGGTTTTTATAGGGTTAATGGTGTGAGTGCATATGTCTATTGCTTGCGTCAACCACATATTGTAGCTATAGCAAATGAGACAAGACTAGTACTGAACTGAGTAAAGCATGAAGAACGTTGAGGAAAGATGTCTTGGTTCGAAGGGATGTTCGAACGAAGCCATGGTGATCATCAAGAAGTGCCTTCGTACGAAGGCGTGTAGCTTCGTACGAAGCCATGCACATGTTAGTTCGAACCTGCGATGCCTATAAATAGGAGTCTTATGTTAGTTCATTTGTAATTTTGGGTAACTTTGAGGCGAAGCTCTGCCCATTTGTTTTCTTGGTATTGTACTGTTATATTCAGCAATAGAAAACAATTATAATTACATCCTCGTGTTCTCATCCACGTACGTGATTGGATTCCGCACATATCACGTGTCGGTACGCATTCATCAGTTAGAGATTCAGTCTAGGGAATGAATTCACAACTGGTATCAGAGTGGGTGACTATTTGCAAGGATCAGAGACACAAAGAATGCATTTTCTACATCAGAATCAGAGCAAAATCATCATATCTTCTTCTACACTTCTTCTATTTTTCATTTGACATTTAAAACTCAGATTCACGAAGCTTTAACGGTTAAAAATGACTGATTTTTGAGTATGTTGTGTGAAAATTGTTTTTAAACAATCCTACTAATTTTCAGATCAAAATTCAAACAAATTCAAGATCAAATCGGTGAAAAACTATGGAAAATCATGAACTTGGTTTCTGCAGCATAGCTTCGAATGAAGCCACTCTATAACTTCGAACGAACGCACGATTGTATTTGATTTGTTAATTTGTTACATCCTCGTACGAACGCACCTTCGTACGAATGCAGAAAGTTTTGTTTGTGTAATCTGGCTTGGTACGAACCCAGAACAGTTCCTCGAACAAACTAGCTTCGTACGAACGCAGATTGTTTGTGTTTGAATTTAAGTTTTAATCAAGTGTTTGATTGTGTTTTGCAGGTGATTATGGCTAAGGAGTTTTATAACACGTTCTACAAAGCCTATACTTCAGATTCTTCTGAAACATCAACTGTTATACTGAAAAGTATTTCGAAAGCTATAAATGATAACATAAAACATGATAACTTTTACGGAACACATTCTAAACCACCTAAGCTTGAAAACATTGAAGACTACACTTGGTGGAAAGAAAGGTTTTTGAACTGGGCAAAAGCGTTTGCTCATGAGAGTTGGTTCTGTTTGAAGTTTGGATATCATAGACCTATAAATGATAGAAATGAAGAAATTCCACTTGCAAGCCTAGGAGATGAAGATAAAAGAAAATTTTCTTACGAACAAAAAATGATTGCATTAATTCAACAGTCCATCAGATATGATATTTTTGCGTTGCTCAATCATGATGGTTCATCAAGATCTGTCTTGGAAGCTTTGAGGGTTAAAGCTAAGGGAGGAAAACAAATTAAAGAGAACAAAATTTCATTACTTATAAAAGAATTTGATTTGTTTTATAGTTTAAAAGGTGAATATGTGAGGCAAATGATCGAGAGGTTTTGTCATTTACAAATTGAACTTAACAGGTTTGGGATAACTAAAACTAGAGAAGAAATTATTGATAAAGTTATAGAGGCATTACCAAGAGCTGATCATTGGCAAACATTTGTGTTTATCTTGAAAAATGATGTAATGTTTGATGAGATTACCTTGGATAATTTGTTTCATGAACTGGAATTGCAAAAGAAGAACAAAATGAGCAGCTCTACTTATCAACAAAATGTGGATCTTTATTACAAAGGAAGCTTACCGTCAACCAATGATTCACCAAAGACAGCTTTCAGTGTTGAAAAGACGAAAGATTCACAGAAAAGTTCATCCACTTACAATCCAGGTTATCATTCATCATCAATAGCCTCAAATTTAGAAGAACCCGATGAGATTCTCTGCAACATTGCCTTAAAGCTGAAAAGTTCTCCGGTAATGAGCGTCAATGCGACTAAGCAACAAATGAGTTTTCTGGCATCAATTCTGGAATCATACGAGAGTCTAGTAGCAGGGAGAATCGGAAATCCTGAGCTGGCAAATGAAGATTACGACCAGATTGATTCAGAGGAGATGGAACTTATTGATATCAGGTGGTGTTTGGCCAGTGGCATTCGTAAAGCTCAAAGGTTCATGGAGATAACAGGCAGGCAGGATCTTGGTGGGTTGTTAAGCACAAAGCTTGGTTTCGACAAGTCAAAAGTGACATGTTTTCGATGTAAGCAAAAGGGTCACTTCAAGAGGGAGTGTGTCAACCGAGAAGTTGCTGATCATGGTAATCCTTTCAATGATGATTACCACAGAAAGACAGCTTATCATAAAACCAGTGAGCATACTTCTGGAGAAAGCCTAAAGCGGATCACTGGAAATTCATCTAAAGAAAAATCACAAGCGTTAGTGATACGTGATCATTCCAAACCCAAGATGGAACATGCCAAACACAGGGTAACTCATGAAGATGAAGGGTTCAATTGGAATGATTATATAGATGATGAAGGAAATGCTATGGTGGCTGAAGTAAAAGAGAGTGCTTTTGTTGCTGAGATAAAAGAGAGAACAAAAGAGGAAATCTTGCAAGAAAAAACGTCTAGAGAAAGATTTTTTGCTGATTGCAGAATAGAAAAAAATGCAAGAAGAGTTTGTAGAAGCTAAGAGTTATGGAATGTGGGATAAGAAGAGAGAGTGTTATATCAATTGAAATGGAGATCCGGTTGTTCATAGAAGTAAGGTAGTGTATAATGATGTGCTTGCTGTTATTCCTCTGTCCGTCGAATTTTGTTCAAAGAAAGAATCAGATAAGGATTATCTTAAAAAACTGGATAAGATAATTAGAGGTGTGATGACAGCCAGTTTGCAGAAGAGAGATGAAGAAAGAATGAAAAAGAGTGTTGAGAAGATGGTGGGAGATCTGAAAGATACAGCTAGTAAAGAAGAAGGTGTACAGAAAAATGAAGAAGTGAAAGAAATAGAAGAAGCTTGGAAATAAGATAAGAAACCAGCAGAAGAAGCTGTTACTGAAATATAGCAAAATGAAAAGGATTTGAAAAAAAGAAGAAGCTGATGTGAAGCTGGAAAGATCGGTTGAAGTGGTTGAAGTTAATGAAGCTGTCACTGAGGAACAGCAGAAGAAGGGAGTTGACCAGAAGCAGACGGCAGAAACGACCGAGGTGCCAATCACTAAGGGAAATACTTCAACTGAATCTTCTGAAGTCGTAGATAAAAATGTTGAACAGTGCAAAAAATGCGTGGAAACATGCAGTGCTTGTACTGAAAAAGATGAAAAATTCAAAACAAGAGATATTGAATTTGCTAAAATAGAAAAAGTTTTCAAAGATAAATGTAAAGAAATGTTAGAAAACGAAAAGGTTTTGAAAGATAATGATGAAATGCTGACACAAAAATGTAAAGATTTTGAAAAAGAAAATGAGATTTTGAAAGAAAAGTGTGCAGAAATGAAAGAAGAGTGTTTGCAAAAAGAAAATGCATTTCAAGAAATGAAAAAAAAATATGATTCAATAAAACTTGCTTATCATATTACAAAAGAATCATATGAAGCTGTGAAAAGTCAAATGAAACTTGTTCAATCAAGATTGAAACATTGTTCTGAAACATCTGATACGCTTAAGCGACAGTACGAAATAAAACAAGTTGTGAATTCATATATTGAATATGTTGTTGTGCTTAAACATAAAATAGCTGATTTAGAACAAGATAATAACAAATTACATAGTTATCACGTTTCATCATATGTTCTTGAACGTATTTTCAATTTAAAACAGGATGATAATGATTCTGAGAAAAACAAGAAAGGAATTGGCTCAGAATATCATTAGGTTCCACCACTGTTTGAGGAAAAATTTACATTCTATGATGACGAGAAGGTGGAAAAGGCTATCAACATGGTTGATCAATTGCCAGATAATATTGACATAACCTATTCCAAATCTGATGATTCTGATGATTCAGAGGTGGTAGTGTAACAACTCTCACCAAAACTAGTATTTATTATTATATTATGTGTTATTTTGTTTACTAGGAAACCCTAATTAAGACCCACAAGTGATCCTGCATAAACCCTAAAATTTTCAGAACGGTCGAAATCAGGATCAGGGCCCCTAAAACTCAGGGGGGGGGGGATAAACCCCCGTTAGTATTATCTTGACAGTTTTACGTGTGAATTGAAATTTGACGAGCGATCAACTCAGCAAGCCTACTTAGACACGGGGCTACCATATGGTAGGGGGCATCCCCTTGCGCCACGCGACACTCCCTTGCGCCACGTGAGGGAGGCGGTTTTTCAGTTATAAATAGTAGTGTTTGGGACTTGATTTCTGGAGTTGGAACGACGTAAAAATTCGATTCATGCACTGGGTTATAGTCCAAATACTACAAAACACACAGACGATCACGAAACGCTACCGCAAAACAGGGTAATAACTCGATCGCTATTACGATTCAATATCCGATCGATTGAACCTAATCCAACGGATGTTTAAGTGCTGCCCGCGTTAGGGTTATACTTTGTCATTCGTCGTAATTACGACAGGATGTTAAGTATAGCACTTTGTTATTCGTTGTGAGAGTGTTCATCTCGTGAATTATCGTAAATGCTGTATTGGTTACTGACCTAGTTTCGTGTGCATTGTTATTTGAATTAGGTAAATCAGGCTAATCAGTAAGCAAGAAACTCTGCCCGTTAAACTTGCAATGTGAGTCATTCTCTTTTTATCAACTGTTTTACAATACCTCAAATTATTTTCAAAAGTTATAATTACAGGGATTAAGTCGTGGTTATCTTGAATCACTGGCTAGTGGGGTATTGTGCACATTACTAATTTCTCACGGTTAGATTAATAAGCCCTAACACAGGTTAGGCAAATAAGTCCTAACAGTGATAATCGTCACTACTTGGGTGAAAGGACCCAATAGTGGCATGACCATTGTCACCAGGAAGTGACACCGGCGCTAGATAAAAATAAGATAAATGCCATTGTAATCGCTCTTATGCTATAAATTATAACAAATGTGTCATTTTATTAAAATGAATGATTCACTCAGTATTTCCCCGCTGACAAAATATTTTACAACATGTTTCAGGTGACCTACTGTGAATCAAGTACAAGTGCTACGGAGCACTCCCAAGCTTGAAGTAGTGGCTCAAATAAATAAATACAAAAACATGTTTTTGTAAAATAAGGGAATTCCTATGAGATTCCCCTACTGTAAATTACGGGATTTATCCCGCCTTATTAAATAAATAATACTCGGGCATTTCCAAATTAAACGATCCTGTTAAGACTTCCGCTGTAAACATAAATACCACGGGTTTTCTGTCCCGCAGCTCCTGGACCGGGTTAAACCGGGCACGGGGGCCGTGACAGAAAAAGGTGGTATCAGAGCCACTGGTTTAAGTCAATTAAGTATTTGGAAATACTTAATTTATCTGATTGCCATTATGTGATTTTGTGAAATTTTAGTTTACAAAATTTTAACTCAGGATTGTGTGCGTCTTCGTGTGTGCTAACAGCATGAACGAACTATCAGAAGCTCTACATAATATTTCAATCCATAGTACAGATATGGATATCACCAGTATTACTACTGGGTACCAGGCAGATGTGGAAGAGCCTATGGTATTTAAAGCCCAACCTCAGGAAAAACCAAAAGTAGCGAAAAAGAGACATAGGTGGGTAGGTTGGAGGCGTGTACGCAGGAAGAAGCCAGCAACCCAAAAGACTATGAAAAAGGAAGATCCAAAGGATAAAGGAAAAGGAATAGAAACTGGGGAGAGTTCCAGGCAAAACCAGGAACCACTATCTTGGGAAGAAGAGTTGGACCGTAAACTAGCACTAGGTGATATCATCGGACCTGCCGATGAGACTCTCTTTAACTACCCAGCAGAAGCCCTATTGCCTGTTAGCTTAGAACGTGCCATTCCAGACCCTATTGTTCACCCTAGACCTTTACCAGGAGCACTAGAGGAGTGGTGGACTGCCGACTGGCAATTTCAGAACATTATGAATAGCCCTAACACTTTTCTCCCTCAATTCGACTCGGAACCTGCACCGAACCCACCAATGAGTAACGAGAACTTAGTTGAACTCCGCCGCTATGGCAAGGAGTTGGTGGATGCCGGAAATAGGATTCGGGAGGTAGGAGAGCAGATCTCCTGGAAATACGAAGAGAGGGAACGTTGTTTCTAAAATGCCAGCCAACAAGGGTAGCAAGGGGAGGTGTGATTGTAGTGTATAATAATAATAATAAGTAAAATATGAATCTGTAAAATAGCTTAAAATAAAACGTTGTAAGATAATCAGTGTGTACGGAAGCATACTATTAAAACTATATAAAATCAAATAGTCGCAAAGTCGACAGTTTTGGCTGTACATGTTTGTGTGAGTATGTGTTTCTTTATTGATTCTTTGTATTATCTAACTACTTGTTAATACACAGAATGGGTAAGCAAAAGCTTTCAGATATTTATCATCAACTAGATAATGCCCAAAAGAATAAGAGAAACTCGTCCCAATCAAACTCCTCAAGATATTCAGTGAATACTAATGAAGGTATATTTATTCGTAAAGCACACTATGAAAACCCACTTACTCCCAAGAAGAGAGATTGGATTATTAGAAAAAGCCAAGAGAAAATAGGGACGTCCAATTCAAAAGAAGTGATAGTTAATAAAGAGATAGGCAAAAACTCGCCATGGGAAGACGAATTAGATGAAAAATAGTCAGACCTTTATATGTTAGCCACTACTGCAGTGAATCTTGCTCCATAATTAAGATAAGTGGCCAAACTAAGACCAATCGTGGTAAATAAATAAATGCGAGGGAATAAAATAAATGCAGGGCTTAATTATCATATTTAAAATAACAATGTGTTTTTGAATTTCAGTTGTAATAGATCTATAAGGTTGTTGTAATTGCTATTTTAAATAAAAGTTTGATTGTACAGTATACGAAAATGTTTGTACTAAATAATAGCTCGTGATTGATATACATCCAGATGGAACACGCTGTTAATGAACCAGTTAATGAAGTTAACCAATCAGAACACAATAACGAGGATCACTTTCTAAACCGACAAGACATAGAAAACATCGTTGCTCAAGGAATAGTTAATTCTATTCCAGCAATTGTCGCTGCGATAAAAAGTCCTGTTGAGCCTTCGCAAGCTCACCCTAGTAAACGTATGCACGACGATACTGCCAGTAATAGTATCAATGGGGGCGGTAATAATAATAACGGAATTCAAGCCCCGATATACAAAAGATTGAAAGCTGCAACACCTGGTTGCACTTACAAGGAATTCCTTGCCTGTAAACCTGTTGAGTTTGCAGGCAATGAAGGGGCAACTACGGCACTACGTTGGTTAGAGAAAACTGAGGCAGTAATCAAAATAAGTAAATGTGCAGAGGAGGATAAAGTCATGTACGCTTCTCACCTTTTCAAGGAAGAAGCGTTAGAATGGTGGAATACAGTATTGCAAGCTAAGGGAAGTGACATGGCCTATGCCATGAGTTGGGAGGAATTTAAGCGTCTGATAGAAAGGAAATTATGCCCTGAATACGAAAAAGAGCAGATGGCGAATAAGTTTCTAAGCCACCGGATGGTAAATGTTGACTGCCGAGGGTATACTTCAAAATTCTTTGAGTATGCCAGAATTGTACCTACTCTGGCTTCGCCGGAACCGATACTTATCTCTCGCTACATTTGGGGCTTAATTAGCGAAATTCGTGATATTGTCAAGGCTGCTAGACCACGCACTATTGATGATGCGGTGGAATTAGCCAACACTCTGACTGACGAAGTAGTACGTACGCGGGAGGAAAATAGAAAGAATGAGTTAGCCCAAAAGATAACTCAAGGATTTCGTGTGGGTAATAGCAGTAACTTTAGGAAAAAAGGAACTGGGCAATCATCCACTCCGCCGTTCTGCAGAAACTGCAGAAAGAAGCACTACGGATGTTGATGCATGAAATGTCTGTTGACTACGTCTGCATTACGTCTTAGGTCAAGATAGGTCAACATAGGAGCTTGAAAGTCAAAATTAGGTTATTATGTTGTTGTTTCGCTTTTATGTACATGTGTAGCAGTAGTTCCGCTCATGTGTCATATGTAGTTTCGCTCATATGGATTAGTTGGTAGTTTCGCTTATACGACATGTTGTTGGAGCGAAACCACAGGGACTATAAATAGTCATCTTGAGCGAAACCTATTCATTCATTCGTGTATGTTGGAGCGGAACTAGATCATTGCTGGTGTAACGAAACTCTGTCAAATTTGTATCAGAAAGCAATAAAAGAGAAGGAATTGAATAGGAAAAGCTGTGTAACTTCATTTACGTTGATTCCGCCTTCATATGTGAAGATGAACATTCTCAATTGACTGTTTAGGGTCGGAACACGGGCCAACAAGTGGTATCAGAGCTCAGGACGATGAGTTCATACTACTACAGCTTGAATCTACAAAATTCTCTCATTTCTACTCACTTTCTCTCATACTTTTTCGATTTGAACTGGTTCCTACGGTTGAAATGGCCTAAAAATCGAGTATAACGTGTAAAACATACAATTAACAAACCCTAGAAAGTTTTAGGTTAAAACACTGCTTAAAAATGGTAAAAATCAGTTAACCTAGAGGTTTCGCTTTTTCAGACATCGCTAGTTTCGCTCGAAATAACCTGTTAGTTTCGCTTTTACAGACATTTCACTCATAGGGTTACTTGCTAGTTTTGCTCATACGAACAAGTTAGTTCCGCTCATACGAACCATATAGTTTCGCTCTTACAGACATTCCGCTCATACGGACATTATAGTTCCGCTCGAACGGACATTGGACTGTTTCGCTCGAACGGACATTGGGTAGTTTCGCTCGAACAGACATTGTGGTTTCGCTCGAACGAACATAGCAGTTTCGCTTTTCTGTCACTTTGATAGTTTCGCTTATTTGACCAAGCTGATTTTGCTTTTGTGTCACTGTTTTTCAAAATTTCGAAAATTGTTCTAAGTGTTTGCTAATTTTGCAGGTACATTCAAAATGGATGACATATTCTTGAACCCGTTTAGTGACATGTACGCGTTCACGGGAAATTCCGGAAACGACGATACTTCATCAAGCAAAGAGAATGAGAATCCGCCAAATGCGAAGAAAAGGTTAACGGAAGCTTGGGAATCTGAAAGCGCCTTTGGAACCTTCAATAAACCTCCAAAGCTAATGGCTATCGAGGAATACAGTCGGTGGTCAAGAAAGTTTGAAGATTGGTTGATGGAATTCGCATTTCCCAGCTGGAAGAGTTTGAAAAACAGTTATGAAAATGGAAACAAAAATGGTGAAACGTTAAGATCAGCTGAGGAGATTGATTCATTTGTAGCTGAGCAAAAATGTGTGGCATTGCTATTTCAGTCTGTTCGGGAAGACATAATCTCATTGATCGATTATTCAAATGCAAAAGATCTCTGGAAAAAGCTAGAAACGAAATGTCTAGGAAGTGCTGAAATTGTGAAAAGTAAAAAGAAACTTCTTAGGAAAGAGTTTGATATGTTTAACTGTTTATAGAATGAGTCAGTATGTAAAATGATACAGAGGTTTGGTCATCTGAAGCTGGAATTAGCAAGACATGATATCAGATTTCCTGATGAAGAGCTTATCGACAAACTGTTCGACTCGTTACCGGACGAGATGGATTGGAGATATTATGCGCTGATGCTGAAAAACACTATCGAGCCTACAAAGTTGACTGTGGATTTGGTGATTGAGAGACTTGAAAGTCACGAGTTGGAACTGAAGAAGACATACAAAGTCAATCATTCATCCTATCAACAGAATTTGGATTTGTATTATCCAAATAGCATGATGCCAAAAGCAACTTCTCCCAAAACTGCTTTTTCTACTGAAAATGTGTCCATATCAACCAAAGATAGTCAAAGTGGTCAAAGCAGTGGAAATCACAGTGGTTATCATAGTGGATCTTCATCATCTGCAAGTCATTCTGATGCAAAGAATCGTTTTCAATGCAATATTGCAATAGACTTGAAGAATGCTCAGAATTTTGATGAGGAGTCGGCCAAACAGCAGATGATCTTCCTAGCATCGGTGTTGGAATCATATGAAGGGTTAGTAGCTGAGAAGATAGGCAATACCAACTTAACAAAGGAAGATTATGATCAGATAGATCCTGAAGAAATGGAGCTGATCGGTATTTGTTGGGCTATTGCCAGTGCTGTTCATCGAGCACAGCGTTTCATAGAAATTACCGGCAGGAAGACAATTGGTGGTCCATCTACCAAGCTGGGGTTCGATAAATCTAAAGTGACATGCTTCAAGTGTAAGCAGAAAGGTCACTTCAAGCGTGAATGCAGAAACGCATATGCTGATGAGTCGGAGAACCCTTTCAGAGATAATTACTACAAGAAGGCGATTGATCACCAGAATAAATCCGAGCCGCCTAGATTGAAGCAGGTTGAAGACAATAAAGAGAAATCTAGAGCTCTTGCGGTGATTTATGATGATGAGGGGTATGATTGGAGTAAAGAAGTTCTACCGGAAGAAGATGCGGTTGGTTACGCATTCATGGCAAAAAACGACGAACCTATTCCTTGGAAAGATAACCGAACTGAAGAGCAGAAGTATAGATACAGAAAAATGTTGGCTGAGAACAAAATCATTAGAATCTCTGGTATCTATCTGGAAGCGAGAAGAGCGAGAAGATGGGATCCGGACAGGGAGTGCTATCTTGATCCATATCGAAACATTGCGATCGATGACAAAACACTTGATATCGAAGACATAATCAAGGAGTACAAAGAAGAGGATGACTATTGGCAGAATAAATGGTGGGGAACTGGAGACGAGAAAGAGAAAGAAGAGAAAGAGAAAAAAGAGAAAGAGAAAAAGAAAAAGGAGAAAGAAGAGCAGAAAAAATCAAAGAAGATTGATACTGGAGTTATTGACACAACGCAGGAGTTGACTGCTGAGAACCTGGGAAAAATGGCTGATAAAGTGCTGGTTGCTAAGGCACTTGAGGTAGACTCTAACTCCGTGTCTGAGTCAAAAAGCCAGGTCAGTTCAAACTTGTCAACAAATGCGTCAGGTAAACAAATTGATGGAAATGTTGATTGTAAAAATTGCAACAAAGACTGCAAATTTTGTAATACAGTCACGTATCTCAACGGTAAGAAAGTTGAAGATCTGACAGCAAAGGTCAGAAGCGTTGAGAATCAAATTCTCAATCGTGACAAAACAGTTAAAGCTTCAACTGAACGGATAAGAGAATTAACTAGCCAAATTGAAAATGATAAAATTGATCATGAAAAAGTTAAAAAGGAAAATGAAAAGTTAATTCTTGAAAACCGTCAGATTTCTGAAAAGTTTGAAAAACTCAAAAGCACAATGAAAGATTGTGATGATCGAAATGGTAAAACTCATAAAGAAAACGTTCATTTAAAAGCAGTGCTGAGAGTAAAAGAAGAATCAATCAACAAACAACTGGATGAAATCGCTAAACTGAAACTTAAATTTCAAGAGGTTGAAATTGAAAATGAGCGAATCCAGTTGAAGCTTAATAGTTACAGCTCCGCAAGCTTTGTTTTGCAACACATTGTTCCCAAACCCATCGGGAAAAACAAAGCTGGCGAAGATGTTTATTCTGATGGAACCGTGGTGGGTTTTCATAGAGTTCCACCGCCGATTTTGGATAATTACACTAAAAAGCAATCAGGGTTGGTTGAAATTGAGGAAGAAAGTGAAGTTAAACTTCCAGAGAACATTGATGTCACGTTCACATTTTCCAATGACGATAGTGTCCAAAATGATATTGTAAAAGGTGTTGTTGAAAATGTGCTAAAAACAGATAGTGACACTACTGAGGAAGATGGGTGTTTCTTGGACAAGTACATTCCGAAACAAAAGTCCAAAAACAACTTAAATGAAGAATCAAATCTTGTCATGTACAAGATGTGGGGATCGGATAAGTTGTTTTCGGATTCAGAGTTTCCGATTGAGAATGTTAACATGACTAAATTGACAAATGTTTTCAAATTGGTCGAAGTAGAGTTGTCAGAAGTGAACAATTTGAGTCAATCGAAGAGAAAAATGAGTCTTGAGAAAGATAAAACTTACTACAAGAAATCTGTTAATTCACCACGTTTTTATAATAACAACCGAAACAATTGGTCGGGTGGTTATCAAGGGGATAAGTCTTATCATAAAAGAAATGTTCCAAACAAGAGGTTTGTTGAGAAGAAAAAGTTTGTGAACAGTTCGAGTTCACTTGCTGATGAAGAGAAAGAAATTTTTTCAAAATCAAACAAAGAGTTCTTTGAGAAAAGAGCTTCTCAGTCTCAGTCTGAAGGCACTAGTCGAGTGGCTGATACTCGAACATGCTTTAGATGTAATCAAGTTGGTCACATTGCACGAAAGTGTACCAACGTGAAGCCTAAGACTGAAACTGTGAAGATTCAACAGAAGAAAGTTGATGTGAAGGGTAAAGCACCAATTGTTGTTGAGAAAAAGAGTGTGAAAAATGATAACATCAAAGTGAAAAATGAACCCGTAAAGAAGTCGGTAACTAAAAATGACAAATTTTACAAACGGGTTGCGTTATCTCAACAAGTTTGGAAACCGAAAACAGAGAAAAAGGTTTCACCTTCTGAGGATTCAATTCAAGTTCATTATGATGCAAATTTTCCACCTCTGAAGGATGAAAACTTTAAAATTCAAGTTGCAAGAGTTAAAACGGTCAAGGGTACACCTAAGGCTGATGAGGCCTGGGTGGACACCATGTTTGACTAAGCAGTTTGAATTGCGGGAGCTTCCTTGATAGCGAAGCAGGAATCGGCATCTTTATTGAAGTTGGTTAAGTCAAAGTTTGTTATGTGCAGGATCTTCCAAAACTTGTATCCAGATGGATCATGGATAGTGGAGCTTCAAGACATATGACAGGGAAGACCGCGTTGCTGTATGATGTCAGAAACATAAATGGAGCATACGTAGGTTTTGCGGGTAATCAAGGAGGAAGGATTATTGGTGAAGGAACGTTATCCAACGGGATTGTGACGTTTGAGAGAGTAAACTACATGGCTGATCTGGAGAACAATCTGCTGAGTATCTCGCAAATCTGTGACAGGATGTATACCACTCACTTCACTGATAAAGAATGTTTGATCTTGAAACCAGGATTTGTTATCCCTGAGGAATGGATTATCATGCGGGCACCGAGAGTTAATGATCTGTACGTGTTGGACATGAGCGTAGCTACTACAACCACGGGTCAGGCTCATTGTTTCGTGTCCAGAGCAATTGAAAAAGAATCGAGATTGTGGCACCGGAAGATGGGGCATATACATCTTAGAAAAATGAATCATTTGGTGCATAACGATTTGGTTACAGGAGTTCATGTCAAAGGTTTTCATCTGGAAGGGGAGTGCATTAGCTGTGTCAAAGGCAAGCAGAAGAAAAAATCACACCCTACAAAGCAAGTCAATTCAGTCTCAAGACCCCTGGAAAGACTTCACATGGATTTGTTTGGTCCGGTGAATGTCAAGGGTATTACGGGAGATAAATATTGTCTTGTGGTTACTGATGATTATTCCAGATTTTCGTGGGTTTCTTTCTTGAAGACGAAAGACGAAACGTTTGACAGTTTAATGGCGTTGTTCAAGAAGATTGAGAATCTGTACCAGAGGCGTATCAAAAGAATTCGAAGTGATAATGGTACTGAATTCAAGAACAGCAGAATGGAAGAATTTTGTGATGAAAGAGGTATGTTGCATGAGTTTAGTGCTCCGTACACTCCGCAACAGAATGGAGTCGCAGAAAGCAAAAATCGGACGCTAATCGAGACGGCTAGAACGATGCTCGCAGATTCAATGTTACCAATTAATTTCTGGGCTGAAGCTGTTTCCGCCGCATGCTATACACTCAACAGGGTTCTCACTGTCAAGAAATTCAACAAAACATGCTTTGAGCTGATCAATAATCGCAAACTGAATTTGAAATATCTAGAACCGTTCGGGTCACCCTGTACAGTTATAGAGCCTTATGGAAAGTTTGGTCCGAAGTGCATTGAGGGTATATTTGTTGGATATTCAAGTCCTACACGACGTGTCTTCGTTCCAAGTGAGAAGAGGATTATTGAAGCTGCAAATGTTGAATGTCAAGGTTATACTATGCCGCCACAAAGTCCAGCAGATTCATGGCAATATCATTACGACAAGTTGTGGGAATCATTTGACATGATGGAAGAAGAAGAAGAAGATGAAGATTTCTTTGATAAGTTGGATATTTTGCGTGAATACGAGTCACAGCAAAGGTTCCCAGCTGAGTATTCAAGACGACCACAGGAAACTTCAAATGATGATGAAGCAGGTCCGAGTAATGCTGGTGAACACGATGATGTCCAACAGAATGAAGTTGCTCAAGATAATCAGTCGGATCAGAATGATAATCAAGAATCAGAGAACATGTCGATCTTTGATCATGGAGATTCAGATTCTGAGGGGGAGCAGATTCAGGATTCAAGTCAAATAAACCAAGTTGGTGAACAAAGTGCAAATCAAAATGTTACTAATCTGGAAGGTGATGTGGATGTTCCAAGCGAAGTGATGCCGCGGACTCTTTCTTATCATCCAGAGGAGTTGATCATAGGAGAATTGCATTCAGGCGTTCGCACGAGACGTCAAATAGACCAGGGCTTAACATATTTTTATTCTACAGTAGCACCTTTACAAACTGAATTTTCATTAAGTTGTTTTATCTCGCAGATCGAACCGAGAACGTATAAAGAGGCGCTTACTGAAGACTCTTGGGTCATTGCAATGCAAGAAGAGTTAAGACAGTTTGAAAAGTTGGGAGTGTGGAAGTTAGTGGATTTACTGGATGGTCAAAGGAAAATCAATACGAAATGGGTATTCAAATGTAAGAGAGACGACAGAGGAGTTGTTGTAAGGCACAAAGCTCGACTCGTTGTTCAAGGCTTTAGTCAACAGGAAGGGATTGATTTTACAGAAGTCTATGCTCCTGTGGCACGACTAGAGGCAATCAGAATTTTCCTAGCATTTGCATCTTGGAAGAACTTCAAAGTTTATCAGTTGGATGTTAAATCGGCGTTTCTTTATGGGAAGGTCAAAGAGGAGGTTTATGTCGGTCAGCCGCCGGGCTTTACTAACCCAATCCACAAAAACAAGATCTACTTATTGGACAAAGCGCTGTATGGTTTATACCAGGCCCCGAGAGCTTGGTACGAGACTTTCTCTCAACACCTACTAGCCAACAGTTTCATACGTGGAAAAGTGGATGCCACTCTCTTCACTAAAGAGGTCGACGGACATCTTCTGATAGTTCAGATTTATGTAGACGATATAATTTTTGGGTCAACGAATGAGAAATTGTGCAAAGATTTCGAACAGGTGATGAAGCAAAAATTCGAAATGTCATCAATGGGGGAGATGAAATTCTTTCTGGGTCTACAAGTTGAACAACTACCTAAGGGAATTTTCATTCACCAGACGAAGTACGTGCATGGTATTCTAGAGAAATTTGGAATGTCAAGTTCTACTCCAGCTGCTACCCCACTTGCAACAAATCATGGGATTCATCCAGATCTCATCGGAGACAAGGCTGATGAAACGTTCTACTGTTCCATGATAGGTTCTTTGATGTACTTAGCTGCTTCACGTCCTGATATTATGTACCCAACGTGCCTCGCAGCAAGATATCAATCTAACCCGAGAGCTTCGCACATGATTATTGTGAAGAGGATATTATGCTACTTGAAGGGAACTCCTACATTGGGGTTGTGGTATCCTAGAAAAGGCGACTTTACGCTCGAAGGGTATTCCGATTCGGATTTCGGATGCTGCAAAGTCAATACCAAATCAACGACTGCAGGATGCCAGTTCTTTGGACCTAGATTGGTTACCTGGCAGTGTAAGAAACAAACGTCTGTGGCGTTATCTACATGTGAAGCAGAGTACGTTTCTGCTAGCAGTTGCTGCTCTCAGATCCTGTGGATACAGCAACAGATGCGCGACTATGGTTTGCAGTTTCTTAACACACCTCTTTTTGTTGATAATGAGGCCGCAATAAATATAACAAAGAATCCAGTACATCACGCTAAAACTAAACATATAGAGATTTGTCATCACTTTATTCGCGATTGCTTCGAGAAAAAGTTGATACGAATTGAGAAAATCCACACTGACAAACAGAAAGCTGATTTACATACCAAAGCTTTTGATAAAAATCGGTTTAAATATTTGTTAAAACTGAATGGTATGAAGCTTCTTTCGGTGTCCGATGGCATAATTGGCGTTGATGAGAGTACTGTTGCGGATGAAGACGAGAAACAATCTGCAATGGTTTGTTGATTTTTTACCTGTTTTGGTATTTAGGGGGAGTAGATAGATAGATAGATGTATATAGTTTATTATCAGAAAATACAAAAACAGTAAAAATGCAAAAATACAAAAACAATATAAAATTGAAAAAGAGCTTGTGTGTATAGGGAAAATGATAGTACATCGGCTAGACAATTACAGTATGCTAAAGAATTGTAAAGTCTAAATGAGTTAAACAGTCTCATTGATGATGTGTCGATAGGTTTGCGCACATTTAGTAGATTTATTCGGGATATAAACCTAAAATTTCAAACTTGTGAAATTCGTGGGGAACATTACTTGGATATATAGGTAACCCTTGAAATCTCGTTTGAAAGGTCCCATATTCTGAGATACTAGGTCTTTATACTCTGTGATATCTGGGGTATTATTCCGGGACTTCTGCTGTATGAAAGGTCCCAAATAATACTTTCTGCAAATGCTTGAAACACAGCATCGCCCTCAGCAAGCTGATGAAACAATAAAATTGATAGTCGCTGCTGTTGTATCTAAAAGATCCTCTAAAGGGGACACACCAGAAAGTCGAAGCCGTCATCTCTCTGCGTATACGGAAGTATCGACCTGAGCTCTCACGGCCCTCGCATTTAACCCCTTACAGATATCATCTGTGGTATACTCACCTGTAAGACTGCATATCTAGGATTCTGGATACAGGAGTATATTCAAGAGGTGGGACACATGAATGATCTAAGTTCATAAGTCATCTAAATCGTATTCTGAATAGATTGAAATCTGTGTGAGAATTTAAGATGGATCAGTATATCGACAATCGAGGTGAATTGTTTAAATCTGAGTGTGTAATAAAGCTTAACGGTACTAGTAATTTGTCTAAAAAGCTGATATGATTCCCTGACACGCTCGCCAAAAATAAGTTTGTAAATAGTTTACTTTCTGCAATTTAAGTTTTCTGCATTTCATTTTCTTAGTTTAGAACACTTTGTAAAAATTCAAAAAGATTTTATTTCTGCTTTATTTTTTGACAAACCAAAGTGGAGAGTTAATCGTTGGATTCTCGAAGATTGAAGCAGATGCAGGAAAGTTGTGAGCTGAAGAATGAGGAGAGCTTACTTTGTCGAAGTTTGAGATGGTTTGAAAGTTAAAACGAGTTCATTAATTTGATACTTGTTATTTTCAGGAAACTGTGAAAATTGTTGTTTTAAAATCAGTTTGATTCGTCAAAAGATCAACCAAGGTCATTAAATTGGACTTGGTAGATTAATTGAGTAATCAGGGTCATTAACTTGGACCTGAATACTTAAGTGGATTTCTATAGCTGATTAAGTTTGTGTTTTATTATTGAAAAGATAGATTGTAATGTTATTAGTTGAGTAACAGGTTTTTGGACTTCATTATTCCCATGGAAGTTAATTGTCAAAGCTTGAACCAGATATCTCAGATTCTAGCATATTGAGAGGGGGAGTCTGTGAAAGTGGGAGTCTGGATCAACAGTTCAAGGGGAGTTTGAAGATAGAGCTAGGTTGTGATCCTAAACCTGTGAAGATAGAGTGCTTATGATGAGAAGACAGAGAGTTGAAGAAAAGACCAAGACTACAGACTCGAAGCTGAAGACTTCGTCAACATCCAAGGGGGAGTCTGTTGATGCATGAAATGTCTGTTGACTACGTCTGCATTACGTCTTAGGTCAATATAGGTCAACATAGGAGCTTGAAAGTCAAAATTAGGTTATTATGTTGTAGTTTCGCTTTTATGTACATGTGTAGAAGTAGTTCCGCTCATGTGTCATATGTAGTTTCGCTCATATGGATTAGTTGGTAGTTTCGCTTATACGACATGTTGTTGGAGCGAAACCACAGGGACTATAAATAGTCATCTTGAGCGAAACCTATTCATTCATTCGTGTATGTTGGAGCGGAACTAGATCATTGCTGGTGTAACGAAACTCTGTCAAATTTGTATCAGAAAGCAATAAAAGAGAAGGAATTGAATAGGAAAAGTTGTGTAACTTCATTTACGTTGATTCCGTCTTCGTATGTGAAGAGGAACATTCTCAACTGACTGTTTAGGGTCGGAACACGGGCCAACAACGGAAAATGAAAAGGGTACTGTAACTTCTGCAAAAATCCAGGACATCAAAAAGAAGACTGCAGGAGGAAGAAAACAACAGTCTGCTATAACTGTGGAGAAATTGGGCATTTCAGGCCAGAATGCCCTAAATTGGTCAAACCAGCAGACAACAAGGCTAAATCTACAGAAGGAACTACTAAGAAGAATGCAAGAGCCTTTCAATTGACTACTCAGGAAGCCGAACTAATTCCTGACGTCATAGCTGGTACGTTCTTAGTTCATAATGTGTATGCAAAAGTATTATTTGACTCTGGTGCAAACCAAAGTTTTATCAATACTTCGTTCTGCCAAGCTCTTAATTTACCTTTAACCAACCTTGGGCAGGTTTTCACAGTCGAAACGGCAGATGGGAATTCTGTTAAGATAGATAAGGTTTTGCGAGAAGGAAAGATAGAACTCTTAGGCCATAAATTTTCTGCAAACCTCTTACCTATGAATTTAGCCGGATTCGATGTTGTGTTAGGAATGGATTGGTTAATAGCCAACCATGCTCGAATTCTTTGTGATAAAAATTCCATAGAAATCCGTACACCTACAGGAGAATTAGTAATGATTACCGGAGATAAGCCACAAAAACCACTGAAATTTATTTCAGTAATGAAGTTGGCCAGTTATTCAAGAAAACAAGGAATAGCATATATGATCTCGGTAGTTGTTAATACCAAAAGTAAGAAACTAGAGGACATTCCCATAATATCCGAATACTTAGATGTCTTTCCAGAGGACCTACCAGGATTACCACCCGATAGGGAGGTAGAATTTAGAATTCATCTAATTCTAGGAACTATACCGATAGCCAAGGCACCCTATCGGTTAGCACCTACTGAAATGCTGGAATTAAAAAAAACAGTTAGATGAATTACTAAGTAAAGGATTTATACAACCAAGTTCCTCTCCATGGGGAGCTCCAATGTTGTTTGTAAAGAAGAAGGACGGATCGATGAGAATGTGTATCGACTATAGGGAATTAAACAAGGTTACAATTAAGAATCGATACCCATTACCTAGGATTGATGATCTTTTTGATCAATTGCAAGGACTTAGATATTTTTCTAAGACAGACTTGCGCTCCGGATATCATCAATTGAAGGTACAAGAAGAAGACATACCTAAAACTGCTTTCAGAACTAGGTATGGACATTACGAGTTTACAGTCATGCCCTTTGGATTAACCAGTGCTCCTGCAGCATTCATGGACATGATGAACAGAATCTGTAAACCGTATTTGGATAAATTTGTAATCGTTTTCATCGACGACATACTTATTTATTCCAAAACTCAGAATGAACATTGCGAGCACTTGCATGCACTCTTAACTTTGTTAAGAAAGGAGAAGCTTTATGCCAAATTCTCAAAGTGTAAATTTTGGCTCCAGGAAGTGCAATTTCTAGGACATATGGTGAATCACGAAGGTATTCATGTAGATCCCTCCAAGATTGAAGCCATCACCAAATGGAAAGCCCCGCAATCGGCTACGGAAGTTAGAAATTTTCTAGGATTAGCTGGATACTATAGACGCTTATTAAGGATTTTTCCAAGATAGCAGTTCCATTAACCAAGCTAACCTATAAAGCCGCAAAATTTGTATGGGGACCCAGACAGGAGGAAGCTTTTAGGATTTTAAAGCAAAAGTTAACAAATGCCCCAATCTTAGCATTACCAGATGGAACAGAAGATTTTGAAATCTACTACGATGCTTCTCAGCTAGGATTAGGATATGTGTTAATGCAACGCAAAAAAGGTAATTGTGTATGCTTCAAGGCAATTGAAAAAGCACGAAGAAAACTACACGACTCACGACCTAGAATTAGGAGCGGTAATTTTGCCCTTAAGATTTGGAGACATTATCTGTATGGAAGTAAGTTTATAGTCTATACAGATCATAAAAGCTTAAGGTACATATTTGGGCAAAAAGAATTAAACATGAGGCAAAGAAGATGGATGGAAATCCTAAGTGACTACGATTGTGATATTCAATATCACGAAGGAAAGGCAAATGTAGTCGCAGATGCCTTAAGTCGTAAATACCACGAAAAGCCAAAGAGAGTTCGTGCACTTAGATTAAATCTACAGTTAGATTTAATGGAACAAGTGAAGAATGTACAAGCAATAGCAATCAAGGATGATGCTGGAGGAATGAAAGGAAGAATAAAGGAATTGGAGCAAGGAACTGATGGAATTTGGAGATTCCATAAGAAAAGAATTTGGGTACCTAGACAGGGAGATTTAAGGAATAAGATTTTAAAGGAAGCTCATAAATCTAGGTATACTATGCACCCTGGAAATAATAAGATGTATCAAGATTTAAGAAATAATTTCTGGTGGATAGGTATGAAAAAGGATATAGCTAGTTATGTATCTAAGTGTCTTACTTGTTCACAAGTTAAGGCAGAACATCAGAAACCTTCAGGGTTACTCCAACAGCTAGAAATGCCTGTTTGGAAATGGGAACTAATAACCATGGATTTTGTTACTAAGTTACCCAAAACCAGAAAAGGTAATGATGCGATTTGGGTAATTGTGGATCGATTAACCAAGTCAGCTCATTTTCTACCCATGAAAGAAACTTTCAGCATGGAAAGATTAGCAAAACTATACGTAGATGAAGTAGTATCCCTACATGGAGTTCCACTCTCCATTGTATCAGATAGGGATAGTCGTTTCACTTCACATTTCTGGACAAGTTTCCAAGAATCCATGGGTACACGATTAAATTTAAGTACAGCTTATCATCCTCAGACATACGGACAAAGTGAAAGAACAATTCAAACCCTGGAAGACATGCTCAGGGCAAGTGTAATAGATTTTGGTGGAAACTGGGATGACCATCTACCTTTAATTGAATTCTCCTATAACAATAGTTACCATGCAAGTATTAAAGCTGCCCCATTCGAAGCACTGTATGGACGTAAGTGTAGAACTCCCGTCTGTTTGGCAGAAATAGGAGAAAGTCAATTATCAGGTCCTGAAATTATGCAAGAGACCATCGACAAGATAACTCAAATTAAAGAAAGATTAAAAACGGCTTGAGATCGCCAAAAGAGTTATGCAGACAATCGACACAAGCCACTAGAATTTCAAATCGGTGACAAGGTGCTCTTGAAAGTTTCTCCTTGGAAAGGAGTAGTACGGTTTGGAAAGAAAGGAAAACTAAGTCCAAGGTACATAGGACCATTCCCAGTGATTCAACGAATAGGACCAGTCACCTATCGTTTACAACTACCAGAAGAATTAGCTGGGGTACATGATGTATTTCATGTCTCCAATCTCAAGAAATGCCTATCTAACGAATCCCTAGCAGTACCTCTTCAAGATGTGAAGGTAAATGAAAAGCTGAAATTTGTAGAGAAACCACTACAGATAGAGGACAGAAAAGTCAAATTTCTTAAACACAAACGGCTAGTGCTGGTAAAAGTCAGATGGGATTAAAAGAGAGGACCAGAGTATACCTGGGAACTGGAGTAGGAAATGAAGCGGAAATATCCACACTTATTCCAATAAATCTCGAGGGCGAGATTTTTATTAAGGTGGGGAGGATGTAACAACTCTCACCAAAACTAGTATTTATTATTATATTATGTGTTATTTTGTTTACTAGGAAACCCTAATTAAGACCCCCAAGTGATCCTGCATAAACCCTAAAATTTTCAGAACGGTCGAAATCAGGATCAGGGCCCTAAAACTCAAGGGGGGGGGGGGGTTAAACCCCCTTTAGTATTATCTTGACAGTTTTACGTGTGAATTGAAATTTGACGAGCGATCAACTCAGCAAGCCTACTTAGACATGGGGCTACCCTATGGTAGGGGGCAGCCCCTCGCGCCACACGACACTCCCTCGCGCCACGCGAAGGAGGCGGTTTTTCAGTTATAAATAGTAGTGTTTGGGACTTGATTTCTGGAGTTGGAACGACGTAAAAATTAGATTCATGCACTGAGTTATAGTCCAAATACTACAAAACACACACACGATCACGAAACGCTGCCGCAAAACAGGGTAATAACTCGATCGCTATTACGATTCAATATCCGATCGATTGAACCTAATCCAACGGATGTTTAAGTGCTGCCCGCGTTAGGGTTATACTTTGTCATTCGTCGTAATTACGACAGGATGTTAAGTATAGCACTTTGTTATTCGTTGTGAGAGTGTTCATATCGTGAATTATCGTAAATGTTGTATTGGTTACTGACCTAGTTTTCGTGTGCATTGTTATTTGAATTAGGTAAATCAGGCTAATCAGTAAGCAAAAAACTCTGCCCGTTAAACTTGCAATGTGAGTCATTCTCTTTTTATCAACTGTTTTACAATACTTCAAATTATTTTCAAAGGTTATAATTACAGGGATTAAGTTGTGGTTATCTTGAATCACTGGCTAGTGGGGTATTGTGCACATTACTAATTTCTCACGGTTAGGTTAATAAGCCCTAACACAGGTTAGGCAAATAAGTCCTAACAGTGATAATCATCACTACTTAGGTGAAAGGACCCAATAGTGGCATGACCATTGCCACCAGGAAGTGACACCGGCGCCAGATAAAAATAAGATAAATGCCATTGTAATCGCTCTTATGCTGTAAATTATAACAAATGTGTCATTTTATTAAAATGAATGATTCACTCAGTATTTCCCCACTGACAAAATATTTTACAACATGTTTCAGGTGACCTACTGTGAATCAAGTACAAGTGCTACGGAGCACTCCCAAGCTTGAAGTAGTGGCTCAAATAAATAAATACAAAAACATGTTTTTGTAAAATAAGGGAATTCCTATGAGATTCCCCTACTGTAAATTACGGGATTTATCCCGCCTTATTAAATAAATAATACTCGGGCATTTTCAAATTAAACGATCCTGTTAAGACTTCCGCTGTAAACATAAATACCACGGGTTTTCTGTCCCGCAACTCCTGGACCGGGTCAAACCGGGCACGGGGGCCGTGACAGGTAGGTAAGGTGGTTGAAAGCGTTTTGCAAGATGATTCTACCAAAACAGATAAGTCTGAGTCACAAGATGAAAATGAGGGAAGCTTTCATGAAGGTTATCTTAAAAATTCAAAATCTGATAAAGATGCGAATGATGATTCAAAACGATTGGTTTACACCATGATTGGATCGGACATCTCAGATATTGAAGTCCTGATTCAGAATGTGATCTTGGAAAAGGTTGATAAGGTTTTCAAATTGGTAGAGATTGAAAAATCTGATATTGATAAATTTGCTGGAAAGAGCAACAAGAAAACTTTTTATAACAAACCTGGTTACAAAAAGAAAAATATGAAGGTTGGGTTGGGTTATAAAAAGAAACAGTATCAAAATAAAAGAGATGAAAAGCAAAATGTTCCGAAAAAGACAACTTTTGTTCACGGAACAAGCTCAGAGGAAGAGAAAGAATTCCAATTTAGACGATAGTCTAATGAAGAGTTCTATGCTCAAAAGAAGAAACAACAAGAACAGGTCAAAGATGTTTCAAAGAAAACATGTTTCAAATGTGGTCAAACTGGACATGTTGGTCGAAAATATCCTAATCTGAAACCTGTTGATGTTGAACAAAAGAGACAGCAAAGTGAAGCTGTTAAACAGATGTCAACCAAGTTTGAATCACAACAAACTTGGAAACCAAAATCAAAAACACCCACAGGTGAACCTAAACAAATTTGGAAACAAAAGGTTGATTTTCAAAAGCGAAAACAAACTTATGAACAAAAAACATCCAAGTTTGAACCAAAACAAATCTGGAAACCAAAAATTGATCCAAGGTTTTATAAAAAAAAAGGTTCAAAAGGTCAAGTTTTGGGTGGAAAAGAAGACTTCTGTGAGTGATAATAAAAATGAAAATGTTTTTGAAAGAATGAAAAGAACTATCCAGTTCTACCTGGAAAGATAAACATTCAGCTACTTGAGTCCGAGCAGGCTTGGGTTGCTTTGTTCAAGTGATTGAATCAAGTGAATGTGCAGGTGCTTCAGACAGAGGTTGATTGTCAAATCAAGGAGAGGAGCGGCTTGGCACTTGAGGAGGCTGGTGGACCCTGCAACTAAAACAGGGAGTTTGTCCATTTCTGTAAATAAATAAACTGTATTTCTAAAGAAAACCAAAATATGTTTTTACTTCGTTAAAAAATTAAAAATGAAAAATATGTTTGTTTCTAAATTTTGTCAAAAATCAAATTTTTCAAAAATAATTGTTAAGTGAATTTTCCGAAATCCTCACGGCGGAACAAACATGATTATTTCACAATTAAAAATGGTTTTAACATTGTTAAAAATCAATGTGTTGTAAATCATGGGGGTAATTTTTGCTTTACATGTTATATTTTCTGCCAAACAGAGTATGAGATGCAGAAAATGGATGGCGAGACAAAGCTATCTGCATCGGGTTGTCAAATTTTCTTTAAATGTTTTGGATTTTAGTTGGAGTAAAAATTTCAAAAAATAGAAAAACACAGAAAATTTGAAAATGCCAAAAACATGATAAAATTCAAAATGAGTTTTTGTGTAAAAAAGAGGAAATGATAGTACACCAGTAGACAATCACAGTACGCTAAAGAAATAGAAAGTCAAATGTAATAAACGGTCTCACTGATGATATGCCAGTAGGTTTTTACACACTTAGTAGATTGATTTTGAGATATAAACCTAAATATCTATATTTACTTATCTCATGGGGAACATCTCTCAGATATACGGGTAACCCCTGAAATCTTGATTGAGAGATTGCCTGATTCTGAGATACTAGGTTTTTATACTGTTTGATATATGAGTTATTATACCTGGTCTTCTGATATTGCGGAAGCAATGGCCTAGATTTCGTATAATACTTTATGCGCTTAAAGCTTACCCTCTGCATAAAAATTGATAAAATATCAAAAGATATGAATCAAGTGCAGTTGTAAAGAAGATCCCAAAGTGGGACACACCTAAAGTCGAGCCTTCATCTCTTTGACTGAACGGTAGTTCATACCTGAGCTCTCAAGATCTCGCACTAACCCATTGTACAAATATCAATATAGTATATTCACCTGTAAGACTGAATCTAGGGAATTTTGATACGGGAGTATATTCTGAGGTGGGACACGCGAATAAGTTAAGTGCTTAAAACACTATGAAGGAATGAGAGGTGGAATGGAATGAATGATTACGAGGAAATGAAGAAAAGGATGTTTGGTTGGTCAATGGAATGGAATCACCCATTCCAAAAGGCATTCCATTCCCTCAAAATCATTCCTTCCACCCCCCATGTTTTTTTTCCATTCCATCCCCTCTTGCACCATTCATCAACACCATAACCCACCACCTTCGCCACAACCCACCACCACCATCACCACCTACCACCGACGCCATCGCCGACACCCGCCACCACCTCACCCCGACAGCCACCGACACCGCTGCCACCCACTCGCCACCGTTATCACCCATGGTTGCGACCAACCGCCAACGCCACTCGCCGCCGCCGCCCACCACCATCGTCGACGCCACCACCACCGCCACCACCAACTACCGCCGCCACCAACCGCCACCTCTGCTGCCAACCACCACCTACGGCCACCTAGCCGCCGCCACCACCGCTCGTCGTCGCCGCCGCACCGCCACTCGCCGCCACCACCACCCATCGTCGACGCCGACACCCACCACCGCCACCTATAACCACCCACAGTCACTACCACCGACCATCACCACCACTCACTGCTGATTTTATTACTCCGTTTTCTTGCCTACCGAACAATACACAATAATAATTCATTCCATTCACACATAGTAACCAAACAAGACATGGAATGGAAATGATCCACTGCATTCCCTCGTCCATTCCATTACCTCGTCCATTCCATTCCTTTGTCCATTCCATTACCACATACCAAATAGACCCTATATCTCGTATCTTAAATCAGTTGAACTTTGTATGAAAATTTAAGTGGATAAGTATACTGACAATCTAAGTAAATTGTTTAGAACTTAAAGTGTTTATAGCTCAATGGGGCAAGTGATTTGTCATAAACTGATATGATCCTCTGACACGAATTCAAACAAAAATATGACTTGTAAATATTTCTTTATTGCTTTATGATTCAGAAAAATACAAAAAGATTTTTTTTCTACTTTATTTTCGACAACAGATGTCTGAATGCTGAGTTCCAAAATCTAAGTAAGCTGATCATGTTTCTGAAAATAAACAAGTTCATTAATTTGAAACTTGAAGTTTTTAATTCAAAAATCAAAAATAGTTTGTGAAATCTCCAAGGTCATTAAGTTGGACTTGGATGATTTTCTTGATAAAATTTTTTTGAAACTTAAAACTGTCAAATTTATAAAGTCATTTGATAGGGGGAGTGGATTTGAGTAATCCTGGATATATCATATATTATATTTGTGACTAAGAGCCAGGCAAATGTTCTTGGGAGATTTTAACAGGTTACTGATTCTGTATATGTGGGATTATATACCAGGCCATCGATTCTGGAAAACCAAATTGTTTCCACTGTTATATATAAAAAAATCCAGATTTCTTTGATCAAACGATGTCCTGTGCAGTCACATATTTGAAATGCTCCAGCTTATTCATATTATATATGTTTAGAGCAAGATTTTCGATTCTTTAATTGTCAAAATCTTATAAATGGTTGAGATGTTTCAGGAAGAAAAGCCAGACTACGATCCCGAGAGCAGAATTTAAGGGGGAGTCTGAAGACAAGCTTACAAACAGAGAGCCAGATAACAATTCTAGGGAAGCTTG
Source organism: Helianthus annuus (assembly GCF_002127325.2). Classification (NCBI taxonomy): domain Eukaryota; kingdom Viridiplantae; phylum Streptophyta; class Magnoliopsida; order Asterales; family Asteraceae; genus Helianthus; species Helianthus annuus. Next base: position 53,098,390 of record NC_035436.2, read on the forward strand.
TAGAGCCAGGTGTTGATCCTAGTAGCCGAAAGCACGGAAGCTTAAAGTAAGGGGAGCCTGAGCAGATCGAAAGGGGAAGGAGCTGAAGCTGAAATCAGATCCACGGGGATTCTGATAGATAAAGGGAGAGTCTATGGTGTTTATTATGTTAAAATTTCGTGAAGACTCAGATAGAGAGGAAAGCTACGAGATTGAGTGCAGCAATATCCAAGGGGGAGTCTGTGAGTGCATATGCATATCGCTTGCGTCAATCACATATCGTAGCTATAGCAAATGAGACAAGACTGGTACTGAATTGAGTAAAGCATGAAGAACATTAAGGAAAGATGTCTTGGTTTGAAGGGATGTTCGAACGAAGCCATGGTGATCATCAAGAAGTGCCTTCGTATGAAGACGTGTAGCTTCGTACGAAGCCATGCACATGATAGTTCGAACCTACGATGCCTATAAATAGGAGTCTTATGTTAGTTCATTTGTAATTTTGGGTAACTTTGAGGTGAAGCTCTGCCCATTTGTTTTCGTGGTATTATAGTGTTATATTCAGCAATAGAAAACAATTATAATTACATCCTCGTGTTCTCATCTACGTATGTGATTGGATTCCGCACATATCACGTGTCGGTATGCATTCATTAGTTAGAGATTCGGTCTAGGGAACGAATTCACAAATGGAACAGGGGTGCCAACGTGTACAACGGTTACCTTTTTGTCCACATGGTCAGTTGCCATTTGTCATGGAAAACCTATGTTTAGAAAGTGGGTCCTACAAGGAAACCCACTAATGAAGATAATAAAGATCTGTTTTTCAAAATATCTGTTTGAAACCTCTGTTGGGCTCAACAGACTTTTGAATAACTTGATCAGTGTTTTGAAACATTTGTTTGACTCTTGGTTAACAGAGTTTTGAAACTGTTTGAAACCTTTATTGGGTTAAACAAAGTTTTGGATGTAAATAGTGGCTTTGTTTGACTTTTAATAGTCAAACAGTGGTTTTAAAAGACAGTGGTTCTTTCGCCTTAAACAGTGGTTATCACACTTGAATAGACTTTTGATCCACTCCAACAGTTGTTTTAACTCTTTTGAACATGGTTTTGCTTTTTGTGATTTTGTCAATCTTTTCTTGATTTTTAAAACATGAATTTTGGGTTTTTCTGATTTTTGACATAAAGTAAAAAGAATAGATTTTTTTTTTTTTGGTTTTTCATAACAGTTTTCTTTCTTTTATTGGGATAGAAGGATAGTTGTACAGGTAACCTCTGTTGGCATTTTAAAACTACCATCAGTGGTTCCCTCTAGATGATGGTGAATGGTTCAATCTTGCAGATGATCCAAGGCATTATCTACTTTAGATTTGGTGTTATCAACTGTAGGATCGTTGTTGAACCCGAATGAGTCGATCAGAGGAGTTTTCTTATTCAAAGGCAGAATCAATGAAACGGGCGCTCAAACTAATTATAATGTCTCTTGTATTGATTTAACACCGATTACAACCTGAGAACAATTTGGCAGCACTTCGTTACACGATCAAGATTCCGTGCCAAATGAACAAACAAATGCACCTTATATAGTAGACATGATTTCGCTTATATGACCAAATGCCTTATGAGCGAAATCAGAAGTTTCTGATTTCGCTCCAAGTGACCTTGGTCCATATGAGCGAAATCAACACCTTAACTTCTAATCTTTGATTCTCGAACCTCGTGCACTGATTATTCTAACCTATCCTATTACATGATACAAGACGAAGTCAATAGACGTAATGCACCAACAGACTCCCCCTCGGATATTGACGAAGTCTTCAGTGTCTAGTCTCTATTATGACACCTCTTCAGTCTTGATCATTTTGCCTTCTCACTCAGATTGTAACAATATAACCATCCTTCAATCTTTATCGTTGATCAGCTTCATTCTTTGTCTTTTAAACCAGAATCTCATCACTGGCTTTATCATCAACAACTTTATCATCAGCAAGCTCCCCCTTTCGTCAAGCTTTCGTGATTTTAGGGATCGACACCTAGCTTTTCAGCTACAAGCTCTTCCTAACTTCAAGCTTGTCTTCAGACTCCCCCTAGACTCTGCTCTCGGGATCGTAGTCTGGACTTTTCCTGCAATCACTCATACAACTATAAGCAACAACATTTTAAACTTCCAGATATCGTAATCTGACAAATCAAACCATTTAATCACTTCCCCTAACATCATACTACAGACAATTTGCAGTTTCAACAAACATGATCGTAAACTGACTCTTTAACAATATAAACATCCAGAATCCCCCACAGTTAATCATCCAAGTCCAAATTAATGACCTTGGAGATATCACAAACTGTTTTTGAATTTTGATTTTATAATATCAAGTTTCAAATTAATGAACTTGTCTTATTTACAGAAACACAATCAGCTTACTTAGATTTTGAAACTCAGCATCTCAGAGATCGGTTGTCGAAAATAAAGCAGAAATCAAAATCTTTTTGTATATTCTGAAAATATAAAGCAGTAAAGAAATATGTACAAACATATTTACAAACAATATTTTTGTTTGAGTATGCGTTAGAGGATCATATTAGTTTTGACAAGTCACAAGTACCGTTGATATTAATTTCACTTTAAGAATTAAACAATTCACTTAGATTGTCGATATACTGGTCCATTTAAATTTTCATACAAATTTCAACTGATTCGGGATACGAATTAGATGTTTTAAGAACTTAAACTCATTCATGTGTCCCACCTCTTGAATATACTCCCATATCCAGAATCCCAATTATTCAGTCTTACAGGTGAGTATACCACAAATGATATCTGTAAGGGGTTAAATGCGAGGGCCGTGAGAGCTCAGGTCGATACTTCCGTATACGCAGAGAGATGACGGCTTCGACTTTTTGGTGTGTCCCCTTTAGAGGATCTTTTTGTTTCAACAACACACGATTAGCATTTTGTAATGTTTCATCATTTTTTATGCTGAGGGTGGTGCTATATTTCAAGCAATGCGGAAAGTATTATTCCGGGACTAGGTCAGAACTTCCATTCAGCAGAAGTCCCGGAATAATACCCTAGATATCACTAAGTATAAAGACCTAGTATCTCAGAATAAGGGACCTTTCAAACGAGATTTCAGTGGGTTACCTATATATCCAAGTAGTGTTCCCCACGAAATAAGCAAGTGTTTGAATTTAGGTTTATATCCCGAAAAAATTTACTAAATGTATAAAAACCTATCGGCATATCATCAGTGAGACTGTTTAACACTATTTAATTCTTTACAATTCTTTAGCATACCGTAACTGTCTACTGATGTACTATCATTTCCTCTTTTTACGCAAAACTCAAATTTTTGAATTTTATCATGTTTTTGTCTTTTTCAAATTTTCTAATGTTTTTGGATTTTCTGACAATACAATTTTTCTCCCCCTAAAATGCAAAATCATTAAAGAAATTTGACAACCCAATACTGATAGCTTTGTCTCACCATCCATTTTCTGCTTCTCGTGTACTGAACTACAGAAAATATAACATATAGTACTAATTACCCCCATGATTTATAACACATTGATTTTTATAGTTTGAAAACCGTTTTTCAATCTGGTGAAAGTAATCATGTTTGTTCAGCCGTGAGGGTTTCGGCGTATTCAATCAACATAAATACAAAACAAAATTAAAAACAAAATATTTTTGGTTTTTCAGATTTTAACAAACTAGAAACATATTTTTGGTTTTTAATTTTTCAAGTTTTTAGGGTTTTGAAAATATTGTTTATTTATGTACAGAAAACAATCAAACTAAACTCCCTGTTCAACCAAACCAGGGTCCAGCAACTTCTTCCTCCTCTCCATGTGCCAGGTTGCTCCAGTTTTCATTCTCACAGTCTTTAGTTCCGATGAGCACCTGCACATTCAACAATTTGATCATTTGAACAACGCAACCCAAGCCTGTTTAGACTCAGGTAGTTGAACATGAATCTTTCCTGGTAAAACTGGATAGTTTCTTTCATTTTAATCAAAAACATTATCAATTTTAATCTCGACTTTTTCATCTTTTACCAAATTGACATTTTTCTTAACAGACCATGTTTGACCTGTCGGTGTTCCTCGTTTGTAAAAAAATGTGATTCTTTTTGAACACTTTGTTTCTGAACAACATTTAGTTTCCAAAACTATTGAGGTTTTGTCATATCAACTAATGTTTTCCAACTATGTGTTGTTCTGAATCTGGGTGTGTGAGAATTCCAGGTCTTTCTTGAATCAAACCTGTTCGGGTTTGACTTCCAAGTTTGATTTGAAGCAAACTTGTTTGTATTGTACCTCCAAGTTTTTTTCGAATCAAATCTGGTTGACCTTTGTTTCACATCCTCAGATTTCTGTTTTTCAACATCAACAGGCTTTGGATTTGGACACTTTCGTGCAACATGTCCAATTTGATCACATTTGAAACACACTTTCTTTGAAACATCCTTAGCCTGTTGTTGTTTCTTTTTCATAGCATCAAACTCCTCATTAGACTGTTGTCCAATTTTGAGTTTTTCCTCTTCTGCTAAACTTTTTCCTTGAACAAAACTTGTTTTTATTTGAACATTTTGTGTTTCATTTTTCTTCCAGTTTTGTTTCTTTTTATAACCCAAGCCAGCCTTCATGTTTTTCTTCTTAAAACCGGGTTTGTTATAAAAAGATTTATGACCTTTACCAGCAAACTTTGGAATCTCAGACTTCTCAATCTCAACCATTTTGAAAACTTTATCAACCTTTTCTGAAATCACATTCTGAATCGGGAATACAACATCTAAGAATAATTTGTCCGATCCAATCATGGTATAAACCAATCCTTTTGAATCGTCATTCAAATTTTTCTCAGATTTTGTGTTTTTCAGATATCCATCATAAAGATTTCCTTCATCTTCATCCTATGATTCAGACTTACCTTTTGTAGACTCATCTTTCAAACGCTTTCAACAACCTTACTTACCACCTCTGAATCATTAGCATCATCAGATTTGGAGTAAGTCACATCGATACTTTCAGGTAACTGGTCAGCTATGTTCAAACCCTTTGCCACCTTTTCCTCATCATAAAAAGTATAATTGTTTCTTAATGGTGGTGGTACCTGATGAAATTCTGAACAAATACCCTTTTTGTTCTTGTCAGTATCTTTGTCATCTGGTGTAATGTTGAAAATGCGTTCAAGAATGTACGAGGAGTTATGATAACTTTGAAGTTTGGTTACAACCTTTTCTTTTTCAGCCAAGACTTGTTTAAGATTAGCAATCTCATCAACACATTTGTTCAATTCAAGTTGCTTTTCTTTAAACTTTCTTTCATACATTTCTTTAGTGACTAAAGTTTCAGACAATCTTTGATCAAAACTTTTGACTTGGCTTTTCAAAGTATCATAAGCTTCTTGTACTCTCTGACTCGACCACTTCAAATAATCATACTGTTTTTGTAAATCTTGAAATTTAGATTCTTTTTCAACACAATCAACACATTTAGCATTACACTTATCTTTCAAAATCTTATTTTCTTCTTCAAAACCATGACATTTCTGTGTTAACTTTTCAACTTTTAATTTCAAAATTTCTTCTGTTTTAACCATTTCTTTACATTTCATTTTGAAAACATTTTCAAGTTTGTTTGTTTCAACTTCTTTTGTTTTCATCAATTCATCTTTTTCAATACAGACTCTGCATGTTTCCATGCATTTCTTGCATTGTTCAGTCGGTTTTAAGATTTTAGAATCAGAATTTACCTCAGTGATTGGCACCTTGGTGTTTTCGGCTGCCTCTGTCTGTTTCAGCTCTTCCTTCTTCTCGTCATCAGCACCATCATCACTAACAGGCTTCAAATTCATAATCTTTTCTTCAGTCTCTTTCAGCACCGGTTCTTGTTTCTTCTTTTGTCCTTCTTCAGCTTTCTGTTCCTCTTCAGCAGCAAGTTTTGCGACAGTCTTTACTTCTTCAATCATCTTCTTCAATTCTTCTTCCTTTCTCTTCTTCATTTCTACCACCTTCGGTAAACTTGCATCACAAACTTCTCTGATTTTCCTCTCCAAATCCGGCAGATATGTTTTATCAGATAACCTTCTTGTGTTGAAAGTAGCCTGTCTTGGAAGCAAATTTGTTACAGCTTCAAAATCTACTTTTGATGGGTCAACTACTGGATTACCCCATGGATCCATGTAGCATTCCAATTCTTCATTCCATCGTTTTGCTCTCTGGGCTTCTTTGAATGGTTCATTTAGTTTTCCGATTTCCCATCTTGCATAATCTGTTTTCCACCATCTATCAGGATCAGCATCAGCCACAAATGCATATCCAGCTGCATCTTCTTCAGGGCAAACTTGACTCCAGTCGTAACCTTCATCGTCCTGAATAACTGCAAGAGCCCTTGATTTTTCTTCAGGCTGCTTTAATCTTGGAGGCTCAGACTTGTTCTGATGATAAATCGCTTTCTTGTAATAATCTTCTTTGAACGGGTTTTCAGAATCATCAGCATAATCATTTCTGCACTCGCGCTTAAAGTGACCTTTCTGTTTACATTTGAAACATGTCACCTTTGATTTATCAAACCCTAACTTGGTAGAAGGTCCACCAATTGACTTTCTCCCCGTGATCTCCATGAACCGCTGTGCTCGACGAACAGCACTGGCCATGCACCATCTTATATCCATTAGTTCCATCTCTTCGGGGTCTAATTGATCATAATCTTCTTTCTTCAAGTTGGTGTTGCCGATCTTCCCTGCAACGAGGCTTTCATACGATTCAAGTACAGATGCCAAGAAAACCATCTGTTGTTTTGCTGACTCTTCGCTGAAATTCTACCCATTCTTCAGATCCACTGCGATATTACACTGAAATAAATTCTTGGAAGCAGATTGACTTGAAGTGTTTAAAGAAGATCCACTGTGAAGACTTTCATTGTTCACTGAATTTGAACTTTCTGCAGAAAACGTTGTTCTTGGAGACCCAGCCTGTGATACATTTCCTCGGTAGTAAAGCTCTACATTCTACTGATAAGCTGGATTGTTGACTTTAGATCTCTTTATCTCCAACTCATGGCTTTCAAGCCTTTCAATCAGCAAATCCACTTTTAACTCTTCAGGCTTGATTGTGTTTTTCAACATTAAAGCGAAGTATTGCCAATCTTGATCATTTGGCAATGAATCAAACAATTTATCCACCATCTCCTCTTCAGTATATGTGATTTCATGTCTGGCCAGCTCCATTTTTAGATGCCCAAATCTTTCGATCATTTTACAAACAGATTCATTTTCCATGCAACTGAATAGATCAAACTCTTTACGCAACAATTTCTTTTTGTTTTTAACAATTTCATTACTTCCTACACACTTTCTCTCTAACGCTTCCCACAAACTCTTTGAAGTTTTCTCTTGTTCAAGTAACGAGATAATATCCTCTCTCACTGACTGTTTGATTAATGTGATCATTTTATATTCAGCCACAACATTTTTTATGTCTATGTCTGTGAAATCTTTTGCATCTATTAACTCTCCTCCCTCTTTTACTGGTTCAGTGTATCCAGTTTTCAGTTTTAACCAACTTTCAGGAGCGAAAACTTTTACCCAACCCTCAAAACGGTTTTTCCACCAGTTATAATCTTCAACTTTCATTAGCTTTGGTGGTTTCTGTTGGCTTCCATACATGTTCTCAAACTTCAAATTCTCCGAAATCTCTCTTGAATATTCTCTCATCTCAGATCTTCTATATGTCGATTCGGAAGTGAACGCGTTGTAAAATGTGTTGTAAAATTCTTCACCGTTGCTTGACATCTTCAATCACCTGAGAACAAACAAACAAACTCAATCAGTTTAAACAATATCAAATAAACTGTAATAAACCAACACTCGATTGTCGTGAAATGATCTTGACGCGAAAAAGTTCACTTTCGAGCAAAATATGACACTTGAGCGAAATCAGACTTTAACCATATATTCCCTTCGAGCGAAATCAAACAACAACACTTTGAGCGAAATCTCTTGAATATCAATTCGAGCGAAATCAGGTTTAGTCCTTTCGAGCGAAATCAGACTATAAAGCTTTTGAGCGAAATCAGTTTGAACTCTTGGAGCGAAATCAGGTTGACGTTGGAGCGAAATAGCAATCTTTGCTATTAGGAGCGAAATCAGAATAACACTTGAAGCGAAATCACAACTATCTAGTCCACAAGAGCGAAATCAACAGATATCTTGGAGCGAAATCATGTTTCTTTGTGTCTCAAAAGCGAAATCAGACTGTTATTGAAGCGAAATCACACATTGTCCATATGAGCGAAATTAACTCGGATGTCAATTTTGGTCATTTTTAGTCCGAATTTAGATGTGAAACTTTCAAGGGTTTATCTATGTCCAGTTCTACACAAAATGTGAAATTTTGATCTGATTTTGACCGGTAAATTTTGTTCTGTTGAAGAAAGAAGGTGTAGAAGACATAAATCTGATACAATTGAGCTAAACTCTTCCTCCTGAGCTCTGATACCACTTGTAGGATCGTTGTTGAACCTGAATGAGTCGATCAGAAGAGTTTTCTTTCCGATTCAAAGGCGGAATCAATGAAACAGACACTCAAACTAATTATAATGTCTCTTGTATTGATTTAACACTGATTACAACCTGAGAACAATTTGGCAGCACTTCGTTACACGATCCAGATTCCGTGCCAAATGAACAAACAAGTGCACCTTATATAGTAGCTCGCTTATGTGACCAAATGCCTTATGAGCGAAATCAGAAGTTTCTGATTTCGCTCCATGTGACCTTGGTCCATATGAGCGAAATCAACACCTTAACTTCTAATCTTTGATTCTCAAACCTCGTGCACTGATTATTCTAACCTATCCTATTACATGATACAAGACGAAGTCAATAGACGTAATGCACCAACATCAACGACTAAAATAGCTTGTTGGGAATGGTCTTTGGTCACTAGTAATTTTTTTACAATCTCCAACAAATGTTTTTGACCCTCTGCAAGTGCCTGTACACTTGGGTCAATAGAGATTTGACAATTCCTAATAGGATGTTGATGCCCATAAGGATGCACATTTACTCTTTTTTTGAGGTTATGGTACAGGTTCTATATACCTGTAAGGCAGTCTATTGCAGGTTGATTGTCCATAACCTATGGATAATACATTTAGTGATCCAACAGAGGTTTGACCTGATCTCTGTGCAGAAGGTTGGTTTGACTTTTGTGGATATACAGTGTGGTTAGGAATAGATTGGGTATTCCTGTTACCAGGCTCATCATCCTTTTATGAGGTTCATTTTCTTTTTAGACCTATTCAAATTTACATCAAATGGTTTGAGAAAAGAACATTGCTGAGTCAAATGGTTGAGTTTTCCACAAATGGTACACCCTCCAGGAGTGGATATACAAACACTGTGTGTTCTGTTAATATCATAAGCTCTTAATTTAAAGCAGTCTTTTGTCATATGATTTATTCTTCCACAGAAATCACACTTCAATGTTGAATCCTTATCTTTCTTCTTACTGTTATCTCTCTTTTGTTGTATACAAGTTTTAGCATCTGTTTGAGAGTTGGTAAGAGGAATGACTTGTAACTTGGGTGGGTCAATACCATTTGAGTTTGTAAAATCAATGGGTTTGAAATTTTTCTTAACATCACATTCTTCTGTCCAAGTAGGTTTTAGCTCATACCTAAGTGTTTCAGCTTGAGTAGAGCTTAGTGCTTTTTCAAGAATTATATTCTTCCCACTAGGTTCATTGATTTTTATTTCTTCCCAGTTGTTGTAGTTGGTATATTCTCAACCATTTCAGAGTTAATGGAAGCTTGAGTTTCTTGTTTTTGGTCATATTTTCTAAAACCAACCTCAATCTTCAAATTGCTCTTAATCTGTTTATCTAGAAGCATCTCATAACCATGGCAAGATTCTATCCATTTTTCACAAGTGATCTGTGTGATTTCCAACTCCTTTTTACATTTTTAGTATTTTTCTATTGTTGATTGTAGTTAGTCCTCGGTTACAGATGCTTAATGTTTAAGGCTACTTAGTTAAAGGTCTTTTTCAGCGATTCTTGTTTTAAAATCTTTTTTCAGTTTTTCAAGAATGAGTTCATTGAGTTGTACCTTTTCTCTTCACATCTTTTATGTTAGCAAAGGCAATAATGCACTTTTCTGAACACAACTCATTCAAAGTTAGAGGAGATACCTTTGAGGCAACCAATGCAACTTGATCAACAATGAGAACATCATTGGAACTTTTGGGATTGTGTTCATTTATCCTCCTACACACTCCTGGTCACTCACAAGTTCTTGACCTTAGCTTTCGGCAGGTTTACCAACAATCTTTTCCCCAATAGCAGTTTGAACTGGATCTACTTCTCCTGAAGTATGCTCAATGACCATAAAACAAAAATTTTCATGTTCCATATTGTCATTTGCTATTAGAGAAAAATTTTCATCTGTTAAATTTTCTGGCAAGCTACTCCAATCAACATAGCCTTGTGTGAATAAGCTTTGTTGACTAGGCTCTGCAGTTGCAGGAATAGGAGTAGTTGGCTGTGCTTGAACATGGGCCATAGGCATTTGAACATACTGAACCTGAGGAATTTGTAGTGAATGAACATAATGTATAGGTACAAGATTCATGGACTGTGTTAAATAGGTTGTGTTTTGCCCATTTGGTCCAGGGGTATTTTGGGAATAAATCTATCGTTGTGTATTTGATTGTCATCTTTGACTAGGGTATGTTATCATTGGTGCAGAGTTATTTGTTTGACTCTTACATTCCCTAGCCAAGTGTCCTAATCTATTACACTTATAGCATTTAGTCTTTGATTTATCCAACCCTACTTTGGACCTTCCATTCAATCTTAGATAAGTCCTCCCAGTCCTTTTATAAAAATTGTTAGCTCTGAGACTGAGCAGTGCTACCTGGTGCAATATGTCCATCTCCTCTAGGTTAGTTAGGTTTATATGCTTAATATCATCGAGTACAAAAGATAGATTATCAATGACACGAGTTTCATCACTTGTGGTAAAAGCATAGCTCGTCGAATGTGGATCAGAGTTAATACTTGTTGATATATCAATAAAATCATCAAAACTTTGATCATTTCTCCTTCCAGATGATGAGTTTTCCCGACCCAAAAGTGTTGTGTTACCAAAAGTGTAACTATTAGACACTTTTCTAGTTTCTTGGAGTTTTTTTTTTTGGACAAGCTCCTTTTCAAAGGTTAGGAGCTTTCCATGTAATTGGGTCAGACTCATGTCCTTAAAATCAGGGGATGTCCTCATCACTATTGCAATATATCCCATTTATGAAGTAGAAATCTTAGAAATCCATGATTTAAAGTGGTTTTTGAGAATTCTTTATTAACCAACTTTAGTTCACTAATTAGACAAGAAAAACATTCAAACTGCTGTGTTAGGGTCTCCCCTTTGACATGCGTGAAAGCTTCATATTGCTGGTTAAGGCTTTCTCCAGTGTTCTCGATAACATCCTCTCTCCCACCGAATTGTTCTTTAAGTGCATCCCATAACTCCTTGGCACTGTTACAATGCAATAGGCCAGCATAGATTTCATTTGGCGGTGCCATAGCCACAATACTAAAAGCTTTAGCATCTAACTTGAATTTTTGATAGTCTTGCTCATAACCGTATTCAGGCTTCTTTAGCTCATATACATTTGGGTTTTCGATACTGGGTACCATTGGGACATGTGGTCCAAAAACCACAGATTTTTAATACCCTGTATTTTGTTGAGATAGCAACATTTCCAGATATTGTATTAAGATCTAACAAGCATAGGTGGTTTATTGCTGAAGCCTTTGTTGTGGGGATCATTTTGTGCCATTTTCTCAAGTTCTTTTGAAGAAAAACAGAGTCTGTGAGAGATACATTATATGTTCTTCACCAAACAACCCTGAGCTACGAACGGAAATTGGATCTTTTAAGAACTAATCTTTCTGTGTTAAACTAATTGTGAAATCAAGTTTAAACATGACCAAGCTCTGATACCAATTGTTAGAAGCTGAGTTTCTTTATTTGCAAACAAGTATTGAGTATCACAATAGCATTCACAAACTCGGAGTTATCATCAATGAATTATTTTCAATGAATTATGAATAATTCAAAAGTTTTACAATTCGATTGATTCTACAAACTCCCCCTCAGCTGATCACACAAACAAATCAGTTCGTACAAGAGAAAATGTGATGGTGTTTGATAAATAGATCACTAACAGGTGTGATCTATTTATACAAGTACGAAAGCTCTGTTATGAGATCAGCTGACGTCACCCTGATAATGACATCTAACATTTCTAACTGAAAAAGATTCTCAGATGTTTGCAAACAACTAAACAATCTTATCATTTGTTCTAGGCTATACTAAAACACTGATAAAATAATTACTATTACATTGAATAAACACTGTCTAAGCTATCCACTGTTGCAGTTGTCCAAACATCTGTTTGGCCTAATAGATGTTTGGTCTTCTTCAATAGACCTTGGCTTGATCAGGCTTTGGTCTTCAACAAATGCTAGCCTTCAACAGTAGTTGTACTCTTGAACAGCGGTTCCAAGTCTTCATTAGATGTTAGCCATGCTCTTGAACAAATGTTCTGAATAGGTGTTCAAAACTTTGGAGAGAGTTTGGTTCAGTCTTTTGCTTATTTCTTGATCAGTGGATCATGTTATTACTCTTGGACATCATTTATTCTTTTGTAGGTTAAAAATAGAGGATAAAAAGACAACCTGCAGAAATCTATTTAGAGCTAAATGGTCGTTCTAAGGCAAAAATTTTTAGATAAACAAAGACCAAAAAGAAGCCAAAAGGCAAAATTAAACAGAAAACTACTTGTAGTTTGGTGAATTTCTACAAGATATATAACAGAAACAATCTTACCTACCATATAATAAAATATTCAATCATAGAATTTCGTAAGAATATTCATTTTCCTAGGGAAGGTTATCAAGTTCAGATCTATAGCGCCATGAGATATGCGTATACTTGGTTGCGTATCTGCAATTACTCGTGTATCAACTTAACAGTAGATATATAGATGAATATAAGCAACAGTGCAATTTCATTTAACACATGGTTTTGTACAATTATGGAACTTGTTCATGCATGAGAATGACTACTTTTGTGATTTTCTCTATAATCAGAACACCTCCTATATGTGCCATGCATACGCAAATATGGTACTATTTTGTATTTTCCATATAATCTGTCATTATTTTGCACAGGGCCGGCTCAACCATTGTGGTGGCCTAAGACGAAGTAAAACTTGAGGCCTTTTTTTCCGAAAAGAGAACCACTATTTGAGAAAAACCCTCCTTTACTCGGATTCAAAATTACGATATCTATTTGACATTACAAATTTATCACAACTAGTAACATATACCAGATATTCACAAGAAAAAAAAACGCACAACACAAATATCAATTAATGCTAAGCGCTAAGGGCTTCAAAAACTAGCAAAGTATATCACAAACTTCAACTAGAGAATTAGAGCCTAATATCATATAAATATAATTCGATTGGGCAATTAGAGAAATAGTATTTAATGTACCTTAATTTTTGAATCAAAGACCTTCTTTTTATTTTGAACGGCCAACAGAAATTTTTTATTAATACTAGCAAGGCGCTAGCCACCAAAATTACAACAAGCCAAATAAAACGTTACACCAAGCAAAAATTAGAAAATCGAAAAACTACTCCAATCATCCCAATTCATGGACAACTCTTTCGACCTATTCTTTATCCATAGATATCCAAGCGATTTCACTTCCTCCAATACTTTATAAACATTCGGCCTTTTGTCACTAAACACTGCATCGTTTCGGTTCTTCCATATACACCAAACAGTAATTAACACTATGGCATGTACAGCTTTCTTCCGTTTCCTCGTGCCCGGGCTAAAACCATGTAATTCCAATAGATCCTTAATCTCAAACGCCCAAATAGGTCACTTGTTCACCACTCAACACTCAACGGCAACAACTTTAGAACTTCGTCTCAAAGGCCTTCAATTTCTGTCACCAGAGCCTTACTGAACAAAGAATGAATCACATGAATAAATAGATTAATGAAGATGATTTGTAGCAATATTGAAAGACTTCATCTTATTTAAAGGTCAAAAGATGATTCAGATAATTTGTGGATGTTGAATGTTTAGCGACTCTTTTGGTTCCCTCTGATCTGTCTGTCTGTGTGTTAGTGCCATTACAAGCGATGATTTTGATTTCTTTCCCCGAGTCTTGTAATTCGCAATTACCGCCTAATAAAAAAAACCTAAAGCTTACTTGGTTACTCAATAACATTAAATCATGATCCATCATAGTCCAACCCAAATACTCTCTATAATTTTTTTTAAACCTAGTGGACCTCATGATTTGTAGCCCTAAAGCCCAAACCTTAAAATACTTGGGTTTGGACTGGCCCTGGTTTTGCACTGAGTATAACAGTAACATGTAACTTAAAATATTATTTTAAAGATTACTCTAAATAAAATATCTTAACTAAATAAAATATCTTAACTTTATTTCATAATATACGCTGGGCTTGAGTTTAGCCCATTAGGTTGGGGAGAATTAAGAAGTAAAATTTGAAGTTATACGAGCCAATACTGGAGTTGGAACATGATGAGTTCATCAGCAATCTTCTCATCGGCGATGAAGAATCCAAACTGCCAACGAATAATCACACCACCGGCTTTTGGGGTTAGCAATTCTCTTCATCTTAATGTCTTTGTTTGAGTCTTGGGATTTGATTTTAAAGCTTTGGATTGCACATCTGTTTTTCCTTCCTTTTTGTGTATATGTTTTTTGAGCTTTGAAATTTTTAAGATTATGAGTTAGTTCCTTTGATCCAGGATGCATTTGATGTTCGTTTGAGGAGGCATATTACTTTTGCTAAACGTGTGGATAAACCGTTTAGTTTAATCTACTCTGACAAATACAAAGTCCCTAACTCAGTTTGTGTAAGTACCCCCAGCAAACTTTCAACTTATAGAATACTTGAACCCGGAATGATTCTTCTCGAGAAATATGTTAGCATCAAGGACCAGGTTTCTCTCTTTACTTGTAAACGTTAATACACAGTAAGAACGTTAACATGTTTATTCATATGTGAAATGATTTATCCATTACTTACAAGAAAATAATAAAATATAACATAAACATTAAATGATTTTCATAGTATTATAAAGGAAAATTGTAAAACCGAACGGAATCATTGCTAAAACCGAACAATTTTTAAAAATTGATAACCAATTCGAACGGTGGACGCCTTTTACCTCTTTTTATACACTTACAAATGTTGTTGTTGTTGTTGTAATATTTCGTATGCTTGTAGATTGATATAATATATGAATGTGAAAAGTGGGCGAAAAGTGGGTTTTTCAATCATTGTGATCACCAAAATGGAGCAAAATGTAAAGTAATGAATATGTGTTTTGGTCGAAATTGGGACCCCAACACAGGATTTAAGGAACGTTGCAGAAGTGATGGTTCCGAACCACCACCGATTCCATATGAACTTGTTACGTTGGTTAAAACCGCAGTTCAAGATGCCCAAGCCATTCTAAACGAACTTCCTTCAATGCACCCGGATATTTGTTCTGTCAATTACTATCCAGCCAATGGCTTCCTTCACCTTCATCAGGTTAGTTTTAAGTTTTAGTTTTTACGCTCGCACACACCGCTATGAATTTGTCTTATCTTTTGAGTTTTGACAACACTGATCGAGTGGTGAGACACCGACTAATGATTAATCCGATTGAAATTTTTGTATGTAGTTTTTGGAAATTTCAGTATATATTTTATGTTTCTTAAAGTAAAACAACAAAAAAGATCTTTATTTAAAAGGCCAATTGTAAAATAATAATCCTATCTTTCTGAAATTGGCCGATAATAATCTCAAGTCAGTTATTAGCCAATAATAATCCGACCTCATCCAATTTTTTTGTAAAATAGTCCGCCGTTAAAATAGCTTAACGGAGTTAAGTTTTTTTCCGAATTACAAACTGATTTTTTAGGGCTTTTGATCAGAACGAGGATACGAGTCGATTGATGTAAAACTTACCTCAAAATACTACCCACAACCTACGAAAATGGTGCTTCAATTCGGGAGTTTAACTTCTAATTAACAAAATTCAAGCCATTTCGAACACAATTTCGAGGTAAGTTTTACATCAATCAACTCGTATTCTCGTTCTGACCAATAGCGGCGACACTAGGCCTGTCGCCGCTAATGGTATCGCCGCTAATGGCCTCCCATTCTTGTAGTGGTTTCCAATTTGCCTATTTAAAATCATGTTTTATCGCAGTAAAATAAAGTAAGTTCAAGTAAAAGCAAACAATAAAATATAATTAAAACGTATGAGTTGAAAAAAAGCTGATTTTTGACATAAGCTATTTGACACAACTTATATAACCTTTATAGACCCATTTGTAGTTAAATTATCTAAAATTTTGAATTATGTTTGAACGTAGGACAATGATGAGAGCTCTGATAGTCTGAGACGAGGGTTGCCTGTGGTTTCCATCTCTATTGGCGAGTGTGCAACATTTCTGTATGGCGATACTAGAATTAATAAGAAGTTAAAAAGGATTTTTTTGTATTCTGGTGATGTATTGATATTTGGTGGCAAGTCTAGACTTATTTATCATAGGGTGAAGCAAATCGCTCAATACACGTCTCCGGTGCAATTAGTAACAGAATTCGGTCTTAGAAATGACCGTCTATCCCTTACTTTCAGGCAGTTTTAATCATGCTGTCTTTCTAGAACTGCGTTGTTTAGGATTTTTTTTTCTCTCTCTTTTCCTTGGGATTATGTTATTAATCTTTATTTGAGTTTCGTAATGTAATTTCGTTGATTAGAATTTCTGGTTTCGTCACTGTTTGTAAGTCGATTCCATAAGGCGTGCCTCCAACCACATTATATAATTTTGTATGGCACATGCGACCTTTAAGGTGGGCACTTTTCCTATGCCTTACACCCAGGCGTCACACAAGCCACGTGGGTCTTCAATGCGTCTTGCGCCTTTGACTACCTAAGTTGTCATAGGTATTCAAATTATGAACACATTTCCATAGGCATCACCATCACTAATGTGTTAATCATCTTTGCCGATTGCCCTAAGGTCAAGTATTTACAAGGGTTCACATGTGAACTCAAGTTTGTATGTGAACAGATCTTTAATCATTTGCCTTAAGACTAGGTGTATTTATGTGTTCATATGTGAACACGTCTTTCATCATTCTCTTATCGTTGATTGTCGAAGCAAGAGAGAAAGATATACGCATTGGTCATCAGTGTGATCAGAGGTGGGATAATCTAAGATGATTTTCTTAATCGATCAACTATCCCATAGATAGTATGCTCTAACTATTCATAGGAAATTCCTTATATGTGTATCCTTTATTTACCTCCATTAGCCTTCGGAAATTAATTATCTAAATGTCACAGATCATTGTAGTCATTAACCAGAAAATGTAATGATTATGATTGGTTTTGACTGTTATTCCATTTTGTTTATTCTCATTAGAACCGTGAATGATCCTAGTAGCAAATTTGAAATATAAAGTGAGTTTTTGCCATTAAAAAAAAAGCAAGTTTGAAATAAATGACGTAATAACACTTGATAACTATTAACAAATCTTACTTCTCTATTAAAGGAGAATAGCTGTGACATAGGAAAAGCTTACTTGGCAACCAATGAACTATGCCAACTCAGCTTTGCTTACTCTATTATTACATCATAAATATCACTTTTATTTATTTAAAATACATCACTTTCATTTATTTAAAATACATATAATATAATACATAAGTAGGTGAGGGGGAAATTCAAAATTCAAAATCAAATCCGCCTCCATCTTTAAAGCGCCCAAATATATACTTTCAATACCTCTCTCATGAACGATTTTTAAAATTTGAATTTCTCAATATGTTTACCTATCGTCTTCCCCTCCCTTGATCATTTCAAAGTTCAACCAAACCGTAAAACTCTTTGTCTACCGTCGCAAGCTACAAGGTCAGTTATCCCTAATCATTTAATTCTCTTATTGTTGGTTGTTTGTTTTCGTACTTGATGTCAAACCCTAGGTTCTTCCATTGCTGCATCATCATCCTTAACACCACAATCATCCCCATGTTGATTCGCTTAATGGTATGTTATGTATACACAATCTCTCCAGATAAACCCTAGACTTTATCTCCTTGCCGTCTGCTCTTATTTTCAATCAAAAGTTTAATACATTTTCAATTCAATTGCAGAACAATCTCTTGGTGGCTATTTAGAGGTAAATTTAGTGAGTTTGATAAATAGATGCAGACGTTAAAGATTATTCTAATTGAAGCCAATAAGGTAATGTGGTTTTAAATTTATTATATATTACGGTTCGTATGAAGCATTTTGTTTGTATTCATATTTCAATCCTTCGTTTATTTGTTGCATCTGATGCAGTTTGATGTTAAGCATTCAGAACTTGGCCACCAAATCAGACCTTGAGCTTTTGAATATCATCATAGCAAATGTATGATTCAATTTTAACAACCTTTTATGCAATTTGGTTAAAGAATGCTTCTACAATTTCATAAATAATCTATCCCAAATATGTAGTTTTGAATTTAGTTGTGTACTTGATTTGTTTTGCATGATTTTTTCTGTTTCACAAATAATCTTTCAGGGCCATGTGTTTCACATTTTTTTTTGCATTTAGACTTTTACACATCATGTGGGAAATGACTATTACAATGGTTATTTGGTTTTTACATTTTGTGTTTATTAATTTCACTGGGATCAAAATGGTTGTAACTTATTAAGGGTTTGTGCTTTTGGGTTCAAAGTTTAAACTTTCGCACACCAGGTGTTTCTAAAAACGAGTGTTCGATGAATTGTTTCTTTCTTGTTTAAGTGTTCATTTTATTTTTAGATGAAAAATAATTTGTTTGGCCACAAAAGTCAAAGTTACATCTTCATAAATATATATGATAAGCTGACTAAATGTAATAGGTGGACAAAGGGCGGGTCAAGTAACAAGTCAACACGACTAACTTTTGGTACAGGTCAGATTAGGACCCAACACACTTTTTTTTATGAAAGTTAGTGTAACAAATATATTTATAAAAAATTAATTTATTCAAATAGTGTTCTTTTTTTAATAAACGCTTACAGAGGTTTATGCACTAAAATACACTTTGAGCGGTTTTGACCCGTTTAATATATTATCCTTTTAGTTAATTTTCTTTTCGAGTTGTCTCATCTAAGATAAAACACACGATTAAATCATATGGTCAAATTGTTAAGGGTCTTGATGATTTAAGATGCTAAATGTGTGCCGTCTATTAGCTAATTATTTGTAATTTATAACGTGTTGGACCAGGTGATCAGACCCTGAAGAACGGATAATATGGAAAGCCAAAACTGGATCCTAACAGTTGATCCACAATAAGCACTGCCCATCTAAGTTTCCTCCAATGACAGTGGTTATAACAAGTTAATAAGGCAAAGCACTGATCTGCCTAACAACTGTTGGATATAAAGACTGTTGTACACAAAGAAGGATGAAAATCATCCACTGTTGAAGACCAAAGCACTGATGAAGACCAAAGCCCTGTTGAAGACAAGCACTGATGAACCAAAGGCCTGATCAACCAAAGGTGAACCACTGCCCAACAACAAAAGTGGTTCAGCATCAACAACAGATATTGCATCAGTGTTTATGTTAACAGTGTTTATATGTAACAGTATTTATCACATCAGTGTTTTATAGTCTGTTAGGTTGTTAGATGTCATATCACCTCAATGTTTATATGTAACAGTATTTATCACATCAGTGTTTATATGTAACAGTATTTATCACAACAGTGTTTATATGTAACAGTATTGTTATGGGCTATTTTCTGAGCATATATCCTAACTAATATTCTGACTTTGATTGTTTATTTGTGATTAGGATACCGGATCAGGATATTGGTAACATCCTGGTACGATATCCTGGTATTAACTGAATAAATCACGTGCAGATTATGAGGTGTAAGTCTCCGACGTTCAAGAAGACTTCTTCCCCCCAAGACTCGGGCAAATCGGTTAGATTAAAGACGTTGAACCCGAAAGACCAGGACCGCAGCGTTCACTTGGGGAATATTCGAAGCATCCCGGTTTATTAGGATAGTTAGTTGTTTTTGTTTAACTATAAATAGTATGATCGGATCAGATTAAGGCACTCACTTTCTTTCGCACACTTTGATCTCTAGCTACTAGCAATCACTACACAGAAACACTTGTACTCAGATTACGTTGTAACACTTAGTTGATCCGCATCATATCCTGCACTGTATCCTGATATTTGAAGTAATAGAAGAACAAGGCAGCTGCGATTGTCAGCTCCCGAGGTTTTGTGCCGGCGATCTAGATTGATCAAGGGCTTTCCTCGTACATCCTGTGCCATCCCTTTACTTTTTAGCTCATTGTTCGATCATAGATACAGCTCTATATACTGAGCCGTATCCTGAACCTGTTTTTGCAAACAACTTAACTTGAATATTTTCAACACACGTTTCTAGCACACTACCTCACTTAACTAATTTGATCACTTAATTGCTTCGGTAATTTTTTACCAAAACAATTTGGCGCCCACCGTGGGGCAAGTGGTGCTATTTCTACTAAAAGCTTTTGCAAAATCGCTACTTGGTTTTCTATTTTCAAAACTTTTTGCTACACTGTTTTCAATGGCCTCAAGATCAAACATGAGCTCTTCCACCATGTCTGCTACAACCTCTACAACAATTGGTTCGGTGCTTCCACCACCTCCTCCGAGATCTCAAGCCTCTTCCCAAGGAACTGAAATTCATATGGCTCGGGATGTTATCCCCGCTCGCAATATCCAGGGATCTGGTCCTGTTTTAGCTTCTAATGAGGAAATTCTAAATTTGTTTGGTAGTGTACAGGAACAGATGAGGCAGCAGTAGGAAACTAATCAGATGCTGATGAGAGAGATATAACTCTTGAAATCCAGCTCGAGCAGGCCTGCTGAAGATACTATCACTCCCTTGCAGCCCAGGGCTTTGAACTTCAATTCTGCGGTTTACACTAAGGATAACCGGGGAAATATTGTGCCTAGCCATCCTCAGAATCATACTCCTGAGATACCCTCTTCGGTTAGAGTGTCGACTGTGAGGAGCTCAGGATATGCTTCAGGATATGGCCAGAATCCTCAGATTGGTAATGTATCTAATAATAATAATAATACTCTTGCTACTAACGGTGTTGGATCTTTGCAGGATGCAGGTGTGACATCAGCATTATCTAGGGAGCTTCAGAAGCTAAAGGACATGATATCCAGTGTGCCTGGGGTGGTCCAGCCAATTCCAGAAGTATCCCAGGACAGTCACAGGATATCCCGGTTTGCGCATCCTATCTGTGATGCTGAAATCCCAAAAAGATTTCAGACCCCCAACATGAAGCTCTACGATGGAAGCACGGATCCTGAGGAGGATATTGCCCAGTACAGGGAAAGGATGGAAATCAACCCTATCCCTCCGGATCTCAAGGAAGCATGCCTGTGCAAGGGTTTTGGTTCTACCTTCGTAGGTCCCTCGGAGGTTGAGGTTTAACCTATTCCTTGTTATGTTTAACCCACTAGCAAGTGCGGAATCCAAGCTAGCAAGCAAACCGGAGTTTATATGAAAGCAAAGTGAACAAGAGAAAGAGTAGACAAGCAAGTATCAAAGTTTTCTCTTGTATTTCAGTGGACACGGTTACAGACCTTGACCAAACTGAAAATACACTCTTACAAGACTTGGGTTCACACACACAAAAGCTCTCAACAATGAACACAAACTTGGACAGAACTTCTGAGGAGTGAAACCCTCATGGGATATATATACCCAATACAGATACCCATGCACGAAGGATAGGAATCCTGGTCGAAGGATCATCTGTCGACCAGAAAAGCTATCGAAAGATCTCGAAGGATCTAGACATACCTCGAAGGATGGTATATCCTTCGAGGTCCATAAAGATCCTCCGAAACATCATCTTTCGAAGTCATCGAAGGATACTAAACATCCTTCGATGACATCCTTCGAGACATGTTATCTTTCAACCACTAAGTGTTGTTGTTTGGCCAAGTCAAACCAGGAGGATGGTTGACTTGGTCAAACATACATTTCAACACATAAATAACATTACAAATACGTAAACACAACAGACAAAAGACATCGTTTTATACAATACAAAATACAGACAAAGTACAGACACAAAGTGCACCAACAAACTCCCCCTTGGCTGTAGCTTTGTCTCGGTCTTCATGTCTTAAGTCTCTAACGCCCTTTCCACGGCTAAATGATGCGACGACCATGCACTTCCTGCGTTGATTAACAAGTTGAAGCAGTATCGGGCCATCCTTTGAAACTTCATGGCTTGATCTCGATCTTGAACTAAGTAATTGATTTCATGATCCTTCAAAACAATGATATCCGATCTGGACATATTTGTGATCCACATCGGATCGATTATCCTGAAGTTCTCCGAATTGTCTCTGAACAAGATCACAGCTTCACCGGTATCCGCATCATAAACCCAGCAGCGGAAATTTTCAAGAAAGTCGGTCTTCATTTTCAGTAACGGAATCTTCTTCATCACCCTAGGAGGATCGTATACCAAGCGATAACGAGCGGTGTTAGTCTCTGGATCAAGAGTGAACTTGATTTGCTCGTATCTTGGAAATTGAGGCTTGTACAGAGGATCCTTCCAACCCAATCTTCTCTCTAACCTGAGCTTCTTCGCGAATAGATCCACCATATATTCTTTAGCTCGATTGATTACATCAAGCTGCGCCAACACTGCCACATCATAATATGGAAGTGTGAGAATACTAAGGAGAGTCCTGAAGTATTGAAGACCAGATTCTCTCTTCACAACCATGCAATGTAAATCTTTCACAAACATCCAGCTGATGATGCGACCCCTAGCCTGATTTTTCTCCAACATCATGTAATTAGCCTGATCCAATGGGGCAAGCGGAGGAGGATTCCTAGTAAGGAAATCCGCTCGCCATTCATTAATAGTTTTCTCACGGCTTTCCTGAGCTGATGGCGAATCAGAAGACAGATTTTCAAACTCTGCGGTCTTTTCAGCAACAAAGGTATCATCAAGAGCATTCATCTCGGTATCGTCCTCTCGAACATACACAGGACGTTCAGGATCAGAACTGATGAAGATTTCATCAATTGAAGAGAAATCAGTCTGATCCTGTACCAGTGGAGTAGCATCAATCAAACACTCAGCAACATCATCCAAATTAGTTAAGATTGCAATCTGTTCATCAGTCATTTCTGAAATAAACTCTCCCTCTTCCAGTAGTTCACCCGTGATAGGATGAAACTTTTGAGCACTTGAGGATTCAGGAGGATCTTCAGTAAATGTTTCTGGTTCTAGGCTGATCTGTGAAGGGTCTACAGACATTTCCAGTGTTTCAGTCTGTTCAGTTGGGCCGGTAGTAGCTGTAGGAGGAGCAGACGGAGTATCTTGAGGAGTACCAGATCCGCCTGCAGCACCGGATGCAGTTGCACCGGAGCCTGAGGCAGTTGTTTGATCTGGATTAGCAGCATCATCATCCTGATCATCCTCACGCCTTTCGGGAACTATTCCTAAGATTTTGCACCTTTCGTTCCACAATGTACCAACCTGTTTATACACCCTACCAAAGTTTGTATGCATCGGCTTAAAGGCATTTATCAGTCTTTCATCACGACTGCTAACCGTTTCCCTTAACGCTTTTGCTGAATTTTCCAGATTAGTGCTGTGTCTTTTCATGATCTCCACCTCTCTATCTCTTGCCAAGTTAGCCTTCTTTAATCTATCAATTTCTTCAGCTTGTTCTTTGATCTTCATACTTTGAGCACTTACAATAGAACACAGCTGATTGTGAGCCTCTGCATCCTTCACTCGTTGTACACGATGTTCTTCAATCGTTCGTGTATGTCGACTGACAATAGAACCTAATTCACTGATTTGTCCAATCAGGAATTGAATCTTTTCAGCATCAGATAAGCCTGACAGAGTCTCTGCCAATGTCGGTAGAGATGGTTCTGGTCCTGATGACCCAGATTGACCAGTAGCTCCTGTAGGACCGGAAATAACAAGAGGAGGTCTAGTATGAGTACCTGAGGAGGGAGTTGCAGGCGTCTGTCGATCAACAGACACCGTGCGTGTCCCAGAAGACTTTGGTGGAGAAGACATGAGCTCCAGTGTCTCAGAAGCAGACATGAGCTCCAGCGTCTCAGAAGCAGTCAGCTGATCGCCAATCGGAGGAAACTGTTGCTCTGGCTCAGAAGAAGGTTGTACTGACACTGGGATAGAAGTATCACCAGCAGCTTTCTTCGATGCACGTACACCCTGTTTCTGTGCCTTCCTCTTCTTAATAAAGCCCGGAGAAGTAAGCGTATAGTCTTCATCCTTATCAGATTCTTCATCATCACCTGTCTTCTTTATCTTTACAAACCGGGGATTCCCGCGTTTGTCAAGGACTTTCTTCAACCCTGGAGGAGGAGGATTATCATCATCAGAGGATGAACCATCACCATCAGGACCTCCTTCCTCTTCAGAAGATGAACTGCTTTCATCTATTAAGTTCCTCGCCTCATCGATCTTGCCTTTACCCTTGTCAGTCGCCACAGAAGCAGACTGACCAGCTACATCACCAGTACCACCAGCACCAACACCAGGATCTATAGACACATCCTGAACCTCTTCTGCAGCCACATTTATATCAACCTCAGTACTAGCTGCTGCACCAGAACTTCCAGCAGACCTTCTAGTTGCCTTGATTCCATGTTTAGCTGTGAGTTGCTCATCAGCCATAGCAATTAACGCTGGTTCTTCATTATCAGAAACACTTCCTTCACGACGCCATCTGTGATTCTGCGGAGCCTCATAATCAGGAGCATTAAGATGACCGATCAGTTTCCTATCCGGATCCGATCCCTTGTAAACCCCCATAGACTTGACGATTAGCAGTGTGCGTTCGTTCATCGGATTCACAGGAAACACATCTGCCTCAGCTTTAGCAAGATCAGGAATCTGATCATCTATCATCATTTGTAGAAACCGAGGGTATAACCAAAACTTGGTGTTAGTTCGCTGTGTATCTGACGGAAGTGGCCTCCGAGTGTTCTCCTTCAGATTATTGAAGATATACCGAGAAATGTTGAACGGCTTGTTCAGAATCAGCGCCGTAAACAATCCCGTCAAATCAATAGGAGACAAATCATACCCAGAGCGCTTGTTGCTTAGGCAATGAATGAGAATGTGCAGAAGAAACTTATATCGAAGAGGCAGAAACTTCTTGTTGATTTGATTGGTAAGAACGTTCTCGCTGTACTTAATCCTTAACAATAACCCACGCTGACACTGTAGCTCTATAGACGTTGGATCTTCAGATTTATCTCTAAGCCGAAGACGTTCTCTGATAGAGTTTTCAGTAATGACCACGGGCTTTTCAGCGACTACTGCCCTGATTACTTCCTTTTCATCCACCGTTTCAACCACAGCTGTATTCCAGAATGCCTTGATGTATGACTGATAGGCGACATGCTGAGTTGTGATAGCGTAGTTGATTCGCGACCGATGTAGATACTCCATGATTCCATCAAACTCTGCACTGACACTTCCTTCAGGTTGTAAATACGCCACCATGTTATGTCTAGATTCAGACATAGCTTCCAGCTCTGATTTCACCTTCTTTGTTGGCTTTGCCCGCTCCTTTTTAACCTTTGGTGCCATCTCTGTGCATCAAAAACGACACGTAATAAGAACAGGTCAAACAGTCAACAGAGAATTCTACACTTAGAAAATTTCCAATTTCTTGAAAATATTCTAAGTGTTGAACCCTTCGAAAGATCTATATATCCATCGAAGGATAGAAATTGAGCCCGAAAGATGAAAATCAGTTCGAAAGATGAAAATCAGTTCGAAGGATGACAAATGGTTCGAAGGATGTTGATCCAGCTCGAAAGATGCTATTTATCTTGAAAGATGTCAAACTTATCGAAGGATAATCTTTCGAATGAACAAGAAATTTTGAAAGATATCTTGATCTTTCGAAGGCTAATCAATCGAAAGATGATCTTTCAAGATATGTACCATCTTTCGAGATTCACCTCGAAGAATGCTGTTTAGCACATCTCTCGAGGTGATGACTCATCATCTTCCGATACGGCGACTCATCATCTTCCGATACGGCGACTGTTCATCTGCATATTTTTCCGGTGAGTTTTCCCGGTGGTGTTAAATGTTTTTCCGGTCAGAATATTAAACGAATTTGGTTATGTTTTATACCAAACATTAACATATCAACACCCTTAAAACGATTTCCAATTTCAAATCAAAACACATTTAACCCAAACCGGACATAAACACAAACCAAACACTTAAACTTTACCCAAAACCCTAACCTCCCCTGTTTTAATCAACCCAAACATTCAGTCAACAATGTTCAATCTAAACAACATAACATCCACAAACAGATACAGTAGCATCACATAATCACAACATCATTGACTCATAACCTAGACATTCAAAATCTTACATGAATAAAACAAGAACATTAAAGAATGAATCATGATCAATGATATGTTTATGAAGTTTTGTTTTGATGTTTGTTAATAGATTAGAGCATAAACATCCTACCAAGATAATGTTATCAAATCCTGATGAACGAACAAGTGATTTTGAAATTTTTGGCAGAGTTTCGAGAGGATTTTGAGGGTTTTGAAAAACTGATAATGACAATGATGAAGAAGACACCTTTTTATACTCCACCTCGAAAGTCGAACCGTCTCGAAAGACTCGAACCTACTCGAAAGATGAACAGTGGTCTCGAAGGATAACTTCTGGTTCGAAGGATCCATATAAGGTTCGAAAGATCCAGATATTTAAAGGATCTGGATCGAAAGATACCAGATATTTATGGATCCTTCGAAAGATATCCTTCGATCTAAAACCATCTTTCAAGTGGTCTGGTCAAATCGAAGGATCACTTGGTCAAATCCTTCGTTGACCAAGGTATCTTTCGACTAAAACCATTGACTTTCATTGACTTTCTTGACTATCTGATCTTTCGAGGGCCATTGCTTCCTCGAAGGATCAGATTTCCCACCAACACTTTGGATTTTTGGGAATTTTCAATTTCCACACTTCAAATTTTGGAGATTTTTCAGGAATGACCATTTTGAAAAGTTGTCCGTTATGAAGTTCTGCAAGGTTAATTTTATGAAGTATCTCGGCTTGTCAGGTATCGGATCGAGCACCAACATCAGTTAATCAAAAATAATGTTTAAATTGAAAATCTTTTTGGATTTTGTGGTTTGATAAAATAAAAGGTAACAATTTTAAAATCCTTTGAATGTTATCAAACGACATCACCGCTAATGTCGTGCTGATATGCACCAAACGACAAAAACTGTTTAAAATAAAGCAGTAAATAAATATATACAAACACAACAATATTTTTGCAAGTTTCTGGCGAAGAGAATCATATCAGCTTGCGGTCTTTTGTCAAAACACACTTCCTTTTAAAATTCTTTTACAGAAGCGGATAAGTATTCTACCACAATTACCGATATTGTTGTCCACTTAAACTCAACGATCAGGTGTAATCATAATACAATGAGATACGTTTAAGGTATGATTTATACTTACCGACCGGTGTTTATCCACTCACGACACATTCCCGTATCAAGGTATGCACGAGAGTTCATCTTACTGGGGAGTATACCGTTTATCATCCGTTTTTAACGTATATATATTTACAATGTGAACAAGTCACTTATTTGAGTTTGAAAACAAGCCCTATGTGATAGAATCACTTATTGATGAGGAACTTGATTTTCGATGCATGAGGGCACAGGAGCAAGTCCGTGAACAGGTCAGTACTTCCGTACAGCAGAGAGACGAACTTGACTCCCGGATAAATGTGATATTTTATCACTTATTTGATTTGGACATGTGATTGTTTATCACTTATTGAGGTCGAATGCAGTATGAGATATGTACACGTATGTATGGTATCATGGAAGAACTTAGACTTTGTCTTTTATAGAAACAACCATGATACCCAGATGATAAACAACATAAACCCCGAATATCTCAGAACCTCGGCAATCTATCAAACGAAATTTCGGTACCAAGACCATATGCCAATGAACGGTTCCCACGCGGTTTTCAGTCTGTTATGTTTATATCTCCTGCATATTTTAAAATGATCGTGAGTCTACCGGTACATCATTAGTAGAGCTACTTATCATTTTCTTTTTCTTTTGATTTCTGGAAACATGTTTCAACCGACCTCTGATGTAATATCACTTTCTCTTATATTGCCAAGAAACTCATTTTTGTTTTTCTATTGTTTTTGTGTTTTTCTGAATTTTCTCCCCCTTAAATGCAGAAAGTAAATAAATTAAAGACATATTTTTGTATTTTTGTGGTTTTTCAATGTTTTTGTATTTTTCTTGAAACTTTCTACCCCTAAAATTCAAAAATAAAGTGAAGTAAAAATATTTTTGGATTTTTGGTTTTTAGAAAAATATTTACAAAAACGATTTCCTGATGTCGGTTACTCTTGCTTCACCTTAATGCCGTTTACCAAAAGTAAATAATCAAATCTTGATTTATCAAATGCTTTGGTAAAAAGGTCGGCACGTTGGTGGTCGGTATGAATATGAACCACATCGATAAGTCTCTTTTCAAAGCAATCACGTATGAAGTGATATTTAATATCGATGTGCTTCGTTTTCGAGTGCTGTACAGGATTCCGAGTGATCTGTAAGGCAGCCTCATTATCAACATAAATAGGAGTAGTTAGAAATTCAAAACCGTAGTCCCGCATCTGTTGTTGGATCCATAGAACCTGGGAGCAGCAACTAGACGCAGCAATGTATTCCGCTTCACATGTAGACGTAGCCACACATGTCTGCTTCTTGCATTGCCAAGTGACTAGGCGATTGCCTAAAAACTGACATCCTGCTGTAGTTGATTTTCCATCCTTTTTGCAGCCACCAAAATCAGAATCACTGAAAGCTGTGAGATCAAAGTTATCATCCTTAGGATACCATAACCCGGTGTCAGGGTAAGTCTTCAGATAACGAAAGATCCTCTTGACAGCAGCGTAGTGAGAGACCTTCGGATTCGCTTGATACCTAGCGAGAAGACAAGTTGGATACATGATGTCGGGTCTTGATGTGGTGAGGTACATTAAAGATCCAATCATAGCACGATAGAGCGAAGAATCCACAGCATCTCCTTCGTCATCCGGAGTAATTCCATGATTCTGAGGAAGAGGAGTAGAAATAGGCCTTCGAATCGGACATCTGGAACCGGCTCAAGATGTCCCCGACGTACTTGGTTTAATGAATAAAAATTCCAGATTCGGACTGATTAACTTGCAAACCCAAGAAGAACGTCATTTCACCCATCGCACTCATCTCGAATCGATCTTGCATCACCCTTTCAAATTCCTTGCACAGCTTATCATCGGTAGAACCAAAGATAATGTCATCGACATACACTTGTACCAACAGAAGATCTTCACCATTCTCTTTAATGAAGAGGGTACAGTCGATCAAACCCCGTCTAAAACCATTGCTGAGCAGATAGGTAGACAACGTTTCATACCAAGCCCGAGGTGCTTGATGAAGACCATATAATGCCTTGTTTAGAAGTAAAACCCTGTCAGGATGTAATGGATCTTCAAACCCCGGTGGTTGCTCGACATATACTTCCTCCTCGACTACTCCGTGTAGAAAAGCACTCTTAACATCCATCTGGTACACCTTAAATTTCTTGAAAGATGCGTAGGCTAGAAAGATTCTAATAGCCTCCAGACGTGCAACAGGAGCATACACTTCATTGTAGTCAATTCCTTCAACCTGACTAAAGCCTTGCACCACTAACCTTGCCTTGTTTCGGACAACAACCCCACGGTCGTCCTTTTTGCACTTGAACACCCAGCGAGTTCCGATCTTCTTGTAGTTATCGGGCCTATCAACCAATTTCCATACGCCCAATTTCTCAAACTGCTGAAGTTCTTCCTGCATTGCTTCCACCCATGAATCATCCTTCAATGCCTCTTTCCAAGATTTAGGTTCTTCTTGGCTAACATAGCAGGCAAAGGACCACTGATTCTGTTGTCCCGATTCTCTTATTTCAGCATACAAGCCAGCATTTTCGTTGTTTCTGATTTGATTTCTTGTCCTTACGCCACTGAGAACATCACCTATTATATTCTGCTGAGGATGACTGTTATGAATTCGGGTTTCAGTAACTTGAGGAACTTCAAGATTTGACCTCAAGTTAGTGATATTTAAATTCCCGATATCATTCTGAAGCTGGTGAGTTGTAGAAGATGATGCATTTTCTTCTTGGATAATTGGCGCAGACACTGGATCCGTTGCTTCTGAAGTACCTTGAACCGGACGCAGTGCTTCACCATCATTTGCATCAACATACTCCTCATCTTCCGATGACAAATTGTAATCGACAGCATCATTAAACACCTCATTTGAAACGAGATTGTTGACAGAAGAAGATGCGTGTGAGTCAACAATGATTGGACGAGCTAACTGAGAGCCAGTCGCATTCTCGCTTTCAGACAACATTTGAGCAATTGCATTATCATCATCAAATGTCGGCAGATTGAATGAGTCGAAAAGACCATCATAATCAAACATCCATGGATCTCCAGAAGGCTTCGGAGGATTAGAATATCTTTGAACTCTTACTTCACCCCATTCTTCAATCCTTTTGGTAGTTAGGTTCCATACTCGCAGATTAGGAGTAGCATACCCAAGGAAGTAACCTTCGATAGCTTTGGCACCAAATTTCCCATCAGGTTCAATCATGGTACATGGTGCACCAAAAGGTTCTAGATATTCCAAGTCTGGAGTCTTCTTGTGAAGGAGTTCGAAGCACGTTTTCCCATGTCTTTTCACTGTGAGAACCCTGTTTAACGTGTAGCAAGCCGAGGCAACAGCTTCAGTCCAGAATCGAACTGGAAGCTGAGACTCAACCAACATGGTTCTTGCAGTCTCAATTAAGGTTCTGTTCTTTCTTTCAGCGACTCCATTTTGTTGTGGCGTGTACCGAGAGCTATATTCATGAAGGATTCCTTTTGCAGTGCAAAACTCATCCATAACCCTGTTTTTGAACTCAGTACCGTTGTCGCTTCGAATTCGCCTCACCTTTAGAATATACAGATTTTCCAACAGGGTGATCAAATTCTTCAGAATTTCTGGAGTCTCGCTCTTGTGGACCATGAAGTCAACCCATGAAAATCTTGAGTAGTCATCAGTAACTACCAAGCAGAAAACTTCTCCGTGTACACTCTTGTGTTTGACTGGACCGAAAAGATCCATATGCAAACGCTCGAGTGGCATGTTGACAGTATTAACCTTCTTCAATGGATGAGATTTCTTGGTCTGCTTTCCCTTTTGACATGGCACACAGACATCTTGAAGTTGAAAGTTCTTCACATTAACACCTCTCACCAAGTTGTTTTTGACAAGGTGATTCATTTTTCTGAGGTGAATATGACCCATCCGTCTGTGCCAAGAGATCGTCTCCTTTTCAGTGGCTTTTGAAATGAAGCAAGTGACTTGCTTGGACTGAGTAATAGCTTGACTCATATCAAGGACATATAAATCATTCACCCTTGGAGCTGATAAGAGAATCCATTCTGGAGGGATCTTGAAACCCGGCTTCAGCACATAACAACCGGCATCATCAAAATGCACGGTGAACTTCTTGTCGCAGATTTGAGAAACACTCAAGAGATTGTGATCCAATTGCTTCACATAATTGATCTTGTCGAAACTCACAATCCCATTAGAGATCATTCCCTCGCCGGTGATATAACCTCCCTTGTCGCCAGCAAATGCAACATATCCTCCTCTGATACTTCGCACATCGAACAGAAGACGATAGTCGCCAGTCATGTGCCTGGAAGCCCCACTATCAACAATCCAGAGACTATTAATAGTTCCTCCTGGAGCCGCCTGCACATGCAATTAACACATCAGATTGAGAGGGGGACCCAAGCCTTTGTTGACTTGGGTCGTCCTTGATCATCAAGGAAAGTGATCTCTATCACTTGATGATTAGGAAATAAAACCTCTGGTGCTCCCCCTGAATTCAATACCTGTTTTTGTTTCCAAGCTTGTTGACCTCTACCAGTATTTGTATTAATTGTTTTTGAATTTACTGGTTTTACGTTTGCAGATTTAGCTTGTACAGGTTTCTCATCTTTGACCTCAGATTTCAAGGCCTTCTCAATTACCTTTTTGTTCTTTTGTTTCTCCTTCTTTTCCCTTTCTTTCAAGACACGTGGGTCTTGTTTCGGGGAAACCGGTTGTTTTGGTAATTGGTTTCTTGGGGAGCACTTGTTTTTCCTTTCAACTTTTTCAAGTATGGGCAGTATCTTACGATGTGCCGAATTGTTCCACATTCAAAACACATTCTCCGCTCTACAAACCTGGGAGAAGCGTGTTGATGACTCGACTGAGAACCAGAGACTGAACTTTGTGGTTTAGATGTACTTGGACCTAAGTCACATCCATTTGTGTGTTGGGTATAATTGTTCTCATCATTTCTCTTTAAAATTCTAACTTGTTTTATGAATTCAATGTTAGATTTATTTTGAAATGTTTCCAGTTTGTCCGTACCCTTTGATTCAACAAAGTTCATTTTCTGTTCTCCTTTCTTGACAGGAGCTCTCTTGTTTTGCACCCTAGGAACCTTAGGTTGCTCAACCCTAGATGGTAGAATTTTGGGTTGTGCAGCCTTAGGTTGAGGAGCTTTAGGCTGTTCAACCTTAGGTTGCTGAACCCTTGGTTGTTCAGTTTTAAGCTGCTGAACCTTTGGTACTTGAGCATTCTTGCTTTGAGCTCTCTTTTCCTGTACCTGCCCTTTACCTTTTCCCGAATTCACTTGTTGTTTTCGCTCAACTGACAGTTTTTGATTTCCGTATTGTTTTCTAATTACTTCACACGGAACTGGTTCACATTGGGTGACCGTAATTTTGTTACCCTTGTTTCCCAAAAACTTGTCAGTTCTTCCTTCAAAAATTTTCTCAATTAACTCTTGATTTACGTTTTTGATTGGAAAATCCTTGTCAGAATAAATTTTACTGTCTCCCTTGAGCGTATACAACAAGTTATTCTTTTCAATGCTAGGTACATTTGGCTTCATTGCCTTTGGTGTTTCAATCTTACTTGGTTTCACCGGGGGATCACACAAGATGTGATTCTCAATTGGAATTTCGGGTGCAACCAAGTTAGACTGTGGTTTCTCATTTTCTTCAGATTCATTGTCTGAAGAATCAGCATCCTCAATGATCGGAGGACTCTGTTCCTTAACAAACGATGAAGTTTCCACCTTTTCAGACTCAGATTGCCCCGAGGATGATGTACCTGTTTTGAACCCGAGACCTACTGCAAAATCATCGAGATTGAGTGGCACTGTAGGTTCAAAACGGGGCATCTCCTCGTGATCAGGCAACTTGGAGTAGTTATGATTCATTGGAGGAGGACATGATTTAAATCCTATCCCAGTGAATTTCTCATCCTTCTTTTTCTTTTGCACATCAATAATGTGATCTAACACATAGCGGGAATTGGAATAACTTTCCAATTTCTGCTTGATTGTTTCACATTCACACTTTGCTGTGGCTAACTCAACCATCTGTTGCTCAATTGTGTCAATTAAATTGTTATTAGCATATTGTTTCCTTAAAACAGCTCTTTTGAAGTTCAGAAACATCATGTTTAAGTGACGCAATTGTAGCTTTAAACTCTTTTTCATTTCTTGTCAAAAACAAATTAGCCTCTGATGCCTTTGAAAGATCCACAATCAATTCTTGATTGTGTTTGTGTGTTATTTCAAAAAGACTTTCTTTTTCTGCATATTCTTTACATTTAGCACATTCAACATTAGCAGAAATAGATTCAGGCTTAGAATCACATACCTGTGAGGTTTGTCCTTCAACATGAGCCATAAAGGCTGTATGAAAAGAGAAAGATCCGTCTTCAGAAAAGAATTGAGAAAGCTTCTCAGAAGTTCCAGCAGCTTTCTGACAAAGAATAGATCTTCTTTTGCATAAGGCTTCAGCATCAGCCAATAACTCATCAACCTCCAGATCCAAAGCTTCACTTGATATATCACTAACATCAAGTGATTCCCCATCCGAACTTCCACTATAACCCGAGCTATCTTCATCCTCAGAAGATTCACCAGCATGCACGGGTTCTTCAACCTTTTCAACTACCTTGGCATAACAAGCTGTGCCACCATTACCTCCTTCACCAAGCTGAAGATTCCAGTTGCAAATCTCGTCAGCTTGAACAACTAATCCTCTGTGGGGATTAGAGTTTGCAGATCCAGAAGAATTTCCTCCCACGGGAACTATTTGTCTGTCAGAATTGTTCTGTTGTTGCTGAGGCTGTCTTTTGATTCCTAAAAGGATTCTGATTGCCTTGCTTGGCTGGTTTCTGACATTCCCATTTGAAATGACCTTTTTCACCGCAGTTGAAGCAGGTGACAGCATTTTTATCAAAACCATACTTGGTGTTGTTGTTGCTTTCCAAGTTGGTTCTTCCTGTTCTCTCCATAAACTCTTTAGCTCTACGAATAGCACTCGCAAGAGCCCACTTTATATCCATCATCTCGAACTCTTCTTTATCAACCTGTTGATAATCTTCGTTGGCCAGGTTGATATTTCCAATTTGACCGGCAACCAACCCACAATAAGCACTGACCAAGGTATTCAACATCTCCATATGTTCCTTGGCTATCTCAACACTGACTTTTGAGAAATTGGAAGTATCCAATCTGACAGTGTTAGGGTTGGAAGTAGCTTGAAAGCTTGAAGAACTTCCATAAAACCCTTGTTGTTGTGGTTGTTGCTGTTGAGCTCTGTTTGGATCCAGGAAAGGTGGTGGAGTGAACTGAGGAGCTGTCTGTTGCACATACTGTTGTTGTTGAGAAGAAGAAGAATCTGGTCTTGAGAGCATAGTATATGCTGAAGGATCAAACTGATTTGCTGTTGACGGTCGGAGTTAGAAAGAAAAGCTGTTTGAAGCTTAGCATGTTGAGGAGCTGGCTTATCTCCTTGAATACCACCTGCAATCCCAAAATACACTTCTGGATTTGAGCAGTGAATGTTCTTTTCGCCTTGAGCCTTTCTTCAACATCTTTGTTTTCTAACTTCTGAATTAGCTCATAAATGGAGATTGTATCTAGAACACCATTTTCTTTGAGAATCTCGAGATAACTGCTCCACTTTGCTGGTAAACTATCAGCAAATCTCTTAACCATTTCTTGTGGGTGGCTGCAACTTTGAAAGCAAACATTTCACTCAACAGATGGTGAAATCTTGTAGACAACTCTGTTAGACCCTCATTCTCCATGCAAGTAAAACCTTCAAACTCTTTCTTAAGCAGTTCCTGCTTGATCTTCCTTGATTGAGCATTTCCTTCACATCTCATAGTAAGCATATCCCACAATTGTTTTGTAGTTGTGCAGTAGACAAACTGATGGTATATGTCTCTGTGAAGCGCTTGCGTGAGAATCATAAATGCTTTCTTCTCCAACTCGAACTTCTTTTTATCATCATCGGACAGGCTGCTGTAAGTCTGAGGAATTAGATCCTGCGACTTCTAACTCATTCTCAAATTTATTGAAGAAACACATCCATAAGTCTTGGCCTTGTCCTTGAACATACGTTTTCAATCTTTCTTTCCACCAACCCCAATCATTTATGTGATTAAGCTTTGGCGGCTTTGTATTCGTACCCGTTTCATTATCATTTTGGCATCATCGCTTGAATACTGCTGCTTTGATTTGTAACTAAGGCCCACTGATGTGCAGATATCATGGCAGCTGAAGGTGGAGCAATAGCCTGCATCCAAGCATTCTTGAAGTCTTGATCAGATTGAGAAGTAGATGATTGCGTATTAGATGATTGCGAAGCCAAAGATGTCATAGTCCACGCGGATGGATCCCATTGACCGTTTGTTCCCATTTTATATTTAATATATTAGGTGAAAATTAATTTTAGAAAAATTGATTTTCACAAACTATGTTAAACAATTTCGAAGGATAACAAAACAGTCGAAGGATGTAGGATCGAAAGACCTGAAATTCACAAACTGTTAAGTCTAAACAAATAAGACTCGAAGGATCCACGAAAGATCACACCTGTTCGAAGGATCAACAGTGTCGAAAGATCACTGTTGAGATTCGAACAATAACCTCGAAAGATGAACTTGAAAGATTCACCTATACGAAGGATCCTTATCTTTCGAAATGAACAGTAACTCGAAAGATGATCTTTCAAAAAGATTCCTTGACTCGAAGGATAACCTATTGACTTCGAAGGGATGTTCGAAGGATGGCTATCTTTCGAATCTCCTTTGATCGAAGGATGATCTTTCGAGATCGAAAGTTATCTTTCGATGGTTCTGACACAAGGACAGAAAGTACGACAGGTTGGTGAAAAGTTGATGTGGTAGGTGACCAACTTTCGGCAAAGAGTATGATCTGACCAACAACTTTTCCCAAGCAGATTTGACTTTCAAAATAATACCCAAATAGGAAGGTTCTTATCCACACCAAGGCAACCGGATTTTTTGACCGGAATAATGGCCGGAAAAACACAAACCTTTTCAAAAATGATTTTTTAAGTTACCCAAACCTTCCCGTAACACACCCGGTTAGTTTAGAACACGTTTTTATGGTTAAAACAGCAGAAAACACACTAAAAACGGGAGCGTAAACCAAGAAACTTTTTTGTCCAAACACAACCAAGTCTTGCACAAAAAACCCGGTTTTAACAAGGAAAAGAGCCACCGGCTCTGATACCCACTTGTAGGTCCCTCGGAGGTTGAGTTTAACCTATTCCTTGTTATGTTTAACCCACTAGCAAGTGCGGAATCCAAGCTAGCAAGCAAACCGGAGTTTATATGAAAGCAAAGTGAACAAGAGAAAGAGTAGACAAGCAAGTATCAAAGTTTTCTCTTGTATTTCAGTGGACACGGTTACAGACCTTGACCAAACTGAAAATAACACTCTTACAAGACTTGGGTTCACACACACAAAAGCTCTCAACAATGAACACAAACTTGGACAGAACTTCTGAGGAGTGAAACCCTCATGGGATTATATACCCAATACAGATACCCATGCACGAAGGATAGGAATCCTGGATCGAAGAGAATACATCTGATCGACCGAGAAAAGCTATCGAAAGATCTCGAAGGAATCTAGGACATACCTCGAAGGATGGTATATCCTTCGGGTCCCATAAAGATCCTCCGAAAATCATCGTTTCGAAGTCATCGAAGGATACATAACATCCTTCGATGACATCCTTCGAGACATCATATCTTTCAACCACTAAGTGTTGAAGTTTGGCCAAGTCAAACCAGGAGGATGGTTGACTTGGTCAAACACATTTACAACACATAAACAACATACAAAAGACGTAAACACAACCGACAAAAGACATCGTTTTATACATTACAAAACATAGACAAAGTACAGACACAAAGTGCAACCAACAAATACTAACGATTTTCGAGTTTTAATTCAGAATTTTATGAAAACAAAAACTGGGTTTCTTGAAGATTATACAAGACACACTCAAAACCCACTCGAAAATCACACCGGAAAACTCGATTTTCAACAAGAAATCGAGCCTTACGCCTCTGATGCCACTTGTAGGTCCACTCGGGAGGATCAAGATAAACCTACTCCCTTGTTATGTAACACAATACACGAGTGTGGAATCCAAGTGTAGGTGTAACTAAGCCAAAGAACACAAAATACAAGAAAAGATTCAAAGTTTAAAACTCATGTATATTGATCCAACAGAGTTTGGTTTACATTGGTAATACAAGAAAAAGCTCTCAAACTTTGTAGTGTGCTCTATTTTCTATTATGTGCGGCAAGTCTGTATAAATATCCAACATATCCAGCAACCTACGAAAGATGTACTGTGGCCCAAAGACAAGGCCCACGAAATATATTAACCCACGAAGAATATGGGTTCTTCGTGAGATCTTCCTGCCAACAACCATAACCCACGAAAGATGGAAAGTATTTCGTCTCCAAACCCAAACTGACGAAACATCATTGTTCTTCGTGGATGGCAATAGGACGAATGATGTTCTTTGTTGACTTTGACTGATGTTTTTTGTGTACACCCATACTGGCCATGGTCTATGGCTGCTACATGCAGAACTTGCAGATCAAAACATACATTCAAGATACACTATGCTAACATCTAACAGATTCCACTCTTGCAGCTGTTTTACAGACATGTCAAAGTCAAAGTCCTTCCGAGTCAAG